>NW_027362773.1:97511867-98231034 GCF_046119375.1 Phyllobates terribilis | reverse complement strand
AGCAATTTTTACATGGGCTACGTAGGCTTTTTTAGACTTCTAATACCTGTTCTTCCAGCAAGGGTTCACAGCAAGGCTTCATATTATCAGAGGCAGGATTACAATGACAGGTAACACCTCTATGCACAGCTGATAACGGCTGATCCACCAATCACACTAGGAAATGTCACAGCAGCACCTTTTTTCTTCACAATTACCTTTGCACAGACTTTGACACTTCAGTGCAAAAGATAAGGTCAGGTCTGACTATTGTGGCCAGTGTGGAAATTTCCATTTTTGTTTTCTTTTACTTTTAATAAATAAGACCTTTAAAAAAAAACTGATGACACATTTCCTTCAAGCCCGCATTAGACGTTGGATAGTGATCAGCCGAATGATGGTTCGGGCGGAAACCATCTCGGCCGTCGGTCCCATAAGAAAAAGCGCTCGCTTGGCCGAGTGTTCCTGTGTTCTCCATGAAATAGCCACCAGACGAGAACAAAAGGATTGGCAGTCCGAAATCAGTATTAATTTATGGTATTGAAGTTTCATCATTTATAAATTCACATTAGTTGTACACCACCGAAAATAATTGCAGATCAACAGAGAAAGGGAAAAGTGGTTTGCACTGTTTTGCATCACTGGGGTCTTGGGTTCAAATCCCAGCAAGGAGTTTGTATGTTCTCTCTGTGTTTACGTGGGTTTCCCCTGGTTTCCTCCCACACTCCAAAGACATAAGGATAGGGAATTTAGATTGTGAGACCCAATGGGCACAGCAGTGATAATGTCTGTAAAGCGCTGTGGAATATGATGGCGCTATATAAGGAAAGCATAATGAATAAATTATAGGATGATAAAAGTTACATTTTATTCACATTCTATTAATAAATTAAAATATCAATGTGATTGCACATGTTCAATTTATTTTTGCACTGCATCTTGGCAATTTTGCAAGGTGAGGTTACTACATGAGCTATAATCTTATGCACAAATATGTATATTATCATATGCAACCATTAGTTATATGTCTTGACTCCTGATATACTGAAGGCAGACAAAATTGCCAGATTGACTATTGTCTCTAAGTCCCCATTTATTAATAATTTGGCTATCATTACAGTAGTAATAATATCATATGCTAATATACATATTTAGGCATAAGATTATAGCTCAGTTAGCAGCCTCACCTGAGCATAATTGGCAGGGTGCAGCACAATTTTTTTTTTAACACGAGGACTCACACTGATGTGTTAATATTTTAATCTATTAATAAAAGTTTATTTTTTTCACATTCTATCATTCTTTTCCCTATTAATCTGAAGTTCAAAATCAGACATGTTGGATTCATAACTCCCGCGACAATCAATTGTCCGGGGCTCCCATACATAACAGGTTGTCGGCTGAACCCATCGATATTGGCGGGTTTGGCTGACAATAGGCTAACGTGTTTTGGAGCTATAGCCTTAAAGGTGATGTTCTGGCATAAAGAAATTACATTAGTGGAGGTTGAGGCCCCAATTTGCAAATCCTATCTATTAGGACAGCCATTAGAAAATCTTGATCAAAGATTTGGCATATCCATTAAATTCTTGGTCACCCGTGCTCCTGTTTCTTACTGTTCTCTTCCTCTAATCTCTCAGTGTTAGGGTTGGAAGTAATGAGGGGGTTGTACACAGATGTCCACAATGTGGAGAGGGGGAAAGTATCTTTAGTCTCAGGGAGGGCAAAGAAAAAGAGGAAAGCACATGAAGAGGAAATAGGTGCAGGATAGCACCTGTGCCGAAATATGTTAAAACAGCAGCTTATATTACACAGACCTCACATGCAGCCTATATTACTAGAAGAGACACTAGATAAAAAATCTGAAACCTGGAGAAGGCTACAAACTGCATATATATACAGTCCCTACAAGTAGTATTCAACCCCCTGCAGATTTAGCTGGTTTGATAAGATGCAAATAAGTTAGAGCCTTCAAACTGCAAACGAGAGTAGGTTTTATGAACAGAAGCATAAATCTTACAAACCAAAAAGTTATGTTGCTCAGTTGAATTTTATTAAATTTTAAACATAAAAGTGTGGGTCAATTATTATTCAACCCCTATGTTTAATATTTTGTGGAATAACCCTTGTTTGCAATTACATCTAATAATCGTCTTTTATAAGACCTGATCAGGCCGGCACAGGTCTGTGGAGTTCTCTTGGCCCACTCCTCCATGCAGATCTTCTCCAAGTTATCTAGGTTCTTTGGGTGTCTCATGTGGACTTTATTCTTGAGCTCCTTCCACAAGTTTTCAATTGGGTTAAGGTCAGGAGATTGACTAGGCCACTCCAACACCTTGACTTTTTCCCTCTTGAACCAGGCCTTGGTTTTCTTGGCTGTGTGCTTTGGGTCGTTGTCTTGTTGGAAGATGAAATTACGACCCATCTTAAGATCCTTGATGGAGGAGCGGAGGTTCTTGGCCAAAATCTCCAGGTAGGCCGTGCTATCCATCTTCCCATGGATGCGGACCAGATGGCCAGGCCCCTTGGCTGAGAAACAGCCCCATAGCATGATGCTACCACCACCATGCTTGACTGTAGGGATGGTATTCTTGGGGTCGTATGCAGTGCCATCCAGTCTCCAAACGTCACGTGTGTGGTTGGCACCAAAGATCTCGATCTTGGTCTCATCAGACCATAGAACCTTGAACCAGTCTGTCTCAGAGTCCTCCAAGTGATCATGAGCAAACTGTAGACGAGCCTTGACATGACGCTTTGAAAGTAAAGTTACCTTACGGGCTTGTCTGGAACGGAGACCATTGCGGTGGAGTACGTTACTTATGGTATTGACTGAAACCAATGTCCCCACTGCCATGAGATCTTCCCGGAGCTCCTTCCTTGTTGTCCTTGGGTTAGCCTTGACTCTTCGGACAAGCCTGGCCTCGGCACATGTGATGTAATCCGCACATGTGAAGCTCATTATTCTTGGTGCCTGAACTACTTCTTAATACTTTAGGGGGACCAAACAGAATTCAGGTGGTTTGAGGGGTTGAATAATAAATGACACTCTGAATGAACTTTAAAAAAAAAAAAAAAAAAAAATTTGCTGCAGTGCATTTCCCACTTCCAGGCTGATCTACAGTACAAATGTCACAATGCCAAGTTAATTCCGCATGTGTCAACCAGCTAAATCTGCAGGGGGTTGAATACTACTTGTAGGCACTGTAGGTCGGAAAATGAATAAAGGAATGAAGCATGTGTTCTTTTATTAATAGGTAACCATCAAAATATGTAAAAATAAAATCTATCTGATTCATGTCCATAGCTTTAAAAAGGAAGTGTATCACATAGAATATTAAAAAATATACAGGTATATATATAACCAGATAGTGATACATATTCTTTTCTCCAATTTGTTTGCACTTTCTGATTGTAAAATTTTTTGGTACAGGATTATGGAGTGACCATCTTGTTTGAGCTGCTGTTAACAGTAGTCAGAGATATGCTTTACAGGAGCCACATGGATCATGGAAACCTTTAATCTGGCGACAGATCATTAACTTCAGTGGTACAGAGTTATGGGCATGCTCTGTGATCTGTGCAGAGGTCATTGTGCAGGGAGAGGAAGGAGGTGACCTGTGTCCATCACCTATTTTGAATGGTGGGTTCTGTGTCATCTAAATATAGGTGCGACCTTCGGATGTAATTCGGTTTATGATAATAAGAAGATGGCTGCTGAGAAGTGATCTCTACAGAAGGGCAAGTATGAACTTTATATTAGCCTTAGTGGCCGGAGTGAAAATTACAAACATTTGTTTAAAAATAAAATATATAGTAACTGTATTTAAACTGTGGGTAATTTTCAGATGTCATATTTCTATTATATTGTTGCATATTGTATAGGATAACCACTGATCATTTCCTAGACCTTGAAGAAATGTTCATCCTCGAGGAAATAGGGTTTCTAAAAACATTTACATTCCTGCAGTGTTTGTGGCGCGTCTGTATTCATCACTTGTTGATACGTGTTCTATTGTAAATCTATTGTTTTAGCCTATGTGAAAACAACCTGAGAACAATCTATTTCAGCAGTGCATTTTTGTCTAGATACCGTTCTGCTATCAGTCAAGATCTATACTGTATTATTATGTTCTGCAGCTCCCAGACATGTTATCAGTCTTATTACATTGTTAACTACCCAGCAAAATACACAGAAATCACTGGATACTATCATGATAAATATGGTATTATTCATAAATAGGGATGGGCGAACCCGAACAGTAAAGTCCGGTGGCCATACCGGACACCTAGGGTCCGTGCTCGGACCCTGAACAAGGACTTCTCACGGAAGTCTGTGTTAGGCCGGTTTCACACGTCCGCATATATCCGGTACTGGAAAAACCAGTTCCAGAGATATCCGTGTCCCCTGTGTCCAAGTCTGTCACACGTGTGGCAACTGTGTGTCGCCCGTGTGCCGCATCAGGATCACACGGGCGGCGCCTGGGAATTGGCGCTACACATTCAGCGCTGTTCCCAAGCGCCGGGTGTTGAACACTGCCCTCATCATCCTGTTGGCGCTGCCATCAGCTCCAGCAGGGACAGTGATCAGGGTAGTGGTCGTCTGATCCTGCAGTGTCCCCACCTGTAAAAATAAGAATAAATCCATGTACTCCCCTCTCCTAGGTGTCCCCCACTGTAATCCATGCGACCACTGCTGCAGAGGAGCCGGGGAGAATGAGCCGCTCCAGAGCTGCAGCCCAGGAGCGGTGTCCTGTCACTCACTGAGCACAGCTCCGGAGCCGCTCATTCTCCCCGGCTCATCTGCAGCAGTGGTCGCATGGATTACAGCGGGGGACACCTAGCAGAGGTGAGTACATGGATTTTATTATTTTATTCTTATTTTTACAGGTGGGGACACTGCGGGATTAGACTACTACTACCCTCATCATGGTACTTGCTGGTGCTGATCGCAGCGCCAGCAGCGAACCATGATGAGGGCCGTGTTCAGCATCTGGCACTTGGGAACAGTGCTAACTGTAGCGCTGGTTCCCAGGCGCCAGTACGTGTCACACAGATGACACACGGATGCCATCCGTGTGGTACGTTTTGCGGACTGTGCATCCGCAAAAACAAGGACTTGTCTCCATGTGGAGAACACGGACACACGGTCCGTGAAAACACACTGAGATGTGCACATACCCATTCATTTGAATGGGTCTGGGTGTGTCAGTGTCTCCGGTACGTGTGGAAACTTTGACCACTCGTACTGGAGATACTGACGTGTAAAAGAGCCCTTACTGCTCGGGTTCGGCAAAGCTTGTTTACAGATATGTGGTTGTTTCCTGAGGAAGACGTGCCTGTCACTTCGAAACACGTTGAATAAAAACCGCATGTTTAATAAATTCTTGAGAATTGACATCTCTGATAATCAGCAGCGTGGAAGGTATCCACAAATTCTCCATATCTTCAATTTAGAAAGCTGGGTGACGTATTGAGGACTGTTTCTTTTAATTTAAAAATTTATTCCACACCTCTATACGTATAATCATACCGAATATGCTGCAATTCTTGAGGAAATGCAAATAATTTGTGCTTTTAATGTTATATTCACATTCACTGGAAAAAAAATAAATTTCAGTTTGGAGCTAATAGAGTGCAGAAACAGGTGTCCCCAAAGCCCACTGTGCTTCTGCAAACCCGAATAATGTAAGTAGCAATAGAGCTTCTGGTCTACCGCCAGCTTTGGCGAGAGTCGAAAGTTTCATCTCTGGGAGTAGCACAAGCCTTGAATCCCATCTGCCTTGGAATGTGGTTTATTATAGGATAATTGTCCTCCTAGAACTCAGATGCGCCTTTTTACATCTCTGCACTTGTCGACAAGCACTTCAAAGCATTGTACCGTGTTGAAATTGTTTGCATGTTTCGATCTTATGATGTCATCTTAAATAATTCAACCTCATGAAAACCTGTCAGATCTTCAGAACAAAGTAATCATCCTGACACCCGAGTGACAGCGCTAGGTACTGTCTGTATGCCTCTCATAATACAGTATGTGTATGGAGAACGTACAGGCAAGATGATGGTGACAGTAGCCAAAGCAGTTTACGGTAATTGCAGTAAATATTTTCCATATAAAAGACAAGCAATTCACAAAGTAAAAGAGAAGTGATGCCAGAAGCAGCTAAACATTACAACCTGACCTACAGAAAGCGGATATCAAAGTTTTTTTTTTTATTTTTATGTCAACCATTGTAGCGCCGGCGTCCCTGCCCTCTGCTAGGCAGGGACGCTGTTCCCCTCACCTCTCTGCTCCTAGCCCGGCGTCCTCCTCCCGCTCTGCTGGCAGCGCGCGCTCCTTCCCGGCCACCGTGCTTAGGGCGCGCGCGCGCGCGCTCCCTCCCTCTTAAAGGGGCCGCGCGCGCCGTCCTAAGGAGTCCCCGGCCAATGGCCGGAGGACTTCACCATATATAAGGCACCTCCTCCAAAATGGAGGTGCCCGAGCAATGTTGTTGCACTGTTCACTACTCTGCTTCAGCCCTCAGGTCCCGTTGCCAGTTACCTGCCAGATACCTGCCAGATTCCTGCCAGCTTGCTGTCTTATTCCTGCCTGATATTCTGCTACCTGCCTGCTAGCCTGAGGTCCGACGGTCTGCCTTACAACTCCTGTCAGTCCGTCTAAGGACCAGCTTGCCCGCTCACCTGGGAGCGCACATCAGCTACCTGCCTGCTTGCCTGAGGTCCGACGGTCTGCCTTCCAACTCCTGTCAGTCTGTCTATGGACCAGCTTGCCCGCTCACCTGGGAGCGCACATCTGCTACCTGCCTGCTAGCCTACCTGGAGGCTCCGCCGTCACGTGCTGTGACCACCTGCCTGTCCAGTGACTCCTGCCCGCTCACCTGGGAGCGCTCATCTGCCGCCTGTCTGTTGGTCTTCCTGGAGGCTCCGCCGTCACATGCTGTGACCACCCGTTTATCCAGAGACTCTCGCCTGCTCACCTGGGAGCTCACGTCTACCATCAGCCGCCACAGGTCGTACCAACCCTTTACCCAGAGACTGCCCCGGTCACTTGCCGTGACCATCTGCCCGTTCATCCAGAGACTGCCCCGGTCACTTGCCGTTACCTCCTGCCCGTTCATCCAGAGACTGCCCCAGTCACTTGCCGTGACCTCCTGCCCGTTCATCCAGAGACTGCCCCAGTCACTTGCCGTGACCTCCTGCCCGTTCATCCAGAGACTGCCCCAGTCACTTGCCGTGACCTCCTGCCCGTTCATCCAGAGACTGCCCCGGTCACCTGCCGTGACCTCCAGCCCGTTCACTCAGAGACTGTCCCGGTCATCTGCTGTGACTGCCTGCCCGTCTTCCCTGGTCGCCACCCGCTCCCTTACAAGGACCGCCCCCTTGTATAGTAGCTCAGAGGTTCCGCCTCCCAGACCCGTTACAGTTTGCTCGGGCCATGGAACCCGGTGGCACCCAAGCTCCCTCACTCTCGGACCTGTGTCATGAACTGTCCCGTCAGAGGTCCCAACAGGAGTCCATCCTGGGTCACCTGCGGAATGTCAATACTCGCCTGGACACTCTGTCTGCTCCACCAGCAACCACCGCCAGAGCCATGACTCGCAATCCGGCAGCTCCGCTGCCCACCAATTCTATGGTATCCTACCCCGGACCCCGGCTTTCTGCACCTCCTCGCTTCGGAGGCGACTCCGCTCAGGCTCGGGGCTTTATAAATCAGTGCACCCTGCACTTTGAACTCCTGTCCCACCAGTTTAACTCCGACCGGGCCAAAATTGCCTTCATCATGTCCCATCTCAACGGGGAGGCCCTGGCCTGGCTAAATCCTCTATGGGAGAGAGGAGACCCCCTGGTGTCCGACTTGCCTGCCTTTCTCACGGCTTTCCGGAAAGTCTTCGACGAACCTGGACGGAGGACCTCATCCGCATCATCTCTGCTATGCCTCCGTCAGGGAAGTCTCACCGTGGGCCAATATGCCATACGGTTCCGTACCCTTGCCTCGGAGCTGGCCTGGGATAACGACGCTCTGGTATCTGTCTTCTGGGAGGGTCTCTCCGGCCGTATTAAAGATGAACTTGCCGGTCGAGACATTCCTACCACTCTCGATGACCTAATAACTCTTGCCACCCGGATTGACCTACGGTTCCAGGAGCGTGCCAAAGAGGTCACCCGTGAGAGGAGGTTTCCACGTCTAGCTCCTACTTTTCAGAGACCCGTCACTCCCTCCATCTCTTCCCAGGTACACTCTCCTGAGCCTATGCAGGTCGACCAGACCAAGATGGTCAAAACCCGTCAGGACTTACGCCGTGCCGAGGGGAGCTGCTTCTACTGTGGCAGTAAGGAGCACCGGATCCGTGCCTGCCCGGAGAGGTCGGGAAACGCCTGTGTCTAGGTTCGCTCAGAGAGGTCGACCTAGACAAGAATAAATCCTCTCCATCTCTGCTGTTGTCAGTCTCAATCGTCTGCGGGGAGAACCGTTATTTCGAACTAGCCCAACTTGACTCTGGAGCAGCCGGGAATCTTATTTCACAGTCCCTGGTAGAGAAATACCGCATCCCCACCAAACCTCTGGCTGTACCCTTGTCTGTTGCTGCCGTGGATGGGGGTCTCTTACCACGCCCCATCCAACTCATCACCGAATCCATTACTCTGCAGGTGGGAATGCTGCATTCTGAGAGTATCTCCTTTCATGTTCTGCCTGGACTCTCTCACGCCCTCTTGCTAGGCCTACCTTGGCTCCAGAGACATGCACCCGTGCTCGACTGGCAGACCGGAGAAGTCCTTCGCTGGGGACAGGACTGCCATAAGACCTGTCTGGTTCCCGTCCATCCCGTCCGTCCTTCTCCTACCCCAGCTAATCTACCTGGACTTCCGATTCCTTATTGGTCTTATGCTGATGTCTTTAATAAAAAGGAGGCAGAGACACTACCCCCTCATAGACCATACGACTGCCTATCGACCTGTTACCTGGTACTACTCCTCCCCGTGGGCGTATTTATCCATTATCCGCTGCTGAGACCCGGTCGATGTCCGAATATATTGAGGAGAATCTGGCCAGGGGATTCATCCGGAAATCTACCTCCCCGGCGGGAGCAGGCTTCTTTTTCGTCAAAAAGAAGGACGGCTCTCTCCGTCCCTGTATAGACTATAGAGGCCTTAACCAGATCACGGTGAAGAATAAGTACCCCCTTCCGCTCATTCCGGAGTTATTTGATCGTCTGAGGGGGGCTAGAATCTTCACCAAACTGGACCTCCGTGGGGCGTACAACCTGGTTCGTATCCGTCAGGGGGATGAATGGAAGACGGCATTCAACACCCGGGACGGCCACTATGAATATCTGGTAATGCCCTTTGGTCTCTGTAACGCTCCTGCCGTCTTTCAAGAGTTGGTCAATGACATCTTCCGGGACCTTCTCTACTCCTGCGTAGTGGTGTACCTGGACGACATCTTGGTCTTCTCTCCGGATCTCCAGACTCACCGGAGGGACGTTCGTCAGGTCCTGCTCAGGCTCAGGCAGAATCACCTCTTCGCTAAATACGAGAAGTGCCTCTTTGAGCAGACCTCGCTTCCATTTTTGGGCTACATTATTTCTCAGACCGGCCTACGAATGGATCCAGAGAAACTGTCTGCCATCGAGAAATGGCCTCGACCGGAGGGGTTGAAGGCCATTCAGCGATTCCTGGGCTTCGTCAACTACTACCGCCTCTTCATACCACACTTCTCTTCCCGGACTGCCCCAATTTCCGCGCTCACCCGTAAGGGTACTAATCCCAAAGAGTGGCCGCCCGAAGCAGAGGAGGCCTTTCTTTCCTTAAAACAGGCCTTCTCTTTCGCCCCGGTGCTGCATCGCCCGGACGGCAACAAGCAGTTCTTCCTGGAAGTTGACGCCTCCTCCTCTGGAGCCGGAGCGGTACTTACTCAAAAATCATCTTCCGGGAGGATGGTAACTTGCGGCTTCTTCTCTAAACTCTTCTCCTCCTCAGAGCGCAATTATTCCATAGGAGACCGAGAGTTATTGGCCATCAAACTGGCATTGGAGGAGTGGCGTTACCTGCTCGAGGGGGCTCTTCACCCGGTAATAATTTACACTGACCACAAGAACTTGGCTTACCTCCAGCATGCCCAGAGACTTAACCCGCGCCAAGCCCGGTGGTCCTTGTTTTTTGCTCGCTTTGATTTTGTTCTTCATTTTCGCCCGGCTGACAAAAACGTCAAGGCGGACGCCTTGTCTCGATCCTTTCTGGTGTCTGATCTCGAGGAAGATCCGAAACACATCATCGATCCCGCCAGAGTAATGCAGGTGGCTCCCGTGAGTCTAAATCGTCTCCCTCCCGGAAAGACGTTCGTATCTGTATCTGATCGGGAGAAGATCCTTCACTGGGGTCACTCGTCTAAACTGGCTGGCCACGCCGGTCAGAAAAAGACCCTCCAGCTTATTACCCGGCACTACTGGTGGCCTACCCTGCACAAGGACGTAATAGACTTTGTTTCTGCCTGTGTGTCCTGCGCCCGCAACAAGGTTCCGAGACATCTGCCAGCCGGTCGCCTCCTTCCGCTTTCTGTACCTGCTGCCCCCTGGCAGCATATAGCAATGGACTTTATAACTGACCTCCCAGTCTCTGCCGGTTGTAGGGTCATTTGGGTGGTCGCTGACCGCTTCTCCAAGATGGCTCATTTCGTTCCCCTGCCAGGCCTCCCGTCTGCACCCGAGCTAGCTAAAGACTTTATTCGTCACATCTTTCGTCTTCATGGCCTGCCCCTCCACATCGTGTCGGATCGTGGAGTACAGTTCACCTCACGCTTCTGGAGAGCCACTTGTAAACTGCTAGACGTCACCCTGGACTTCTCTTCCGCTTACCACCCACAGTCCAATGGTCAAGTGGAGCGGATCAATCAGAACCTGACCAGTTACCTCCGGCACTTCGTTAATGCCCATCATTCAGACTGGGTGGATCTCCTACCATGGGCCGAGTTCTCTTACAACAATCACGAGAGCGAATCCTCCTCCAAATCCCCGTTTTTTGTAGTCTTCGGTCAGCATCCTCGGATTCCTTTTCCTGTCTCCACCTCTGTGGACAACCCGGCTGCGGAATCTCTCGTTAGCAAATTTTCCTCCATTTGGGAGAGTACCCGATCCGCACTCCTTCAGTCGTCCGAACGGATGAAAAGACACGCTGACAAAAAACGCCTGGATCCTCCACAATTTCGTCCTGGAGAGAAAGTCTGGCTCTCATCTAAATATGTCCGACTCAAGATACCTTCCTACAAATTAGGGCCTCGGTTCATCGGTCCTCTGGAGGTCATCAGTCAGATCAACCCGGTGGCCTATAAATTGAAACTCCCGGCCAACTTACGGATCCCTAACTCCTTCCATGTATCTCTCCTCAAACCTGTGGTACTTAACTCTTTTTCCAAGTCTACAGGTACGCCTCCTGCTCCGGTTTCTGCTGAGGACGAGTTTGAGGTAGAGAATATTCTTGCCACCAAAAGGGTAAGAGGAAAGACCTTTTTTCTAGTAGATTGGAAGGGGTTTGGTCCTGAGGAGAGAACGTGGGAGCCCCGGGAGAACATCCATGCCCCTCTCATCCTAGCTAAATTTCTGTCTGGCCTAAAAAAGGGGGGGCCTAAAGGGGGGGGTACTGTAGCGCCGGCGTCCCTGCTCTCTGCTAGGCAGGGACGCTGTTCCCCTCACCTCTCTGCTCCTAGCCCGGCGTCCTCCTCCCGCTCTGCTGGCAGCGCGCGCTCCTTCCCGGCCACTGTGCTTAGGGCGCGCGCGCTCCCTCCCTCTTAAAGGGGCCGCGCGCGCCGTCCTAAGGAGTCCCCGGCCAATGGCCGGAGGACTTCACCATATATAAGGCACCTCCTCCAAAATGGAGGTGCCCGAGCAATGTTGTTGCACTGTTCACTACTCTGCTTCAGCCCTCAGGTCCCGTTGCCAGTTACCTGCCAGATACCTGCCAGATTCCTGCCAGCTTGCTGTCTTATTCCTGCCTGATATTCTGCTACCTGCCTGCTAGCCTGAGGTCCGACGGTCTGCCTTACAACTCCTGTCAGTCCGTCTAAGGACCAGCTTGCCCGCTCACCTGGGAGCGCACATCAGCTACCTGCCTGCTTGCCTGAGGTCCGACGGTCTGCCTTCCAACTCCTGTCAGTCTGTCTATGGACCAGCTTGCCCGCTCACCTGGGAGCGCACATCTGCTACCTGCCTGCTAGCCTACCTGGAGGCTCCGCCGTCACGTGCTGTGACCACCTGCCTGTCCAGTGACTCCTGCCCGCTCACCTGGGAGCGCTCATCTGCCGCCTGTCTGTTGGTCTTCCTGGAGGCTCCGCCGTCACATGCTGTGACCACCCGTTTATCCAGAGACTCTCGCCTGCTCACCTGGGAGCTCACGTCTACCATCAGCCGCCACAGGTCGTACCAACCCTTTACCCAGAGACTGCCCCGGTCACTTGCCGTGACCATCTGCCCGTTCATCCAGAGACTGCCCCGGTCACTTGCCGTTACCTCCTGCCCGTTCATCCAGAGACTGCCCCAGTCACTTGCCGTGACCTCCTGCCCGTTCATCCAGACACTGCCCCAGTCACTTGCCGTGACCTCCTGCCCGTTCACTCAGAGACTGCCCCGGTCACCTGCCGTGACCTCCAGCCCGTTCACTCAGAGACTGTCCCGGTCACCTGCTGTGACTGCCTGCCCGTCTTCCCTGGTCGCCACCCGCTCCCTTACAAGGACCGCCCCCTTGTATAGTAGCTCAGAGGTTCCGCCTCCCAGACCCGTTACAACCATATTTGCTTTTTTTTTAGTCAATTGGTCATCCAACTATTCTTCTATGTCTTTCTCTAAGCTCTTCCTGGCAGTCAGTCACTGTGCAGAGATATGTTTGAACATGCCTGGATGCTAAAGTGCTCGCTGACACGAGTGTATAACTCGGACTCGTGCAATCTGATAGAAAAAGGGATTGCACACTGACAGCATGCAGATGACAAGTGAGAAAAAATTATACCACTTTTCTGGATGGGACTCTGATTTTTTTATACACTCGTGTGAACCTACCCTAATGGGGCATGTTGTGCGCATTTATTGGACTTTTTTTGCACAAGCTGATGAAACAAATCTCTACTACATCTTTCTTTCCCCATACAGTGTCATGTCGACAGCAGCACATTCCCTGTTTACATGGGACAATGTGCTGTCAATAATGATTTTTTTACTAGCATAATCGATACAATCAACCAACGTAAACCAGTGCTTGTACGTCTGGTAATCGCCGGCATGTTTAGATTGGTGGATAATCGGAAAATAATGTTTCTACGAATTCTCGTTCACGATTATCTACTGGTGAAAATACATAGTTACAGACAGAGTTGTCTATGAATGCCCTCTTGATTAAGTCCTGCATTTGTCCCTAGTGACATGCATCATATCCAGCTCTGCTAGAACTAAATTTTAATATTTTTCAATGCTATAACAATGACAGAAAGCACAATCTAGAATGCTAGCTCTCTTAAAGGTTACACTTCTCCCTACCAATACTATTTAGCTACAATTTGTGAAAATTAAGAGCTCATTAGCACAGCCTATCCCAAGAAAAGCACTCACCCTGGAT
This sequence comes from Phyllobates terribilis, assembly GCF_046119375.1. Lineage (NCBI taxonomy): Eukaryota > Metazoa > Chordata > Amphibia > Anura > Dendrobatidae > Phyllobates > Phyllobates terribilis. The sequence continues at coordinate 98,217,459 of NW_027362773.1, read as the reverse complement.
GTAAGATATCATCTATAATACTTTAATGTAAAATATCAAATGCAGCTAATCCTGATCTTATTAGGAAGTGAGCAAACACATTATAATAAACGTGCTGTAATTTTGTATAATGTGACCTGGGAACACCCTTCTGTCTAATTTTATAACGACTGGTAAACTGTAATTCTGTTTCATGATGCCCAGTACTGCATCCCATCACATAAAACCGCTTTTATACTAGATTTTATTGAACAGAGGACTCAGCGTTACAGGATAAGCCAGTATCACACAAACACAACAGCCTCAGTTTTAAGTGAAGAGACTGTCACCACTTTACCGGCACTTTTATTTCTACATCAATAAGCCATTTTGCACAAACTCAATTTTCTGATTCAGATTTGTCTAAAGAGGTCATTTGAGTTTTCCTTGTACTTTATATTGCATCAGAGGGCTCCTTTACTGGCAGCTGAGTTACTGTTTAAAGGGTTTGTCCGGTCCAAACTGATAAGTCTGCAGTTATACTCTGTGTGACTGCAGACTTATGAATCCCCCCAGCGCACGCACTGTGCACTGCAGGGATTTTCCGGTTTCTGACCCGCGACCGAAGGGTATGTATGCTTTATACATACTCCCAGCCAGTGGGCGCGGCCTCACTCCATACAGTTGTATGGAGAGAGGCCACACCCTCTAGTCAGCCACACCCACTGGACGGCCGCGTCACTAGACAGGTCGCGGCTTCGCTCAAAACAAGTGTATGGAGTGAGACCACGCCCACTAGACGGGCTCTGGCCGGAAGTATGTATAACGCATACATATCCTCTGGTCCCTGGTCAGAAACCATCAGAAACACAGAGTGACTGCAGAATTATCGATTTAGACCGGACAACCCCTTTAATGAACTGAACGTAGGTGTAGAGCTACCTGGTTAACCAATATGTCTTAATGGGGTAGTATTGTTTCCGCAATAAAGGTTATATTCTATGCAAATCGGTCCAAGGACAAAGTTAAACAATTTGTCAATATGCTTAATCAATTCCTGGCAGTTTTCAGGATCTCTGCTTGTGGCCATTCACTGCTTACTTTGAGTACATAAAAACCTGTCCTCATCATTTGATGTACATAGGTTTTCGGCTCATTATAAAGACAGCTCTGATAACTGAACTGTTGCTAAAACTATAATACCCTGTTAATTTAGAAAGGGCCTGTCTCCAGAATCCCTTAAACTACTCCATTTATCTATGACCAGATTTATGAAATCCTATAGAACCCTTTTTGAAAAATATTGAAGTGAGCCTGGATTCATCTTGAGCATCTTAACACCTCAATTAAGTTACTGGTTTGTCAAGTTTACTAATCATGTGTCTATAAGGATATATATAGGTGACTGACATGTAAATAGCGTGAATGTCAGAGCAGCTCCATAACCAGAATGGTTTTGCTCATTGAAATTGCTGGTTTCTTCCACGTGATGGTTAAATACTTATACAGGATTGTGCTGGAGCCAAGAAGGTAATTACAAGATCACAGGTCTGATCGCAGTAAGCAAAACTCCTACGTGTTGTCATCCTGATAACTTTGCTCATACAAGTCAATTGCACATGACCGTACAAAAGCAGATACGAGAAAATCCACCTCTCAATCACTGACATCTTCAGATAGAAGACATTGCAGTTACTAGACAGCAACAACAGTATTGGGAAACGTAAAGCATGGTGGCTATGCTGCTTCTGTGTTATAACCTACGGTGAAAAATAAAAACAATAAAATATAAATTGTTTTGAAATTTGGATCACTGCCCTACGAGGATCAGAGGATCCATTACATAACCAATGCACATACTTATATAAGGAGTTGGCTTCTGAGAATAAAATATTGCAAGGGAGTGACACTCTAGTTTGTGCTTGGATTGACTGTGCTGTATTCATTACAAATGAGCAAATTAATTTACTGCTGATCAAATGTGTGTCAAATTTTAGGAATTTTCTGAAATTCAAACACTTTGATATTTGCTTCTCCTAAAATGGCCATGGTCATTTTTCACGTTTCAGAGATCAGTCATGACCTTGGGCACAGCTAGGTGGGCTCCCCAATAATGCCTGGGCGGCTATAACGTCACATGGCATAGCACAGCCAATCAGGAAGGACTATCCTAGCCTGTATAAAAGCACAGGCAGGTAATGCAGCGGACACAATGTTGTGAATCTGGATAGGAAGAGCACAGCTTACAGCTTAGTAATGGGGATAGGGATAGAAAGCCATAAACACTGAAGAAACTGTACATATAGTAAAGGACAGCAGTGAATAGGATTAGTATGAAGAACAGGCTGTTGTCTACCAATTGTTACCATCCCATTACCCATAGCCATGAATGGTGCGGTCACTTTCACATTACTCAGGCTGAGTTTGCATTAAAGAGCTTGGATACAGTCATAGGAGATCTCAGAGTGTCATATAAGTCTTTTCAATGCACTTCGTTGTTTTTTTATTGTATTTTTGATTCTAAGTGTCAGTTTTTTGTAAAAATTTTGATTCAAAAGATTCGCTCATCACTAGTATTCATATAAATATACATATTTCTTGGCATAAAAGGACTAAGTTTTTACATGAATGGAAAACTGTTGATGTATCTTTTCCTTTAAATCATATGAATAGTAAACTTAGTGAAATTCAATTTTACTTTATATACAGTAGGCTTAGTTTAATGGCATATTCATATTCATTTGTTTGTAATTTTTTATCATTATTGTAATAAAACACAAAGTTTTGAAACAATTGCAGAGTTATGCAAAATTTGTTTACGCTTTTCCAAATCACTTTTTATGGTCAGTGAACGGGACCATTTATTTTTTTTCTCCAAACACTAAAAACTTGTGCCGAACAAGTAGTTGTACAAAAGCTTTCTCACATTATATCCTGTGTTGATAACCAACAGCAGTACAAACCCCATCTCTGGTCCTGTTGCAGTGCAGGGGCGGACACTGACAGCTTGGGGCCCCAGTGCAAGAAAAGTGTCTGGACCCCCCCCCCCTATTCGGCGTGCCACTTATGATTATGATAATCTGGCAATGGGACCCCCGGAGCCTTGGGCTATGTGCAATAGGCCACGTTTCCCTCATTTTTGGCACTCTGCAAGCAGGGGCGAACATAGAAATCACAGAGCCCCATAGCAAAAGTTCTATTTGGGCCTTCCCACACATCTAAAAAAAAATTTATATTTTTTCACTGAAATACATACACACATAAACACATACCGTACATACACACAGACCGTACATACACACACACATATACTGTACATATACACACACACACTGTACACATACACATCGTACACACACATACAGTAGACCAAAAGTTTGGACACACCTTCTCATTTAAAGATTTTTCTATATTTTCATGACTATGAAAATTGTACATTCACACTGAAGGCATCAAAACTATGAATTAACACATGTGGAATTATATACTTAACAAAAAAGTGTGAAACAACTGAAAATATGTCTTATATTCTAGGTTCTTCAAAGTAGCCACCTTTTGCTTTGATGCTAACTCTTGGCATTCTCTTGATGAGCTTCAAGAGGTAGTCACCGGAAATTGTCTTCCAACAATCTTGAAGGAGTTCAAAGAGATGCTTAGCACTTGTTGGCCCTTTTGCCTTCACTCTGCGGCCCAGCTCACCCCAAACCATCTCGATTGGGTTCAGGTCTGGTGACTGTGGAGACCAGGTCATCTAGCCCTTACACAGCCTGGAGGTGTGTTTGGGGTCATTGTCCTGTTGAAAAATAAATGATGGTCCAACTAAACGCAAACCGGATGGAATAGCATGCCGCTGCAAGATGCTGTGGTAGCCATGCTGGTTCAGTATGCCTTCAATTTTGAATAAATCCCCAACAGTATCACCAGAAAAGCACCCCCACACCATCACACCTCCTCCTCCATGCTTCACGGTGGGAACCAGGCATGTAGAGTCCATCCGTTCACCTTTTTTGCATCGCACAAAGACATGGTGGTTGGAACCAAAGATCTCAAATTTGGACTCATCAGACCAAAGCACAGATTTCCGCTGGTCTAATGTCCATTCCTTGTGTTCTTTAGCCCAAACAAGTCTCTTCTGATTGTTGCCTGTCCTTAACAGTGGTTTCCTAGCAGCTATTTTGCCATGAAGGCCTGCTGCACAAAGTCTCCTCTTAACAGTTGTTGTAGAGATGTGTCTGCTGCTAGAACTCTGTGTGGCATTGACCTGGTCTCTAATCTGAGCTGCTGTTAACCTGCGATTTCTGAGGCTGGTGACTCGGATAAACTTATCCTCAGAAGCAGAGGTGACTCTTGTTCTTCCTTTCCTGGGGTGGTCCTCATGTGAGCTAGTTTCTTTGTAGCGCTTGATGGTTTTTGCAACTGCACTTGGGGACACTTTCAAAGTTTTCCCAATTTTTCGGACTGAGTGACCTTCATTTCTTAAAGTAATGATGGCCACTCGTTTTTCTTTACTTAGCTGCTTTTTTCTTTCCATAATACAAATTCTAAGTAAAGAAAAACGAGCCCTCATCATGGATCCCTGCCGGCGCTGCGATCAGCACAAGCAGGGACAATAGCAAGAGTAGTAGTCTGCTCCCACAGGGCCCACCTGCAAAAAAAATATTAAAATAATAAAATCCATGTACTCACCACTCCTAGGTGTCCCCTGCTGTAATCCATGCACCGCTGCTGCAGAGGAGCCAGATATAATGAGCCACTTCATAGCTGTGCTCTGTGAGTGACAAGACACCGCTCCTGAGCGCAGCTCTGGAGCCGCTCGCTGGAGCGGCTCATTTTCCCCAGCTCCTCTGTCAGCAGTCAGAGGATTACAGCGTGGGACACTTAGGAAAGGTGAGTATATGGATTTTATTATTTTAATCTTATTTATACACAGGGACACTGCGGGAGCATACTACTACTACCCTCATCATTCACCCTTGCTCGCTCTGATCGCAGCGCTGGCAGGGAACTGTGATGAGGGCAGCGTTCGGCACCCACGTTTGGGAACAGCGCTAACTGTACCGCTGATTCCTAGGCGCCGGTCCTGATGCGGCAAATGGTTGCCACACGGGACACTGATATCTCCGGTACCGGTTTTTCCAGTACCGGAAATAGCCAGACGTGTGAAACCAGCCTAATGCTATGTAATCTCACCCGGGTGAGGTGAGTTTAAGCGGGTTTACAAGACGCAGCATGGCTGCATGTGAATTTCTGTAGCAAGACCAGTGTCTTCAGTGTATGACCAATAGCATGTCATTAGATGTGGTAAATCTGCATGTAACTAAACACAAGTGCGGTAATTACAAAGCAGCGTTTTGGAAGCAGCGAAAATACGCTGCATTCAAAACACTACCATTCCTGATCGTGGGCATTTGCAAACAGAATTTGCAGTGACGCTCTGTATTTAAGGACAAGGAGCCTTTTATTGTGTAAAAATGTGGGGGATGGTAGTGGACTGAAACTATATGGGACAAATGCCCCGGCACACTATGTGCCCCTCCACCTTTGGAAATTTTGCTTGCATTGCATCATGTATTTATAGAAATAATGAAATACATGATTCAAGCATAAATTCTAAAGATGATGTGGGGGGTGGGGAGTAGACAGTGTGCAGGGGCATTGGTCTTTATGTAGTTTTAGTGCACTCCTTTCCCATCTCCAACATTATGTACAAACAACATTATGCCCACCCTGTTCCACTGCCATAGACACACGATGATTTAAGCTAGTGTTTGTCTGTGGCAAGTGGCAGTGGAACACTAGTAGGCAGCCAGGAAGCACTATGTATAAAATGACAGGGGCCATTATTGATTGATATACACAAAAACATACTTTTTAGACAGAATACACACTTTGAGACTGGAGTATCAGGGCTCAGCAGGAGACCAGGTAGCAGGCAAACTCTGGGTCACGGTGCGTGGGGTGGGAGCAGACGGCTCCTCTTCAGCAGAGCAGAATGACACTGGCTTATGTGAGCCATTTCATCTTTTAAATAGACACGCACCCACGCTGTGTATGCTGAGCTCTCCCTGACGTCATGTGGCAGAGCGGTCCCAGCATCATTTAAACTGCCCGCACTGGTGGATATGCAGCCGGCCGGATGGGAGCGGCTGCGTGATGCAGCGTGTCTGTGAGTGGCTGCTTTGAAATTTGAGTCCTGCCCTGCCTGACGTCATGTCACATGACGTCAGGCAGGGCAGGAACCAAATTTCAAAGCAGCCACTCACAGACACGCCGGCTGCATCACGCAGCCGCTCCCATCCAGCCGCCGCAGTTGTATATTTACTAGCGTGGGCAGTTTAAATGATGTTGGGACCGCCCTACCACATGACGTCAGGCAGAGCGGTCCCAACATCATTTAAACTGGCCGCGCTAGTGAATATACAGACTCGGCAGCCGGATGGGAGCGGCTGCGTAATGCAGCCAGCGTGTCTGTGAGTGGCTGCTTTGAACTTTGGGTCCTGCCATTGACGCACCCCCTGGGCCTGTGTTGTGCAGGGAATACCCGGAGCCAGATCGCTGGGAGTTGTAGTCTCCATGGCGCTGACTCGGTCCGTGCCCAGGGTGGTCAATTCAGTGGCAGTCTTAGTGTAATAACAAGTGTCCGACTACGCCACCCGTGGATTGCGGTCAGTGGGGGCCGCCGCTGCAAGGCAGACCGCTGAGGCCGGTGTCATGTGTGCAGCTAAGAATGGGATGAATCCCCACGGGAGAAGTATAGCCTCAGGGCAGCTAATGTGGATGATGAGAGTGATGGTGTGAGCGTCCCAGTACTGATGGTGCTGGTGCGGCGATGAAACACAGAGACGTGTGGTTGCAGTTTCCAATGCTTTACTCACAGTTCTTTACTGGTCCTAGTCACCTCGGTACCTGGCCGTCCCCACCAGTGACCAACCTTTGTCCAGCTTCCTCGGGCCTTCTCTTGGCGAAACCTATCTCCGGTTTCCCTGACCCTATGTGGTATGCCTTCCTGGTGGATGTAGTGAGGGGTCGCACCAAGTTGTGGTCACAACCTCCGGTCTTTGGCTGAGGAATTTATTGCCTCCACCAATTTGGGTTCCGGTACCCTGTTCTTCCAACCCGTCACCCGCAATCTCCTGGGCCTATGGGGTTCCTTCTGTCCTCGTGTCTCTGGGCCTTTCTCTGTGTTCCTGTTCCTTTCTTACTTTCCTTTCTGTTTCTGTTCCTTCCTTCTGGCTCCGGCCTTCACCCTAGGCCTGCCTCGTGGAGCGGGGCCCAGACTGAGCCACAGCTCCCTGTCAGCTCTCTCTGGCTGAACTCCTTCTCTCTCTGAACTGAACCTTGTCCTAAGATGGTGCCCACCTGATATACCTCCCTCTATGTGTGAGCCCAGGTGACTAACAACCAATGGGCTCCTACCTATGCCCAGAGACCCACCCCTATCTGCTCCTACACCACTGGGTTTTCCTCCCCCTCCCCACTCCAGACAGGGACAGATGCTGTCGTGCCTGCACTCCTGTCTCGTGGGAGCACCGTTGACCTGTCCCTCGGAAATGGGGTGTGTGTGGTGCATGCAGCTACTGAGTCCTGGTCCACACTCCATCCTTACCCGGGAGTGGAATATCACACTTCTGGTTCGAGGTGCAATACCCCTGTAGCAGCCGAGCCCTCGGGGTGCTACACCATGCCTGACATCATGTGGCACTGGCAGGGTGGGCACAGCATGATTCAAGCCAACTGCGGCTGCGAGCCCGCACGGCGGTGACAAAAAAAAAAGATTGCGCATTATAATGGGAGCAATTCATGGGCCCCCCCGGAGCCTCGGGCCCCAGGCGGTAGCCCAGATTGCCCTCATTATAATCCTTCTATGTAGTAATGGTAAATGGTAATTCAGACTGTTATCTCACAGAGGATTGTGTGGACTAGATCTAAATGTAGCAAACTCCCAGCTACAGGAAGAGTCTTTAAAATAAGTTTCATTTTCTGGAGGCAAACAAGAATATTTTCTCTTATTAATAGCAAGCCAATGCACTCAAATGAGTAATTAAAATACAAAAGTATTTCACAAACATCCAGGTTAATTAATACTGGCTTTTTGTACATCAGTCCTGATGAACCGTGTGCTGGAGTAAGATGCGCCAAATTCATTAAGCAGTCAGCTCCTTTTAATTAATTTGGCTCATCCTTCAGGTTTTGTGAACAACCACAGAGACTAGCAGACATAATTATGCCACCTTTTCTGAATTTACCATCCTCCCTCTGTCAAGCCCACTGTTGAGAAAGCTCCTCCCACTTGTCAAAAATTTGCCAGAGCTGGTTGAGACTAGCAAAAAAATGGCAAAAGTTGCAAAATTGAGGCATTTCAAGCAGATTTATGCCATAAAACTGGCTATAACTGCTTGATGAACGAAGACCAGAGTATATTACACAAGTATATATGTATTTACATATAAAGGTATGTTAAGTTGGAGAACTTTACATTGCACAATGGTTAAGCTTACATAAATCCTTGATGATCCCTTGAATTTGTCTTAAATGTCCCCTACAAGACTGAGTTGACCTATGTAGAGCAGCGTTCTTCAGGACACAGGTCCTGCTCATTAAGGTAACCTGGTCTTTGCTGATTGCACAGAGGCCTCTTTTGTATAATTCGTCTACAATAGGTCATTACATCAAGGGGTTGTGTCTATAGCACCATATTGCACAGGCTGTGAAGGGGACCTGCTCTGCTGAGCCACAGGAATGTGCATTTCCACATCTCTTTGTAGATGGAGTTTTGAAACAAGTGGAAAATTGAAAGAAGCAGAAGAGATAAAAGAGCTATCTGTCATCAGGAGCTGCTTAGCTGCTACACCAAGCTTGTGGGAAAAGCAGCTTATAGAAGGAGCTGAAAGGGGCATAGACTCTTCGATCTGCTAACAAATCATTTTATGAATACCTTTAATTTTTGAACCAGCGAGTCATTAGAAGGTTTACATATAAGACTTGATACATTGTAACAAGGCCAATCTGAGTGCCAGCTCAATGTACACGGGTCTAAAACCCATTCAACGTGCTGTCTCGGTTCTGCAATATGACTGTACAATGCAAATTTATGGTATTGGTAGGGACTTTCAGATTTATTGCTTGTCAGGGAGATCTAAACTTCCTGTACTTGAAAAATGTTATATAGTTTTATGCATTTCTATCTATTTCATTAGAACCACTATGTAGCTATATCCGAGCACAAGCATTCATGTTAGAGCCACAATTCGAAGGAGTGATGGTAGGACTCTTGTCTTGAATTAACAACCTCATCGGCCATTGTCAGGTGAAGTATTGTGGCTGTAACACAGTCAATAAAATATGTCCACCATACGGTCATGTAAATAATGCCATATATTCACTTCTTTAGTCAGTCAATCTACGGTAATTAACTCTACAGAGACAAAGACAGTGCAAATTTTCCATGTGGATTTGGGGGACAGAAAACTTGCAGAGTATCAAAGTACCAACAAGCAAACCCCTCCTATCTGCTTATTATTCCCCTATATCGCCACCTCTGTGCTAAATTACCATATTACCCCTCTCCACTGCACGTCACAGGGCCCTGTGACAGGCCCTGCCCTGCCTCCCCTCCCGCGCATGCGCAAAGCGCAGCTCCCATGGAGCGCGCTTTGTTTCCCTCCGGCCCTGTTTGGCTGCATTCTGCCAACGGAGCGGAAGTCTCAGTGACTCGCCGTAGCTTGCGCAATACAAGGCTGCGGCGCAGTATGCAGCCAAACGAGGCCAGAGGGAAACAAAGCGCGCTCTATGTGAGCGGCGCTTTGCACATGCGCGGGAGGGGAGGCAGAGCAGGGCACGTCACAGGGCCCTGTGACGTGCAGTGGAGGGGGGTAATATGGTAATTTAGCACAGAGGTGGCGATTTAGAGAAATAGTAAGCAGATAGGAGGGGTTTGCTTGGCGTCCTCTGGACGCCAAGCCTCTGGAAAGCAGACTTTATAAAACCAGACTTCTCTGCAATCAGACCTGTGCTATGGGCCATACAGGTAAGTACGCAGTACTCAGCCAAACGGGGCCGGAGGGAAACAAAGCGCGCCCCATGTGAGCGGCACTTTGCACATGCGCGGGAAGGGAGGAAGAGCAGGGCACATCACAGGGCCCTGTGACGTGCAGGGGAGGGAGGGGGGATATGATAATTAAGCAGAGAGGCGGGGATTTAGGGGAATAATAAGCAAATAGGCTGGGATTGCTTGGCGTCCCCCGGAAGCCAAGCCTGTGGAAAAAAGAATTGATTTAAGTGCTTTTCTCTGCAATCAGACCTCTACTATGGGCCATACAGGTATGTGTGGCACCCCTGAGGGTTCGGTCGCCACAGAGTTATTGCATCTCATCCAGAGATGTGGTACCTCACTCTCAGGTAAGGAAGGAGTATGGCTCAGGACCCTAACACTACATCCACTACACCACATTTACGGGGGACAGGGCGAGATTGCTCCTACGGGAGAGCACAGTCCCTGATCCCTGGCTGGAGTGGGGAGGAACCACCTAGAGAGGGGGAACTATGTAGTGGGTGGGTGGAGGACGTAGATCCTGGGAGCACATGTGTAGGAGGTATAAAAGGAAGGAACCATCTTGGTTCAGTAGTAGAGTGGTGGAGTTCAGTTGGAGGAGTAGTGAGGAGGAGACAGGGGGCAGAGGCTCCGTACGAGCTCTGCTCCACAGGCTGGCCTAGTCAGGAGGCCTGAGCCTGGAAGGAGAAGAGAGGACAGGGAGCAGGAAGGCTCCAGGAACCGAAGGGACCCCAGGGGTACGGGCCGTGCAGCGAGCTACCCGTATGCCCGCCGCTTCTAGAAGAGTAGGAGGGTCAGGCCAGAGAAGGGGAACCGGGTCCCCCAAGTAGCAGAGACTACAGGGCTCAACTGGGAACCGGAGGCTGCAGGACTTTAGGTACAGCAGGCCGTCCACACCAGCCACTAGGAAAGTAGCCACATAGGACCCAGGGGACAGAACATACGTCGCCCGCTAAGGCCCGAGGACACTGGACAGAAGTGCCGCTAGGTGTGAGGTACAAGGAAAGAGGCCAGAGAGGACACACAGAAGGGGGTCCTGATAAATACTCTGGAGATATCTGAGGGTCGTCCGAGCCCCTCACTGCGTGAACACAGAACGCCGTGGGCCTTGCACTGGCCCTGTATCTGGAACTGCTTTGACCGTGAGTAAAGGATCTGGGACTGCATCGTTTGGACTCTGTGATTATTCTTGCACCGCGACACCTTCACCATCACCACCATCATCCATTCACGCTGCCCTGAAGCTCCACTCTTCCTGTGGGGAGTTACATCACCTTGCTGCACACACCATCAGCTTCAGTGGACAGCTCCGCAGCGGCGGTTCCCAATAACCGCATCCCACAGGTGGCGTAGTCGGACTATATATAACCTATACACATAGACTACCATTGGTTTGACCGCCCTGGGTCACGGACCGGGTCACCGCCACGGTGACTACAACCCCCAGCATCTACAAGGCCCGGCTCCGGGTACCCCCACGGCCCAGGGGGCGCGTCATATGTATAGACTTACTTTTCTATACCCTGTATGGCCATAGTAGATGTCTGATATCACCCAGGGGGGTGACAGATTCCCTTTAAGAATGGTTGTGTTTCGCTGAGAACAGAGAGGAGACCACATACGTGGCTCACACAATTCACTTTTATGTGCAGTTTCAAAAATTCAGAGCAAGTGGCAAGTAAAAGGTATATTTTGAAAGCGGGTTATAGAATATACCTCAAAAATGAAAATGATCCGAAAATCATAGTAAGGTACAGTAAGGAATGGAAAACTGGATTCATTATTCTCAATATAGAATAAATTTGTATTGTAAATATGGAGAACCAGGAGAATATGAGAACACATAATTCACTCCCTGGCCCACGTCACGTTACTTTGAAGTGTACTGTAAACATTAGCCAATGCATGGCATTGAGCAACGGTCTGATTTCTGAATATGTACTGTATGTTATATGAAGCACAAGTGTGCAAACTACTTCTCTTTGATAACCAACGTAACAAGTCAACACTGTTTGCTTATGTGACAACGTCTATTTGAGTTTTTCTCATTTTTTTGTTTAAATATCACAGGAACAAAAGAAGCATACCCATTATATGTATCAAGTTGTACACGCTACATAATATATGTGATGTATTATTATATAAGCAAAAAAGTGAGAAGTCAGTGATGCCATAAAAATCAGTTTTTATGAACAATCAGCATCACAAAACAGTGATTCCAAACTACCAGGTGTCATGTGTCATACCACACACGAGACAAGACCCTAGACATTTCATTAAGGGAAGATTAGTAATAAATCTACTACAGATGCTCACAAATGAGGACCGTCAGGAAGGTGAAGGTTTGTCTCAGTCAGATCAAGGAAACCAATACAAAAGCTGAAACAACATTTCAACTATTCTATAAATCACTGCAAATGAATGGTACTTCAATGCATCAACTACATTTGAAGTTGAGTTGTAAGGGATTGAAATTTTCGGTAGTCCCTATTTACAGGTGCTGCCTAGGTATTGTTGTTCTTTGAGGTTGCATAAATTCCTTCCCCTGAAGAAAAAGGAAACTATATGGGTGTCATGACTTTTTCTCTGTTGTGACAAGTCAATTCTTGCCAACTCAAATTCTGAAGGTATTTATATACAAAGGTGCCAGATCATCACTTTCTAAGGGGTTAGCAGGCATGATGTGATGTACGTGACTGCGACGTGGCATGAAAATCTGTGGTGTGTCTGTAGTGTTTGGGAGGAGAATGTCAGACTTGGAGTATCTAGTGGATGAGGGAGAGGAGACCAAGTAAGAGAAGAGCATGTGCCAAATGGGAAACTACACAGAGTCAGATGAGCAATGTCTTTGATAAAGTTAGAGACACTACTGTATTGAGTAGTTGGCAGCTGAGGGACACGAAATGACCAAGACTGACCAAGACTGACGGGAACAAGTCAAATAGCCAAGCCAGCACCTGAAGAGGAAGAGCCAAGATAGGACTTTTCGTGATCAAACTAAGTGAGTAGTTGACCTTACGGGTCTGTCAAAGAAAGAGAGAGTTAGGCCTGTGTAACAGAGTAGGTATACAGTGCAACCATGTGCACGAGTGAAGGAGGCCTCACTAGCGTACAGTAAGTGGAAGTTGAGGCAAGAGTACAGGCGGTGATGCAAGTTGGCGCAGCACATTTGACTAGTGAGAGATGGATCTGTCAGCAATTGCAGAAGTGTTCTATAGTGGTTTCTGACCAAAAGGAGGTGGAAGGCCTTTGGCTCCACTCTCCTGATCTTACAAAGTCACTCTGTGAATACATTACTTGTCCTGTACTGATCCTGAGTTATATCCTGTATTATACTCCAGAGCTGTACTCACTATTCTGCTGGTGCAGTCACTGTGTACATACATTACATTACTCAGGGCCGGACATACCACCGATGTAGCTGCACCGGGGCCCTGAGGTAGAGGGAGGGCCCTTACAGGCAGGTGCATACTGGGCATAGCAATTGCCCACACAGCTGCTATGGAGACACTTAGATTACAGGCGGGAGTGAAACGGGCCCGGTGTCAAGCAGCACGGGGCCCCTCTCACTCACGCTTGTAATCATTCTGATTACCCAGAGCCAGGGCCTGGGGAGAGAGCAGTGTGCAGAGTGCAGGGCTTCAATAAGTTAAAAGAAAGTTCATTACAAATTGCAAAACCAGTATTGTTATTTACAACCAAGCTCCTTTTGCATTAATTGGGTGTGTTATTAAACTATATGTGCTGCCTGCCCAGACAAGAATGACTGGTATTCACCTTTAGATTATAGAATATTCTTACTATCCGACATAATTAATCCTTCGTGCATTCATCATTGTTTTCCTGTAGCCTGGAATTACAAGCCTTGGATGCTTTAGGAAGACAATGCATTGTAAATTATGTGAGATAAACACATAGAAATGCTTTTATGTGCATCTAAAAAAATAAATAAAAATGTGTTGTAAAGGAGGGCGACTGACAGGTTATATTTCTGTTTCCTCACAGGTTCTGTTTCATCTTATGACATTTTATGAATATTAAGTCATATCTTAGCACTGTAGATAATGGGGGTGGGACATAAAAGCAAAATGCTCAAAACAGGCAGCTGTGACAGTCTTACAAAGTTACTTTCCAAATGCAGTAAACACTTTCCAACATAAAGAGAAAGGACCTTTATTAAGTGAAACTTTACAGAACTATCATAATGTAAGCAACCTTGTTGAAAATGGAGACTGATTAAACATACCTTCCTATACTCTTTTAGCAGGATTACCCAAAAAAATACTTTTTGTTCTAATGTTCACCAATTACACAAGTGCTCTTAAGGTGGACCCTAAATACACAGCTGATAGCACTGAATTCACCAAACACAATGTGATGTCACATGTGACTATGCGCCTCCTCCCTTCACAATTACTAGCGGCCAGCAAGAAAATTGCATTACATTTTTTTATACAGATTGTGTATTTAAATTTTTGCCCTTTTTTCATATCAAAAATGAAAAAAAAGATACATTAAAACACAAATATTTGATTTAAACAATAAGTCATTTTCTAACTTTTAATATTTCATATTGTGCTAACAGATGTTTTGCAGGGTTAAGGATACACTTTAAAAAGACTTTGGATTGTCATGGGACATTGGCACAGGTGATACTTTTGTGAATAGCGAAATGGGCTTGCAGCAGGTTAAAGTGAAGCACATAAAAGTTCTGTGTTTCACCTGGACTGGCTGTACATGTGCTTTAAATAAAGTAATGCTTTGGAACTACAAATTGTTTTGCCACATGGTACAATAAAACCCTGCAAATGCCACATGAAAATCCAGCCCTCATGCTACTAATTGATTTTAGTGAAGTGGCAGCTGCAGTCCACAACATTTATGCAACGCAACGTACAATTATGGAACTATGGACTGCAGCTTTAGTTTGATTGGTAACGGGTGGAGTGGAGAGGGATTTGCCATCCAGTATGTATCAAACCATTCTGCAAGCTTAAAAAAGAAATAAAAAACCACAGGGCTAGAAAATCCCTTTAATGGGGTTGTCTGGGGCTTTAACATTGATGGCCTATCTTTAGGATAGGTCATCAATGTCTGATCAGTGAGGGTGCAACACCCAGCACCTAATGATCCGCTATTTCCGGTGTCGGCGGCGCCCAGAACTGCACAGCTCCATGGGCTGTTGTCACGGGTGTATTAAGTGTGACAGACAGTCGCTCTGGATCCGGCTGTAGAAGGTCACTGCGCTTGGCATTGCAGATGCCTTCTTCATCCTCTCATCTCTGTAGTGTCATGATATCCTTCTTCCTTTAGGACCCAGCAGCGACCTCCACCTTCTGCTAATTGACACACCCTTGCTTGGTAATTAAAAACTGTCAGTATCTCCAGAGAGTCGCCGGTGATAGTTCTATGTTTCTCTGTCCATGCCTGGAGTACTAGTAGTTGGCTAGTTTCTTCTTGGACTTCCCTTGGATGACAGTTGGCGTTATCACTCTAGTGTCTTCTCAAGCTAAGTGTATCCTCTTTGTTTGTTTACCTTGTTGCCTTTAGTTACAGTGGGGCCTGACTAGTGTTCACGCCAACCCCTCCCTACCTAGGGTTTAGCTCTAGGGACATTCAGGGATTAGGTTTACTGCTCCGCAATAGGTGCGGAACCTATATAGGGATGATAGGGTAGTCAGGGTGATATTAGATCTGCCTAGGAGTCTCCACTCTCCCTTTCCCTAGTTGTTGGGTTTCCTTCCCCCACTTCCCGTCATTGTACACTTGTTCCTTCCCTCACCTTGCGTGACAGCTGTATAGTGGCCGTGGCCTGGTACTGCACATCCGCCCCCTATTCAAATCAATAGGGGGTGGATGTGCAGTACCCACCCACAGCCACTATTCTGTTGACAGTGCTATGTTGTGCCACCGCCGACATCAGGAACAGCTGATTGCTAGGGGTGCAGGATGTTGCACCCCCACTGATCAGACATTGATGACCTATCCTAAGGATAGTCCATCAATGTTAAAGTCACGGACAACCCCTTTAAAAATTAAATCAGAAGCACTACAAAAATAGCCCAAGATCAAGACTCGATCAACAGTTGGACAATGTATTTTGAGTAAGAGCAATCAAATTATAGTCTGCTTTATCACAAGGTAGAAAATCGCAATGTCAAAAACAAGATATTTATCTCATGTCCAAGAAAGATTGAACTTGATATTTATTGTTTTCTATCTGTGTAACTATTGTGCTGGTTGTACTCCTACTAACACTTGTAAAACTTCATCCTATATAAAGAAAACCTGTCAACTTCCAGTTCTGTGCAGAAGCAAACAGGGGTGGACCAATAGAAATGTAAGCTTGCAAATAAAGAGAATTGTTTTTGAAGCAACTCCCTGCTCGGCGACTGATCTACACCAAAACACGCAGTCGAAAAGGATGACACACAGTTTTATAATGTACACTGCATGGATTAAAAGCTTTTGGAAACAATTCAGATCCTGTTATAACTCAGAAGGGATAGAAAACGTACATCCCATAGCTAGGGATGAACATACTGAAATAAACATCTCTATTAAGGAAGTTGTTTTTCCTACTCCCAAATACGATCATAACAAAGTTGGAGAAACTCCTCAGCTGATCTTGCCATTTAAAGTGAAGGACCACCTTTGATGACCAAGGATCAGTTTCTTTAATTAAAGGGCTTTCCTCCTGAAGAAAATGTCCTTTAATATGTCTTATTAGGGCATGTAAACAACATAGAGGGAGGTTCCCATACTGGCTCCCTCCGATTTATAGATGCCTATGACCTTTTATGTGAATGTTCATTCCCAATCATGGCCAGTCTAAACACGTCCACCAATGTAATGACCGCAAATGCTCATTTGATCTCTTATGCACTCATAAAATCTTTGTTTGCAGAACATTCCCTAATGTACACAGGCCACGTGTCGACAATGACGACGCTGCATGGAAGTGAATGATCTTACAAACATTCAGTCACCCACACATACTGTGTTGATAGCTCAATATAGCTTGAAACAAACAAGTGCCATCGATTTTCTAGACCGTCTCTACTGGTACATAATCCATATTGAGATTATTTCAGATATGCATACACCATTAGAAATAACAGAGCTACTATACTAGGTAGTGTACATTTAAATAAAATGTTAAAGTGAATTTAAAAAAATAAATAAAAAAAATTAATGAAAAACCTGTTTTAGCATAAAGTTTATCAGGCATATACACCATTATGATACACAACATATTTAGTATTCCTAATGCATCATTAACCTGTACGTTAACAACATATTTATGGTGCTTATCCAACCTCATCAAAATGATGAAAAATAACGCTAGAATACAGTTTAGGTCAACATTAAGCGCTTATGTATATTAAGACTCTGCAGCCATGGGAGCAGGTTTAGGCCATGTAGGCTGCTCACAATAGCACAAACAACATGCAGCCTGGTGTTGTTTAGTTGAAAAACTGCTCTTGGGACACTTTACCTTCATGTTCCCTCATAAATGCATCTCCATGGCATTGCTCATGTATTTTCCAGACCAATCTCTGACTTTCATTGTGTCCAAGAGAAAAGCAGGACTTATCGCTTAAGAGGATAAGCCTCCATTCCAGTCTCCATTGCGGTCTTGCTCTGAACCACCATTTTATGTGACATCTGATTTCACTTGCAGTAAAGAAGTGATCACTACCTGCCATTCTTCAAATCTGACGAGACCAAGTGTGCGAAACTATGAAGAGGCCTTCATGAGGGAACGTCTCACCGGTCCTACTCCCAGGATTAGGGTGAGGGATGGCATAATGTACAGTAGCCAGACCCCATTAGTCTTCATTTGAAGTGCACTTACATTTTGGCATTACATTGATTTGGTCATGAAACCAGTTGTGTAGCCATTTCTCTAAAGTGTCCGAGGAGCGGTTTTTCCAAAAATACTTTGCCAGTCTTCATGTTGCTTGTGCTACAGTTAGCAGCCTATGTGGCCTAAACATGTTGACATGCCTGCAGCGTCTCCGGACTCATCTTCTATCCAGCACATGGGGCATGTCATTGGTTGGCAATTACAAAAGGAGCTGACAGTAGCGGATCTTGATGATGATTTGCCGAAGTGCATTCATCATGGCAGAACATTCCTCAGATGACCATTAATAACATCATTGATAGCAGTCGAGGCATTTAAGTGTGTATTTGTTTCCATTTTTTCAAAGTTTGCATATTATTAACATTTCCATCCATCCTGTGATTTTCATAATGTCACAACTTTACCTTTTTGGTATTTTAATATCAGTGTTGAAGAGTGTAAATACATGGGAGGAAATGCCAAAATCAAATTAACCTCTGATTACTTCAAAAATAAAATATGAAATATCCAGTAATACAATTGCACCTAACGAGTGAAGACCAGGAGATAATACCATGGTGGAGGAGGGTAGATGACTTTTCACAGATGGCTTTCCCAGAGAACTAGACACAAGGAGAAAAGTTCTGCCTTACATGTATAAAGCGTGGCTATTATATTTACATAAATAATAATAATACTTATACATTATGTGCTGTTAACTACCTGGTGAAAAGATGGTGGTTAGTGTCTTTAGAAATGCAAGATGAGGATATGACATAGGGCATGTAGCGCATGTGTTAGAATACGCCAGTACACAAAATGCACATGCACTAGTTTCCAAAAATATAAGAACCTGATAAGACACAAAGGTCATGCAAAAGGTATACAAAAGACTGCACGCTCTAGTTCTAATAAATGAGAAAAGGTTCACCACAGTTAAACAAGCAAATAAAGATGGTCTCTGCCTTGTTCACAATGGTAGAGACAAGGGAACTATCTGAGCAAACCAGACTTTGGAATTGCAGCTTAAACAGTTTGAAATGTTATCAAAAAGTTTGCAGCTCTGGAGACTTACAGAATGTAATAGAAAGCAGAAAACGTATTAGAGAATCCTATGCAAGTAAATTTGAAGTTTACCTGAGAAACTGCATAAAATTTCCAAAGAAATTCAAGCTGAGCAGCAGGCATCCGGAGTGATGTTTTCAACCCGTATCATACACCTTCCACTGAACAAAACAGAGCTCTATCATTGAAAACTAAAAGTTACCCCAATGTTTTTACAAAGGACTAAAAAAAAGAGCAACTGAACTTTGTCAAAAGTTACATAGAAAAGTCTCAAACCTTTTGGGAAAATGTGCTTTAGACAGACATAACCAAGCTAGAAGTTTTTGGCAATGCATACCAGCCAATAGGAAAAATGCCCTCTACTTACAGTATAAAACGGTGAAGGATCCATAATGTTTTGGTGCTGCTTTATTTCCTCTGTGACTGGAGGTTTTGACAGGGTAATTATTTAGAGTAGGCTAAAGATGCAATCCCAGAGAACTTTCTGAGCAATGCTCCCCCTGGTTACGAGAATAAAAATTAGCACATTGGGGGCTCTAAATAAAAAGGCCCATTTCTCTGTAATGGAATGGTATTACTCTTTAAACCTTCTGCCCCAAAACACAATAGTATGAAGCTGTATATAATGTACCACAACATGCTAGTTACAGAAAAAAGCAAAGTATTTATTATACAAGACATCTATTATATAGCTATATAAAAATTAATGATGGGTAGGGGTGGGGGGCAGGGGGGTAAAGTGAAAAATGTAGCTAAAATAATTTACAACACAAAGATTTTATCTGTGAACATCCTTGATTAACTGAAACATCAATAGATTGATTCAAAGAGCCTATTATAGCATTGACATCTAAAGGGCTTTAAGAAAGCTGAGCTGCAGAAACTGGAGACAAAAGAGTTAATAATTACTGTCATCTGTCAAGAAGGATCACATGAACTATATTGGTCGGTAAAGCATCGACAGATCGAATGTCACAACGCAACCTGAACAAAGCATCACAAAAATCTGTGAAACAAGTAAAAGCTCATGTGTAATATAATAATTATTGTCCAAACCCCTAGAGCCATTTATATCAATTTACAGCCCAGGAATCCACAAAAAAAATATATATTCTGCCTGAATGCACAAGTGTTGATGCACTGGTCACCAAGTCAGTTTTCTACCAGAGACAGAAAAGACATGTCTATAGAAAAAGTCATCAATAGTAACTCAATGTGTTTGGACCACTGGGACCCCAACTGATACCAAGGGCCACAGCACAAGTGCAGAAAGGCTCGGTGAAATAAACTTACAACTAATCCATTATAGGAATGAATGGGGTTGTGTTCCAAACCATAGAGACTGAGAGCACAAAGACTGGATTGCTACTGTCCAGGAAGAAACCTTATAGATGTGTATACAACCACTACCCCTTACGGTTCATTTACAAGAGCTGATAATTGATCATAACTCATGACTAGCAAAGTATGTCAAACAATCTTTATTTACATGACACAATTTTCGAAAGATGAACGAGAAATTTTGCACTCGCAAAATCAATGACGTGCGATGAATAAGCATTTTTGGACACATTGTTCAGTCACTCAGCCCATTCACATTACATAATTATCATGAACGATGGGTTCTTAACGTTAGAATCTGAAGAATTATGGACCATTGTAAATGCACCATAGTTCTTAGCACTGGCCTAACCGTGGGTGTACCGTTCTCTGTTAAGGCTGATAGATGGGAGTCTATTAAATTTGATAGCCCATCAGGCATATGGTATGGGCTGACTTTATGAGATAGCCACTTTCATGACATTTCCTATAAATATGGCATTGAGGGAGGGACCCTTAGGCTTTGTTCACACGTTTCCAATCTACCTGCCGTTTATTTAAAAAAAAAAAAAAAAAAAAAAAAGTACCTATAGTGTATATAGTGCATTTTTTAGCAGATGGGAAAGACCATCCTGCAATGTGTGGTGTATTTTCCATGCATTTTCATTTAAAGCAGCTCTGCTCCTTTATGGAGTGAATAGCGCTGAATTTGTGAACAGCTGTGGCATTATTTTAGGAAGAAAGAAGTCATGTACTTCAAATCCTGTTTGTTTATTTATTTATTCATCTTAACAGCTTTCAGCTCGATTTCGAGCCATGACGACTTGATGGATGAACAATCTGTAGGAAGATCGGTCTTGTGCAAGCCTAGATAGGTCTAAAAGGGGTCTTCTCCCCCCGTTATCTTGATAGTATCAAGCCATCAAATCCTGTAAAACCCCGTTAAATTTAAGGAAATATTAAGTAAAGCACATTTATTTTAGATGTTTTTCCCTTAATTTTTTTTGTAAATTGGTTGTATAACGTTTGGAGTATTAATTTGATAGCATGAATTAATATTGGCACTGGACAGGGAAACCATGGAAAATCACTACAAATACCCATTTCCAGGAAATGAGAATTTCACTTTTCTTTTTTTTTTATAATTACTGTACACTAAGCAGCATTCAGTGGCTGCAAAACAAAGACACCTGCATTTATTAGTCACTGGAATTTCCCACATCTAGCATGGCTTCCGGTTATACACTTTCTACTGTACGGTGTCACCCAGCATTGCTGATCTCTTCTAAAGCCATTACAACACACAGAAGAAAAAAGTAAGCGATTAACAAAAATTAATCTGAATAAAGCCTCCACTGTAGAACAGAGCATACCTTGAATTTATTGGTTAAATTGATATTTCCCCAGCAATCCCAAGAACGTGAGGCCCCATCTTGAATGGAGCTGACCTGCGCATGCTCAACTTCCATCCCATTCATTGTCTATGTGATTGTCAGAAATTGCTGCATTTGGTGGCTATTTATTGCACATTTAAGTCACTGCTCTCTCTTTAGGAGACATCTCCATACATTTTCTGCAGATTGGTTTATATAGGGGCAATGAGGGTATTACATCACAAACTATTGCTTAGGTGAATGGCTGTAGCTGCAAAACTAAACTATCCAGACATAAAGCGCTGACATTTTTGGCAATGTAAGGCAAATGTGCCTATTGTGCTCTATAGACACAATAGTTGCCAAAATATTTAGTTTAATGACAAACTCCGCTGAGCTACACCTGTATGGCCTCCTTGTCGGAAAAAAATGCAGAAAAAAATGTGACACAAGGGCTTGGAAAATATATTGAGCATCATGCAATTGCTTATACTAAAGACCACTCTGTTGTAGTTTTGGAGTAATTTTCTGAAATACAGTTAGGCAGAAATGCATGTCAACAAAATAACCAGTGCATCTCTGACAGTTTTTCATTACCTTAATTATAGGAAAATTCTAACCTTGACCAGTTCTATCTACTTCTCACTTTTTTCTTTCTTACAAATTACTGGAAAACAGAATTCCAATATCAAGGTTAGAGATAGAGAAGCTCCAGTAACATAGATAAAGCTAATGTTGTGACTGAGCTGAAGAACATAATATTTTTGGGGAAAAAAAACAAGTTACAAATAAAATTTGAAGTTTACTACATGATGGAGCAGTTTGGCTAATTACATTGGTCTAAAAACACCACTGCACTTTGACCCTCGGGAGTGAGAAAACTAATTGCTACTTATATTATCCTCTTTACACCTGAACCAACAGGGAGCAAAGCAGAAGCTCCAAAAGTTATGCACCAAAGCAGCTTCATGTTAAGCACCTGCTATGGAAACTTTGAGGGATCTTTCATCAGTAAGCATACCCTGCTTGAATATTATTAGTAGATTCCTTTTTTTTTCTCCAAAAGGTCCTAACTGTGGATATCGTGGGCAGCACTATTGACCCAACGCTTCAATTTCCTGAGTGCTTCCTGAGATAGCGGTCATTTAGGAAATGCAGGGGTGCACATTACCTACAAATGCTTTCTCATCAAATGCAACTATCGCCCCTTCTTTTCAAGAGTTCTTTGTATATTTGCCAGAAGTTAAGGGGTTATATGATAGGTCAGGAGGAGATTAAGTAACGGAACATACTGTACTTTGTGGCAAAGAGACACCTAGGAGTTGTCAGTTTGCTATATAAGCCAGTAGCTGCTGGGATCCGCTTATTCCAAAAGGATACCTTGTCACTGAGCAATATGAAAGGCATTTAAAAAAATGTAATGTGATTATATATACACATATACAGTATATATACACAGTATATATATATATATATATATATATATATATATATATACACATACATACATATATGTATATTACACACACAAAAAAATAATATTACCACAGAAAAATGTAATGTGATTATATATACACATATACAGTATATATATACACAGTATATATATATATATATATATATATATATATATATATGTACACATACATATATGTATATTACACACACAAAAAAAAAAATATTACCACAGATGGAGAAACCAGTGCCAACGCCCACAAATGCAAATATACAATTGAACAAAAACCTTAAACAATTATTATTATTGCTCATTCTGCTGCTGGAGTTGCAATTTATGGTGTACCGATCCAGCGTTACATTCTGTAATACACTCCAGAACTGCACTCACTATTCTGCTGGTAGAACATCTTTACACACTTATCCTATACTGATACTGAGTTACATGCTGTATATATCCCAGAGCTGTACTCACTATTCTGCTGGTGCAGTCACTGTGAATATACATTACATTACCGATCCTGTACTGATCCTGAGTTACATCTTGTATTATACTCCAGTGCTGCAGTCACTATTCTGCTGGTGCAGTCACTGTGTACATACATTACATTACTGATCCTGAGTTACATCCTGTATTATACTGCAGAGCTGCACTCACTATTCTGCTGGTGCAGTCACTGTGTACATACATTACATTACTGATCCTGTACTGATCCTGAGTAACATCCTGTATTATACCCCAGAGCTGCACTCACTATTCTGCTGGTGCAGTCACTGTGTATATACATTACATTACTGATCCTGAGTTAAACCTGTATTATACTCCAGAGCTGCACTCACTATTCTGCTGGTGGAGTCACTGTGTACATACATTACATTACTGATCCTGAGTTACATCCTGTATTATACTCCAGAGCTGCACTCACTATTCTGCTGGTGCAGTCACTGTGTACATACATTACATTACCGATCCTGTACTGATCCTGAGTTAAATCCTGTAGATCTTTTATTATAAAAATGAAAAACATAACAATAATAATAACAGAAACATAACAAAATTAATAACCAGAAAATAAACAATGTGATGAACTGGTCCAGCCGCTCCCTCTCTCCTCACACACATGTTATACATATATACACAATAATAACTACCTACACCATGACATCTGGTCCGGTTACCAAACAAATAATAACAATATAATAAACAATAACCGACAAATTACCGGTATATACAAACTAATATATACATTCTTTTTTTTTTTTTTTTTTTAATAAATAAAATAAAATAAATTCTAACTATACAAATATATACAAGACAAAACAAAACCCCCCACACTCAAGCCCACCAGTCCCTCCCCGGCACTGACCTGAGAGCTGGTCCTGCGCCTCATGCCTCAGTCCATGTCCAACGTCCATAGGCCAGATCAGGCAGTGCCAGTTTTTCACCCAAATAACCAGTGTCCCACAAGATGAACCCACCTCCCCCCTTTTCCCTCCACCCAACCTAACACCTACACCCAAACCCATATATACAATATATACAGAAACAAACAATACAATAACCACAACTGACAAAGCCCAAGTTCGGCGCCTGCAGCCCTACATCACTGTCTACTGATCAATAAAACAAAAATCTATGGTGTCAGCAGCAGCCCACCACCAGGAGAGGAGATGACCAGACTAGGGCACACTAAAAGAAAAGCCCCTCCAGAGGAGAGCGGCCCTCCGTGTACCCAGTCTCTCATACTCCAGAGAACGCACCTTCACCAGGTCACCGAGTATGGTCCTAAACACATCGTCCACTGGGAGGATTTTCCGCTGCATCGATACTAAGCACCGTGCGTTCCACGTGTGATACCTAACCACTGCGCTAACTAGAAATAAGGTGCAACGGTCCCGACCACCCAGGTCCCCGAATGCTCCATAGGCCCATTCCGCATAAGAGAGACCGGCCAGCCAGTGCCAGCCAATGGAGGTGCCCACCCTGTTGTACACCTCTGTGTTAAAGGGACAACGAAGCAGGAAGTGGTCCATGCTTTCAAGCATGGTACCACAATGCTCCCGAGGACAGTTCCTGTCCTCAGAGCTCCTACACTTCAGATTGTCCCTCACACACAGTTTCCCATGGAAGCAGCGCCAAGCCAAGTCCCAAACCTTCGAGGGGATCCTGATAGAATTCAAAAGATGCAGACCCACCCCAAGATCCCGACTTGGGCAATCCCTGAGCGCCAGAGGCCTCTGAAAATGGGTCAACAGAACCCTTTTGTCAAGGAGCTTCCTTGGCAGAGTCCTGACCTCCCACATTCCCAGACCCCACCGGCGAATTACCTTCAGAACCACGGTAGCGTAAGCCAGGAGATGTCCATGCGGTGTGCGGAGATCCTTCACTTGCCCTCCTGTCTCCCATTCCTGGAAGAAAGGCTGAAACCATCCCTTACAGGAGAATACCCACGGAGGAGCCCTCTCTTTCCAGAGGTTTGCAATATTGATCTTAATGAAGGTATTCACAAGGAATACCACAGGGTTGACCATACCCAACCCTCCTAGTCTCCTCGTACGGTAAGTAACCTCCCTCTTGACCAGGTTCAGTCTATTCCCCCATAACAGTTGAAAGAACAAACTGTAGACCCGAGTCCAGAGAGGCTCTGGCAAGATGCACACACTGCCCAGATAGATCAGCAAAGGGAGCAGGTAAGTTTTGATCAGGTTTACCCTTTCCCTTAGGGTCAAAGACCAACCCTTCCATTGGTTCACCTTCTGAGTGGCGATCTCTAGCCTGCTGTCCCAATTTTTTTGGGGTAATCCCCCTGGCCAAATTCGATGCCAAGAACTTTTGCAGAGACTTTGGGTTCTGGAAGGGTGTCCGGGAGATCAAAACCAGGATCTCCTCCTCCCAGCCAGAGACTCTCACACTTATCCCGGTTGATCTTAGACCCGGATGCCTCCGAGTAGCGATTTACCTCTGACATCAGCCATTCTGCCTCCCCATCAGAGGAAACAAAAACGGTGACGTCATCGGCATACGCCACCACTCTCAGAGTGGCTTCCGGTGCTGCCTGGTCCATCCCTATCCCAGCCAACGGTCCACGCTCCACCCTCCTAAAAAGTGGGTCAATCGCAAACACGTACAGTAGCGGGCTCAAGGGACAACCCTGGCGAACACCACACCCAACCTCAAAAGAGCTGCCAATCCAACCGTTCACAAGCGGGAAACTCTCTGCCCCAGAGTACAAGGTCTTAAGCCAATCAACGAACCCCCCCGGCAGGCCATACCTCAGAAGGACAGACCAGAGGTACTCATGATTAACCCGATCAAACGCTTTTGCCTGGTCCAATGACAGCATGTACCCCTTCCAGTGGCCAGCCCTCCCCTGCTCCACCGCCTCTCGGACACAGAGTACAGCACTAATTGTACTGCGGCCCGGAACAGAGCAATGCTGGGCCCCCGAAAGGAGCTGGGGTGCAAATTTCACCAGCCGATTAAACAGCACCTTTGCCAAAACCTTCCTGTCTGCATTGAGAAGCGCTATGGGACGCCAATTCTCAATGCAAGATGGGTCCTTACCCTTTGACAAGATGATCAGGGCAGACCTCCTCATTGACTTTGGCAGAGTGCCCGAGGAAAGACACTCATTGAATACCTCAGTCAAGAGGGGAACCAAGGCGTCCTTAAAGGTCTTATAGAATTCAGATGTTAAGCCATCCGGACCGGGAGATTTCTTCAGGGCAAGCCCTTCAATCGCCAAATTAACTTCCTCTTCCCTGATCATCTCTGTCAAAACGCCAAGAGAGGGGTCTACCCCTGGTTCGGGGACAGCTTCAGCCAGAAAAGCCGATATCTCATCCCATTCCAGATCCCTCTTCCCCAAGAGGTGCGAGTAGAAGGATCTGACGACCTCCAGGATCCCTGATCTGGATATTTTCAGGGACCCCGCAGTGTCAACCAGTCCTGTAACAACTTTACTATTCACTAACACCTTCAGTTTCTGTAAGGGTCGGGCGAGCGGTACTTCCCGTAATCCCTCTCAAAAACCAAAGATGCGTGTCTATCATACTGACACCTCATTAGCAAAGATTTCACTCTGGAGATCTCCTCGCGGCTACCTCCAGTTGAGACAAGATGCTCGAGTTTCCTCCTCAGGCCCTGATACAGGCGGTACCTGTCCAGGCTCCTGAGGCTCGAGAGCTGGCGGAAGAATCTCGCCACCCTTTTCTTAAACATCTCCCACCACTCTGACTTACTACTACAAAGATCCAGTAAGGGTACCTGGCTCTGAAGAAAATCCTCAAAGGACTGTCTTATCTCCGCTTCTTCCAAGAGAGACGAATTGAGCCTCCAAAAGCCTCTTCCCATCCGGGGGGTCTCTGTAACATTCAGGGAAAACAAAATCAAACAGTGATCGGAGAACTCCACCTCAACAACAGATACTGCTGAAGAGACGGCTTCCTCCTTTAAATAAAACCTGTCTATCCTGGACCTACAGTTACCTCTATGATAGGTGAACCCCTCGTGGCCTGCGGTGTGCCGGATGTGGACATCCACCAGGCGAGCCTCACTAGCTATACTATTAAGGGCGACGCTATCATAAGTCAGCTTGTCTCTGGAACCTCCTCTATCCCGGGGCCTCGTGACAGTGTTGAAGTCCCCTCCAAAGACGACCTGCCGACCCGTAAAAAGGTAGGGCTTGATCCTCATAAAGAGACACTTCCGGTCCCATTTAGATTGGGGACCATAGATGTTAATGAGCCGAAGCTCTTGTCCCTTCATGAGGACATCTAATATCAGGCACCTCCCCATTTCTAACTCAATAACCCGTCGGCATTCTACCGGTGCGGTAAAAAGGACCGCCACTCCGCTATACGGCTCGGCCGCAAGAGACCAATAGGAGGGCCCGAGTCTCCACTCCCTCTTAGCTATAAACACCTCTGCCATATTTGGCAGCCTGGTCTCTTGCAAAAAGAAAATGTCAGCTTCAACCCGGCTGAGAAAATCAAAGGCCGCAAATCTAGCCATGTTTGACTTAATGCTGGCGACATTAATGGACGCCAGCATCAACGGAGTGGGTACCGCCATCATTGGTGATTGAGTTAGATGGCTTTCTTCTTCCCACTCCCCTTACCCTCTGCCTCAGAGGAGGAATCCTTCCCCCTCTTTAATGACACAGAGGTGTCCATTCCCACATTTTTCCTTCTTTTTTCGTCCTCGTCTCCGGACTCTGGGCCAGTCCCTCCCCCCAAGGACCTTGCATCCCCAGGAGAAGGAGACTCGGCACCCCCTGTAAGCTCCGCTGAAGCCGGATCCTCACCCTCAGCCTCCTCCTCAGAGGAAGAGATGTTATCAAGGGCTTGGAACCGGTTAGAAAGACGAACTAGAGGGGAGTCGGTTTTACCTTCCTTAGGTACCTTGGTCAGAGCGGGAGAAGATGTTTTATCTCCCTTCTTTTTCTTCTTTTTGGTGCCGAGCTTACGCTTGTTCTCTAGCCACCGCTTATTATCCTCATCCATACTTTCATAATGGGAGGATTCTGAAGCTGAGGCAGTTTCCTCCCTGTGGATCCTCCTGACCTCCTCATCCAACTCATCATCCCTCGGGGCCTCAGCAGCAAGACTGGCATCCAGGACAGGGGCTGCCCCGGTAGTCTGGGGCTCGCCCCGCTCCCTCTCCTGTCTGCGCTTGTCTAGACGCCTCAGCTGGGCAGGCGTCTTTTTATTGCTTTTCTTCCCTGGCCCCTCAGCTCCCCCACCCCTGCTAGTCCCCTCCCCAGCAGAATCGGCCTCACGGCTTACTCCCACCGGAGTCTCGACTGCATTAGCAAAGGAGCGAGGACAACGGCTGAATGGGTGGCCTAACTCACCACACAGGTGGCACCTAATCTCCACACAAGAGGCGGCAAGATGGCCGACACCCCCACACAACGCGCATTTCTGCACGGTGCAGTTTGCACTGAAGTGTGTGGGGTCGCCGCACCTGTGACAGAGCTTCGGTTGCCCCTGGTAGAAGACCAGGATACGATCCCTACCTAGGAAGGCAGACGATGGAATGTGGGCAACCGTACCACCTGAACGCTTAAGTTTTACCATAAACGTCCAGGCCCCTGACCAGATACCAAACTCGTCGCGGTTTTTCTTTGGCATCTCCACCACCTCTCCATACCGACCAAGCCACGTCATGATGTCATAGCAAGAAAGCGACTCGTTACGAGTCATCACGGTCACTTTCTTGATCTGGTTTTGGCGAGACACTGCCTGAACGGCAAAGTCTCGCCAGCCGGGCTCATTTTTTGCCAACTCATAATTCGCCCAGAAGAGCTCAAGCCCCTCCGGCCGAACAAAGCTGACATCAAACTCAGGCGTGGAATAGGGATGTATCAAGGCGTAGATGTCAATCGCCTTGAAGCCCATCCTCAGCAGGAACTCCACAACTTTAGACCTTGGCGGACATGCATCACTGCCCCTCCACCGAAGACGGACCACATTCCTAAGCACACTGCCTGGCCCGGCTGTTGGGAGGGACCACACTGTATCTCCCCCTTTTTGCTCTCGGAAGGCCCCGAGGCCATGCCTCTCTATCCAGAAGGATAGATTAACCTCTCGACCCTCTACCATTAGTGATCTCTCCCCCTTCTTTAGAGCCTCCAGAAGGCGCCGTTGCAACATGCCGTCCCCAAAGCCCGGAGACGAGGAGGATGCCCTATTTGCCCCGGAGGTGACACTGGCATAACTCCGGACAGGTGTTGCCACCCCCGGGGGGGCAACCGGACCAGTGACCACGTCAGCCCCAACAGTATCACCATTACCCACCTCCATCTCACCCTCCACCAAACCAGCAACCACACCACCAGACAATGAATTATCCTCATTCACCTCCACCACCACATTCATTCCTGCTGGACCAGTAACAATGGTGGATGACCTTTTGACCTCCGCATCAGGCACAAGGGGCTCAGTCACCTCCATAGAACTGGAGGCGACCTCACCCCCGGTCTTATGTGTGCCCTCCACATCATCGGTCGGTAATTTCCGCTGTTTGGCATTTGGTATAATGTGCCGCTGATCTCTAGCTGCAGTTAGGCGCCGCTGATCTTTAGCATCAGGATCTTCCGGACCAGCGACGCCAACACAAAATAGCACTTTCGTGGGAGGACCGGAACGCTCAGCCCCAACTGCCCCCTCACACTGCCGCCGCTTCTCAACTAAGTGATCAGCGGCAACAGTATTCAGAGGCGCCGAGGCTACCGGAGCTGCCCCCGACACCGGGCTGCTCCCCCCTCCCACTGAGGAGCGCACCACAGCATCGTGGCCTGATGGAACGCCCGCCGCCGGGCCGCCCTCACTGTCCAGCCTCTCGGCTGATGCACCTCCTGCTGCGTCCCCGCTACTACAAGCAGAGACGGAGCTCTGCGCCTCACTACCGCGCTCTGTAATCTCCCCGCGCCTTTGCACCGGATCCACAGCAGAACCCGGGCTGGGCTGGGCAACGGGGCTTATACAGCGAGCTGAGCCTGCCGCCGACTCAGGGGGTACAGGGAGGGGGGCATATACATATCTTACCGCCTCCTGCAACTTTGGCTTGGTCTTCTTTGCCTTTTTGTGGCCCCCAGGTGCCTCTTCTGGTAGATCGTCACCAAGATGGAAGTTTTGGAGGCACACTGGCGACTCCAGGAGCTTAATCTCCGCCATTAGCGCCCCTCCCTGGCCGCTGCTGTCACTGTCCTCCCCAGAACCGGCAGAACTGCGACCGGATGTCACTGTCGCCTGTCCTGCAGGGAGCTCGCTGCACGTGGCCTGCGGGTGACTTTGCAGGCTGCCAGGTGGGGCTTCCTGCTGGTCATCATCACTCTTATCATCCACCTGGCTCTCAGGCTGCAGCCCCATCTGCCTTTGCTCTCTGGTATCAGCCATTTCTCTGTAGCGGTCTTCATTTATAAGTTTTTCTTTGAAATGA
Organism: Phyllobates terribilis; assembly: GCF_046119375.1. Classification (NCBI taxonomy): domain Eukaryota; kingdom Metazoa; phylum Chordata; class Amphibia; order Anura; family Dendrobatidae; genus Phyllobates; species Phyllobates terribilis. The sequence goes on along the minus strand of NW_027362773.1, from coordinate 98,186,443 downwards.
CCACTCTGCTCCCTGATGTCAGCTTTCCTAAGTTCCAGGCGTTGAATTTCACTGCTCAGTCTTTTTACCTCGGCTTGGAGCTTGGCCTTCCTTGGTTTGGAGGCCCCTGCAGCTTTGGCGCTTGTGCAGCGCAGCTCCTCCCGGAGCCTCCTGATGAGCTTACTGGCATCTTCATACTCACGGTGGTGGATCATGACCCGGGAGGCATAGGTGGACACAGACTCCCGGGGTCCCTGTTGCGCCCACCCCCCCTCAGGGAGGTCGGCCTCACCTCCGTGAGCACTCAGCTTTCCTCCGGAAGGAGCGCCATCTTGCACGCCGCTGTCAGGCTTTTCCTCCATGCTGGAAGCCTTGCGGCTTCTGGGGGTCTCCACAATCCCGGGGGGAGTAGGAGCCACATTGCTGCGACTCCTGGTGCAGCGTCTCACCCCCGAGTCCTCTGATGTGCAGGCCGGTTGCTGGTTTCTTCTGCCCCCCGCCGGCCTCGTTCGGGAAGCAGAAGCCTGGGACTTGGCTCCTTCACTCATCCCAGAAACCAGCTCTCCCTCCGGGAAAGAGAGAGAGCAGGTCCCCAGGTGGAGAGGTGTTGGTTCCCAGAGATCAGGAGCTCACAGCAGGATCTGCAGCCACCACACCCGTAATCAGCACACTGACTAGCAGCTGATCAGAGCTGCACCCAGTATGCTGCTGGTGGAGTCACTGTGTGCATACATTACATTACTTATCCTGTACTGATCCTGAGTTAAATCCTGTATTATACTCCAGAGCTGCACTCACTATTCTGCTGGTGCAGTCACTGTACATACATTACATTACTTATCCTGTACTGATCCTGAGTTACATCCTGTATTATACTCCAGAGCTGCACTTGCTATTCTACTGGTACAGTCACTGTGTACATACATTACATTACTTATCCTGTACCGATACGGAGTTACATCCTGGATTACACTCAGGGGCTGAACTCAACATTCGGCTGGTGGAATCACTTTACATGCATTACTTATCCTGTACTGATCCTGTGCTACAGCCTGGATTATACTCAAGAGCTGCACTCACTATTCTGGTAGTGCAGTCACTTTGTACATACATTATATTATACTGTGCTGATCTTGATTCTTGAGTTACATTCTGTTCTGTTCTACTCCAGAGCTGCATTCACAATTCTGCTGGCTAGCAAAGTCATCAAGGGCGGTAAAATATTTTTTTCTTACATTAGATGAAAGTACAATGCGAGAAGTAAAGAGGACACACAACATATGACAAATCAGCCCAGCATGTTTTGTGCAAACACCAAAGAAGTAGGACACGTTGGGAAGTTTGACTTGTGAATGATGCAGAATGTAATGCACACGCCCTGGCTGAGCGGCGTGTGCGTGTGATTCCACTGGACCGTGCCGGAGAGTGAATGCCTGGAGGGGCGTAACTAGGTATTCACCCGATCCGACCAGGGTCGCACGACGGCATACGACGCCAGTGCACCAAGGAGGAACCGAGCAGAGGGACCAGGTGCTACTCCAGGACAGACCCTGGACACGGCTGTTGACCCATACAGGGGAATACAGGAACAGACAGGTTAGGCTGGCACACAGACTGGTGGGTATAGGCAGGCACGACTGGTATGCAGGCAGGCGGGTATGCAGGCAGGCGGGTACAGGCAAGCACGGTTAGAGTGCAGACAGGGAGGCACTAGCAGGTAGGAACACAGGCGGGATAGGACCCAGTACACACTGGGACTCAGGAACAGAACCACAGATGTAGCGGACAAACACAGCAGAGGAAGGCCGCCCAGAGTGGTGAGCGAGAGTAGAGCAGGACGAGGCCGCCTGGAGCTGTGAGCAAGAGTAGAGCAGGACAAGGCCGTCTGGAGCGGTGAGCAAAGGGTCAGAGCTGAGCGAGACTGCCGGAGCAGTGAGCAAGGAGTCAAAGCAGAGCGAGACTGCCGGAGCAGTGAGCAAAGGGTCAGAGTAGAGCTAGACTGCCGGAGCAGTGAGCAAAGGGTCAGAGCAGAGCGAGACTGCCGGAGCAGTGAGCAAAGGGTCAGAGCAGAGCGAGACTGCCGGAGCAGTGAGCAAAGGGTCAGAGCGGAGCGAGACTGCCGGAGCAGTGAGCAAAGAGTCAGAGCGGAGCGAGACTGCCGGAGCAGTGAGCAAAGGGTCAGAGCGGAGCGAGACTGCCGGAGCAGTGAGCAAGGAGTCAAAGCAGAGTGAGACTGCCGGAGCAGTGAGCAAGGAGTCAAAGCAGAGTGAGACTGCCGGAGCAGTGAGCAAAGGGTCAGAGCAGAGCGAGACTGCCGGAGCAGTGAGCAAGGAGTCAAAGCAGAGTGAGACTGCCGGAGCAGTGAGCAAAGGGTCAGAGCAGAGCGAGACTGCCGGAGAAGTGAGCAAAGGGTCAGAGCAGAGCGAGACTGCCGGAGCAGTGAGCAAAGGGTCAGAGTGGAGCGAGACTGCCGGAGCAGTGAGCAAAGGGTCAGAGCGGAGCGAGACTGCCAGAGCAGTGAGCAAAGGGTCAGAGCGGAGCGAGACTGCCGGAGCAGTGAGCAAAGGGTCAGAGCGGAGCGAGACTGCCGGAGCAGTGAGCAAAGGGTCAGAGCGGAGCGAGACTGCCGGAGCAGTGAGCAAAGGGTCAGAGCGGAGCGAGACTGCCGGAGCAGTGAGCAAAGGGTCAGAGCGGAGCGAGTCTGCCGGAGCAGTGAGCAAAGGGTCAGAGCGGAGTGAGACTGCCGAAGCAGTGAGCAAAGGGTCAGAGCAGGCCAGAACCGCCGGAGCGGTGAGCAAAGGCAGAGCAGGCTAGAACCGCCGGAGCAGTGAGCAAGGCAGAGCAGGCTAGAACCGCCAGAGCGGTGAGCAAGGCAGAGCAGGCTAGAACCGCCGGAGCGGTGAGCAAGGCAGAGCAGGGGGGACAGGGCTCTGTACACACGGAACAGGCAGGAAGGGAAAGGCAGAACCAGATACCCACAGGGTACTTGCAGTGAAGTAGCGAGTGGACCACAAACTCACAAACGGAAGTACAGTGACAACGAGCAGGAGTTAGGTACGAGTTCAGACTCTGCAGAAAAAGGAAATGTACGGACATAGAGAAACACAGGAAACAGGCTAGAACAGTATACAGATAAGAACAGACACGGTAGCAAGATACAGGAGCGGGTCTAGGTATGCAGCCCCTAGAAGACGGGAGGAACAGGCTAGGAGCGTGTTCAGACAGGACAGACAAGATACGGGAGCGGGTCTAGGTATGCGGCCCCTAGAAGGCGGAACGAACAGGCAAGGAGCGTGTTCAGACAGGACTGGAAATACAGCCTACAAGAAAGGCAAGCAAGCAAACACAGAAAGGGACCTGGCACATTCAGAGTGAAAGAGCACACTGAATGAAACACAATGCTCAGGCAGGGATTCATTGGAGCAGCTGGGTTAAATACCAGGTGACAGAAGGCAATAGGCTGAGGACGCACAAGGGGTGTGCCCGCAGCAGGTACAAGAAACAGGAAGTGATCGGGCGCTGCCCTTAAGCAGCAGACACAGAGGCAAGCAGACGGCATGGAGGGAAGCCAGGCTATCAGACTGGACTAGAGATCAAGTGCGCGCTCTTGCACAGTGGGAGATGGACCACTATGCAAGGACGCCACCAGGTATGTTACAGTACCCCCCCCCATACGCCCCCTCTTCTTCAGGCCTGCCAGAATGTTCCGCAGGGAATTCGACGGCCAATCCTTCACTTCAAGGAGATCACTACCACTGTCCACCGGAAAAACTGGTCTCCTCTGGGTAGCTAGGATGCTACCTCCTATCCAGCCATCCTCAGCAACAGACGAAAAGGGTGGAGTACCAGGAACAGCACACAAGGAAGTCTCTCTCCACTTATTATCAGGTAGCACCCCAGAGGTTTCAGGAGACAACTGGAAGCCCTCCGCCGGGTTGGAGGGGTGCAGAGACTCGGGGGTAACCTCTGCCTCGGGGTACATCTTGTCAAGCTCAAAGGATGAGATGGGCGAGGCATCAGGTACAAGGTGTAGAAAAGTCACTGTCTCTTTGTTATCAGGTGGTACCCCGGAGGATTCAGGAAACAACTGGGGGTTCTCCGCCGGGTCGGAAGAGTGCAGACACTCGGGGATAACCTCTGCTTCGGAGTACACTAGGTCGGACTCACTGGAAGAAGCGGGTGAGGTATCAGGTACCGAGTATAGGAGAGTCTTTGTCCATTCGCTATCAGGTAGCACCCCGAAGGGTTCAGGAGACAACTGGAGGTCCTCTGCCTGGTCGGAGGGGTGTAGAGACTCGGGGATAACCTCTGCTTCGGAGTACACTAGGTCGGACTCACTGGAAGAAGCGGCCGAGGTATCAGGTACCGAGTATAGGAGAGTCTCTGTCCATTCGCTATCAGGTAGCACCCCGAAGGGTTCAGGAGACAACTGGAGGTCCTCCGCCTGGTCGGAGGGGTGTAGAGACTCGGGGATAACCTCTGCTTTGGAGTACACTAGGTCGGACTCACTGAACGAAGCGGCCGAGGTATCAGGTACACAGTATAGGGAAGACTCAGTCCATTCGCTACCAGGTAGCACCCCGAAGGGTTCTGGAGACAAGTGGAGGTCCTCCGCCTGGTCGGAGGAGTGTAGAGACTCGGGGGTAACTACCGCTTTTAGGTACCCATTGTCAAGCTCACAGGACGGAGCGGACGAAGTATCGGGTACCGAGTATAGGGAAGTCTCTCTCCATTTGTCATCAGGTGGTATCCCGGAGGATTCAGGAGGCAACAGGGGGTCCTCCGCCAGGTAGCAGAGATGCACAGACTCGGAGGTAATCACTGCTTCAGAGTACCCTTGGACAGGCTAACCGGTTAAAGTGGGTGAAGCATCAGATACCGGGTGCAGGAAGTCCTCCTGTGTGGATTCTGGGTAGGCAGTAGTCTCTTCGGGCAGGAGAACTGGTGCGCTACCCACGCACATTACCCGTCGGGGCTGCTCCGGGATACCGGGAAATGAAGCTTCAGCTGGAACCTCAAGATTGGAATCAGGAGGTCTTTGGGAGAACAGACCCTGGCGTGACGGCTTGCCTCTATGCATAGTAATCACCATAGTAATCACCATAGTTTGTAAAGCCGAATAAAGACTTGCGTCCATCAAGTTCGACCTGTTAGTTCTGTAATTGCTAAAGTTGATCCAGAGGAGGGCAAAAACCCCAAATGATTTGGCCAATCTTCACCTGAGGAAAAATTCCCTCCCGACTCTGAAACCAGCAGTCAGAATAAATCCCTGTATCAACCTACTATTTTATTTTATTTTTAAGTATATGCTGAAATCTGCCTGGTATCTAGAAATGCATCCAGTCCCCGCTTGAACTGGTGTAGTGAATCAGACATTACCGTCTCCTCACTCAGTGAATTCCATATTCTCACTGCTCTTACCGTAAAGAACCCCTTCCTATGCTGGTGCTGAAACCTTTTCTCTTCCAGTCTTAGTGAGTGCCCTCTTGTTACCGTAATATCCCTCCTTTTGAACAAATCCCGGGCAAGATCTCTATACTGTCCCCTAACATATTTGTACACATTTATTATGTCCCCCCTCAACCTTCTCTTTTCCAGGCTGAATAGTTCTAGTTTTGCCAACCTCTCTGGGTATTGCAGTCCCTCCATTCCCTTTATTAATTTTGTTGCCCTCCTTTGTACCTTTTCAAGCTCATTTATATCCTTTCTATATATTGGGGCCCATAACTGAGCACAGTATTCCAAGTGTGGTCTGACCAGTGCTTTGTACAGTGGAAGAACAATGTTCTCATCCTTTGCAGCTATACCTCTTCTGATACATCCCATTACCCTGTTTGCCCTTACAGCAGCGGCCTGACTTTGGGCACTCCAATTTAGTTTGCTATCAATCAAGATGCCCAAGTCCTTCTCCATCTCTGAATTCCCCAATGATTTCCCATTCAGTGAGTACTGGTGACTTCCATTTTTCCTTCCCATATGTATGACTTTACATTTCTCCTCGTTAAACCTCATTTGCCATTTAATGCTCCACCTACCCAGCTTATCCAAATCCCTCTGTAGGTCTGCACTGTCCTCTTTGTATTAATTGTTTTACATAACTTTGTGTCATCTGCAAATATTGATATTTTACTATTTATCCCGTTGACTATGTCGTTATCTCCACCCTCATTATATTCACTTCTCCCCTTCCCCCTTGCTTGCCTCACATCCCACCTATTTCCTTGGTTTCCCCCCCCCCCGTCTCTAGTTTAAAAACTCCTCCAACCTATTAGCCATCTTCTTCCCCAGCACCGCTGCACCCTCCCCATTGAGGTGCAGCCCGTCCCTACGGTAGAGCCTGTAGCCGACCGCGAAGTCGGCCCAGTTCTCCATGAACCCAAACCCTTCTGCCTTGCACCAACTCTTTAGCCACTTATTCACCTCCCTAACTTCCCGTTGGCGCTCCTGTGTGGCTCGCGGGATTGGTAGTATTTCTGAGAAAACTACCTTGGAGGTCCTTGCCCTAAGCTTCCTACCTAGGTCCCTGAAATCATTTTTAAGGACCCTCCATCTACCACTCACTTTGTCATTGGTGCCGATGTGGACCATGACCGCTGGGTCTTCGCCAGCCCCACCCAGTAACCTGTCAACCCGATCCGCGATGTGCCGGACTCGAGCGCCAGGGAGGCAGCACACCGTTCGGTGATCCCGGTCTTTGTGACAGATTGCCCTGTCTGTCCCCCTAATAATAGAGTCATAGCATAGCACGTCTGGACTGCCTCTTGAGGTCGTGAGAAGTATTCCGGAGAGCGTAGTCATCCTGTGTGGATTCTGGGTGGGCAGTAGTCTCTTCGGGCAGGAGGACTAGTGCGCTACCCACACACATTACCCGTCGGGGCTGCTCCGGGATAATGGGAAGTGAAGCTTCAGCAGGGGCTTCAGGGTTAGGGTCCTCGAAGACCATACGAAAGGCCACCAGGAAGGCCTGCAGGTCAAGGACGACAGGATCCCATGCTTCCCATAGGGGGGTGACCCATTTCAAGGCATCACCCGCTAGGTAGTCAATCATAAAGGCCACTTTAGCCCAATCGGAAGGAAAATAGAGAGGGTAGGCCTTGAAGTGTAGCATGCATTGCTCCACAAATGCACGACTTTGTTTTGGATCCCCAAAGTTCCGTGGCGGATCCGCAGGATGAGTGCTGATAGATCCATCTGGACGTTTGCGTACTTCGCCTGGAACTCAGCTAAAGAAAAAAAAAATATATATATATATATATATATATATATATATATTTTTTTTAATGCACGTATTCGCTGGAAAACGTCTCAGAGAGCGAAGGCCGTGGGGCTCAACGGGAACCATGGCCTGAGCATGCTGTAATGCACACGCCCGGGCTGAGCAGCGTGTGCGTGTGATTCCACTGGACCGTGCCGGAGAGTGAATGCCTGGAGGGGCGTAACTAGGTATTCACCCGATCCGACCAGGGTCGCACGACGGCATACGACGCCAGTGCACCAAGGAGGAACCGAGCAGAGGGACCAGGTGCTACTCCAGGACAGACCCCGGACACGGCTGTTGACCCACACAGGGGAATACAGGAACAGACAGGTTAGGCTGGCACACAGACTGGTGGGTATAGGCAGGCTCGACTGGTATGCAGGCAGGCGGGTATGCAGGCAGGCGGGTACAGGCAAACACGGTTAGAGTGCAGACAGGGAGGCACTAGCAGGTAGGAACACAGGCGGGATAGGACCCAGTACACACTGGGACTCAGGAACAGAACCACAGATGTAGCGGACAAACACAGCAGAGGAAGGCCGCCCAGAGTGGTGAGCGAGAGTAGAGCAGGACGAGGCCGCCTGGAGCTGTGAGCAAGAGTAGAGCAGGACAAGGCCGTCTGGAGCGGTGAGCAAAGGGTCAGAGCTGAGCGAGACTGCCGGAGCAGTGAGCAAGGAGTCAAAGCAGAGCGAGACTGCCGGAGCAGTGAGCAAAGGGTCAGAGCAGAGCGAGACTGCCGGAGCAGTGAGCAAAGGGTCAGAGCAGAGCGAGACTGCCGGAGCAGTGAGCAAAGGGTCAGAGCGGAGCGAGACTGCCGGAGCAGTGAGCAAAGGGTCAGAGCGGAGCGAGACTGCCGGAGCAGTGAGCAAAGGGTCAGAGCGGAGCGAGACTGCCGGAGCAGTGAGCAAGGAGTCAAAGCAGAGTGAGACTGCCGGAGCAGTGAGCAAGGAGTCAAAGCAGAGTGAGACTGCCGGAGCAGTGAGCAAAGGGTCAGAGCAGAGCGAGACTGCCGGAGCAGTGAGCAAGGAGTCAAAGCAGAGTGAGACTGCCGGAGCAGTGAGCAAAGGGTCAGAGCAGAGCGAGACTGCCGGAGCAGTGAGCAAAGGGTCAGAGCAGAGCGAGACTGCCGGAGCAGTGAGCAAAGGGTCAGAGCGGAGCGAGACTGCCGGAGCAGTGAGCAAAGGGTCAGAGCGGAGCGAGACTGCCAGAGCAGTGAGCAAAGGGTCAGAGCGGAGCGAGACTGCCGGAGCAGTGAGCAAAGGGTCAGAGCGGAGCGAGACTGCCGGAGCAGTGAGCAAAGGGTCAGAGCGGAGCGAGACTGCAGGAGCAGTGAGCAAAGGGTCAGAGCGGAGCGAGACTGCCGGAGCAGTGAGCAAGGAGTCAAAGCAGAGTGAGACTGCCGGAGCAGTGAGCAAGGAGTCAAAGCAGAGTGAGACTGCCGGAGCAGTGAGCAAAGGGTCAGAGCAGAGCGAGACTGCCGGAGCAGTGAGCAAGGAGTCAAAGCAGAGTGAGACTGCCGGAGCAGTAAGCAAAGGGTCAGAGCAGAGCGAGACTGCCGGAGCAATGAGCAAAGGGTCAGAGCAGAGCGAGACTGCCGGAGCAGTGAGCAAAGGGTCAGAGCGGAGCGAGACTGCCGGAGCAGTGAGCAAAGGGTCAGAGCGGAGCGAGACTGCCAGAGCAGTGAGCAAAGGGTCAGAGCGGAGCGAGACTGCAGGAGCAGTGAGCAAAGGGTCAGAGCGGAGCGAGACTGCCAGAGCAGTGAGCAAAGGGTCAGAGCGGAGCGAGTCTGCCGGAGCAGTGAGCAAAGGGTCAGAGCGGAGCGAGACTGCCGAAGCAGTGAGCAAAGGGTCAGAGCAGGCCAGAACCGCCGGAGCGGTGAGCAAAGGCAGAGCAGGCTAGAACCGCCGGAGCAGTGAGCAAGGCAGAGCAGGCTAGAACCGTCGGAGCGGTGAGCAAGGCAGAGCAGGCTAGAACCGCCGTAGCGGTGAGCAAGGCAGAGCAGGGGGGACAGGGCTCTGTACACACGGAACAGGCAGGAAGGGAAAGGCAGAACCAGATACCCACAGGGTACTTGCAGTGAAGTAGCGAGTGGACCACAAACTCACAAACGGAAGTACAGTGACAATGAGCAGGAGTTAGGTACGAGTTCAGACTCTGCAGAAAAAGGAAATGTACGGACATAGAGAAACACAGGAAACAGGTTAGAAGAGTATACAGATAAGAACAGACACGGTAGCAAGATACAGGAGCGGGTCTAGGTATGCAGCCCCTAGAAGACGGGAGGAACAGGCTAGGAGCGTGTTCAGACAGGACAGACAAGATACGGGAGCGGGTCTAGGTATGCGGCCCCTAGAAGGCGGAACGAACAGGCAAGGAGCGTGTTCAGACAGGACTGGAAATACAGCCTACAAGAAAGGCAAGCAAGCAAACACAGAAAGGGACCTGGCACATTCAGAGTGAAAGAGCACACTGAATGAAACACAATGCTCAGGCAGGGATTCATTGGAGCAGCTGGGTTAAATACCAGGTGACAGAAGGCAATAGGCTGAGGACGCACAAGGGGTGTGCCCGCAGCAGGTACAAGAAACAGGAAGTGATCGGGCGCTGCCCTTAAGCAGCAGACACAGAGGCAAGCAGACGGCATGGAGGGAAGCCAGGCTATCAGACTGGACTGGAGATCAAGTGCGCGCTATTGCACAGTGGGAGATGGTCCACTATGCAAGGACGCCACCAGGTATGTTACAGTACCCCCCCCCTTACGCCCCCTCTTCTTCAGGCCTGCCAGAATGTTCCGCAGGGAATTCGAGGGCCAATCCTTCACTTCAAGGAGATCACTACCACTGTCCACCGGAAAAACTTGTCTCCTCTGGGTAGCTAGGATGCTACCTCCTATCCAGCCATCCTCAGCAACAGACGAAAAGGGTGGAGTACCAGGAACAGCACACAAGGAAGTCTCTCTCCACTTATTATCAGGTAGCACCCCAGAGGTTTCAGGAGACAACTGGAAGCCCTCCGCCGGGTTGGAGGGGTGCAGAGACTCGGGGGTAACCTCTGCTTCGGGGTACATCTTGTCAAGCTCAAAGGATGAGATGGGCGAGGCATCAGGTACAAGGTGTAGAAAAGTCACTGTCTCTTTGTTATCAGGTGGTACCCCGGAGGATTCAGGAAACAACTGGGGGTCCTCTGCCGGGTCGGAAGAGTGCAGAGACTCGGGGATAACCTCTGCTTCGGAGTACACTAGGTCGGACTCACTGGAAGAAGCGGGTGAGGTATCAGGTACCGAGTATAGGAGAGTCTTTGTCCATTCGCTATCAGGTAGCACCCCGAAGGGTTCAGGAGACAACTGGAGGTCCTCCGCCTGGTCGGAGGGGTGTAGAGACTCGGGGATAACCTCTGCTTCGGAGTACACTAGGTCGGACTCACTGGAAGAAGCGGCGAGGTATCAGGTACCGAGTATAGGAGAGTCTCTGTCCATTCGCTATCAGGTAGCACCCCGAAGGGTTCAGGAGACAACTGGAGGTCCTCCGCCTGGTCGGAGGGGTGTAGAGACTCGGGGATAACCTCTGCTTCGGAGTACACTAGGTCGGACTCACTGAACGAAGCGGCCGAGGTATCAGGTACAGAGTATAGGGAAGACTCAGTCCATTCGCTACCAGGTAGCACCCCGAAGGGTTCTGGAGACAAGTGGAGGTCCTCCGCCTGGTCGGAGGAGTGTAGAGACTCGGGGGTAACTACCGCTTTTAGGTACCCATTGTCAAGCTCACAGGACGGAGCGGACGAAGTATCGGGTACCGAGTATAGGGAAGTCTCTCTCCATTTGTCATCAGGTGGTATCCCGGAGGATTCAGGAGGCAACAGGGGGTCCTCCGCCAGGTAGCAGAGATGCACAGACTCGGAGGTAATCACTGCTTCAGAGTACCCTTGGACAGGCTAACCGGTTAAAGTGGGTGAAGCATCAGATACCGGGTGCAGGAAGTCCTCCTGTGTGGATTCTGGGTAGGCAGTAGTCTCTTCGGGCAGGAGAACTGGTGCGCTACCCACGCACATTACCCGTCGGGGCTGCTCCGGGATACCGGGAAATGAAGCTTCAGCTGGAACCTCAAGGTTGGAATCAGGAGGTCTTTGGGAGAACAGACCCTGGCGTGACGGCTTGCCTCTACGCATAGTAATCACCATAGTAGTCACCATAGTTTGTAAAGCCGAATAAAGACTTGCGTCCATCAAGTTCGACCTGTTAGTTCTGTAATTGCTAAAGTTGATCCAGAGGAGGGCAAAAACCCCAAATGATTTGGCCAATCTTCACCTGAGGAAAAATTCCCTCCCGACTCTGAAACCAGCAGTCAGAATAAATCCCTGTATCAACCTACTATTTTATTTTATTTTTAAGTATATGCTGAAATCTGCCTGGTATCTAGAAATGCATCCAGTCCCCGCTTGAACTGGTGTAGTGAATCAGACATTACCGTCTCCTCACTCAGTGAATTCCATATTCTCACTGCTCTTACCGTAAAGAACCCCTTCCTATGCTGGTGCTGAAACCTTTTCTCTTCCAGTCTTAGTGAGTGCCCTCTTGTTACCGTAATATCCCTCCTTTTGAACAAATCCCGGGCAAGATCTCTATACTGTCCCCTAACATATTTGTACACATTTATTATGTCCCCCCTCAACCTTCTCTTTTCCAGGCTGAATAGTTCTAGTTTTGCCAACCTCTCTGGGTATTGCAGTCCCTCCATTCCCTTTATTAATTTTGTTGCCCTCCTTTGTACCTTTTCAAGCTCATTTATATCCTTTCTATATATTGGGGCCCATAACTGAGCACAGTATTCCAAGTGTGGTCTGACCAGTGCTTTGTACAGTGGAAGAACAATGTTCTCATCCTTTGCAGCTATACCTCTTCTGATACATCCCATTACCCTGTTTGCCCTTACAGCAGCGGCCTGACTTTGGGCACTCCAATTTAGTTTGCTATCAATCAAGATGCCCAAGTCCTTCTCCATCTCTGAATTCCCCAATGATTTCCCATTCAGTGAGTACTGGTGACTTCCATTTTTCCTTCCCATATGTATGACTTTACATTTCTCCTCGTTAAACCTCATTTGCCATTTAATGCTCCACCTACCCAGCTTACCCAAATCCCTCTGTAGGTTTGCACTGTCCTCTTTTGTATTAATTGTTTTACATAACTTTGTGTTATCTGCAAATATTGATATTTTACTATTTATCCCGTTGACTATGTCGTTAATAAAGATATTAAATAACATTGGGCCTAGTACAGACCCCTGTGGTACCCCACTAGTGACGCTTACCCAATCTGAGTATATTCCATTTATAACCACCCTCTGCCTTCTATCCTTTAGCCAGTTAGCTACCCACTTGCAGACATTTTCCCCCAGCCCCATCATTCTCATTTTGTATACCAACCTATTATGTGGCACGCTATCGAACGCTTTTGAGAAGTCGAGATACACGACATCCACTGGTTCCCCCTGATCTACTCGAGAGCTAACCTCCTCGTAGAAGTCAATCAGGTTTGTTTGGCAGGAGCGATTCCTCATGAATCCATGTTGGTTCGGGATTAAAAGATTATTAGCATCAAGATGCTCCGTAATCGCCTCTTTAATGAAGCTTTCAAAAATTTTGCCCACAACGGACGTCAGACTCACCGGCCGATAGTTTCCGGCGTCACTTTTCGCTCCCTTTTTGAATATTGGCACTACATTCGCCTGTCGCCAATCAAGTGGCACAGACCCAGTCTCAACAGAGTCCTTAAATATAAGATATAACGGTCTGTCTATCACATTACTTAGTTCCCTTAGTACCCGTGGGTGTATGCCATCAGGTCCTGGTGATTTGTTTATTTTAATGTTACTGAGGCGTTTCTGTACCCCAGCTTGGGTTAGATTTGTCATACTTAGTGGAGGATTAAGTTTGTCACTTCTCATTTCTCCTGTTAGTTCGATTTCCTTTGTGAAAGTTGTCGAAAAAAAATTATTTAATAGATTAGCTTTATCCTCATCTTTTTCTATGATTTTGCCTTCCTCACTTTTTATCGGTCCAATATTATCCGATTTAATCCTTTTACTATTTATATACGTAAAGAACAGTTTGGGATTTGATCTACTTTCCCTAGCAATACGTCTCTCTGTTTCCTCCTTCGCTATTTTTATTTGTTTTTTACAGGTTCTCGTTTTTTCCTTGTAACACATTAGTGCCTCCTTACTGTTTTCCTGTTTTAATCTCTTGAATGCCTCTTTTTTGCTATTTAACGCCCCTTTTACGTTCTTGTTCAACCATATTGGTTTCCTCTTATTTCTGGCCCTTTTATTCCCATACGGTATATATCTCTCGCACTGAGTATTCAGAATTCTTTTGAAGGTTTCCCATTTACTATTCGTATTCCTTTGATTAAGAACTTTGTCCCAGTCAATAAGTTGAAGGCTTTCTTTCAGCTGATCAAACTTCGCCCTCCTAAAGTTTAATGTTTTTGTTGTTCCCTTATTGATAACCCTACTGAAGGGCATTTTGAAGTCGATAATATTATGGTCGCTATTACCTAGGTGCCCCCCTATCTGTACCTCAGTTATTCTATCAGGCCTATTAGTCAATATTAAGTCCAACACGGCCTTCCCTCTCGTTGGTTCCTGCACTAGTTGGGAGAGATAATTATCCTTAATATTTGTCAAGAACCTTTTTCCTTTCTGAGATCTACAGGTTTCTGTTTCCCAGTCAATATCCGGGTAGTTGAAATCCCCCATTACAATCACTTCATTATGTTTTGCTACTTTGTCTATTTGTCCTAATAGCAGATTCTCATTCTCCTCTGTTATATTGGGTGGCTTATAGCAGACCCCCAGTAATATTTTATTATTATTTTTAGTTCCCTCTATCTCTACCCACATGGACTCGACCCCCTCTTCTCCCTCTCCTATATCTTCCCTTAGTCTGGGTTTTAGACATGACTTTACATATAAGCAGACTCCTCCGCCTTTCCCCTGTTTCCGGTCCCTTCTAAATAAACTATAATCTAATAAATTTACCGCCCAGTCGTAGCTATCGTCTAGCCAAGTCTCTGTTATACCTACGATGTCATACCTCTCCTCCGATATAAGCGCCTGCAGCTCATCCGCCTTATTGGTCAGGCTTCTTGCGTTGGTCAGCATGCAAGATAAAACTTTGGGGTTATTTAGCATCCTATTCTTCTCTAACGATCTAACTGTACTATCCCCACCCCCCTCTCCACCCTCATTATATTCACTTCTCCCCTTCCCCCTTGCTTGCCTCACATCCCACCTATTTCCTTGGTTTCCCCCCCCCCCGTCTCTAGTTTAAAAACTCCTCCAACCTATTAGCCATCTTCTTCCCCAGCACCGCTGCACCCTCCCCATTGAGGTGCAGCCCGTCCCTACGGTAGAGCCTGTAGCCGACCGCGAAGTCGGCCCAGTTCTCCATGAACCCAAACCCTTCTGCCTTGCACCAACTCTTTAGCCACTTATTCACCTCCCTAACTTCCCGTTGGCGCTCCTGTGTGGCTCGCGGGATTGGTAGTATTTCTGAGAAAACTACCTTGGAGGTCCTTGCCCTAAGCTTCCTACCTAGGTCCCTGAAATCATTTTTAAGGACCCTCCATCTACCACTCACTTTGTCATTGGTGCCGATGTGGACCATGACCGCTGGGTCTTCGCCAGCCCCACCCAGTAACCTGTCAACCCGATCCGCGATGTGCCGGACTTGAGCGCCAGGGAGGCAGCACACCGTTCGGCGATCCCGGTCTTTGTGACAGATTGCCCTGTCTGTCCCCCTAATAATAGAGTCATAGCATAGCACGTCTGGACTGCCTCTTGAGGTCGTGAGAAGTATTCCGGAGAGCGTAGTCATCCTGTGTGGATTCTGGGTGGGCAGTAGTCTCTTCGGGCAGGAGGACTAGTGCGCTACCCACACACATTACCCGTCGGGGCTGCTCCGGGATAATGGGAAGTGAAGCTTCAGCAGGGGCTTCAGGGTTAGGGTCCTCGAAGACCATACGAAAGGCCACCAGGAAGGCCTGCAGGTCAAGGACGACAGGATCCCATGCTTCCCATAGGGGGGTGACCCATTTCAAGGCATCACCCGCTAGGTAGTCAATCATAAAGGCCACTTTAGCCCAATCGGAAGGAAAATAGAGAGGGTAGGCCTTGAAGTGTAGCATGCATTGCTCCACAAATGCACGACTTTGTTTTGGATCCCCAAAGTTCCGTGGCGGATCCGCAGGGTGAGTGCTGATAGATCCATCTGGACGTTTGCGTACTTCGCCTGGAACTCAGCTAAAGAAAAAAAAAATATATATATATATATATATATATATATATATATTTTTTTTTTTTTAATGCACGTATTCGCTGGAAAACGTCTCAGAGAGCGAAGGCCGTGGGGCTCAACGGGAACCATGGCCTGAGCATGCTGTAATGCACACGCCCGGGCTGAGCAGCGTGTGCGTGTGATTCCACTGGACCGTGCCGGAGAGTGAATGACTGGAGGGGCGTAACTAGGTATTCACCCGATCCGACCAGGGTCGCACGACGGCATACGACGCCAGTGCACCAAGGAGGAACCGAGCAGAGGGACCAGGTGCTACTCCAGGACAGACCCCGGACACGGCTGTTGACCCACACAGGGGAATACAGGAACGGACAGGTTAGGCTGGCACACAGACTGGTGGGTATTCGCAGGCACGACTGGTATGCAGGCAGGCGGGTACAGGCAAGCACGGCTAGAGTGCAGACAGGGAGGCACTAGCAGGTAGGAACACAGGCGGGATAGGACCCAGTACACACTGGGACTCCGGAACAGAACCACAGATGTGGCGGACAAACACAGCAGAGGAAGGCCGCCCAGAGTGGTGAGCGAGAGTAGAGCAGGACGAGGCCACCTGGAGCGGTGAGCAAGAGTAGAGCAGGACGAGGCCACCTGGAGCGGTGAGCAAGAGTAGAGCAGGACAAGGCCGCCTGGAGCGGTGAGCAAAGGGTCAGAGCTGAGCGAGACTGCCGGAGCAGTGAGCAAGGAGTCAAAGCAGAGCGAGACTGCCGGAGCAGTGAGCAAGGAGTCAAAGCAGAGTGAGACTGCCGGAGCAGTGAGCAAAGGAGTCAGAGCGGAGCGAGACTGCTGGAGCAGTGAGCAAAGGAGTCAGAGCGGAGCGAGACTGCCGGAGCAGTGAGCAAAGGGTCAGAGCGGAGCGAAACTGCCGGAGCAGTGAGCAAAGGGTCAGAGCGGAGCGAGACTGCTGGAGCAGTGAGCAAAGGGTCAGAGCGGAACGAGACTGCCGGAGCAGTGAGCAAAGGGTCAGAGCGGAGCGAGACTGCCGGAGCAGTGAGCAAGGAGTTAAAGCGGAGCGAGACTGCCGGAGCAGTGAGCAAAGGGTCAGAGCGGAGCGAGACTGCCGGAGCAGTGAGCAAAGGGTCAGAGCGGAGCGAGACTGCCGGAGCGGTGAGCAAAGGGTCAGAGCGGAGCAAGACTGCCGGAGCAGTGAGCAAAGGGTCAGAACGGAACGAGACTGCCGGAACAGTGAGCAAAGGGTCAGAGCGGAGCGAGACTGCCGAAGCAGTGAGCAAGGAGTCAAAGCAGAGCGAGACTGCCGGAGCAGTGAGCAAGGAGTCAAAGCAGAGCGAGACTGCTGGAGCAGTGAGCAAAGGAGTCAGAGCGGAGCGAGACTGCCGGAGCAGTGAGCAAAGGAGTCAGAGCGGAGCGAGACTGCCGGAGCAGTGAGCAAAGGATCAGAGCGGAGCGAGACTGCCGGAGCAGTGAGCAAAGGGTCAGAGCGGAGAGAGACTGCCGGAGCAGTGAGCAAAGGGTCAGAGCGGAGCGAGACTGCCGGAGCAGTGAGCAAAGGGTCAGAGCGGAGCGAGACTGCCGGAGCAGTGAGCAAAGGGTCAGAGCGGAGCGAGACTGCCGGAGCAGTGAGCAAAGGGTCAGAGCGGAGCGAGACTGCCGGAGCAGTGAGCAAAGAGTCAGAGCGGAGCGATACTGCCGGAGCAGTGAGCAAAGGGTCAGAGCGGAGCGAGACTGCCGGAGCAGTGAGCAAAGGGTCAGAGCGGAGCGAGACTGCCGGAGCAGTGAGCAAAGGGTCAGAGCGGAGCGAGACTGCCGGAGCAGTGAGCAAAGGGTCAGAGCGGAACGAGACTGCCGGAGCAGTGAGCAAAGGGTCAGAGCGGAGCGAGACTGCCGGAGCAGTGAGCAAGGAGTCAAAGCAGAGCGAGACTGCCGGAGCAGTGAGCAAGGAGTTAAAGCGGAGCGAGACTGCCGGAGCAGTGAGCAAAGGGTCAGAGCGGAGCGAGACTGCCGGAGCAGTGAGCAAAGGGTCAGAGCGGAGCGAGACTGCCGGAGCAGTGAGCAAAGGGTCAGAGCGGAGCGAGACTGCCGGAGCAGTGAGCAAGGAGTCAAAGCAGAGCGAGACTGCCGGAGCAGTGAGCAAGGAGTCAAAGCAGAGCGAGACTGCCGGAGCAGTGAGCAAAGGAGTCAGAGCGGAGCGAGACTGCCGGAGCAGTGAGCAAAGGAGTCAGAGCGGAGCGAGACTGCCGGAGCAGTGAGCAAAGGATCAGAGCGGAGCGAGACTGCCGGAGCAGTGAGCAAAGGGTCAGAGCGGAGCGAGACTGCCGCAGCAGTGAGCAAAGGGTCAGAGCAGAGCGAGACTGCCGGAGCAGTGAGCAAAGGGTCAGAGCGGAGCGAGACTGCCGGAGCAGTGAGCAAAGGGTCAGAGCGGAGCGAGACTGCCGGAGCAGTGAGCAAAGGGTCAGAGCGGAGCGAGACTGCCGGAGCAGTGAGCAAAGGGTCAGAGCGGAGCGAGACTGCCGGAGCAGTGAGCAAAGGGTCAGAGCGGAGCGAGACTGCCGGAGCAGTGAGCAAAGGGTCAGAGCGGAGCGAGACTGCCGGAGCAGTGAGCAAAAGGTCAGAGCGGAGCGAGACTGCCGGAGCAGTGAGCAAAGGGTCAGAGCGGAGCGAGACTGCCGGAGCAGTGAGCAAAGGGTCAGAGCGGATCGAGACTGCCGGAGCAGTGAGCAAAGGGTCAGAGCGGAGCGAGACTGCCGGAGCAGTGAGCAAAGGGTCAGAGCGGAGCGAGACTGCCGGAGCAGTGAGCAAAGGGTCAGAGCGGAGCAAGACTGCCCGAGCAGTGAGCAAAGGGTCAGAGCGGAGCGAGACTGCCGGAGCAGTGAGCAACGGGTCAGAGCGGAGCGAGACTGCCGGAGCAGTGAGCAAAGGGTCAGAGCGGAGCGAGACTGCCGGAGCAGTGAGCAAAGGGTCAGAGCGGAGCGAGACTGCCGGAGCAGTGAGCAAAGGGTCAGAGCGGAGCGAGACTGCCGGAGCAGTGAGCAAAGGGTCAGAGCGGAGCGAGACTGCCGGAGCAGTGAGCAAAGGGTCAGAGCAGGCCAGAACCGCCGGAGCGGTGAGCAAAGGCAGATCAGGCTAGAACCGCCGGAGCGGTGAGCAAGACAGAGCAGGCTAGAACCGCCGGAGCGGTGAGCAAGGCAGAGCGGGATAGAACCGCCGGAGCGGTGAGCAAGGCAGAGCAGGCTAGAACCGCCGGAGCGGTGAGCAAGGCAGAGCAGGTTAGAACCGCCGGAGCGGTGAGCAAGGCAGAGCAGGGGGGACAGGGCTCTGTACACACGGAACAGGCAGGAAGGGAAAGGCAGAACCAGATACCCACAGGGTACTTGCAGTGAATTAGCGAGTGGACCACAAATTCACAAACGGAAGTACACTGACAACGAGCAGGAGTTAGGTACGAGTTCAGACTCTGCAGAAAAAGGAAATGTACGGACATAGAGAAACACAGGAAACAGGCTAGAAGAGTATACAGACAAGAACAGACACAGTAGCAAGTAGCAAGCAGCAGACACAGAGGCAAGCAGACAGCATGGAGGGAAGCCAGGCTAGCAGACTGGACTGGAGATCAAGTGTGCGCTGTTGCACAGTGGGAGATGGACCACTATGCAAGGACGCCACCAGGTATGTTACACAGAATCACATTTTATCCTGATTTACTGACTGTATTATAGGTTAGAGCTACAAGACAATGTTTCCTGTATTTAACAGTCCATTAAAGGTGTCAGAAAATGGACATATGGTATAAAGAGGTTGTCAGAATAAAAACAAGAATAAAAATCTCTTTATTCTTTCCATTGTTTTCAGTTAAAATTCTGCAGTCATTCTATGTGACTGCAGATTGCACATTGTCAAAATTCAGCAGTGTGTGTTGTGCATGGTCAGGATTCTACTCTGTTGCCTGCTTGAGTAGTTGTTACATGACCACAAATATGTGATTTGCATATTTGCAGTTAAGGGCTGACTAGATTTTTATCTGCTTCTCTCAATAGAAGGCAAGGGTAAAGACCGATTTTCTCTCAGAGAAAATCGGTCCAACTATGCTGACCAGCGTGTGTGATCAGCGTGTGTGATCTGTTTTTCTCGGATCTGGAGAATTTAAAAAAAAAATCATTTCCATCCTCTCCATTCAGTGTGTCCATGAAAATGTTTTTCACGGCCCCCATAGACATGAATGGGTGAGTGTCATACGATTATCGGAGGTAACTCATGCACGCTGTGATTTTTTCCTCGCACCAACTCGGTCTAAGGAAAAAAAACGGACATGTGCACAGCCCTATGGAATAACATAGGGACGAGTGCTATCTGTCAAAACAGCAGATAGCACTTATCCGATTATTATGGTCTTGAGCACGAGCCCAAACACTGAGAAATGCAGGAAAAGATGCTAGTCTGCACTTGACCGCTAATTCCGCATACTTGTGGTCAATTATTTACTACTCGAGCAGGTAGCACAGCGGAATCCTGACAGTGTGCACATTTCTGAATTTTGATAGACTGCAGAAATTTAACAGAGGACTACAAAACATACGTATTTAAAAGAAAAAAAGCCCAATACAAATGGAGCCAGTTTTGTGGCTAATCCAGGAAGACAGACCTGGGCAAACTGCGCCCGGCAGACCACATCCAGTCCTCTGGCTGTTCCAGTCTGGCCCGAGGAGCGAGACGGCAGAAGGGCTGAAACAATAGCTCACGGGCCGCACCATGCCCTCCACCGCCCGCTGTCCATCCGCTGCCTGCTGTCACTGCTATCTACATCCTCGGGATGCAGGCAGCAGTGAATACATTGGTAGAGGACGGGGCTGCCGGCTCCATCTTCCACCAATCAGTGTGTGAGACGGCAGACGCAATGACATCATTTCATCGCACTGCTGCTGAGACTCAGTGCACAGGAGCAGGGCGCCCAGGAACGTGAGCGAGGTGAGTATGTGTTGTTTTTTTCATGTGTATAGGATATTTGTATGTATATAGGAGGCTATGTGGGGCTCAGTGTGTATATGGAGGCTATGTGAGGCTCACAGTGTATATATGGAGGCTATGTGGGGCTCAGTGTATATATGGAGGCTATGTGGGGCTTACAGTCTATATATGGAAGCTATATGGATCTTGTACTGTATATAGGAGGTTATGTGGGGGCTCATACAGTATATAGTGAGGATTTGTGGGACTCACGCTGTATATATGGAGGCTATGAGGGGCTCACACTATATAGAGGCTATGTGAGGCTCACTGTGTATATTTGGTGGCTATTTGGGGCTCAGTGTATATATGGAGGCTATGTGCGACGCTCATACTGTATATAAGGGGCTGTGTTGGGGCTCATTGTATATAGGAGGATATGTAAAAGTTTATATCTGCCTTTAGTTGCATGTATGTGACGCGCCCCTGGGCCTGTGTCGCGCTGCGTTGCGCACGCGGGAGCTTACCCGGAGCCGGATCTGTTGAGGGTTGTAGTCTCGTGGCGGTGATCCGGTCCGTGCCCAGGGAGTCAGACTAAGTGGCGCTGTTTTAGCGGTAGATGTTGGACGACTACGCCACCCGTTGAGTGCAGCCAGGGAGCTGCTGCTGCAGGGCAGACCGCTGAGGCCGGTGGTAGGATTGTGCAGCGTGATAGTATAACCCCCAACGGGAGGGGTATGGCCTCAGGGCAGCCGACGTGGATGGTGGGGGTAGCAGGAACCACTCGGAGACGGTACTGTGTAGTTCAGGGTCTTTACTGGTGACAAAGATAGACCCTCCCGGAGTACTGGCTAGGGATTGGGGCCTGGTCAGTCCTTGAGCAGATGGGATCTCCCCTGGCCAGGCGGAGTTGTAGGCCTCCCAAACTAACGATACTCTTCTGGCTACCTTGCTAGAGGCGGGTATAAGTAGCCCACGTCCCTGAGTGTACCGTGTGGTGCTCACCCGTATGGCCGGTGACTCGGGGCCTTCGGGTTTCTGGGCCAGAGGACCTGCAATCCCCTGCCGGTCGGTTTCTGCTGCTGGATAGGAGTTAGTCCCCACAGCCTCGGACTCCGGGTCCGGTGATAACTTCTCAGTCAGGGCGAGCTCTGCAGCTGCCAGCCCCTGACTCCTTGTAACACTGCTCCCACAGAGCTCCTGTTGTTTCTTCCTATATTTGCTTCTTTTCTCTGCTTCTTCTCTACTCACTCACCCTGCCTCAGCCCTAGGTTTTTATAGGGGAAGTTCTTCCCCTCCCAGGACTGGGCAGGAGGTGTGGCATGCATAGGATCCCTGACCAAGAGACCTCCCACCTGCTCTCAGACATAACATTGCTGTTACTGTGGAAAACCAGACCCCTGGGGTGCCACATTCCCCCCTAGTGAAATTTAGTACTCCGGGACTAAACATATTTTAGAAAAACATAACAAGATATAACAATAACAATAAAGAAACACATAAAGGTGGTCACGGCATGTCCGTAACCGGGTGCAGTCTTTGAAGAAAGCAAGGTGTCCATTTCACCAAAACAGGGAGACGTAACCAGGTAGGGGTCTGTCCTGCCCCGAGTCCTTAACAGTCTTTAGTCCGTCCTGGGTTACGCTCCAACTATGTACAAAGGATTCCCGGTAAATCCACCAAGGACTCCTAAAAATAACTAGAAACAGATAATTATACACAAGCAACAATAAACAGGTAACCACAAATAAAACAATTTATACACTTCAAATCCTCCAACGTGCGGGTAACTGGCCCCTAGTGGCCCTAGTGGACCAACGGAGCTGACTGTCTGGCCCTGAACTACAGGGTGTAGGAGCTGTTAAGGGTAAACTGGGCAGCGGTCTACGGGCCCTTTGGCTCACTAGGGATATGGCAGGCTCACTGCAAGCAGAGGGTTGATCCTCCTGGTCTGCTGGTGTGGGGTCTTCTGCCTCCTGGACCGGCTGTTCTTCCAGCTCTACCTGTTGCTCCGTAGGTGCTTGGGATGCTGGTTGGAGGAAGGTGAGTACGGGTACCACAACTGCACCATTGACTTGAGTCCAAGACCGAGGGAAGTCTCCGAGCACAGTATTAACCATGTCTTCCCTTTCCTCTACGGGTCGAGGGTCTTCTTGTTCCTCTTCAGGGTTCCGTAGCTGTTCGGGACACTTCTTCAGGTGATCCCGGGATACAATGGTTGTGGTTTCCCCTCCGTCTTTACTGATGGTACAGACCTTTGGGTTGTCGTGGCTTGAGGGCAGTACGGTGTACGGGTCCTTCTCCCACTGGTCGTCCAACTTGTGGAGCCGTCTTTTTCTCTTCAAGACCTGCTCTCCGGGTACCAGGGGAACAGCGGGAGCATACTGGTTGTAAGTTTTCTCTTGTCTTTCCCTAGCCTGACAGAGACTTCGCTCCACGCTCTCCTGTACTCTCCGGTACTGCTGCTCCCTCTCTGTGTCCCAGTCTGCTTCTGGTGAAGTGTCCTCAGGTGTCAGGACTCCCATTTCCAGGTCAACAGGTAACTTACCAGGTCTCGCCCTCATTAGGTAAGCCGGGGTACAGTTGGTGGAACCTACCGGGATGTGGTTGTATAGGTCCACCAGATCGGGCAGCTTCTCAGGCCACAGACTGCGTTCTTCCAGGGGCAACGTTTTCAGAAGATCCATTACCACCTGGTTCATTTTCTCACAAAGTCCATTAGTTTGCGGATGATAGGGTGTCGTCCTTATCTTCCGGCAGCCATACAGAGTGCAGAATTCTTGGAAGACCTCCGCTTCAAAGGCAGGTCCCTGGTCTGTCAACACTTGGTCCGGGTACCCGTGTGGACGGCAGAAATGCTGCTGGAAGGCTCTCGCTGCTGTTCGAGCTGTTAAGTCCTTGACGGGGACGACAACCAAGAACCGGGAGTAGTGATCCACGATGGTTAGTGCGTAGACGTAGCCACTTCTGCTTGGGGTCAGTTTTACATGATCCAAGGCTACCAGTTCCAACGGCTGCCGAGTGACGATGGACTGCAGGGGAGTCTTCTGGCTGGCACGGTCCTTCCTTCTTAGGTTGCACGGGCCACAGTCTCTGCACCACCTCTCGATGGTTCCCCTCATGCCTACCCAGTGGAACCGCTCGCGCAGCAGGAACTCCAGCTTCTTCCATCCGAAGTGTCCAGCCCCGTCGTGGTATGCCTCCATCACCATGGCTGCGTCTCTTCGTGGCACCACTACTTGCCAGATTAGTTCATGCGTCCGGGAGTTAACCATTCTGCGGCACAACTTCCCCTTATAAAGGAACAGTCGACTCTTCTCAGCCCACAGTTGCTTGGCTTCCTCCGGAGCGTCTGGGTCAAGGCGAGCCTCTGGCCGAGTCAGCATCTCCTTCACCAGTCGGACGGCAGGGTCACTGTCTTGCGTTTCCTCCCAGTTGTAGTGAGGCAAGGGGTTAAACGTAGCGGCTTGCTTACTCCTTACCCGGTGGGAATACTGGATAGTCCCATGCCGGTGGAACGCAGGGAGTTCGACTTCTTCCAGTCCCTCTGGATCTTCTCCTACGTCCGGTAGGTTTGGCATCCTGGACAGGGCGTCCGCGTTGGTATTGGAGCGTCCTGCCCGGTATTTGATTGTGAACTCGTAGTTGGACAGACGGGCCATCCATCTCTGCTCTAGGGCACCGAGTCTTGCTGTGTCCAGGTGTGTCAACGGGTTGTTATCCGTGTACACGACGAACCGGGAAGAAGCGAGGTAGTGCTTAAAGCGTTCGGTGACTGCCCACACCACTGCCAGGAACTCTAGCTTAAATGAGCTGTAATTCTCAGGGTTTCTCTCGGTGGGTCGCAGTTTTCGGCTGGCGTAAGCGATTACTCGTTCTTTCCCCTGCTGGATCTGGGACAGCACGGCTCCTAGCCCGATGTTACTTGCGTCGGTGTAGAGGATAAAGGGCTGGCTGTAATCCGGGTACGCCAGGATTTCATCCCCCGTGAGGGCCATCTTCAGCTGGCGGAAGGACTCCTCTTCCAACTTCTCCCATCTGAAGGGCGGCTTCTGGTTCTTGGCCTTCCGGGACTGGCCTATCAGGAGGTCCTGCATAGGAGCTGCCTTTTTGGTGAAACCGGGGATGAACCTGCGGTAGTAGCCTACCAACCCGAGGAACTGCCGCACTTCCTTTACACTGGAGGGACTTGGCCATTCCTTAATTGCGGTGATCTTATCAGGGTCGGGAGCCACTCCGTCAGCGCTCACCACGTGTCCCAGGTACTGCACCTTTGGTTTCAGGAGGTGACACTTGGAGGGTTTCACCTTTAGGCCGTAGCTTGCCAGAGCTTCGAACACTGCCGCCAGGTGTTTCAGGTGGTCCTCATAAGTCTTAGAATATACGATGACATCGTCCAGGTACAACAGGACCGTCTCGAAGTTTCTATGGCCCAGACAGCACTCCATTAATCGTTGGAAGGTTCCTGGTGCGTTGCAGAGTCCGAACGGCATGCAGGTAAACTCGCTAAGTCCCATCGGGGTGGTGAATGCGGTCTTCTCCCGGTCCGCCTCTGCTACAGGAACCTGCCAGTACCCACTAGTGAGATCCAAGGTAGAGAAGAAGTTAGCAGATCTTAAAGCAGCCAAAGACTCCTCTATCCTTGGTAAGGGGTACGCATCCTTGTGTGTGATACGGTTGATTTTCCGGTAATCTACACACATCCTCATGGTGTTGTCTTTCTTTTTAACTAAGACTAGTGGAGCTGCCCAGGGGCTACAGCTATCCCTGATCACCCCAGCCTCCTTCATGTCTCTAAGCATCCCCTTGGCATGTTGGTAGTGTGCAGGGGGTACGGGTCGATACCTCTCTTTTATGGGAGGATGGTCTCCCGTGGGGATGTGGTGTTCTACCCCCTTGACTCGCCCGAAGTCTAACGGGTGTTTACTAAACACTCTCTCGTACTCTTGAACCACCCGATAGACTCCCTGTTTCTGATGTGAGGGAGTGGAGTCAGTACCCAAATGTAGTTGCTGACACCAGTCCTCCATTGTTTTCTTAGAGCCGTTACCTTCCTCCGGGTGAGATGGAGGCAAGGGTTCCACAGATTGTATAGCATTTTGGTTAATGGTATATAATTTGGCTAGCGTGGCATACCGGGGCAGGTACACTTCCCTCTTCCCGATATTGATTATGCGAACGGGCACCCTCCCATGGCGTACATTAACCACCCCCCGTGCTGTCAAGATGGTGGGCCTACTGTCTGAGTAAACTGGTTCTACCATTGCCTGGTAATCTCTACCTCTCAGACCAATAGCTGCCCGGCACCAAATCATCATTTCACTTTTTGGGGGCATGGCAATAGGGAAAGGGTCACACATTCTCACGCTACCAATCTCACCGCCGGAGAGTTCCACCTGTTGCCGTCGCATCAGTGCCCGGATCTCTTTTTGGAGCACTCGCTGCTCGCCGGAGCTGGCGTTCTTGGCAACCTGCTGTAAAAGGAAAATCACCTCTGCAAGACAATTTTCAATTACATTAGTTCCTAGAGTTATCTTTGGGTGACTCTCGTGTTTGTCAATGTCTACAATGATCAGTCCCTGTGCTGCCAGTTCAACTCTACCAATTTTAATGGTCACCTCTTTAAATCCGATCTGTGGCACGGGCTGACCATTGCTGGCGATGATACTCAAGTCGTCGTCAGGGTAGCGGGTAATATCCGAGTCATTCCAGTACTGCTTGAAGAGCACGTACGGGATGGTGGTGACCTGTGACCCGGTGTCCAGTAGGGCACTCATAGGAATGCCATCCAGTACCACAGGCAAGACTGGACGTCCTCCCACATATTTGTCGCGCCAGTTTGATGGGCCTGATGATCTTTTTCCTAGGGGTTGGCCCTCTACCCTAGGTTGTGCCAGTTTAAAGGACAGTACCTTGCCATATGTCCGGGTTGATTACAGCGGCGGCAGATGGGTCGTCCGTCCTCATTGTATCGGTCGCTGGGTCTTCCTCTGGCCGGTGGGGTCCTCCTTGGTCGACGCCACGGGATGTCCTCCGGTCCGGATGCCAGCTGGATCTTCCCTGGAGTGGAAACCTGTAAAGACTGCACAGTTCGGGTTAGCGCAGCAACGCTTTTAGCTAGCTCTTGGACCTGATGGTGCAGGTCTGGAGCCGAGTCATTGTTCAAAGCCTGCGCATCAGCTCCCACAGGCCCTGCCGACAAGGGCGCCGCCTCCTGGTGGTAGGTGGTAGTGGGGCGTCTGTGGGTCACAACGCCACCTGGTGCCGGTTCTCGGAGCACCCGGATGGCTCTGTCCTTGAACTGTGCAAATCCCAGATGAGGGTCCTGTAAGGCCATTGCCCGCAACTGGGTTCGGTGGGCATTGCAATATAAACCCTCTATAAATTGTTCAGTTAACAGCCTGTCCTCGTCTCCCACGCCGTCAGGGTCGGTCTGCTTAATGGCTCTCAGGGCCTCTTGTAGGTTCAGGGCATAGTCCCTTATACTCTCATGTGCCCGCTGTTTGCACCCGTAGAATCTAAGCTTGATCTCGGCTGAGGTGCGGGTATCAAAGGTGTCCCTCAGCCGGGTTAGTATCCCTGCAACAGTCCTCCCCCCAGGTGGCCAGGACTTTACCTCCCTTTGGGCTGCCCCGGTTAATTGGGCCACCAGGATGCTTACTTTTTGCTCTTCTGTGAGGGGGTACACCTGGAAGAGGCTATCCAGTTTTTCTCTAAAGTCCTGCAGGGTATGTGACTCCCCTGAGTACTGGGGTAGCCAGGCTGCCCCCGGGATATAGGGCATGGTGAAAGGCATGACCGCAACAGCGGTGGCGCTGGCGGGGGTTGGAGCGGTGAAGCTCTCCTCCGTATCCGACATGCTTCTCCCCCCTAGTGGACCGTGGCCTACCTTGCGATGATCCTCTTCCGTAGGCCGCGGCTCCGCAGTGGATCGTCAGGGTTGAGGACCTTCCGTCGCGCTCCTGTGACGTCGGCGTCTGCTGGGCTCCTTCCAGGACCTTACGCAACGTCCGGACGTGAGGCGGGGCTTCAGTTCTCGCGCGTTTTCGGAGTCCACGCCCCTCTTCTTCCCGCGCGGCGTCCTCAAGATGGCGTCCAATGGCGGGAAAACTCCACGGATGGCGGGAAGAAGGCCGAAGATGGCGCCGGATGGCGGGAAAACTCCACCGATGGCGGGAAGAAAGCGGAAGATGGCGCCGGATGGCGGGAATCTTCACCACGGGTAAGTTTTCACAGTCTTTTTCAGGCACGCAGTACCCGGTGGTTGCGGGCACGAAATCCTGCCGACTACACCAAAAGTTGACGCGCCCCTGGGCCTGTGTCGCGCTGCGTTGCGCACGCGGGAGCTTACCCGGAGCCGGATCTGTTGAGGGTTGTAGTCTCGTGGCGGTGATCCGGTCCGTGCCCAGGGAGTCAGACTAAGTGGCGCTGTTTTAGCGGTAGATGTTGGACGACTACGCCACCCGTTGAGTGCAGCCAGGGAGCTGCTGCTGCAGGGCAGACCGCTGAGGCCGGTGGTAGGATTGTGCAGCGTGATAGTATAACCCCCCAACGGGAGGGGTATGGACTCAGGGCAGCCGACGTGGATGATGGGGGTAGCAGGAACCACTCGGAGACGGTACTGTGTAGTTCAGGGTCTTTACTGGTGACAAAGATAGACCCTCCCGGAGTACTGGCTAGGGATTGGGGCCTGGTCAGTCCTTGAGCAGATGGGATCTCCCCTGGCCAGGCGGAGTTGTAGGCCTCCCAAACTAACGATACTCTTCTGGCTACCTTGCTAGAGGCAGGTATAAGTAGCCCACGTCCCTGAGTGTACCGTGTGGTGCTCACCCGTATGGCCGGTGACTCGGGGCCTTCGGGTTTCTGGGCCAGAGGACCTGCAATCCCCTGCCGGTCGGTTTCTGCTGCTGGATAGGAGTTAGTCCCCACAGCCTCGGACTCCGGGTCCGGTGATAACTTCTCAGTCAGGGCGAGCTCTGCAGCTGCCAGCCCCTGACTCCTTGTAACACTGCTCCCACAGAGCTCCTGTTGTTTCTTCCTATATTTGCTTCTTTTCTCTGCTTCTTCTCTACTCACTCACCCTGCCTCAGCCCTAGGTTTTTATAGGGGAAGTTCTTCCCCTCCCAGGACTGGGCAGGAGGTGTGGCATGCATAGGATCCCTGACCAAGAGACCTCCCACCTGCTCTCAGACATAACATTGCTGTTACTGTGGAAAACCAGACCCCTGGGGTGCCACATATGGAAAATGTACTAATTATCTTTGACTAGGAGATAAAAAGTATATTACAAGTGTTTCCTACACTTACACTACTCCAGCCATTGTATGTACTATAGTTGGGAACTTGGTCTCCAGGGAGCAGTAGAGTTGGTGGTAATGGTCAACCAAAATATTGGAGCATCTGCCTCATGGACCATTTGTAAAAAGATTAGAAACAGATTTTCAGCATTTAGGGCCATAAAAGAAAAAGATATAAAAGATAGGATTTACTACTGTTCAATGGCAGCTCGTGTGCTCCAGGACCACAGGGCAGGCTTTACCCACCATAAAATTAACAAAAGGACTTGCAGCCTCTGCCAGGAGTATAAAAGCCATACACAAATCACTTTAACTTGAGGATGAAGAGGATGAAAGGCGCGATTCATGATGATATTGATGTCTTCCATGTCTGTAAAGACGGGCAGCTTCAAATCACAATGGGATGAAAGGTCCAGTCAGCCGGGATCAGAACATCTGACACGACAAGATGATAGTGGAGCATGAAAAGTCTCCTTGAAACACAGATGTCACAAGAAATGGGAGATTTGCATTTAAACCTACGGAAGAACGTGGGAACCACAATAAGCAGCCACACACAGCGAGAATATGGTGGATAACAATCATAAATTCAGCTGTACCAATGCACATCTCTGATCCTTCACCACAAGATAACATCACTGTAAGGGCTCGCTCGCATCACTATATTAATCAGACAACTGTTATTCCATTTTTTATCGGCTAGCAGGGCCGTAACTACAACCGGGGCAGCCAGGGCACTGCCCCGGGCCCCAACCACCCAAGGGGCCCCAAACTGATGGTAAAAAATTGTATTTTAATACTTTAATTTCTCATAAAATACCCAGCTCCTATATTCCTGTCAGACAATGTCACCCGGAGGACAGGAGAGACTATCATTTCAATAATTTCCAGGAGCTCTGCCAGCTGTCAATGAATGGAAACCTGCACTGGACTGGAGAGTCTCATAGCACAAGATTTGTAACAATATGTTAGTCTGGAGATCACAGAGAGTTGGCTAGGCAGGCACAGTGCACACTGACTGTAACAAACTCTCAGCATCATTGAGAGGAGACAGTCTCAGCAGACACAAATATCTCTGTGACAAACTGTGAGAAGCCCTGCTATAGGTCTATACTGCTGCGAGGGGGAGGGGGGAAGTCTCCATATTCACTGAATATTTAACTTCTAAAACTTGCATCATAAACAACAAAATCTATTAAAGGTCTTGCGGAACGTGGTGAAGCCTGTGTGTTGTATACAACAATGCGTAGCAGGCTTCACCACGTTCCGCACAACCTCTAGTGATTGAAATGTTGAGGGGCCCCACTATGAAGTTTTGCCCCGGGGCCCCGAAGTTTATAGTTACGGCACTGTCGGATAGCACTCAAACCAATGATATATAATGGGGCAGTGCTGATCAATGTTTCTTTTTTTTTCATACCGATTCGGCATTAAAAAAAAATTGCAGCATGCAGCGATTTGACGTGCAAATCTGACGAGACTCCCCAATTCTAGTCTATGGGCGCATCATAATCATAGGACTGTGCTCGGGTGACATCCTAGTGCAGTCCGATTTCCGTGGACTCACATAATGGGGAAGATGGAGAAATTTTGTTGTCCATCTTGTCCTCACAGTGTGCTCCGATTCTCACATCACACTATGCTGACATTCAGATCAAACTCTGATCAGCGTGTCATTAGCACAATCGACCCAATCCTCTTGGATGAGAGAGTCTATGGTCGTGTGACTCTGGGCTAACATCACAGATAACATGATGATGATTGTTGGGGGTCCAAACTCTTAAAAAGGAATTTCCATTTTTGGACAGAGGGTAGGGATTTTCTTTGTTTTTATGAAACTAGAGCTGTGAATCAAAGAAAAGGGAATTGTAATGTATCCATAAAAATTGGGTGTTATAATGTGGCTCCATATGGCATCCGATTTATTCTTTCGCACCCATCCGATTTCAGAGTGAAAACGCAGCATGCTGCATTTTTTTTTCACAGACATATTCTGTCAGTGAAAAAAACAGTCATCAACACTGCCCCATTGAATAAGATTGGTCCGAGTACTGTCCAATGAAAAAAAAAATTGGATAGCACTCGTCCGATTTATACTGTGGTGTTAACGAGGTCTAAAAAGAAGTAGCACAGCAAATCCCTCTCATGTTCTTGTATAGGGTTAAACTCAGGCAGACAAGTACCTGGCTCTTGCACATTGTAGCATGAAAACTTTTAAGAAAACTTTAAAAGAATGTATCATTATGAAAATGTAAACCTTTTAAAGAACTTGTGGAAGGATGAGGATGCTTTTAGCAGATACTATGGGCTATACTAGAAGCCAGTGATTTGCTCAATTATACATTTCTTAATACTTTCTGTTATTAAAATATATTGTGATGTCTGTCCCACTGTCTCCCTAACAATGATAAGATGATGTATTTTTGTAAGTCAAGTTCACAGATCTTGCTCTTTGGTGGGAGTCTGACTCTTCGCTTTGAAATGAGGTGAAGCCAAGCATGGCATGAACATGTAATCCTTACAGGTGGGTGGAAACCAGACAAATAAAAGGAATTTCTCAGAGGTGAGGAGGATTGTTTGTCAAGGGGATGTGCACAGACAGATATGGGGGAAGCTGAAATCACAGAAGAAAAATAGAATGAAAACAAACCAGCCAGCGCTAATAATAACACAACCAGCGCCCATCATCAGCTCACTTTACACATCCACTAATCACAGATTCAGTGGGATCCCATTATCACCTGGGCAAACAGCTCACTTCCTACTGATGGGTATTAGGAGAAGAGGATGTGTGTTGATAGGCAGTTATGCAAGATGGATATAACTACTAGAGACACAATGGATGAGCTTTTACTTCTAAGGTAAATAGGGGCAAAAGAAACGGAAAGTCTAAATATACACGTTTACCAGTGAAAAGAACAGAACAGCTGGAGTAGATAAAATTAGGCTACACAGAAATATAAAGGGGGTTTGTTGTTTTATGTAAATGAAAAGCAATTATACAATAAAAAAAAGTTCTGCATCTGGTAACAGACCATTCCTTCTAAATGTATCCTTGCTGGTATTAAATGGGGACATTCTTGTTTCCTTGTTGATATCTATATTTTTTTCAGCTCTACTATATACCTGTGCAGGTAAAAATTAGAGAAGAGAAGAGACGGTTTATGTCTCTAAGTATTGTCTATCTTGGATACAACTGTGACAATCATTCAGCTGCAACAAATATTAAGCCTTCACAAGGGGTCATGTGAATATCGCCAGCACCTCCCTCTAGCAAACAGCAGGTATTTAACTCCCAAGTCATGGTGTTAATTAGCAAGAGGAAGGTAGCCGCTGGATCCTAGAGAGATAGCTTCTAAGAAGGTGTCTGTAATGCCAAAACAAAGAGATCTCCTGCAACCAACTGCAGGGTGACTGTCTGTCACTTCTGACACACCCATGACACAAACATGATCTCCCAACTTAGCAGCACATGATACATTTACAGAAGAGCACGGTGGCAGTGCTGGGGTCCTGGGTTCAAATGCCGCCAAGGACAACATCTGCAAGGAGTTTGTATGTTCTCCCCGTGTTTGCGTGGGTTTCCTCCGGGTTCTCCGGTTTCCTCCCACACTCCAAAGACATACTGATAGGGAATCTAGATTGTGAGCCCCAATGGGGACAGTGCCCATACTGTCTGTAAAGCACTGTGGAATTAATGGCACTATATAAGTGAGTAAAATAAATAAATAAAAATAAAGATACAGGGAGTAAAGATATATTGGTAAGGCAATCTACATGCTGTCCTCTCTGTCCAAAGATGTCTCCTTTGGATGTCAGATAACAATGTTAACATCTCTAGAGACCCAAGAGTGAATGCTACAGATCTTGAACACAATGTACAATGGCCATAAACATTATATAGCTGTCTCCTAACTCTCCCATACATGCTCTTGATTGGCTTGGCTAAGGCTATGTTCACATGTCCAGTAATGATTAGTGTTGAGCGAGCACTAAAATGCTCAGGTGCTCGAAGCTCAGGCCGAGCTCACCGTGATACTCGGGTGCTCGACCCGAGCAACGAGCCCAATGTTAGTCTATGGGGGACCCGAGCATTTTTGCGGCGGCACCCCCGGCAGTCTGTAGAAAGCCTAAAAAGTGCCCAAAACGATAGTGACAGTGCTCAAATGACATGGGGACAGCATGGGCATCGCCGCAGGAAGCATTTATGACCCCCAGGTCACTGCTGTCAACAACGTGGTCAGAGGTATTAAGCCACTTTTACGGGCTCACAATAAAACGTTCAAAAACAAAACTGAAACTGTTTTCCTGTGAAATATGTTAAGGAACTTCCTTTCCAGGGTAAAGACTTGTGTATAAGGTAAAATAAATAACCAAAAACAAAAATACTCCTCCACACCTTGGGCTATGTTCACAAGTACCATTTTTTATGCGTTTTTTCACTTTTGTATTGCTTTCAACCGTGACAAATGCATTCACTGGGAAATGTCATTTTAACATTTTACAACCTTATCTGGCCATGTGCTGTGTGACACATGCATACAGTGCTGAAAAGACATGGGAACAGCATGGGGAAGACCCCTGGAAGCATCTCTGACACCCAGGTCACTGCCTAAAAGTGTGCCCATCAGAAGTGATCCTTGCCGCATCAGAAGATGCAGACTTGCAACTATCCCCGTGCAAGTCCTTGTCTATCTGGGATGGATATTAGTCCTCAGAAGGACTGTTTGTTTGATTTTGCAGGCTTTAGAGACCCTACACTACCTATTTCGCAGTATAAATCTCTCCCTAGCTCAGCAGCACTCTCCCTACACTGTCTGATGTCGGGCGACTGTGTCCAAGATGGCGGCGACCGGTTTTAAATACTCGAGGTGACGCTGTGCGGCCAGCCAATCACTGTAATGCCCACATCCAACATGGCTGTGGCATTACAGTGACTGGCTGGCAATCCCTGCATGTTCATTGTCTCTGTAAAGAGCGCCAAACATGCAGGGCGGAGACCCGAGCTCCCACCCGAGTAACCCGAAAATGCTCGGTGCTCGCCGAACATCCCGAGTAGTGAGATGCTCGGGCGAGTACCGAGCAGTGTCGAGCATGCTCGCTCAACACTAGTAATGATCCATCAGAAAGGATCCAGCAGAAATCCGTTAGGAAAAAAGTTGTGCTGACACAACTTTTGAGTCCGTTATTCACTAACTCATCTCTGCCGCATGTGTTTTCTTAACATTGGACTCAATGAGCAATGGATCCATTAATGCGGCATCTGTTGTCACC
The DNA here is from genome assembly GCF_046119375.1 of Phyllobates terribilis. NCBI lineage: Eukaryota > Metazoa > Chordata > Amphibia > Anura > Dendrobatidae > Phyllobates > Phyllobates terribilis. The sequence continues at coordinate 98,152,384 of NW_027362773.1, read as the reverse complement.
TATTTCTAACTAACGGATCCGGCAGAGATCAGTTAGTGAATAGTGGACTAAAAAGTTGTGTCAGCACAACTTATTTCCTAACAGATTTCTGCTGGATCCGTTCTTGGAGGTCGTTACTGGATATGTGAACATAGCCTAAGCATGCATGTGTGAGGAGATGGGAATAAAGGCCCCCATACACACTAGATTGCTGTTGGCCGAACCACGCTTCAGACGATCGTTCGATGGACAGTTATGTCGGCTGTCTCTCCCATAGACGAGCGCTCGCTTGGCTAAGCGCTCCTGTGTTCTCTATGTGAAAGCTGCTGACTGATATGGCTGGTGATGGCTTATCTCTGGGGTAACAAAGCGATCGTCAGTCTGAAATCAGACACCCTCTCCAACAATCAGTAGGCCGGTACCCCGATACACATTAGAGTGTCAGCCAAACCCATTTATATTAGTGGGTGCGGCCAACATTATTCTAATGTGTTCAGACTTAAGCCACTGTTAAGACACTTCTAGTGGTGACTTATTTTCCACAGAACAAAGGGATTGGGCATGTTGAAAGCCAACTGCCTGACCCTTATCTCACCTAGCATCTGACTTTTGCTCCCATACACATAAGAGGGATGGCCAATCCTGCTGACATTTTTTTTTTATATATATATACATTTAGGACTACTACGAGATTTTATCTGGACAATCCCTTTAACATACTCTTTAATATTTCCTTTGACATATTTGCTTTAAACTAGTTGAGTCTAATTAGTGAATCTGTTCTGTTTCAGCTACAAATTGTATACCAATGACATGGTTTCAATAATTCAATGATAGAAAACAAATTGACATGTAATTGACGGAAACAGATTTCCATTACAGATTAGGAAACTCAGCACCACATCCCCAACTCCTGCCTGTCAGGATATTACAGGTCAGCGAGCTCACTCATACAATTAGGATGCCGTCATGTTATAGATCAGTTACTAGGAAGCCAAAATATTATTTTTTCTGTCCACGGTAGAAGTTCATTGCGGTTAAGTACCACAAAAAGCAGACGAGACCTCTTTCTGTCCTTTCCTGCTACAATTCTGACGTTTATTTTGACAGCTTTTACAGTAAAGCATTCTACAGACACTACAATGTACTTAGTGCTGACTGATGTCTGCAAGTTTCTTGTCTGACAAAAGAAGATTTTAATTTAAAGGAAGAGGCAAAGTGCTATTACCTTATTCTACCTAGGGAGTCTGGGTAATAGTAGGCAACTGAACCTTAACAGTATTATGAAATCTGTTTGATGGACTTATAGCTTTTGGGGCATTTTGATTTTAGGAACATTTTCTAGATCTAAATCTGACTTTTTTTTTCAATGGAACATGCCATAGGAATTGAAAGAAGACCCAATGCACTCTGTGTTAAACTGCAACCCATCAGGCTTGAGTGTGGTCTATAACTCTAAGGGTATATCCCCACAATCAGGAACCAGCAGCGCTTTGGATGCAGCGTATTTTTGCTGCATCCAAAACGCTGCGTTCTAATGCCACACTTATTTTGTCAGCACATGCGGATCCACCGCATGTAATGACATTCAATCAGTCAAAATCTGCAGCGGAGACTAGCATCTCCGCTACAGAAATTGACATGCTGCAGCTCGTAAACCTGCACCACTGGTGAGTTTACACAGGATCAAAAACAAGCACAGTGGGCATGGGATTTCAATAAATCCCATCGACTGTGCTTGTGCTATTGTAGAACGCAGCGTGTTGGACGCAGCGCAGGTGAGCTGCGTCCAAAACACTGCTATTCCGGATCGTGGGCACGTACCTTTAGGGCTCGTTCACTTGACTGTATAACACGGCCAAATGCTATCAGATATTTTATCTGATAGCACTCAGACCAGTGTTATACTATGAGGCAGTGCCAACGATCGCTTTCTTTTCTCATGCCGACTCGGAATGAGAAAACAGTTGCAGCATGCTGGGAGTGCATACAAGTCTATGGGTGCGTGTGAAACATCGGACTGCACTTGGATGTCATCCTAGGATGTCATCCTAGTGCAGTCCGATTGCTGCAGACACAGAAAATTGAGAAGATGGAGAAATTAAATTCTTTGTCTTCTCCGCACCTGTGATCTGATTCTCTCATATGCATGCAATATTGAGGGCTATCTTTATCTAAGGGGTGCTCATTTCAGCTGGCCCAATAAAAACAGCATAAGCAATGATATAAAACCACCCAGTGAGATCTTAGGTCAATTACAACCACAGATCGTCCTCACTGGCTACTTGTTCAGAGGGTCCTTGGCTGTGTGATACTGCTCAGTTCACTCAGTAGATCACCGTTTGGTCATCTGACCACTAGGCATACTAAGCTACCTCTTACATATAACCAGTCCCCACCTAGAATGGAGCATATTGGGCAAAAAGCTACTGCAAACATAAGATCTCTGACCCAGCCAACATGCATGTCCACCAGAAATGGTGTGGACTGATTCGCAGGACCCGGCCAATCAGTAAACTGTGGCCGCTGGACGGGAGTCACAAGAATCGCTTCCTGACGGCATCTGTGGCTCTGGTTTTAATTAGCCGGACTGGTGTGATGTCAAATGTATGTCATGTTGCAAACATGAAGTTGCGCCAGGCCAGCTAATCATAAAAAAAGCCAGAATGACATCAGGCTGGAGTTGGTTTTTAGGGCTTCCATCCAGCAGCCAAAATTACTGACATGGCCGATGGAATTAGTCCTGAGAAATGATTTGCAGCAACTTTAGTGCACTTTATTACATTCGACAATAGAAAAAATTACTCAAGGGTCCATATAAAAGCTGTAGGACCTATAATAACATAACAAGTTACTTTACTAGTGTCCCTCAGTTTATGGATACTTGTAGAAATTGCATAGTTGCATAATTGCACACAGGCCCGGTGAAAGAACTGGTAGTGGGACCCTAGAGTCATAACAATATTTGTTGCAGCAGAAGACAGTTTGACTTGAGGTGGAGGAAGCCCTTTTGGTTACCATAACGTATACTGTATGTTACTTAGGATGGGAAACACCACTTTTCCTTAAATTCTGTCAATGTAGAAATGCTGAAAGGTTACTCAACAAATCCCAAAGAGGAGGAGATGAATTAGCAAGTGAGGTCATGACAGAAGCATGTGACGAGCAAACAATGCTGCAGGTATATGCAAAGCAATTTTCCTGTATGAATAATGAAATAATGCACTCGGTGTTATAATTATAGCCTCTGAAGAATTAAGAAGCCTAGACTTGTAGACCCTAAGCAGATACAGCGTGTTTACCAGTACGTAATGTTCGCCTACAGCTGTCTGTCCATAACAACAACAATGGGGCATTCATCTGGATAGATTTACCGCTGATAGTTGGGTGGCACGAACATCAACAGGGGGAACAGCCCCGTGAGAACTACTAAAGGTCTTTAATGATTCAACCCACATCACTTGGATATGGCAATTGTGAACTTCATTTCTATGCATGTAAACATGCAGGGTTACCATATAAAATGGTGATTTCAGTTACTGCTGAGAATGAGAAGTCCAAAGATTTCTGTAATTTATATATCCTCTAATTAGTGCTTTACAATAACATTTCTGATACTTTGTAGCAGTGGTGTAACTAGAGTCCGATAGACCCCGATGCAAAATTTGGACCTGGGTCCCCACCTCCATGTTAGTCACATGTATGGGACCTTGTAACAGTATAGATCTTATAAAGACTTACATGTTCACCTGCCATGTAGTAATGTCCCCATTCTGGTATCTTCCTGAAATATTTTCCTCTGTTCAGGCCCCTTCTTGCAATAATGTCCCCCATCCTGACCACTTCCTGCAATAATGTCTCCCTTCATGGCCCCTTCCTGTAATAATGTCCCTCATCCTAGTCCCCTTCCTGGTGTAATGTCCTCCATCCTTGGCCCCTTCCTGATATATTGACCCGCATCCTATGGCCCTTTCTTGTATAATGTCCCACATCCTGGGCTCCTTCCTGGTATAATGTCCTTTGTCCTGCTGCTCTTCTCCAACACAAAAAAATAAATAAATTCTTCTTACCTTCCTCCACTCCCACGACGCATAATGTCCTATACTATAGCCTACAACTGACTCCAGCGTGCCAGCTATGGGCAGTGCATGATGTCATTGCCATGCGCTGCTAGTGAAAGACATGCCGAGGTGAGCTGTCGGCCTCTGATTGGCCGGCGGCGTGCACTGCAGTGAAGGATGCTGACGAGTCTTTGTGCCGCAATACACTTCAGCCGATTATGCTTCCTCGGACACACATCCAGCTGAAATAAGCACTGGCGTTGATGTGCTCCTTTCCTGCTCAGGCCTGGCAGTGGTCACACCCTCTGCGACCGTGATAGTTACACCCCTGCTTTTAAGACTCCTGCCCGTAAATGTTTTTTATTTCGTAGATCATTGCCTAGACAAGATACAATTGGGGAAAACCCTCAGTAGTGAGAACTATTGAGTTTGGGTAAGTTTATATGAAAACTATATTGGAAATTAATTTGGATGGTTGCAAAACTTTTTATCCCTAATTACTAGAATGATCCATTATAACTTACACTCTTAGCAGGTGTGCATCGTCTACATTGATTTGCAAGTTGTTCCATAGACCCTTTATTCCAAAATGCATGAGTAGTAGTGGTCTGTGGCGTGGACAGAATGCCTTGTCGTCCTGGAAAATTCTTTAAAGCTTTTGTTCACTTATAATCGTGTAACAAGCAGACAAAAGAAAGAGGTGGGAGTGCATGCTGAAAAGGCTAAAACCCTGGCGAGATGGCTTCTTAAGCAGGCGCCTAGACTTGACTCTAAGGGCACAGAGTTTTAAATCCTGTGAAGAGGTGGCCTGCCGAGCTATAGAGATGTGCTGAACCAAGCAAAAAATGTCACACAGTCTGAGCCACAATGAGGAAACCATGCATCAAGGAAAAACCTTATCCCTTTCTCAACAGTTACCATCGTATAACGACTATAGTTAGAGGAGGGGCACTGCAATGTATTGACAGCTAAAGCAAGTAGCTATATCCTTCAATACGGATGATCTCTTACATTTGTAACATTATTTTTCAAGTCCTAAGTAAATAGATTTGCATTGCTTAATTTTTACATGGAACAAGTGTGTTCATAAAATAACTTGTTTGATGCAAAAGGATACACTGGGAAAGTACACTAATAAACTGGGATGATTGTCAATTGTACATGTACTTTCTGGCTATGGCCATTCATTGCAAATATCAGCAAAAATTATTTGAGGTTCCACAGCAATCAATCATTTATAAATGTAAATTTTGGAAACATTTCTTGAAATCAATGGATGTGTAAAGGCCCTCATACACATTAGACTAATGTCTGCTAAATCCACCGACATGCTGACAGTCTTATATATATATGGGTGCGCCGGCATACTAATAATCAAGAGATATGTCGATCGCGCATGTCCGATTTCAGACTGCCGATCGCATTGTTTTCCTTAAGATAAACGGCCTGCCCATGCATCAGTCAGCGGGTTTCTCATAGAGAACACAGGAGCACTCAGCCGAGTGAGCGCCTCTGTGTATGGGAGAGTCGGCTGAGATGACTGTCGGACGAAAGATGGCCGACAGCCATCTAATGTGTATAGGCAACGTAAGGGAATGCAGAGAAGAGCAAACATTCCATTAAAGGATTATTCCATTCTTTCCAAAGGCCCCCATACACATTAGTCTAAAGTCGGAATAACCCGCCAATATCGAAGGGTTCGGTTAACAGTTTAATGTGTATGAGCTTCCCTGTCAGATGATTGTTGGTAAAGTTAAGGATCCAGCATGTCAGATTTCACATAGCTGATTCTTTTGTTCTCTAGTGATAAGCTGCCACAAGAGGAGTCTCTTCCATAGAGAACACCGGAACGCTTGGGAAAGTGAGCGCTTGTGTACTACCCCCATAAAGGGAACCGGTCACATGAATATTTCTGACTTTTACAAAATTACAGACATACTTTCTTTAAACTCTCTGAAAAGACACAGTGCTAAAGATTAACCTTTAATACAGCATGTGTTATATGCTAATTACTCACAAGTAGTCATCTGGGCGGGACGATCCAGTAAATAGTCAAACCAACTAGTATGATTGACAAGCCACTTCGTTATGACTATTCACTATTCACAGGAACAGCCCTCCTATATGAATCCCCAAGAAAATTTAGCTTATTGCATATGACTCGCCCCCTGGGCCGTGGGGCACTCGGGACCGGGCTTCAGGGCAATGCTGGGAGTAGTAGTGGCGACCCGGTCCCGTGGCTCAGGGTGGTCAGACCAGTGGCAGCCTTTTATATGTTTTAGGTAATGTCCGACTACGCTATCCGTGGATTGCGGTCAGGGAGGACCGCCGCTGCAAGGCAGACCGCTGAGGCTGGTGTTGGGGATGCAGCAGGGAATAGTACAACTCCCCACGGGAGGAGTGTAGCCTCAGGGCAGTGTGATAGGATGCTGGGGGTGATGGTGCAGGCGCAGCAGTAACCACACAGAGTTGTGTGGTCTCTCTCTGCCAGCACCGGCTCTCGTCGCCTCTGTCCCTGGCTTTCTGTTCCTCCTTTGCCTCCTGGACTCCTCAGCTGCGGCTGACCTGTCCCTCTCTTCTGGGAACCCTTCTGGATGCTTCAGAAGTGGGTCCTGGTCTCCCTAACCCTGCCCTCAGTACCAGTTTTTATAGGGGCAGCCTGCTCCCCTTACTGGCCTGGGACAGGAGGTGCTGCATGCAAATGGTCCATGACCAGAGAACCTCCCTCCTGCTCTCAGACACAGCCTTACAAGTTTGTGGCTTCCAGGCCTGGGGTGACACACATACACCAAATTAAAAATCTGTTTCAGAAACTTTATATAAAATTGTACCTGCACAAGAATAAGTGTTGATAGTAGTTTAATTTGGTAAATCTAGGATCCCTTTAACATATTAAAGGTGGTGATGTAAGTGACGCGCCCCCTGGGCCATGGGGTACCCGGTGCCGGGCCGGTAGATGCCGGGGGATGTAACGGTGGCGGTGACCCGGTCCGTGACCCAGGGTGGTCAATAAAAAGGGGTTATTGATAGGGGATTTATAGTGATTGTATAAAGTTCGTGACGCCACCTGTTGTATGCGGCCAAGGGAGCCGCTGCTGCGGAGCTCGTCCTCTGGAGCTGATGTTACTGCAGCAGGGATGGTGTGGCTCTACAGGTAGAGCTTAGCTCCAGGGCAATGTAGATGTTATGGGTTATGCTGGGCGTTGTAGTGCAGGGGTTGATGGCGCAGCAATAATCAGTCCACAAATTAATGGCGGTTTCCTCTTATCTTTACTGGCGGTGATTAGGCAAACCGGGACTAGGGTACTGGCCAGAGGTGGAAGTCCGGGCAGCCTGGAAGCAAGTAAAGGATCCTCCTTGCCAGGTGAAGTTGGAGGCCTTCCCTTTCCACTAAACTCTTTGGCCCTGCTGCTTGTAGCTGTGCGGTGGCCCTCGTCCCTGAGTGCAACGTTTCTGTGCTCACCCGTATGGCAGGCAGCTCGGGCCTTGCTGGTGGGTCGCTCCCACGTGGCGGTGCTGGACCCTCTGTGCTGCTGAGCTTCCGGGCGTCTGATGGGGCCAGGAGACCTGCAGTCTCCTGCCCTCCGGTTTCTACTGCTGGGCCTTCGGTGCCCCACAGCCTCGGACTCCCGTGTCCGGTTCTTCTGTACTGGTTCTTCAGGGGTGAGCTGCCGCGCAGCTCCAGTCCCCAGCTCCTCTCTCCTCGACGTCCTGACTTCAACTCCTCACACTAAGTCTAACTAACCCCGCCCCCAGATCCCAGTTGCTAAGGGGAGGAACTCCCCTTGCTGGTCTGGAGCCAGGAAAGTGTTGCATGCTTAGTATAACCTGATTAGGGGACCAGAGCTTGCTTCCAGGCATGGCAACACCTCTTGTGAGGGAGGCAATGCCACTGTGGCAACCGGACCCCTGGGGTGCCACATTCCCCCCTAGTTAACTTCAGTACTCCCAGACTGAGGATACCTTTTAAAATTAACAAATAACAATTCACATTACAAACAGGTTACAAAGTCAAAAATTACAAAAACCCAACTAAAATTGAAAGCAGTCGCTGCGGCGCTTAGTCCTTATGCCACAATCCTGGTAACTGTAATTTGGCTGGTGGGAACCGCATCAACCCACTTTGTGTATCGTCCCTGGGCGTGGCTTCAGGGCACTCTTTCGGTGGTCCTGGTCTTCAGCCACGCCTGCGGTTTATTTTCAAGGCCAATTAGCAACTATATTCAATATTGTCCTGACCACACCTAGTCCTGTGGTCCAATTGTCCATAAATTCAACAAATATACTTTTCCAAGACTATTTAACGGGTACAACTATAAACAACATACACTTTAGTTCTCTTATACTTTAGTTCCTCCAGCGAGCAGGGAGTACATAGTACGTTAGTTGTCACTGTCCTACCCTGGTCCCTACTGTCTACCCCTGGTGCGGTGGGTTCAGTGTGAACTACACTACAGTTAGTCTGAGGTAACACCGGTAGGCTGGGTAATCTCCTACGAATTCTTTGGCTCACCATGGGTACGACAGGTTCACTGCTAGCAGAGGGTCGATTCTCCTGATGATGAAACCTCTGTCTCTGGGGCCGACTGGTCTTCCAGCTGTTCTGGGACTTCTGCAGCTTCGGGTGAGGCCGCTTGGAGAAAGGTCAAGACCGGTACCACAATCGCTTTGTTCACCTGCGTCCAAGACCGGGGAAATTCTCCGAGGACTGTCTGAACCGTTTCCTCCACTTTTTCTGTGGGCCGAGGGCTGTCTGGATCTTCTTCTGTGTGTTTCTACTGTTCAGGACATATCTTCAAGTGATCTCTTGAGACTGCCGCTGAAGTTTCCCCTCCATCTTTGCTGATGCGGCACTCTTTGGTGTTGTCGTAATTCGAGGGTAGGACGGTGTATGGCTCAACCTCCCACTGGTCATCTAATTTATGGACTCGTCTCTTCCTCTTAAGTACCCGTTCTCCAGGTGATAAGGGAAAGGCAGGTGCGTGCTGATTATAAGTCTTCTCTTGCTTCTGTCTCGCCTGGGACAAACTTCTCTCAACACACTCTTGCACCTTGCGGTATTGTTGCTGCCGCTCGGTATCCCAATCCGCATCTGGTGATGTTGTCTCTGGTGTCAAGACTCCCATGTCCAAGTCAATGGGTAGCTTACCAGGTCTTGCTCTCATCAGGTAAGCGGGGGTACAGTTGGTGGAGTTCACCGGGATGTGGTTATACAGGTCCACCAAATCTGGTAACTTCTCTGGCCACAGGCTGCGCTCTTCAAGGGGCAACGTCTTCAACAAGTCTATCACCATCTGGTTCATCTTTTCACACAACCCGTTGGTCTGGGAATGATACGGCGTCGTCCTTATTTTCTTGCAGCCGTACAAGTTACAGAATTCCTGGAACACCTCTGCTTCAAAGGCTGGACCTTGATCAGTAAGCACCCGTTCAGGATAACCGTGCGGACGACAAAAGTGCTGTTGGAACGCTTTGGCTGCCGTCTGAGCCGTCTGGTCTTTCACTGGCACTACTACCAGGAACCAGGAGTAGTGGTCTACTATGGTTAGAGCGTAGACATAGCCTGACCTGCTTGGGGCTAGCTTCACGTGGTCCAAGGCTACCAGTTCTAGTGGCTGTTTGGTGATGATGGGCTGCAGGGGAGCCCTCTGGCTGCCACGGTCTTTTTGTCTCAGGTTGCATGGACCACATTCTCTACACCATCTTTCGATTGCTTTCCTCATGCCAACCCAGTAGAATCGCTCACGTAGCAGGACTTCCAACTTCTTCCACCCGAAGTGTCCTGCTCCATCGTGGTACGCTTCTAAGACCATTGGCGCATCCTACCTCGGGACTACCACCTGCCAGACCAGTTCATGTGTCCGGGAGTTGATGCTTCTTCGACACAGCTTTCCTTCGTAGATGAACAGTTTGCCCTTCTCCTTCCACAACTGTTGGGTCTCCTGTGGAGCATCTGGATCAAGGTGCGAGTCAGCTTGTGTCAGCAACTCCTTGACTAGGCGGACAGCCGGGTTGCTATCCTGCGTTTCTGCCCATCCATGGTGGGGCAATGGGTTGAACGTGGCCTCTCTGTTGGCGGAGCGCTTGTCCCTCACACAGTGAGAGCACTGGGTTACCCCATGACGATGGAAAGCGGGTATCTCTATGTCCTCCAGCTCTTCCGGGTCTTCTCCCCCATCTGGCAAGTTGGGCATCCTGGACAGCGCATCAGCATTTGCATTTTTATGCCCCGCCCGATACTTGATGGTAGACTCATAGTTAGACAGTCGGACCATCCATCGTTGTTCTAGGGCACCAAGCTTCGCAGTCTCCAGGTGCGTCAGCGGGTTGTTATCTGTGAAGACTGTAAATCTGGAGGAGGCGAGATAGTGTTTGAAGCGCTCCGTTACAGCCCAGACTATGGCGAGAAACTCCAACTTGAAGGAACTGTAGTTGTCAGGGTTCCTTTCTGTGCGTCGTAGCTTCCTACTGGCGTAGGCAATCACTCTCTCTCTGCCTTGCTGTACCTGGGACAGCACCGCTCCCAATCCCACGTTGCTGGCATCTGTATGAAGTATAAAGGTTTGGCCATAGTCAGGGTAGGCCAGGACTTTGTCTCCGGTCAGAGCCATCTTCAGTCGGGTGAAAGATTCGCCTTCTGGTTTACCCCATTTGAACGGAGGTTTCGGGTTCTTGGCCTTCTTGGACTGGCCTACCAGGAGGTCCTGCATGGGTGCTGCTATCTTGGTAAAACCCTTGATAAATCTCCTGTAGTAGCCTACCAGCCCGAGGACGGTGACTTTTTCAGGGTCTGGCGCTACACCTTCGGCGCTTACCACATGACCTAGGTACTGCACCTTGGGCTTCAACAGGTGGCATTTGGACGGCTTTACCTTCAGGCCAAAACCAGATAGGGCTTCAAACACCCGGCCAGGTGCTCCAGGTGGTCTTCAAATGTCTTCGAGTAGACAATTACGTTGTCCAGGTATACCAGGACAGTTTTGAAGTTCTTGTGTCCTAGGCAGCACTCCATTAACCGTTGGAAGGTTCCTGGGGCGTTGCAGAGCCCGAATGGCATGCAGTTGAACTCGCTGAGGCCCATTGGTGTTGTAAACGCGGTCTTTTCTTTGTCCGCCTCTGTCACAGGAACCTGCCAGTACCCACTGGTGAGATCCAAAGTGGAGAAATAATTAGCAGATCTTAGTGCAGCTAATGACTCCTCAATCCTGGGTAATGGGTAGGCGTCTTTATGTGTAATGGGGTTAATCTGCCTGTAATCAACACACATCCTCATTGTACCATCCTTCTTTCTAACGAGAACTAATGGAGCTGCCCAGGGGCTAAAACTATCTCTGATCACCCCAGCCTCCTTCATCTCCCGTAACATTCCTTTGGCACATTGATAGTGGGGGTACAGGCCGGTACCTCTCTTTAATGGGCGGTTGATCTCCTGTGGGGATATGATGTTGGACCCCTTTTACCTGCCCAAAGTCTAGTGGGTGTTTGCTGAAGACTCGCTCATATTCTAGGACCACCCGGTATACTCCATGCTTTTGGTGCAAAGGGGTGGAGTCAGTGCCTACTTGTAGCTTCTGACACCAATCCTCCATCTGCCCCTTGGAACCGTTATCCGCCACTGGTTTGGACGAAAGCAAGGGTTCCACTGTCTTTATTGAGTTGTTACTGACAGTGAATAGCTTAGCAAGGGTAGCATACCGGGGTAAATGGACCTCTTTCTCCCCACAATTCAGGATGCGTATCGGTACTCTCCCCTTGCGGACATCGACCACCCCCCTGGCTGTCAAGATGGTGGGCCTACTGTCAGAGTACACGGGCTCTACCAGGGCCTGATAATCTTGACCCCTGAGACCGATTGCTGCTCGACACCATATCAACATTTCACTCCTAGGGGGCATTGCAATGGGGAACGGATCACTCATCCTGACACTGCCAATTTCCCCTCCAGACAGCTCTACCTGTTGTCTTTTCATCAGGACTCTGATCTCCTTCTGCAGAACTCGCTGCTGACTGAAACTGGCAGTCTCTGCAACCTGTTGCAACAAAACAATAATTTCTCCAAGACAATTTTCTATCACATTAGTGCCTAAGATTATCATGGGATGACTTTCTCGGCGATCAATATCAACAATAATCATTCCTTGTGATGGCAATTCTACTTTGCCAACTTTTATGGTCACCTCTTTATACCCCACCTGAGGCAAGGGCTGACCATTGCTGGCATAGATGCTAAGATGTTCATCTGGACGGCGGATAATGTCTGAATCAGTCCAGTATTGTTTATAAAGGATATATGGCATCGTGGTCACCTGGGACCCAGTGTCCAGCAACGCGTTCATTGGGATGCCATCAAGCACGACAGGTAGGACCGGGCGTCCTCCCACGTTCTTGTCTCGCCAGCTTTGTGGGCCTGGTCGTCTTACTCCTGGGGGTTGGCCCTCTGCCCCAGGGGTTGCTCGTTTAAATAACAGAACCTTGCGTAGTGCCCCGCCTTTTGACAGCGGCGGCAGATGGGTTGTCCGTCCTGGTTGTAGCGATCGATGTTCCTCCCTCTGGTCGGTGGAATTCTCTTCTGTCGTCGCTACGGGACATCATCTGGACTGGAAGCCAGCTGGATCTTTTCCTTGAGAGACACTTGCATGGCCTGCACAGTTTTAGTTAGTGTAGCCACACTTTTTCGTCAGCTCCTGGACCTGAAGGCGCAGGTCTGCAGATGGATCATTATCTAGGGTCTGCGCGTCAGCCTCCACAGGTTCTGGGGAAAAGGATGCCACCTCCTGGTGGTAGGTGATAGCTGGGCGCCGGTGGGATGCAGCGCCTCCTGGTGTTGATTCCCGCAGCACCCGGATGGCTCTGTCTTTAAATTGCGCAAAGTCCAGATCAGGGTTTTGCAGAGCCATAATGCGCAGCTGTGTCCTGTGAGCGCTGGACAGGAGCCCCTCAATAAACTGCTCAGTTAGCAATCTGTCCTCATCATGCATACTGTCAGGATCTACCTGTTTGATGGCCCGCAGCGCCTCCTGCAGGTTTAGAGCATAGTCCCGTACACTGTCCTGCACCCTTTGTTTTCACCCGTAAAACTTCATTTTAATTTCTGCTGCGGTGCGGGTGGCAAAGGTATCCTTCAATCGGGCCAGTATTTCTTTTACAGTGCCTTTGTCTCTGCCCAGCCAGGACTTCACCTCTCTCTGGGCTGCACCGATTAGCTGGCCTATGAGGATGCTGACCTTTTGCTCCTCAGACAGGGGGTATTCTTTAAACAAACTGCGCAGTCTCTCCTCAAAGTCGTTCAGGGTGTGCAACTCCCCTGAGTACTGGGGCAACCACGCCGCCCCTGGTATATATGGCATTGATAACGGCATCACAGTGGCAGCGGCCGCGCCTGCGGCTGAACCCTCCACCATGTTGGGCATCTTCCTCCCCCCTAGCGAACCTCAGCCAGGTCCTGGGCGTCTGCTGATGTACCAGTATGCTGCTCTGCAGGCGGAGGGATCTCTTACCCGGCAGTTCCGGATCGGGACTTCTTTCTTCCCCCTCGGCGGGCGGAAACCACGTGATAACACAGTTCAATAAAGTCTATGGCACACAGGACCCGGTTACACCGGGCTTCGTGAATCCTGTTCGTGACGCCAAGTTGATGCGCCCCCTGGGCCGTGGGGTACCCGATGCCAGGCCGGTAGATGCCGAGGGATGTCACAGTGGCGGTGACCCGGTCCGTGACCCAGGGCGGTCAATAAAAAGGGGTTATTGATAGGGGATTTATAGTGATTGTATAAAGTTTGTGACGCCACCTGTGGTATGCGGCCAAGGGAGCCGCCGCTGCGGAGCTGGTCCTCTGGAGCTGATGTTACTGCAGCAGGGATGGTGTGGCTCTCCACAGGTAGAGCTTAGCTCCAGGGCAATGTAGATGTTATGGGTTATGCTGGGCGTTGTAGTGCAGGGATTGATGGCGCAGCAATAATCAGTCCACAACTTAATGGCGGTTTCCTCTTATCTTTACAGGCGGTGATTAGGCAAACTGGGACTAGGGTACTGGCCAGAGGTGGAAGTCCGGGCAGCCTGGAAGCAAGTAAAGGATCCTCCTTGCCAGGTGAAGTTGGAGGCCTTCCCTTTCCACTAAACTCTTTGGCCCTGCTGCTTGTAGCTGTGTGGTGGCCCTCGTCCCTGAGTGCAACGTTTCTGTGCTCACCCGTATGGCAGGCAGCTCGGGCCTTGCTGGTGCGTCGCTCCCACGTGGCGGTGCTGGGCCCTCTGTGCTCCTGAGCTTCCGGGCATCTGATGGGGCCAGGAGACCTGCAGTCTCCTGCCCTCCGGTTTCTACTGCTGGGCCTTCGGTGCCCCACAGCCTCGGACTCCCGTGTCCGGTTCTTCTGTGCTGGTTCTTCTGGGGTGAGCTGCCGCGCAGCTCGAGTCCCCAGCTCCTCTCTCCTCGACGTCCTGGCTTCAACTCCTCACACTAAGTCTAACTAACCCCGCCCCCAGATCCCAGTTGCTAAGGGGAGGAACTCCCCTTGCTGGTCTGGAGCCAGGAAAGTGTTGCATGCTTAGTAAAACCTGATTAGGGTGCCCCTGCTTGCTTCCAGGCATGGCATCACCTCTTGTGAGGGAGGCAATGCCACTGATTAGGGGACCCCTGGGGTGCCACATAAGCACATAATAGATGTAAACTACCAAGCAGCCCTGAACCTGAGCTTATGTGGGGAAATCCAGAAGAGATATTTATGGTGATGGCTGGATTGCAAGAATGCAGAACAATTGTGCGACTAATTACAGTATTTAGCTCGGATTGCAATGCTAAATAAATGTATTTTCCGACTAAAAACTCAATTAGGCTTCTTAAACCATATCTTTATTTGAAACCAAAGAATATAGATGTCAGTCTGCATAGAAGTAAATTTGCTTCCTACATGAGTAAATTGCATTCTAATTTTAAAATAGTAATTATCTGCCGACACTGTAATTAGTCAAGTCCTACATAAATGTTCCTAGCAACGGTTAATGTGGAACCTGGCTGCATACAGACAAACATTAATAATTTTAATTATGTCACAATAATAAAGGAAGATCTCATCCTTCCCTTGTAAAGGAAGCCAGGCAAATTATGGCCTCTAAATGTAATTAAACATAATATTACTGGTCTGTATTATAATTGGCAGATTTCCTGCTAGGCTCTCTCTATAAGAGATGCAAGAAACTTAGTCCTGTATTGGTAGTAGTGACTTAATGTGCATTCATCTTATCATATTTTACATAATATTACTGGTCTGTATTATAATTGGCAGATTTCCTGCTAGGCTCTCTCTATAAGAGATGCAAGAAACTTAGTCTTGTATTGGTAGTAGTGACTAAATGTGCATTCATCTGATCATATTTTACAGTCCGTGCTCGGACCACAATACCAACTGTGGGTGTCTTGACTTGAATAACAGCCTCTTACGCAAATCTGTCTATATGACTGTAAAATATAGTTGTTCGAATGCATCCTAATGGGGATACAGATACAATATATGGACAAAAGTATGTGCCCCCTCCACATTACACCTCCCATTCTACATCCATAGACATCAATCTGGACTTGGTCCCTTTGCAGCTATAACAGTTTACACTCTTCTGAAAAGGATTTCAGCAAGATTTTTTAGGGGGAATTTTTTGCCCATTCATCCAGAAAAGCAATTGTGAGGTCAGACACTGGTGTTGGATGAGAGGGTCGAGCTCACAATCTCCATTTATGTTCATCCCAAAGGTGTTGAGGTTGGGGCTCTATGGGGCCGGTCATGTTCTTCCACGTCAAACAGCCCCCAACCATGCCTTCATAGATCTTGTTGCCTAGGCACAGTCATGGGGGAACATAAAAGGGCCTTCCTAAAAATGTACCTACAACGATGGAAAATACATATATATGTTCAAAACATGTTGGTATACTGAAGTATTAAGATTTACTTTCATTGGAAATCAAGGGCCGAGGCCGACATCTTAAAAACACCTTCATGGCATTATTCCTCATCCACCATACTTTACAGACGGCACAATGTAGTCAAGCGGGTAACGTTCCCTTGGAATTCAAGACTTGTCCATCAGATGACAACTAGAGAAGTACAATCCTTTCACTGATCCAAAGTCGAATGGCTGCTGCTTTACACTACTCTATCTGAAGATTGGTTTTGTTCTTGGTGATGTGAAGCTTGCATGCAGCTACTTTGCCAAGATAACCCATGCCATGAAGCTTCCAGTGCATAGCTTCTGTGCTGATGTTAATGCAAGAGGAGTTATTGAATCCGCAGAGCTTTGGTGACTTATGTACTATACTGCAGCAATGGACAACCCTACTCTGTAACTTTATGTGGTCTCACAGTTGATTAACCCCTTTACCCCCCAGGGTGGTTTGCACGTTAATGGCCAGGCCAATTTTTACAATTCTGACCACTGTCACTTTATGAGGTAATTACTCTGATACGCTTCAACGGATCCCACTGATTCTGAGATTGCTTTTTCGTGACATATTGTACTTCATGATAGTGGTAAAATTTCTTTGATATCACTTGCGTTTATTTGTGAAAAAATTGGAAATTAGGCGAAAATGTTTAAAATTTCACAATTTTCAAAATTTTAATTTTTATTCCATTAAGTCAGAGAGATATGTTACACAAAATAGTTAATAAATAACATTTCCCACATGTCTACTTTACATCAGCACAATTTTGGAACCAAAATTTTTTTTTATTAGTGCGCTATAAGGGTTAAAAGTTGATCAACGATTTCTCATTTTACCAACAAAATTTACAAAACCATTTTTTTTGGGACCACATCACATTTGAAGTCACTTTGAGGGGCCTTTATGACAGAAGATATTGAAAAGTGACACCATTGTAAAAACTGCACCCCTCAAGGTGCTCAAAACCACATTCAAGAAGTTTATTAACCCTTCACATGCTTCACAGGAATTTTTGGAACGGGGAAGAAAAAAATGAACATTAAACTTTTTTCAGAAAAATGTTACTTTAGACCCCAATTTTTTTATTTTTGCAGGGGTAACAGGAAAAAATGGATCCCAAAATTTGTTGAGCAATTTCCCCTGAGCACGCAGATACCCCATACGTGGGGAAAAAACACTGTTTGGGCGCACAGCAGGGCTCAGAAGAGAAGGAGCACCATTTGACTTTTTGAATGTAAAATTTGCTTGAATAATTAGCGGACGCCATGTTGCGTTTGGAGAGCCCCTGATGTGCCTAAACAGTGGAAACCCCCCACAAGTGACACTATTTTGGAAACTAGACCCCTCAGGGAACTTATCTATATGTATGGTGAGCACCTTGAACCCTCAGGTGCTTTACAGAAGTTTATAACATGGAGCTGTGAAAATAAAATTTTCACATTTTTCCCACAAAAATGTTTTTCAGCCTACAGTTTTGCATTTTCATAAGGGTAAAAGGAGAAATTGCACCATGCAACTTGTTGTGCAATCTCTCCTGAGTAAGTTGATACCCCATATGTGGGGGAAAACTACTGCTTGGGCGTACGGCAGGGTTCGGAAGGGAATGAGCGCCATTTGACTTTTTGAATGTAAAATTTGCTTGAATAATTAGCGGATGTGCCCCTGATGTGCCTAAACAGTGGAAAACTCCCACAAGTGACTCCATTTTGGAAACTAGACCCCTGAGGGAACTTATTTAGATGTGTGGTGAGCACCCTTAACCCCCAGGTGCTTCACAGAAGTTTAGAACATGAAGCCGTGAAAATAAAAAAATCTAACTTATTCCACAAAAATGATCTTTTTGCCCAAATTTTTTAGTTTCGCAAGGGTAAGAGGAGAAAATGGAACCTAAAAACTGTTGTGCAATTTCAGCTGAGTACGTCAATACCCCATATGTGGGTAAAATACACTGTTTGGGCGCACGTCAGGGTTTAGAAGGGAAGGAGCACTGTGTGACTTTTTGAACGCAAAATTGGCTGGAATCAAGAGCGGACGCCATGTCGCATTTCATGAGCCCCTGATGTGCTGAAATAGTGGAAACCCCCCACAATTGACTCCATTTTGGAAACTAGACCCCTCAAGGATTTTATCAAGGGGTATAGTGTAGATTTTGAACCGAAAGGTAGGACAGAATTCGATAACATTAGGTCATCATATTGAATAAGTTGTCATTAGTCTTGAGCGCAAGTTCTTGCTACTTGAGTTTGCATCGGGTACTCGGGTATGCACCCAGTATCACGGGTGCTCGAGTGACATGCTCGAGTCCCTGCCCCGCATGTTTCACGGTTGTTAGACACCCAAAAAAAAACATGCAGGGATCGCTCGTGCATGGCAGGCGATCCCAGCAACGTTTTTTTGGCAGTGAAGAATATGGGGCAGAGACTCGAGCATGTCACTCGAACACCCACGATGCTCAGTGCATATCCGAGCACCCGATGCAAACTCAAGTAGCGAGCACTTACGCTCAACACTGGTCGCCATATTGTCTTCATTTTTTTTTCTTTACTTTTGAAAAAATCCCAACCCCAACTCTAATACAACGCTAACCCCCACCCTAGCCCAACCCTAGCACAACCCTAACCTAGAGTTTATTTTTTACACCGTTCCTCGTGTGGTATAAGTGATTAGACGACTTTATTCTTCGGGTCAGTGCGATTACAGCGATACCAGATTCATATCAGGCTTTATGATTGACAGCTGTCACACACTAAAAGACGCTTTTTTTGCAAAGACTAGTTTTTGCATCACCATATTTCGAGAGTCATAATTTTTCCATATTTTGGCCGACAGAGTCATGTGATGGTTTTTTTTTTGCGGGACAAGTTGACGTTTTTATTGGTACCATTTTTGGGCGCGTGACATTTTTTGATCGCTTTCTATTCTGATTTTTGGGAGGCAGAATAAACAAAAACCAACAATTCAGGATTTTTTTTGTTTGTTTTTTTTATGCCGTTCCGCGTGTGGTAAAATTGATAACGCAGCGTTATTCTTCGGGTCAGTACGTTTACAGCGGTACCGCATTTATATAGTTTTTTTTATGTTTTGGCGCTTTTACACAAAAACGATTTTCTAGAAAAAATAATTTTTTTGCATCGCTTTATTCTGAGAGTTATAACTTTTTTATTTTTCGGCTGATGGAGCTGTATGGCAGCTTGTTTTTTGCGGGACAAGGTGACGTTTTCAGCAGTACCATTTCTATTTATATTCGTCTTTTTGCTCGCGTTTTATTCAATTTTTTGTTTGGCGGTATGATGATAAAGCATGGTTTTTTGCTTAGTTTTTTATTTTTATTTTTTACCATGTTCACTAAAGGGGTTAACTCGTGGGACAGTTTTATAGATCAGGTCGTTCCGGATGCGGCGATACCAAATGTGTGTACTTTTATTGTTTTTTTTTTTGTTTTTTTTTCATAATAAATAAATATTATGGCTTCAATATTTTTTTTTTTTCATTTTTTTTAATATATTTTTACATTTTTTTTTTTTCACTTTTCTACTTTTTTTTTTTACTTTTACACATTGTCCCACTATCGGACTTTCACTTTTTGTAGCTTGATCGGCTGCATGGCAGAAAGCAGAAGCTCCCTATGCTATGCAGCCTGACAGCGCTGCACACAGGGGAGACATTACTTTGGTCGCGCACTGCGCATGCCCAAAGTAATGTCCTGCCTCCTGGAGACCTGGATGTTGTCATGACGACATCAGGTCATCATGGCAACTTCCGGAAGCCGCAGACATCGCTGGACGCCAGCAGGAGAGGTGAGTATAACGATCACCTCCCCCCTTGCCACCGCAATGCTGCGATCGACTTCGATCGCAGCATTGCGGTGGTTAATGTACAGGGAGCGGTGCGGGACCGCTCCCTGCACATAGTACCGGGTGTCAGTTGTGACAATCAGCTGACACCCGGCGGCGATCGCCCCGTACCACTTGTGTGCGGGCGCGATCGCAGCGCGCGTAATAATACGTAGCTGGTCCATAAGTCCCAGGGCGCAGCTGCGTACTATTACTGACAAGGTCGGAAAGGGGTTAAAGAATATTTAGGAGGGAAGAAATTTCACAAACTGACTTGTTACGATTGTGGCGTCCTATTACAGTACCATACTCACATTCAGTGAGCTGTTTAAAATGAGCCATAAAAGCAGACTGCATGGCTATGGGCTAGTTTATACACCTGTGACAATGGGACTAAATGAAAAAAAAAAATTCAATGATTAAGACATGTTTCTCTATTACTTTGCTCATATAGTGTGTCAGTCAAGTTAAAATGGAAATTAAAACGTAAAAGTGTTCACTTCTGGAGCAACCCAAAGCAGAATCAATGTATTTCACCTCATATACTGTATTAGGACACAAACTGAAATAGAAGGAAATGTTGTGCGTTTTGCTTCTTCTTTTTTTTTTTTTTTTTTACAGACTATAATTACCGGTAAATAGAAGAAAACTGGATTAGTAATGCAGCTAATTTGATCTGCAGGGTTGCCAAAGGGTCAGCTCTTTATTTTATTCCTCTCCCCATATACTGCCCCTATTGGACAAACCATAAGTAGATTTGGTTTTCAGTACCATCTCTATGCTGATGACACCAATTATACATATCGTCTCCTGGCATCACTCTTGTATTACTACAATATACCAGTGATTGTCTTTCTGCTGTATCCAAGATCTTGATTCTAAAACTGAATTTGTCAAAAAATTGAACTCCTTGTGTTTCCTGCCTCCACTAACCTTCCCAAACCCAATATTGCCATATCTGTGTGTGGCTCCACCGTTACTCCCTAGCAACATGCCCAATGTCTGGCATTATATTTGACTCAGATCTTTCATTCACTCCCCACATCCGATAACTCGCGCGCTCATGTCACCTACACCTCTAAAACGTCTCTAGAATTCAACCTTTTCTTACCTTTGACTAGGCAAAAACTCTTACTGTTGCTCTTATTCATTCTCGTCTGGACTACTGCAACTCTCTACTAATCGGTCTCCCTCTTACTAAACTCTCCCCTCTCCAAATCGTCCTGAATGCAGCAGCCAGGATCATATTCCTTTCCAACCGCTACACCTCTACTCTGTGCCAGTCATTGCACTGGTTACTCATCTGCTACAAAGTCCAATATAAACTTATCACTCTCAAAGCTCTCCACAGTTCTGCACCACCCTACATCTCCTCCCTCATCTCTGCCTATCACATTACCTGTGCTCTCCATTCCACTAATGATCTAAGACTAACATCCTCAATAATCCGAACCTCCCACTTCAGTCTCCAAGACTTCTCGCGTGCTGTGACAATTCTCTGGAATGCACTACCCACGACAATTCAATTAATTCCCAATACCCACTGTTTTAAGCATGCCCTAAAAATGCATTTCTTTAGACTGGCTTATCACCTCACTTCACTTATGTAACTATTCCAGTTTTGCCCTTCCAAAATTTTCTTCCAAATCTGGTCCCTCGGAGCATCCGTTTACACACCCTCCATGCACTTAATAACACTTTGCATCTGTACTTATACAGATGCTGGCTGGTAACCGGATCATGCAGCATTATATGAATACTCCATTTATTATATTGATAGCTGGACCGAACAATACAAGCACTTTTTACCATTTACCTTTTGTGACTCCACTGTTTCCTCATAGATTGTAAGCTTGTCTGTACAATGTAAAGTGCTGCAGAATATGTTGGCGCTATGGAAAGAAAAGTATTATTATTCCTATATTTCAGATTCCAGTTTAATCTGAGGAAAAAAACTGGGCAACACTAGATGGATCAATGGGCATAGGCTGGCTTGGTTCTGGTTTACGGTGCGCAAAAGATCATTTCACCCAATGTTTTGCTCATTCATCAGGTGATTGACAGTCTGTTTACACAGCAAGATAATTGTTAAACAAGCATTTTTAACTTCGCTTGTTCACGATTAACTTGCAGTGTAAATGCCCCCTAAGGCTATTTTTTTGCTGTGATTTTGTGGAAACGTGGTAAAAAGGTGACGAATTTACTGTAATTTTGGAAACTTTCATAATAAAGCATTATGTGAACACAGCTGAAGGCCTTGATCAGATTAATTGAAAGGATCATGAGATCTCTTGAAACTTTTTTTGTTCTTACTGGAACATATAAGTTTCAGCACAGTCATTGGTGCTACATTATGATGTTGTAGGGCTCTAGCCTTAAACACAAAGTTTGCTCCATGTAACTGTACCTTGAGAAGTAACAGCTGTTTGCAATTTAGAAATGTTTTTTTTTCAGGAACACAAAAGAAAAATAGAATTCTGAAAATGTTGGCACGATTACTTAGACGGCATGTAGTCTGCATGTCCTTGTCTACACTCAAGGACTTATGGATAAATGCCAGGAAGGGTCTTATAAGTTTTATGTGAAAGCATTGGATTAAAAAAAAAATCTCTATTCTCAAGACTCAAAAGGTTTGGAAATTTGTATTTTTGTATTTCTTAAAGGGTAACTGGGCTTTCAAGCAGCTATTCAGAATAGGGTGTCCTGAGTGTCTACATGAAGAGTAACACAATTGCTGGCCCTTATGTGACTTATATCCTACATTCTCACCACTTTTCCCCTCTCCATGCTCTCTCTGTGACTTGCAATCCACTGTTTGCTGCGGGAGGACACAAGCTGCAGTGATTTCTCCCATACACATCCCAGCACACAGAGAAATATCTGCTTTTCATTTACTTTTTAGCTCACAGAGACAAGCTGTAGCAACATGGATGACATTGTACAGCAGAGCTGAGCTGTATTGATCTGAATGAAGCTCTGTTGTGAGCTAAGCCACTTGTTATAGAGCTCTGCAAGATGTTTGCATTTGTCTGTTACCTTCCTTGCTGCTCAGTCCTCCCTCCATAGAGGATAATAGGCTGTATCACATGAAACTTGCATTCCATTTCTTCTGAGCAAGACAGACTTGAGCTGCTTTTCCACAGTGTATGGTGCATTCAGGAGGCAGGAGAGGGGAAGAAGTGACTGATAAGTGGGGAAGGAAGCCAATTTCTACATTACAAAGCTTCTTAGGCTGCGTGCCCACGTTGCGGATTACAAGCGTTTTTGATGCGGAATTTCCGCAGCGGAAACGCTTGTAAAACACTTGGTAATCCGCACCCCATGGTCCCCAATGGGATTCCGCAAGTTCTATGCACATGCTGCGGATTTTTCCGCAGCGTTTATGCTGCGTTCAAAAATCCGCAGCATGTCAATTAATTTTGCGTTTCCGCAAGCGGAATTGCCTTTGTCCAATGCATAAAAAACGCAAGGCAATTCCGCATGTGGAAAACGCGCGATAAACGCGAGAAAAACGCGCGATAAAAGCGTGCAGAATTCCGCATGCGTTTTTCCGGGAGAGGACTTGCAGAAATGAAGCAGAAATTTTCTGCTTCATTTCTGCAACGTGGGCACATAGCCTTATAATTGTCTATACTATTGATTTATGCAATGTTTGTTTAAAGCACAGTTCCACTTGAACATCGTAATGCAACTATATAGAGGACAAGAGTTCCCAACCTGAGGTCGTTGGGGAGATTTGGTGGAGCTCTCTCCAATCACTTCTAGGGAAGTTATGAAAATAGCCAAGGAACTTCCCATTCTGTGGATCAGTACAATTATAGCAAATAAAACCAAATTTACATAGCATAGGTTTTACTACTGTTACTTAAAAAATAGAAAACAATAAAAACACTTCAATAAAAAAAATTGTTTTGGTGTCATAATATTCTGTCTATGGAGAGTTTTCTTTTGCAGTGCAAGTTGGTGTTTTCTTTGGTACTATTGGGGTACATAACTACAAGATGTCTGTATTGATTTTTATTCTGTGTTTTGCTTTTTTCTGGGGGTGGAGGAACAAAAAACGTGGAATTTTTAACATAAAATTTTTTATTGGGAAAAATATTTTTTTTTGTTCCTTTTGTTTCTTCATTTTGATATCAGGTTATATACAGGGAGGAGCCGTGACAGTTCGGGTTCTGGTACCCAACCTATAGTCCAAAGTTCGGTTCAGGAACCAGAACTGTATCCGAACCTGAACCAGAACCCAAACCCCGTTGAAAACAATGGGGATCCAAACTTTGGAGCAGTTCTCGCTCTCTTTTCCCCAAACTCCGAACATTAAAACGGATTTCTGGGAGAAGTCAGTGTTCGGAGTTTAGCACCGGACACTAACAGTCCAGTACGAGCCCCAAACTTTTAAGTTTGGGTTCGCTCATCTCTATTTATTTTTTTAACTCCTGATATAGAACTTGCTCATGTAATCTCTCTACTGTACTTTTACAATGCTGGAAGGGCTAAAGATGCATACTAAGGTGGCAGACCTGGAAGACATTATTAGTTAACCCATCAGCACCTCAAAATCGTGATGGGGCACTGTGCAAGAAGGCCAAAGTGTATTTCATGAATCAACCCATTGGAGTCTCGTGACTGAACAACATAGATAATATTCTCTGTGGGAGATCAGAGAGTGCAGAAGGATTATACAATAAATTTTACCAGCACTAGAAGGAAACACCCTGAGTTTTATAGACCTTCTGCATATTTACCATTACTCACCAAGACATTTGGTTTCACAATACGTGCTGAGTTAATAAAATGGGTGCATTTCAAACTGGAGTAAGTTGTGCAACATGCCTACTTGAGCTTCTTAAAGTTTTCGTCTTGAATATAAAATTCACTGTAGACTCCCAATTTTAAAGGCTATGTTATGAATAAGTAAGTATCATAAAAGTGATAGCAAAAAGCTTTGGACAAGAACTGGCTGGTGATCTGCAAAATGTGCAGCAGTTATGTGACTTGGAAGAGTTATTCCCGCCATTGAGTACAATGTACGTCATTGTCACCCCAGCAATGTCTGGATCGCAAGGTTAGTAGGTTCATAACGTGTAGAAGATAATTAAAGCCACTGTGATGTCACACAAAGAAACGCTCTGCACACCCCATAGACCAGGTTTATTTAGCAAGATAATATGAGTGGGAATTTAACATCTGAAAATGTCATCATTTAAAGCACATGTTCACATTATCTGACAGTTTCTATAAAGTCTCAAATCAATGGAAAACTAATTGAATTGTACCGATCCAGAATTACAGATTGTGTTATACTCCAGAGCTGAACTCACTATTCTGCTGGTAGAGTCACTGTGTACATACATTACATTACTGATCCTGTACTGATCCTGAGTTACATCCTGTATTATACTCCAGAGCTGCACTCACTATTCTGCTGGTCTCCTCTTATACAGTAGAAAAGATATTTCCTATGTTGGACTTACAGTTAGGTCCATATATATTTGGACAGAGACAACATTTCTCTAATTTTGGTTCTAGACATTACCACAATGAATTTTAAACAAAACAATTCAGATGCACTTGAAGTTCAGACTTTCAGCTTTCATTTGAAATTAAAATTGGATGAAGGGTTTAGGAGTTTCAGCTCCTTAACATGTGACACCCTGTTTTTAAAGGGACCAAAAATAATTGGACAATTGACTCCAAGGTTATTTCATGGACAGGTGTGGGCAATCCCTTCGTTATGGACCTAACTGTATATAATGCATCTAGTATAAAGATGATAACTTTAATATGCAAAACACTAGAGCATGTTCTGTACAGACACTAACCAAGCAGGTTGGGGTTCAGATGTTGCAGTCGAGTCTTTACTTTTTGAGTGCAGCTCTGGAGTATACTCAGGATCAGTAAAAATATATTTACAAAATGTCACAGCTCCTTAATTCTATGTGTTAACTAATATTTGCTTAAAATTCATCGTTTTTGGCAATACATCGCCATTTACACAGGACATGTGCTGCTGAGAACAATGATATTTTAAAAGCTCAGAAAGATCATATTAATGATCTTTCTGCATGTATGGAAGAACACTCAACCTGTCTAAAGAGGCAATTAAACTATCACCAATTGGCTAGCATGTAGTCTATTGGCAATTGCTTAACGGCCGAGATCGCTGCTGAGTCACAAGTTTTGTGACGCAACAGCGACCTCAGTAGCGATCTCGCTACGTTTGACACTTAGCAGTGACCAGGCCCCTGCTGTGAGATCGCTGGTCGTGTTGGAATGGTCTGGACATTTCTTTGATCGTTGAGGCCCCGCTGGGTAGCATGCATCGCTGTGTTTGACACCTTACCAACGACCTTGTTGACGACTCAGACACAGAAACACATAGGCGTGCATCGTTATACAGATCGCTACGGGTCGCCGCATCGTTGCTGCGTCGTTGGGAAGATCTGACTGTTTGACATCTCACCAGCGACCACATAGTGACGCTGCAACGATCCCTGACAGGTCGCATCGTTGTCGGGATCGCTGTAGCGTCGCTTAGTGTGACGGGGCCTTTAGTAAAATGCAAAAACACTGAGAAATTTAAGTTTTGTGGGATACTTAAAAATGGGAAGCTGTCAGTCAGCACATGTCTTATCAGAGTATTAGTAAACTCAATTGTGACACTCTGGAGTGTGTAGTCTAAGTCAATGCTTTTGCATTAGCCCCTTTAATCCTCTGTCTGCTCCTTTCACAGTTTAATGGACTAATTTACACACTGTGGATGGTAATTCACTGTGACTACATACCTAATCTTTGTGGTATCAGGAAAGTATGCGCTTTGTAAACTTTGTATTTCTATTGTGTCCGAGCTGTGTGATAACATTGATACATTCTTTCAATCTAGCGTGAATCAGGAATGCAGCTGAAAAATCAGCACTTATTTGCATATGGTAAAGGCCATAAATAAATGGAATAGTTTAGCTCAGATGAAAGTTTGTGCAGGAAATCGGTGAAAAGTTGATATAATGAGGTTAGTAATGTAATAAAACAAAATTGGAGAGGAGATGAAAAATTATGGCATTGCCCAGAGTTTTATTATGCATCAAAGATCATTTCCCAATTTCATGAAACAATGGAGAATTAGGTTTTCCGTCATGACTACAATAGGAAAAAATAAATCAATAAAAATAAATTAGAAAAAAATTACTTTTTACAATGGGATCCAACAACTATTCACTTAAGGCTTCATTCAGATGTCAGTGATTTTTTTCAAGCAAAACACAGTCCAAGTTTCATTAGTGTTTGGTCAGTGTGTCAGTTTGTAACATCAGTGTTTTATCAGTGATTTTCTAACCCAAAGAGAAAATCTGGTTGCAGTATTTTTAGCTAGAAAGCCACTCGTAAAGCCCCCCACACATTAGATAACATTCGTCCAAACTCGCCAATTTTGGTGGGATCAGCCAACTAACAACCATACTATGTATAACAGCCTCCTAACTGTTCCCCAAGAGATATGTTCAGAGGATACAAGGATTGGGTGTTTAGAATCTACTGATCCTTTTGTTTGGCAGGGAAATAAGCAACTACCAGATTACTCTAGCAGCAGCTTTCTCATAGAGAATATAGGAAAGCATGGTCATGCAAGGCATTCCGTTTATGGGGGGAGTCGGGATAGACAAATGTCAGCTGAATGATAACCGTTGGCTGAACTATCAATGCACGGCTATGGCAATGGCTATGCATGTCTATGGCTTCCTAATTCGATAACCTGAAAAATTCAAGTAAAATATCAGTGAGATAATAAGCGCTTCCAACATTCATAGGCACTAATTATGATCTATTCCACTTCTGCTCCTAAAAGAAAACATCACATAGGAACTATAAACATAAAACACACACAAACAAAAAAAACTAACAAATATTCTTATTTTGCATTGTTCATTGTAAATCAGAGAATACAAAGTTCACACAAAATAACACCAAATATCACTAGAGGTAATACAGATTTTTACTGGGACTATCCTGTTCTACCTGCAAGGGCAGAACATTCCCAGCAGTTTCTAACCTACCAGAACAGGTAAGTGAGAGGAGACAAGTGACTGATAGGTCACGCTAATCTTAAAAAAAGGAAAAGATTGAAATCCAATATGCCTAGTAAATGTTAAGATGCACATGCACCTTAGATAGCTCATTTGGCAGAATGAGCTCTATCTCACTAGTCCTACTTAATGGGAATCTTTGAGTGGGATCAATCCTTCTGAGCCGTCTATATGGGCATGGAAGACATAGGAAGCTGAATAAAATGATACCTTGATATCTGTGATCTGCCATCTTATTAAAGAGAAATACATGTTTTTCTTATATGAAAATGAGCAGTTAGAATTTATGGGCAGGAGACCAATCTTCCTGAGAATCTGCCTCCAGAGCTTATTATTAATAAAAAGGGATGTTACCAGCGTGAGACATGCACGTAACAAAGAACAGTAGAACTGAACTTTGGCTCTTTACAAACACATGTTGCTGCAGTTCTCACAGCTCTGCTGTATTGCAAGAAACACTGGCTGCCAGTGAGAGGGAAGCTGATGCACTGAGAGGAACCTGCAGATGTGTCAGGTATAATCATTCACAGCTCTGCAGTGAGATCCGGAGAGCAGAGAGCGGCCATTACACATCACACTGATAACACTCCCTTTTATTTAAAATAAGCTCTAGAGGTAGATTCTTATGCAGATCAATGTCCGTCTTATAGATCTTAACAGCTTAATTACATATCAGAAAAGCATGGATATCTCTGGAATAAGTCATCGGAGTGCAGATATCAAGGTATTTTATTCAGCTTCCCATGACCTACACACCCATATAGGTGGCTTAAATGAGTTGATCCTACAAGAGGGAGTTACACACACTGCGACTTTGAGGCTCAGAGTGAGTGGTTTTTCCCTGCAGTGTTGTGAGTCTTGAGTCTCCAGCATCATAGATCTAGTGACAGCATCAGCAAGAGGAGAGGAAGAAGGCCCCGTCCAGCATCTTTTGCTGAGTGCAGCAGAGCGCCCTCCCCCTCTGTCTGAAAATGGCTCATGTACGGTCCCCTTCCTGTCTACGTAGTGTTGATGCTGCCGCTGGATCTGTGATGATTCATGACGTTTTAGCAGTTCAAAATTTGTGGGGGCCCCCTCCCCTCTGTTGCCCCTGTGCAGCTGCACCGGCGGTATGTCCACCCCTGCTACTGACAGATTCCCTTTAAACATGTATTTTCAAATAGCTTCAATGAGGAGATGTGGGGTAGGAGGGGGGCTGTCAGACACCTTTGATGATGGCTTATCTCCCTGGAAAGCAAAAGGATTCGGTATTTATATTCAAACTGCCTGATCCCTCTCTCCCCAGACATCGGGAGGCACCCACACATATTAGATGCAAGGTCTGTTTGGCCAACTATAATACAATATGTATGTGGGGCCTTGACCTCCAAATATACTGTATACAGGGAGGTTCAGAAAACCAATGTCAATTATCAACTATATATGGTTAGTTTTACATTTGTCAGCTATTACTAAAACTACATTTTATAAAATTATGGGATCCCTTAATAAATATATATTAGATTCATCAAACTGCATTTTGACTGCGGAATGATGAAAAGCTGCATACAATCATTTTTGTATTCATAAGAATGTGGAAAGCTCTGGATTTATACAGTGGTGTTTATTCCTGTAATATGTTGCATAATTTCCACTGGTAAATCCACCGGAGCGTGTCGTGCCCGACATGTACCAAACTAGATTCTGAATGGAAAACAAAGCTGTGTGATGATGGATTGAAAGTGTGCTTTAAAACAAGAACACAGTGTAAAAGATTAAATACTCCTTGTACTTCCAATGTTTCCAGCATAAAACTGAAGTATAATTGCACAATCATTAACATGTTGCATTGCTGTGTGGAGTTATATACCAAAGCTATTCAGATTTATATTACCATTCAGGATTTGGTAGAAAATTGGGGGACGACCCCAACGGGCAGTGTGAAATCAGCCGTTACTTTTTTGATGTAAGAGACAAATAAAAATTATGGTTGAAGAGACTATTAGGGTTAGTGCCCACAATGCATATTTGATGCAGAGTGTTTTTGCCTCTCTCTGGCAGAAAAAAACACATGCAGATTTACATGCGCTTTTTCTGCCAGGGAGAAGCGTTTTTTCAGCGTTTTTACATGTGTTTTTTCAAGCACTTTTCCAAGCGATTTTCAGCATCACTTGGAAAAGTGCTTGACAAGTTGTTCACACAATATAAATCCATGCAACTGGCATGGATTTTTATTGTGTGACCAACTTAGATGCTTTAAATGCTGCATCTATAGTAAAAAAAAAAATAATTAAAGAGTTAAAAATTAAAAAAACCTGTATACTCACCTCTCCGGTCTCCTCCCGGCTCCCGGTCTCCTCCTCTCTCCTCGGCTGTCCCCGGTGTACTGGCAGGACCTGCGGTGACGTCATTTAGTCAGCTGATAGTCACGCGACCATCACCTGACCGCTGTCGTCAGCTGTCGCGTGACCATCAGCTGATTAAATGAAGTCACCTCAGGTCCTGCAAGTACACCGCGGGACGCCGAGGAGAGAGGATGCGGCCGGGAGGAGACCGGAGAGGTGAGTATACAGGTTTTTTTTATTTTTAACTTTTTTCTTTTTTTCACCGCGTGGTAGCTGGGATGAAGAGGAGTTGTAGCCTCCTCTTCATCCGGGGTACCACACGCACCGTGATTACGCCGCCAATTCGTGGCCATTGAATTTAATTGAAACGCAGCAAATCCACATATACCTGCGGGTTTGCTGCACTTCAATGTTCCTCAATGGCCGTGAATTTGCTGCGTAATCGCGGTAGAAATGGTCATGCTGCGTTTTACAATGCAATGCAAATTCGGCGCGCTAATTAGCGCATCATGTGCACAGCACATCCGAATTCACATTGCTTTGCATGGCAGATGGTTTTACAAGCGTTTTTGTGGCCGTAAAAACGCCGCAAAAACGCTACAAGAACGCTATGTGGGCACATAGCCTGATTTACAGACAGGATTAGTGCAATAGAAGGTAGCACTTAACCATGTGGATGAGCACACAGATATGCAAATGTGACACCCCAGGGGTCTGGTTGCCACAGTGATAGAGATGTTATGTCTGAGAGCAGGTGGGAGGTCCTTTGGTCAGGGATCCTGTGCATGCCACACCTCCTGCCCAGTCTTGGGAGGGGAAGAACTTCCCCTATATAAACCCGGGGCTGAAGCAGGGTTAGGAGTCAAGGAGAGTAGAGACAAGAAACAGTCACAGGAAGAAACAGCAGAAGCTCAGTGGGAGCAATACTACTACAAGTCAGGGGCTGGCAGCTGCAGAGCTCGCCCTGACTGAGAAGCTTTCTTACCAGACCCGGCGTCCGAGGCTGTGGGGACTAACTCTTACCCAGCAGCAGAAGCCGACCGGCAGGGGATTTCAGGTCCTCAGGCCCAGAAACCCGAAGGCACGGTCACACGCGTGGGACCAGCGCCGCCATCGTGGAGCGGAAGCCATTAGAAGGCCCCGAGTCACCGGCCATACGGGTGAGCACCACACGGTACACTCAGGGACGTGGGCTACTTATATCCGCTTCTAGCAAGGTAGCCAGAAGAGTACAGTCAGTTTGGGAGGCCTACAACTCCGCCTTGCCAGGGGAGATCCCATCTGCACAAGGACTGACCAGGCCCCGTTCGCTAGCAAGTACTCCGGGAGGGTCTATCGTTGTTACCAGTAAAGACCCTGAATTACACCGCACCGTCTCTGAGTGGTTCCTGCTACCTTCATCTTCCACGTCGGCTGCCCTGAGGCCATACCCCTCCCGTTGGGGGTTATACTATCACGCTGCACAATTCTACACCGGCCTCAGCGGTCTGCCCTGCAGCGGCAGCTCCATAGCTGCAAATCAACGGGTGGCGTAGTCGACACTCAAATAACATCTATCAAGACTGCCACACACTGAGTTGACTCCCTGGGCACGGACCGGGTCCCCGCCACTCGGAGACTACAACCCTCATCTGATCCGGTTCCGGGTAAGCCCCCGTGCGCGAGACGCTGCGCGACACAGCAGGCCCAGGGGCGCGTCATCTTTGGCGTAGTCGGCAGGATTTCGTGCCCGCAACCACCGGGTACTGCGTGCCTGAAAAAGAGACTTTTCAAACTTACCTGTGGTGAAGATTCCCGCCATCCAGCGCCATCTTCTGCCTTCTTCCCGCCATCCGTGGAGTTTTCCCGCCATTGGACGCCATCTTGAGGACGCCGCGCGGGAAGAAGAGGGGCGTGGACTCCGAAAGCGCGCGAGAACTGAAGCCCCGCCTCACGTCCGGACGTTGCGTAAGGTCCTGGAAGGAGCCCAGCAGACGCCGACGTCACAGGAGCGCGACGGAAGGTCCTCAACCATCCACTGCGGAGCCGCGGCCTACGGAAGAGGATCATCGCAAGGTAGGCCACGGTCCACTAGGGGGGAGGAAGATGTCGGATACGGAGGAGAGCTTCACTGCCTCAACCCCCGCCAGCGCTACCGCTGCTGCAGTTATGCCCTTCACCATGCCCTATATCCCGGGAGCAGCTTGGCTACCCCAGTACTCAGGGGAGTCACATACCCTGCAGGACTTTAGAGAAAAGCTGGATAGCCTCTTCCAGGTGTACCCCCTCACAGAAGAGCAAAAAGTGAGCATCCTGGTGGCCCAACTAACCGGGGCAGCCAAAAGGGAAGTAAAATCCTGGCCACCTGGGGGGAAGACTGTCGCAGGGATACTAACCCGGCTGAAGGACACCTTTGATACCCGCACCTCAGCCGAGATTAAGCTTAGATTCTACGGGTGCAAGCAGCGAGCGCATGAGAGTATAAGGGACTATGCACTAAACCTACAAGAGGCCCTGAGGGCCATTAAGCAGACCGACCCTGATGGAGTGGGAAACGAGGACAGGCTGTTGACCGAACAGTTTATAGAGGGACTATATTGTAATACCCACCGAACCCAGTTGCGGGCAATGGCCTTACAGGATCCCCATCTGGGCTTTGCACAGTTCAAGGACAGAGCCATCCGGGTGCTCCGAGAACCGGCACCGGGTGGCGTTGTGACCCACAGGCGCCCTGCTATCACTTACCACCAGGAGGCGGCGCCTTTGTCGGCAGGGCCTGTGGGAGCTGATGCGCAGGCTTTGGACAATGACCCGGCTCCAGACCTACACCATCAGGTCCAAGAGCTAGCTAAGAGCGTTGCTGCGCTAACCCGAACTGTGCAGTCTTTACAGGCTTCCACCCCAGGGAAGATCCAGCTGGCATCCGGACCGGAGGACATCCCGTGGCGTCGACCAAGGAGGACCCCACCGGCCAGAGGAAGACCCAGTGACCGATACAGCGAGGACGGACGACCCATCTGCCGCCGCTGCAATCAACCCGGACATATGGCAAGGTACTGTTCTTTAAACGGGCACAACCTGGGGTAGAGGGCCAACCCCCAGGAAAAAGATCACCAGGCCCATCGAACTGGCGCGACAGATATGTGGGAGGACGTCCAGTCTTGCCTGTGGTACTGGATGGCATTCCCATGAGTGCCCTACTGGACACCGGGTCACAGGTCACCACCATCCCGTACGTGCTCTTTAAGCAGTACTGGAATGACTCGGATATTACCCGCTACCCTGACGACGACTTGAGTATCATCGCCAGCAATGGCCAGCCCGTGCCACAGATCGGATTTAAAGAGGTGACCATCAAAATCGGTAGAGTCGAACTGGCAGCACAGGGACTGATCATTGTAGATATTGACAAACATGAGAGTCACCCAAAAATAACTCTAGGAACTAATGTAATTGAAAATTGTCTTGCAGAGGTGATTTTCCTTTTACAGCAGGTTGCCAAGAACGCCAGCTCCGGCGAGCAGCGGGTGCTCCAGAAAGAGATCCGGGCACTGATGCGACGGCAACAGGTGGAACTCTCCGGCGGTGAGATTGGTAGCGTAAGAATGTGTGACCCTTTTCCTATTGCCATGCCCCCAAAAAGTGAAATGATGATTTGGTGCCGGGCAGCTATTGGTCTGAGAGGTAGGGATTACCAGGCAATGGTAGAACCAGTTTACTCGGACAGTAGGCCCACCATTTTGACAGCACGGGGGGTGGTTGATGTACGCCATGGGAGGGTGCCCGTTCGCATAATAAATATCGGGGAGAGGGAAGTGTACCTGCCCCGGTATGCCACGCTAGCCAAATTATATACCATTAACCAAAATTCTATACAATCTGTGGAACCCTTGCCTCCATCTCACCCGGAGGAAGGTAACGGCTCTAAGAAAAACATGGAGGACTGGTGTCAGCAACTACATCTGGGTACTGACTCCACTCCCGCACACCAGAAACAAGGAGTCTATCGGGTGGTTCAAGAGTACGAGAGAGTGTTCAGTAAACACCCGTTAGACTTCGGGCGAGTCAAGGGGGTAGAACACCACATCCCCACGGGAGACCATCCTCCTATAAAAGAGAGGTATCGACCCGTACCCCCTGCCCACTACCAACACGCCAAGGGGATGCTTAGAGACATGAAGGAGGCTGGGGTGATTAGGGATAGCTGTAGCCCCTGGGCAGCTCCACTAGTCTTAGTCAAAAAAAAAGACAACACCATGAGGATGTGTGTAGATTACCGGAAAATCAACCGTATCACACACAAGGATGCGTACCCCTTACCAAGGATAGAGGAGTCATTGGCTGCTTTAAGATCTGCTAACTTCTTCTCTACCTTGGATCTCACTAGCGGGTACTGGCAGGTTCCTGTAGCAGAGGCGGACCGGGAGAAGACCGCATTCACCACCCCGATGGGACTTAGCGAGTTCACCTGCATGCCGTTCGGACTCTGCAACGCACCAGGAACCTTCCAACGACTAATGGAGTGTTGTCTGGGCCATAGAAACTTCGAGACGGTCCTGTTGTACCTGGACGATGTCATCGTATATTCCAAGACGTATGAGGACCACCTGAAACACCTGGCGGAAGTGTTCGAAGCTCTGGCGAGTTACGGCCTAAAGGTGAAACCCTCCAAGTGTCACCTCCTGAAACCAAAGGTGCAGTACCTGGGACACGTGGTGAGCGCTGACGGAGTGGCTCCCGACCCTGATAAGATCACCGCAATTAAGGAATGGCCAAGCCCCTCCAGCGTAAAAGAAGTGCGGCAGTTCCTCGGGTTGGTAGGCTACTACCGAAGGTTTATTCCCGGTTTCACCAAAAAGGCAGCACCTATGCAGGACCTCCTGATAGGCCAGTCCCGGAAGGCCAAGAACCAGAAGCCGCCCTTCAAATGGGAGGAGCTGGAAGAAGAGTCCTTCCGCCAGCTGAAGATGGCCCTCACGGGGGACGAAATCCTGGCGTACCCGGATTATAGCCAGCCCTTTATCCTCTACACCGACGCCAGTAACATCGGGCTAGGAGCCGTACTGTCCCAGATCCAGCAGGGGAAGGAACAAGTAATTGCCTACGCCAGCCGAAAACTGCGACCCACCGAAAGGAACCCCGAGAATTACAGCTCATTTAAGCTGGAGTTCCTGGCCGTAGTATGGGCAGTCACCGAGCGCTTTAAGCATTACCTCGCTTCTTCCCGGTTCACCGTGTACACGGATAACAACCCGTTGACACACCTGGACACGGCAAGACTCGGTGCCCTGGAGCAGAGGTGGATGGCACGTCTGTACAACTACGAGTTCACAATCAAATACCGGGCAGGACGCTCCAATACCAACGCGGACGCCCTGTCCAGGATGCCCAACCTGCCGGACGGAGGAGAAGATCCGGAGGGACTGGAAGAAGTTGAACTCCCTGCGTTCCACCGTCATGGGACTATCCAGTATTCCCACCGGGTAAGGAGTAAGCAGGCTGCTACGTTGAACCCCTTACCCCACTACAACTGGGCGGAAACGCAAGACAGCGACCCTGCCGTCCGACTGGTGAAGGAGATGCTGACTCGGCCGGAGGCTCGCCTTGAACCAGACGCTCCGGAGGAAGCCAAACAACTATGGGCAGAGAAGAGTCGACTGTTCCTTTACAAAGGGAAGTTGTGCCGCCGAATGGTTAACTCCCGGACGCATGAATTACTCTGGCAAGTAGTGGTGCCACGAAGAGACGCAGCCATGGTGATGGAGGCATACCACGACGGAGCTGGACACTTCGGGTGGAAGAAGCTGGAGTTCCTGCTCCGCGAGCGGTTCCACTGGGTAGGCATGAGGGGAACCATCGAGAAGTGGTGCAGAGACTGTGGCCCGTGCAACCTGAGAAGGAAGGACCGTGCCAGCCAGAAGACTCCCCTGCAGTCCATCGTCACCCGGCAACCGTTGGAACTGGTAGCTTTGGATCATGTAAAACTGACCCCAAGCAGAAGTGGCTACGTCTACGCGTTAACCATCGTGGATCATTACTCCCGGTTCTTGGTTGTCGTCCCCGTCAAGGACTTAACGGCTCAAACAGCAGCTAGAGCCTTCCAGCAGCACTTCTGCCGTCCACACGGGTACCCGGACCAAGTGCTGACGGACCAGGGACCTGCCTTTGAAGCGGAGGTCTTCCAGGAATTCTGCAATCTGTATGGCTGCCGGAAGATAAGGACGACACCCTACCATCCGCAAACTAATGGACTGTGTGAGAAAATGAACCAGGTGGTAATGGATCTTCTAAAAACGTTGCCCCTGGAAGAACGCAGTCTGTGGCCTGAGAAGTTGCCCGATCTGGTGGACCTATACAACCACATCCCGGTAGGTTCCACCAACTGTACCCCGGCTTACCTAATGAGGGCAAGACCTGGTAAGTTACCTGTTGACCTGGAAATGGGAGTCCTGACACCCGAGGACACTTCACCAGAAACAGACTGGGACACAGAGAGGCAGCAGCAGTACCGGAGAGTACAGGAGAGCGTGGAGCGAAGTCTCTGTCAGGCTAGGGAAAGACAAGAGAAAACTTACAACCAGTATGCTCCCGCTGTTCCCCTGGTACCCGGAGAGCAGGTCTTGAAGAGGAAGAGACGGCTCCACAAGTTGGACGACCAGTGGGAGAAGGACCCGTACACCGTACTGCCCTCAAGCCACGAAAACCCGAAGGTTTGTACCATCAGTAAAGACGGAGGGGAAACCACAGCTATTGTATCCCGGGACCACCTGAAGAAGTGTCCCGAACAACTGAGGAACCCTGAAGAGGAGCAAGATGACCATCGACCCGTAGAGGAAAGGGAAGATATGGTTAGTACTGTGCTCGGGGACTTCCCTCGGTCTTGGACTCAAGTCAATGGTGCAGTTGTGGTACTCGTACTCACCTTCCTCCAACCAGCATCCCAAGCACCTACGGAGCAACAGGTAGAGCTGGAAGAACAGCCGGTCCAGGAGGCAGAAGACCCCACACCCGCAGACCAGGAGGATCAACCCTCTGCTTGCAGTGAGCCTGCCATATCCCTAGTGAGCCAAAGAGCCGGTAGACAGCTGCCCAGTTTACCCTTGACAGCTCCTACACCCTGTAGTTCAGAGCTAGGCAGTCAGCTCCGTAGGTCCACTAGGGCCACTAGAGGCCAGTTACCCGCACGGTGGAGGATTTGAAGTGTATAAATTGTTTTATTTATGTTTACCTGTGTATTGTTGCTTGTGTATAATTTTGTGTTTCTAGTTATTTGTAGGAGTCCTTGGCGGATTTACCGGGAATACTTGTACATAGTTGGAGCGTAACCCAGGACGGACTAAAGACTGTTAAGGACTCGGGGTAGGACAAACCCCTACCTGGTTACGTCTCCCTGTTTTGGTGAAATGGACACCTTGCTTTTCTTCAAAGACTGCACCCGGTTACGGACATGCCGTAACCATCTTTATATGTTTTCTTATTGTATTATTATTGTTTTTATCTTGTTATGTTTTTCTAAAATATGTTTAGTCCCGGAGTACTAAATTTCACTAGGGGGGAATGTGACACCCCAGGGGTCTGGTTGCCACAGTGATAGAGATGTT
Source organism: Phyllobates terribilis (assembly GCF_046119375.1). Lineage (NCBI taxonomy): Eukaryota > Metazoa > Chordata > Amphibia > Anura > Dendrobatidae > Phyllobates > Phyllobates terribilis. The sequence goes on along the minus strand of NW_027362773.1, from coordinate 98,114,600 downwards.
ATGTCTGAGAGCAGGTGGGAGGTCCTTTGGTCAGGGATCCTGTGCATGCCACACCTCCTGCCCAGTCTTGGGAGGGGAAGAACTTCCCCTATATAAACCCGGGGCTGAAGCAGGGTTAGGAGTCAAGGAGAGTAGAGACAAGAAACAGTCACAGGAAGAAACAGCAGAAGCTCAGTGGGAGCAATACTACTACAAGTCAGGGGCTGGCAGCTGCAGAGCTCGCCCTGACTGAGAAGCTTTCTTACCGGACCCGGCATCCGAGGCTGTGGGGACTAACTCTTACCCAGCAGCAGAAGCCGACCGGCAGGGGATTTCAGGTCCTCAGGCCCAGAAACCCGAAGGCACGGTCACACGCGTGGGACCAGCGCCGCCATCGTGGAGCGGAAGCCATTAGAAGGCCCCGAGTCACCGGCCATACGGGTGAGCACCACACGGTACACTCAGGGACGTGGGCTACTTATATCCGCTTCTAGCAAGGTAGCCAGAAGAGTACAGTCAGTTTGGGAGGCCTACAACTCCGCCTTGCCAGGGGAGATCCCATCTGCTCAAGGACTGACCAGGCCCCGTTCGCTAGCAAGTACTCCGGGAGGGTCTATCGTTGTTACCAGTAAAGACCCTGAATTACACCGCACCGTCTCTGAGTGGTTCCTGCTACCCTCATCTTCCACGTCGGCTGCCCTGAGGCCATACCCCTCCCGTTGGGGGTTATACTATCACGCTGCACAATTCTACACCGGCCTCAGCGGTCTGCCCTGCAGCGGCAGCTCCATAGCTGCAAATCAACGGGTGGCGTAGTCGACACTCAAATAACATCTATCAAGACTGCCACACACTGAGTTGACTCCCTGGGCACGGACCGGGTCCCCGCCACTCGGAGACTACAACCCTCATCTGATCCGGTTCCGGGTAAGCCCCCGTGCGCGAGACGCTGCGCGACACAGCAGGCCCAGGGGCGCGTCACACACACAGCCAAAATGTTTAAAAATCGGAGGTCAAGCGAGCGATTCATCAAAGTATTTTTGCTAGAATGAGTGGAAGACTTTGCGTTGAACAAAAATGTTGTAACTTGTCAGAGTTGAGATTTAGCGTTTTTTGACATTTTCAGTTTGAAGCTGCTCCATCTGAAAGGGGCAGAGATGGGATGGGGTGGGGATAAGCCTGCCCGTCAATTTCAGCAAAAGTGCCAGTGTTTTGTGCGCCAGAAATGTTATTCCAGTCCTTGACAGTAATAGCATTACTGACAAGGTGCAAGGAGGGATGTGCCAAATGCATCTTCTAAAGAATTCAGGGCATCTTATTCCTGCTCGGCCCTCACTAAGGCTGGAGTCCGATACACCAGTTTTAATGAATCAGGGCCCAACTGTTTAAAAACTTAGGGCCAGATTCACCATTACATTTCCATCGGATATTATTGCATGTATACCTCTCAATTAGTGACTTTTTGATTTATGGCAAATTGAAACAATTTGCAACTTATCTTTTGTGGTTTAGTGTTCTAATTTTTACATTAATGTGGCTCTTCCTGATGTTTCAGAATAATTCATGAAATGCAACTTTTTTAAATAGTTGAAAAATTGCACACAACTCTACTGCAGTGCCACCCTGGAGTAATTTTAAGTACGCCAGTTATCTTGGTGCATTTTTTGTGCCATTTTGCCAAAGGTGTGGCTTTTCCTACTTAAAATGCACAAAGCCAGTTAGACATAAAAAAAATTGGGAGCTTTGTGCAAGATTCATGAATCACAGGCATCATTTTGATGAATTTGGTGCAGGAAACGTTAGTGAAAACCACAGGTCAAAGAAGAAAAGTGATTTAAAAAATATGCAAATGGTGAATCAGGCATCTAATTCTTTTAAATCCATCAAACCAACCGATTTCAGTATACCTTTCACGTCTAATATTTATGGAGGTGTTTCTATTCTACCTCAATGGGAAAGGTTGGGGGAAAGATGGTTAGTATTGTTAGGTTTCAACATGCCAAATCCTTTGTTCTAATGGGAAATAAGTCACCATCAGTGTCTAGCAGTAACTTAAGGCCCCGTCACACTTAGCGACGCTGCAACGATCCCGACAACGATACGACCTGTCAGAGATCGTTGCTGCGTCGCTATGTGGTCGCTGGTGAGCTGTCAAACAGGCAGGCTCACCAACGATCAGGGGAGCAGCGATGGAAAGAATCTTTCCACGATGTCCTGCTCCTGGTTACGAGCCTGCTGAAGCAGGAGCAGGCTGGTAACTATGGTAAACATCGGGTTACTAGGGGCACATGTGCACCTAGTAACCCGTTGTTTATCATGGTTACCACTCTGCTACAGTGAGCGGGAGGTTACCGCTCACTTTAGCAGGCTTGTAACCATGATAAACAGCGAGTTACTAGGTGCGCGTGTGCCCCTAGTAACCAGATGTTTACCATAGTTACCAGCCTGATCGCTGCTCCCGCTGGTCACACACAGCGATGTGTGCTGACCAGCGGGAGAGCAACGACCAAAAAATGGTCCAGGACACTTTGCAGCGATCAGCGACCTCACAGCAGGGGCCTGATCGTTGCAAAGTGTCACACATAGCGACATCGCTGGTGAGGTCGCTGTTGCGTCACCAAAACCGTGACACAGCAGCGATCTCGCTAGCGATCTCGCTATGTGAGACGGGGGCTTTATTCCCTCCTCCCAACTGAGAACACATACATGTGGAGCTGAGTGTGAATGTGTACAAGATGCTCAGTCAGAATTGCTGTCAACTGAATAAGCCACCCAAGGTGTTAATGTATAATAATGCCCTCATATAGAGAAGCCAGCCACCCAAGGTGTTAATGTATAATAATGCCCTCATATAGAGAAGTCAGACATCCCTCATTAAAGGAAAATGCTCTTAGAAGTTGCAAACATTTTTGTAGTTTTCAAACAAACTAGACTATAAAAACAAAATAACTTTTTGTGTGCTTTTAGCAACAATAACTTTCCAGAAATAACCCAATTGCTTGACTCAAACTATAAATAAAAGGAGTTGATTTGATTTAAGCTCAATTATCATAGCAATAAGGACTTTGGCCAAGAGGTTCAGGACAAGCTGTGCTTCCAAAACAACATTAACTACAATTCTAGATCATTCCCATACATAAGCAAGATGTTAATGAGAAAAGTGTTCCAGCCAAGCCAGACTGAGAATTTCCAAGCCCCAGTTCTAAAACACCTTCAGACGCTGGAAATTATCCAGCCAATACATTTATACAAAAATGCTGGATCCACTTAAAGTTCCCATGTACGTTTGGTCTTCAAAAGGGACTGGTATCCCGCCCACATGCAGCATCCACTGGAGAACAATGAGCAATTACATGCTTGATATGAAGACTTTGAATAATTATTAATATCATCATTTTTAATTATAAAGGCCTTAATGAAACATTTCCATTAATACTATGGCATTCTAGTTGCATATGTAGCACCCTGAGGATTCGGCTGCTACAGGGGTATTGCACCTCAACCCAGAGGTGTGATATTCCACTCCCGGGTAAGGATGGAGTGTGGGACTGAGCTCGGTAGGCTGCATGCACTACATACATCCCATTTCCGAGGAACAGGCCGACGGTACTCCCACTTAGAAATGTGCAGGTACGACCGAGTCTGTTCCTGGCTGGAGTGGGAGGGGGGTGGTACATCCCAAGTAGTGTAGGGGCAGATAGGGGGAGCAGCCTGGGTAAAGATAGGAGCTCATTGGGTGCTGGTCACCTGAGCTCACACATAGAGGGTGTATATAAGGTGGGCACCATCAGAGAACAGGGTCAGTCAGCCACAGTCAGTCAGTCTGTGAGGAGCCAGAGGAAGAGGAGCAGAGCAGCCCTAGAGAGAGAGAGAGAGGAGAAAGAAGGAAAGACCCAGAGAGGGGACAAAGAGAGGACTCTGAGAACCCAAATTCAAGCTACGGGTGAAGAGTCGGCATCAGGGTACCGGAACCCAAGCTGGTGGGGGCAAAAACACACCCCAGCCAGAGACCGGAGGCCGTGGGCAGCGTCTGCCACGGCCACCCGCCACATCCACCACGAAGGCAAACCACGTGGAGGGTCAGGGAACCCAAGGCCAAGGGTCTCCCAACAGAAGGCCCGAGGGAGCTGGACCTGGGTGGATCAATAGTGGGGACGGCCAGAGAAAGGACAGAAGGAGAGCTCAGGGTCACGCTCCGGACTCGCTTGGGGGTTGGCTGGATCCAGGACCTGGTGGACGCAGCACGGCTCGGGAGGTCACTTGAAGCTGGAGTGACCGGAACATCAGCAGTGAGTAAATACCCTAAACTGCACAACCCGACTCTGTCTTCCTTTAACATCTATGCTGCACCACCACAACCCCCATCCTCTGCACCTGACCCCCTGAGGCTATACCCCACCCGTTGGGGGTTATACCACCAAAAGCTGCACCTACACCATCAGCCTCAGCGGACCCTGCTGCAGCGGCGGCCATAGTGACCGCAATACAACGGGTGGCGTAGTCGACAATAAAGAACTTAATAACATCTGTAGGACTGCCACATACAACTGAGTTTGACACCCTGGGCACGGACCGGGTCACAGCCACTCGGAAGACTACAACTCCCATCTGATCCGGCTCCGGATATTCCCCCTAAAAAATATGGCCCAGGGGGCGCGTCAACTTTGGCGTAGTCGGCAGGATTACGTGCCCGCAACACCCGGGTACTGCGTGCCTGAAGAAAAGAACGAGTTTACCTCAAAAAGAAGTCTCCTGCCGGTTCCGGAGGGTCCCCGCCATCGGACTCCATCACAGGTCGATTCCCGCCGGTTGTCCGCCATTAACAGCTTTTTCCCGCCATCTGCAGAGTTTCCCGCCACTGGGAAGCGATTCCCGCCATTTCCAAAGGTTTCCCGCCTTGTCAGAGCGGACGCCATTATGGGCGTGCCAGAGGGTGGCGAGAGGCCACCTCCCATCGTGGGCCAGGACCGAAAATGGCGCCAAAAGTGGAAACCGCCCCCACCAACAGAGACTGTGATGCTAGAGGTGTCTGTCAGCGTGAAAGAACTGCCCCTGGAGCTGACAATCACCAAGTGGCTCCGGGACCGCCCTCAAAGTGGGAGGACTGAGAAGGAGAGAACAAAGATGGGTGCCGCCTGGAGCAGTCTGGAGCGAGCGCACCCGGAGGCAAGAAGCCTGGAGAAGAGTATCGGAGGAGCTTACCCGGAGATGGCGAGAAAGCAGAGCAGCACCGGCCCGTTGGCCAGGAGCCTGCTAGAAACAGAAGAGGGAGAGCAGAGCAGCACCGGCCCGCTGGCCAGGAGCCTGCTGGAGACAACAGGAGGAGAGCAGAGCAGCACCGACCCATTGGTCAGGAGCCTGCTGGAAACAACGACCCCACTAGGCCTAGTGGAGGTCCTAGCACAGCTCCCCCGAGATCGGGAGTGTGCACAGACTGCGCTGGAGGGCCTCGCACGGAGGATGGCCCGGGTGCAGCGAGAGACGTTGGCGGAGTGGAGCCGTGAGATGGCCCAGCAGACCGAGACCTGTCAGCGGAGCACGCCACCCAAGACGAGGAGACCGACCGCCTCTGAGGATGGCGCGGGAGGGCTGAAGGCCGGAGACGGCGCCGAGAAGGGAGCCGAACGAGTGGAGGCAGGTAAAGGGGACGTCTATACCCCAAACCGGGAAACCGCGAACCTGCCCCAGCTCCCCGTCACAGAGCCCGAAGTCTATCCTGCCGTGCCCGTCGCTGCAACGTCACCGCCGCAGACTAGGCCTCAAACGGGAGCCGCGACCCCTGTGACGTCACACGCCTCGACCCTGAGCGTGACCAAGCAGGAAGTACCACCAGCCTGGTCGCAAGGCCTAGTACCCCCGGGCGCCGCAATACCAACAGCGCCCCCTACCTCCGCGGAGCCCCCGGCCTGGTCGCAGGGCCAAGTAGCCCAGGGCGCCGCCGTCCTTACGGTGCCCTTTACCTTCCAGATACCCCAGGCCTGGCCGCAAGGCCCGGGCAACCCGGGCGCTAACACCACCGCGCCCATAAGACCAAGAGTGCCGCATCTGGGAGAGGACCTGTACGCCCAGCATACGTGCCCGGATGGGCAGCCATTTATATGGCCACCGGAGTTCCACCATCCCCGACTCCGGAGAGAGAGACCCCTGGATGAACCCCTGATCCCGGCTCCAAAGCCCGTAAAGAGGATCTCGCCCCCGCTAGCAGAAGCGCAGTTCGAGTGGGACCCCACCGGAGAAGATCTCATGGGGTTCACTCAAGAGACTCGGGCAGCTGCAGCGGAGCGTGCTGAGTGCTGCCGCCAACAGCTCGAGGACTTTGAGAGGGAGCGGAGAGAGAGGCGGGTCCGGGAACAGCAAGCTCAAATAAGGAGCGCGGAGCAGAAGAGCCGGGCCAGGAGAGACCCCCGTGCAGCGCATAGTCCCCGCACCACCGGGACTGTGATAAAGTTTAACATGCAGCATGGGTGGGGCTTCATCCGAGACCACCGCACCCTAGGCGACGTCTTCGTGACCAGGAGAGACGTTGAGTCCCACCTACCGGAGGGACACAGAGGTCGTGACCTTTACATCGGGGACGAGGTCACCTTCACCCGGCACAAGTGTGCCAAAGGACCCTACGCCCTCCATGTGCATCGCCTGACGGAGGAAGAGCTGCGGTGTGAGGAGGAAGAACAAGAGGACCCGGACGGGTCTGAAACTAGAGCCAAAGGTAACAATAAAGAAAGAGCAGGAGGACGCCGTCGTTAAGTACAGCGAAGCAGGAGCTGTATATAGTTGCCCGTCGGGGCACCAGAAACTGAAACTGTTACTGTTGCTAAATATAGTCCCCGTTGGGACCAGCAAGTGTGAACTGTTACCCGTTTAACCCCTAAATCCCACTGACCGAGGACTGAGAGCGGTCATCCCTATTCCCATTACCTGGCCGAGGACTGAGAGCGGCCATATCCCTGTATATAGTTGCGCGTCCTAAAGCGCCCCCTACCGGTTTTATAGGAAAACCAGTTTTCCAGAGAGACTGTCGCACTTTACCCGGTCACACGTTGCACAGTGACCGGAGGAGGAGCCAGAGGCGACGAGAATGTTTATATGAAAAGTTTTATATGATGTTTTATTATGTTTATGTTTATGAAAAAAAAAAAAAAATTGTATGTTTTTGGTGTTTTTATCTTACAGCCCGAGGACGTGCTGTGATTTACCAGGGGGGAATGTAGCACCCTGAGGATTCGGCTGCTACAGGGGTATTGCACCTCAACCCAGAGGTGTGATATTCCACTCCCGGGTAAGGATGGAGTGTGGGACTGAGCTCGGTAGGCTGCATGCACTACATACATCCCATTTCCGAGGAACAGGCCGACGGTACTCCCACTTAGAAATGTGCAGGTACGACCGAGTCTGTTCCTGGCTGGAGTGGGAGGGGGGTGGTACATCCCAAGTAGTGTAGGGGCAGATAGGGGGAGCAGCCTGGGTAAAGATAGGAGCTCATTGGGTGCTGGTCACCTGAGCTCACACATAGAGGGTGTATATAAGGTGGGCACCATCAGAGAACAGGGTCAGTCAGCCACAGTCAGTCAGTCTGTGAGGAGCCAGAGGAAGAGGAGCAGAGCAGCCCTAGAGAGAGAGAGAGAGGAGAAAGAAGGAAAGACCCAGAGAGGGGACAAAGAGAGGACTCTGAGAACCCAAATTCAAGCTACGGGTGAAGAGTCGGCATCAGGGTACCGGAACCCAAGCTGGTGGGGGCAAAAACACACCCCAGCCAGAGACCGGAGGCCGTGGGCAGCGTCTGCCACGGCCACCCACCACATCCACCACGAAGGCAAACCACGTGGAGGGTCAGGGAACCCAAGGCCAAGGGTCTCCCAACAGAAGGCCCGAGGGAGCTGGACCTGGGTGGATCAATAGTGGGGACGGCCAGAGAAAGGACAGAAGGAGAGCTCAGGGTCACGCTCCGGACTCGCTTGGGGGTTGGCTGGATCCAGGACCTGGTGGACGCAGCACGGCTCGGGAGGTCACTTGAAGCTGGAGTGACCGGAACATCAGCAGTGAGTAAATACCCTAAACTGCACAACCCGACTCTGTCTTCCTTTAACATCTATGCTGCACCACCACAACCCCCATCCTCTGCACCTGACCCCCTGAGGCTATACCCCACCCGTTGGGGGTTATACCACCAAAAGCTGCACCTACACCATCAGCCTCAGCGGACCCTGCTGCAGCGGCGGCCATAGTGACCGCAATACAACGGGTGGCGTAGTCGACAATAAAGAACTTAATAACATCTGTAGGACTGCCACATACAACTGAGTTTGACACCCTGGGCACGGACCGGGTCACAGCCACTCGGAAGACTACAACTCCCATCTGATCCGGCTCCGGATATTCCCCCTAAAGAATATGGCCCAGGGGGCGCGTCACATACAGTTTACATATAAAATGAATCAACAAAACATACAGTCACTGTCTACATCAGGGGTCCTCAAACTTTTTAAACAGGGGGCCAGTTCACGGTCCCTCAGACCATTGGAGGGCCGGAATATAGTTTTTTAAAAAAACTATGAACAAATTAATATGCACACTGCACATATCTTATTTTGTAGTAAAAAAAAAACAATACAGGAACAAATACAATGTTTAAAATGAAGAACAAGTAAAGTTAAATCAACCGGTATTTCAATAGGCAGGTAACTGTACCCAATAGGCAGCATAGGTCCCCAATAGGCAGGTAAATGTACCCAATAGCCAGCATAGGTCCCCAATAGGCAGGTAAATGTACCCAATAGGCAGCATAGGTCCCCAATAGGCAGGTAAATGTACCCAATAGGCAGCATAGGTCCCCAATAGGCAGGTAAATGTACCCAATAGGCAGCATAGGTCCCCAATAGGCAGGTAAATGTACCCAATAGGCAGCATAGGTCCCCAATAGGCAGGTAAATGTACCCAATAGGCAGCATAGGTCCCCAATAGGCAGGTAAATGTACCCCATAGGCAGCATAGGTCCCCAATAGGCAGGTAAATGTACCCAATAGGCAGCATAGGTCCCCAATAGGCAGGTAAATGTACCCAATAGGCAGCATAGGTCCCCAATAGGCAGGTAAATGTACCCAATAGGCAGCATAGGTCCCCAATAGGCAGGTAAATGTACCCAATAGGCAGCATAGGTCCCCAATAGGCAGGTAAATGTACCCAATAGGCAGCATAGGTCCCCAATAGGCAGGTAAATGTACCCAATAGGCAGCACAGGTCACCAATAGGCAGGTAAATGTACCCAAATAGGCAGCTAAATGTCCCAAATAGGCAGGTAAATGTCCCAAATAGGCAGGTAAATATCCCCAATAGGCAGGTAAATGTCCCCAATAGGCAGCATAGGTCCTCAATAGGCAGGCTGTTTCCCCCTTATAATGCCCTATGCAGGCTGTTCCCCCCTTATTATGCCCCATGCAGGATTTCTCTTTCTCCCACCATATAATGCCCCGTGCAAGATATCACTCCCCTGTCTTTATAATGCCCCATTCAGGATGTCACCCCCCCATATAATGCCCCATTCAGGATGTCACCCCCCCCCCCCCCCCACATAATGACACATGCAGGATATCACTCCCCTGTCTTTATAATGCCCCATTCAGGATGTCACCCCCCCCCCCCCCCCCACATAATGACACATGCAGGATATCACTCCCCTGTCTTTATAATGCCCCATGCAGCATGTCACCCCCCCATATAATGCCACATGCAGGATGGCACCCCCCCCCCCATATAATGCCCCATGCCTCCATACATTAAAAAGAAAAAATCCAATACTCACCTCCCTCCTTGCCTGCTGCTGCTGCTCAGGTCCGGACTCCAGCGTCTCCGGCGTTGTCCCTCTCTGCGCTGCCTGTGACGGCTCAGGGGAGGGCACGGTGGAAAGACGTCACCGCACCCTCTGACCTGAGACGTCACAGGGAGCGCAGACCAGGAAGACAGCGGCTCTGCGAAGGCACGGGGAGAGGTAAGTATCGGGCTGCCGGGGCTCTGAGAAAGCGGGGGGAAGGGCGGGCGCTGACACCGCTCTCCTCTGTCCACAGTTCGGCGGGCCGGATAAAAGTCCTCCGCGGGCCGCATGTGGCCCGCGGGCCGTAGTTTGAGAACCCCTGGTCTACATCAATACTTATCCTGCTACTGATCCTGAGTTGCATCCTGTATTATACTCCAGAGCTGTACTCACTATTCTGCTGGTGCAGTCACTGTGTACATACATTACTGATCCTGTACTGATCCTGAGTTACATCCTGTATTATACTCCAGAGCTGCACTCACTATTCTGCTGGTGCAGTCACTGTGTACATACATTACATTACTGATCCTGAGTTACATCCTGTATTATACTCCAGAGCTGCACTCACTATTCTGCTGGTACAGTCACTGTGTACATACATTACATTACTGATCCTGAGTTACATCCTGTATTATACTCCAGAGCTGCACTCACTATTCTGCTGGTGCAGTCACTGTGTACATACATTACATTACTTACCCTGTACTGACCCTGTGTTACATCCTGTATTATACTCCAGAGCTGCACTCACTATTCTGCTGGTGCAGTCACTGTGTACATACATTATGTTACTGACCCCGAGTTACATCCGGTATTATACTCCACAGCGGCACTCACTATTCTGCTGGTGCAGTCACTGTGTACATACATTACATTACTGATCACGTACTGATCCTGAGTTACATCCTGTATTATACTCCAGAGCTGCACTCACTATTTTGCTGGTGCAGTCACTGTGTACATACATTACATTGCTGATCCTGTACTGATCCAGAGTTACATCCTGTATTATACTCCAGAGCTGCACTCACTATTCTGCTGGTGCAGTCACTGTGTACATACATTACATTACTGATCATGTACTGATCCTGAGTTACATCCTGTATTATACTCTAGAGCTGCACTCACTATTCTGCTCGTGCAGTCACTGTGTACATACATTACATTACTGATCCTGAGTTACATCCTGTATTATACTCTAGAGCTGCACTCACTATTCTGCTCGTGCAGTCACTATGTACATACATTACATTAATTATCCGGCAATGATCTGGAGTTACAACTTGTATTATACTCCAGATTCGTAAGTAATTCACAATTCTGCTAGATGCTATTGAAATAATCTGGAATCTACCAAATTTTAAAGGGAGTCTGTCAGCTCAAAATGTATATCTCCCAACTCTGAAAGACAGGAAACAAGAACACATATGGCAGTTTTTATTTTATACTAAGCCAGTACTTTAACGTTGCCCAGTCCTTTATATATGGTCCCAGAAATACTTCTAGTGAAGCCCATTCATGTTCCGACACAGTATGTTACCCTTTTCTTTGCCCCCACACACAGTATGATGCAACCAAAGCTCTCCACACAAAGCATGATATGGACAACATACATTCCCCCACACAAAGTATGGTCCCCACCAGGACTGACACCAGGAATTTTCGGGGACCCATACTGGCAAAAAATTTTCAGGCCCCCTTGAGACTCTGCCCAGGCTCCACCCCAGCTACACCTCCACCTCTTGAACCTTCCACAGTCACACCGCCAACTCTTGGAAAAACTCCACTTCTGCACCACGTCCTCACCAATCACACATTAACCATTCCCATATTACATAAATAGCTATCAGCTTTTGTTTTGGCCAAAAGATTTTTTAAGCCCCCACCAGGACAAGGAGACTCTTCTGGCCGGGCCCTACTCTATTCTAACCTATTAAACATTTCTTAAAATATCCAGTACTCTTTTTAGGTATATTTTAATGTATTTTTTTAAAGGAATGTGTCACATACATTTTTTAAAATGACCAGTAATATCACATACAAGGGAAAAATACCGTCACACCATGGCCGGACCACATATTACCACCACATAGTGACCGAATAATACCACATACCAGGAACACCGCCACACTATAACTAGACCACATATTACCAACACATAGTGACCAAATAATACCACGTACAAGGGACAAATACCGCCATACCATGACCGGACCACATATTGCCACCACATAGTGACTGAATACTACAATGCTGATCATTAATAAAAAAAAACACAATACTAATAAATTTACCATAAGTACCATTATACACAGGAGCTCTGCACATAGTATGCAGTGTATAGTGTCAGAGTACAGGTAATACAATGATCACCAGTGACATTATACTCAGGAGCTCTGTATATAGTGTCAGTGTACAGGTAATACAGGGGTCATCAGTGACATTATACACAGGAGCTCTCTCTCTCTCTATATATAAATAGTGTAAGTATACAGGTGATACAGGGATCACTGGTGACAATTATACAAAGGGGCTCTGTATATAGTGTCAGTGTATAGGTAATACAGAGATCACCAGTGACATTATACACAGGAGCTCTGTATATATTGTCAGTGTACAGGTAATACAGTGATCACCAGTGACATTATACACAGAAGGTCTGTATATAGCATACAAGAAATACAGGGATCACCAGTGACATAATACACAGGAGCTCTGTATATAGTGTATAGTGTACAGGTAATACAGTGATCACCAGTGACATTATACACAGGAGCTCTGTACATAGTATATAGTGTATAGTGTCAGTGTACACATAACACACTGATTCACCAGTGACATCTCTAGTTGAAGTCCTTCATCTTCGCTTTTCGCCTTCATCCAGCACAGACCACCATCACTTCTTCCACCCAGAACTCGTCTCTGCATAATATAACACACAGTTATCTAGAGCACATTCCTCAACTTCTACACTACGCAGCTGAATACAGACGTGCACACACCATTAATATTTAATTATTATGCAACCCACCATTCCAAATATAAATACCGCCCCCACTCCCAGTTCATCATGTGCTCTCTCCACCCCCCACTCCCAGTTCATCAAATGCTCTCCTCACCCACCCCACCCCCAGTTCATCATGTGCTGTCCCCACCCCAGTACACCATGTGCTCTCCCAACCCCCAGTTCACCATGTGCTCTCCTCACTCCCAGTTCATAATGTGCTCTCCTCACTCCCAGTTCATCTAGTGCTCTCCCCACCCCCAGTTCATCATGTGCTCTCCCCACCCCCAGTTCATCATGTGCTCTCCCCACTTACAGTTCATCATGTGCTCTCACCACCCCCTCGCTCTATCATGTGCTCTCCCCACTCCATCATGTGCTCTCCCCACCCCCCACTCCATCATGTGCTCTCCCCACCCCCCACTCCATCATGTGCTCTCCTCACCCCCCCACTCCATCATGTGCTCTCCTCACCCCCCCACCCCCCGTTCACCATGTGCTCTCCCCACCCCCAGTTCATCATGTGCTGTCCCCACCCCAGTACACCATGTGCTCTCCTCACCCCCAGTTCACCATGTTCTCTCCTCACCCCCAGTTCACCATGTGCTCTCCCCACCCCCAGTTCACCATGTGCTCTCCCCACCCCCAGTTCACCATGCGCTCTCCCCACCCCCAGTTCACCATGTGCTCTCCCCACCCCCAGTTCATAATGTGCTCTCCTCACTCCCAGTTCATCTAGTGCTCTCCCCACCCCCAGTTCATCATGTGCTCTCCCCACCCCCAGTTCATCATGTGCTCTCCCCACCCCCAGTTCATCATGTGCTCTCCTCACCCCCCCACTCCCAGTTCATCATGGGCTCTCCTCACCCCCAGTTCATCATGTGCTCTCCCCACCCCCAGTTCATCATGTGCTCTCCCCACCCCCAGTTCATCATGTGCTCTCCTCACCCCCCCACTCCCAGTTCATCAAGTGATCTCCCCACCCCCCACTCCCAGTTCATCAAGTGCTCTCCCCACTCCCAGTTCATCAAGTGCTCTCCCCACTCACAGTTCATCATGTGCTCTCCCCACCCCCAGTTCATCATGTGCTCTCCTCACTCCCCACTCCATCATGTGCTCTCCCCACCCCCCAGCTCCATCATGTGCTCTCCCCACCCCCCAGCTCCATCATGTGCTCTCCCCACTCCATCATGTGCTCTCCCCACCCCCCACTCCATCATGTTCTCTCCCCACCCCCCCACTCCATCATGTGCTCTCCTCACCCCCCACTCCATCATGTGCTCTCCTCACCCCCCACTCCATCATGTGCTCTCCTCACGCCCCACTCCATCATGTGCTCTCCTCACCCCCCCACTCCATCATGTGCTCTCCTCACCCCCCCACTCCATCATGTGCTCTCCTCACCCCCCCCACTCCATCATGTGCTCTCCTCACCCCCCCCACTCCATCATGTGCTCTCCTCACCCCCCCACTCCCAGTTCATCATGGGCTCTCCTCACCCCCCACTCCCAGTTCATCATGTGCTGTTCCCAGTCCCAGTTCATCATGTGCTCTCCCCACCCCCCACTCCATGTGCTCTCCGTACAAAGTCCTCCAGAACATGTACACTGCCCCTCACAGTGCCCCACACCAAACAATGCCCTCCACACACAGTGTAATTTCCCCCACAGAGCCATCTTTACGCAGTATGATGCCTCCACAGTGCACACACCTTGCCTGTGTCCTGCTCCTCTTCTCCACTGCTTAGTCACATGAGAATATCCCGGCAGGACCTTCAGTTTCATAGACTGAAAGTTGGTCTAGAGATCTAAAGATTCTCGGCTCTACTGTTACATTTAAGGGTACGTGCCCACGATTAGGAATAGCAGCATTTTAAACTCAGCTCACCTGCGCTGCATCCAAACTGCTGCGTTCTACATGACAAGCACAGTGGATGGGATTTATAGAAATCCCATGCCCACTTTGCTTATTTTTGACGCTGCGTAAACTTGCGGGTTTACGAACCGCAGCATGTCAATTTCTGTAGCTGCAGATTTTGACCAATGGAATGGATGTACTGACAAAACAAGTGCGGCATTAGAACACAGCGTTTTGGACGCAGTGAAAATAAGCTGCGTCCAATGCGCTGCTGGTTCCTGATTGTGGGGAGGTACCCTAATACTGTGTCCTGAAGGCACATAGAGCTGAAGTAAAGACATACCTCTGACTTTTCAAGAGCACTCACCAAATTCAGGATTGTCCCTATGGATTCAGAATGATTGGGAAATATGCAAAATTACAATATAAACTAAGTAAATAGCCTTGGGAAAAAAAAGATTTATATCACATCCATTAGCACTTTAAAAAAATGTCAAAATATATTATTTACTCTATTAAAACTATGTATGCCACATGTGAACATAGACTGACCCATTTCTGGTGCACAATCTGCCTCTTTTTCTATAGAAACTGAAGTTTAATCACAAATGCTAATTAGGCTACTTAGTGCACCTGGGGTGTGGCCAAGAGGCTCAGAGCTGCAGTGTTCAGTCCACTGGTTTTGCATATTCCCGCTTGACATAACCTCCGTTTTTTCAGAACAGAGGTAGCGATTAGAACACTTAAGGCACAATTTTTATAGGGGGCATTTCCTCCACTAGGCAGATTCGTCAAGATGTTTATGCCGATTTTCTGGAGTAAAAGTTTTTGAAATGTCACAAAATATTTGGAAACTCATAGTTGAGCAAACATTTTGCAACTTTTAACATTTTTACTCCAGTCCTGGCCATCTTGAAAAAGCGGGCCGCACTTGACCAGAAGGAGGTGTAGCAGAGAGGGCCCGACAAATTCATCATAATTACAGCAGAAATGTACACCAGTGTATAACACAGGTAAAACCCCATCATAAGACAACAGATCACATATCAAAAGTGGAGCAGTGGCCCACATGATCAACCAATTTGTTTGCAGCCCTCACATAAAAAGAAGCCTCTGAAGAATTATCAGCGAAAATACGTTTTATTGCTGTTGGTAAGTTTCTGAGTAACAACAGCAATGCCTGAATATTTGCTATTGAAAGGAAAGGGAGGCAAGTTTTAGTACGTTCATGTTTATTTCCCTGTAAGGGCACAAATCTGATCTCCATTGCCGAGAAAACTTCCCAACTCTATTTATCCACAGCCAACTAAAATAGACATGAAGTCCTTATGTAATGTCAATGGAAGAAAAATAAAGCAAAGTATTTAGTGAGGGATAATGCAGGGCATTGGAAGGCTAATGTCATAAATGTGACATACTGTATATACGGTAGTCACAGGCAGGGGTGTTGCTGGGGTCACAAAAGATCACGGGTCCACGCTTCATGATATATTTACTTAATACAGTTCTGCAAGACTTAGTCTGGCCCCAGAATTGCTTGCAATTAACAAGACCTTTAAAGCCAATATGCGCAGATTTAAACAGTAACTGAAAAGATGGTTTTCGAGACTACTCAGGTGTCTTCATCAAGCATAGAATAATACAAAATCTGAAGAGTTACATATTTATACACAACATGACACAAGAATAAAAGTCATTAAACAGGTATCAACCACAGAGAACTCTCAAATTCTAATATTTTTCTATCTACTGGTTAACATGGTACAAAAAGATATATTTTTCCTGTATCAGATTTTAACAGATACTCATGATCAATTAATATGTGGTCACCAAAAAGTGATCATACAGCGAAACTCTGCGTTTAGAGAGTGATCACGCATATCTCTACATAGTGAGTGCTGGAAGAGAAAGTGTTTTCCTAGCAGTAACAGACTATCATGAGGAGCTGAAAGAGGGAGGATGGTTTGCCAAAGTTGGGCATAAATCGCAGCCTTATAAATTTAACATGGCTGATATCGGTAAAAGTATGTTCACATGGGACATGTTTACAGCTAACTTGCAGATTGATATATATTTTTGAGGGAAAAGTTTCAGTAAACCTTGCATTTTATTCACTGAAATCCCTGGTGTTTGTATGCATATGAGTCAAGTAGGCGGTGCTATTCAAGTGATTGACAGCTATCACTGCATGTACAGTCACACAGTCATACATAAAAGACTGTCAATTAGCGCAGAGGTCCCCAACCGCCGGTCCGCGGACCAGGACCGGGCCGTTGGGGTTTTTCAGCCGGTCCGCGGGGAGAGGGGGCCCCTCCAGCCTCCAGCAGGGCCGCCATCAGGGCATGACTGCCCTGACTCCAGTATGGGGCCCGGCCGGTAGGAGCCCCCTCGGAGCCCCCCTCTTGTGCGTCTCTCTCCTCATGGGGCCCCCGGCCGCATGCTAAGCGCCGGGTCCGGGACATCTTAGCGCTGCGCTGCTGGGGCAGCACCTTCATGATTCCCCTGACTTCCGGTCATGTGACGGCGCCGTCACATGGCCGGAAGTCAGGAGAACCTGGTGTCAGCGATTTGGACGAGCGCCAGGATTCTGCAGGGATCGCATGGGGGTAAGTATAACAAGTTTTATTTTTTTTTAAATACAATTAACTAGGAGTGGGGGGAATGGGAGATGCACATGGGGGGAGGGGAGAGATGAGAGATGCACATGGGGAGGGGAGAGATGAGAGATCCACATGGGGGGAGGGGAGAGATGAGAGATGCACATGGGGGAGGGGAGAGATGAGAGATCCACATGGGGGGGAGGGGAGAGATGAGAGATGCACATGGGGGAGGGGAGAGATGAGAGATCCACATGGGGGGGAGGGGAGAGATGAGAGATGCACATGGGAGGGAGGGGAGAGATGAGAGATGCACATGGGGGGAGGGGAGAGATGAGAGATGTGACGCGCCCCCTGGGCCATATTCGTTAGTGGGAATATCCGGAGCCGGGTCAGATGGGGGTTGTAGTCTTCCGAGTGGCTGTGACCCGGTCCGTGCCCAGGGTGTCAAACTCAGTTGTATGTGGCAGTCCTACAGATGTTATAAGTTCTTTATTGTCGACTACGCCACCCGTTGTATTGCGGTCACTGTGGCCGCCGCTGCAGCAGGGTCCGCTGAGGCTGGTGGTGTAGGTGCAGCTCTGGTGATATAACCCCCAACGGGTGGGGTATAGCCTCAGGGGGATCAGGTGCAGAGGATGGGAGTTGTGGTGATGCAGTGTAGACGGCAATCAGAGACAGAGTCGGGTTATGCAGTTTAGGATGTTTACTCACTGCTGATGTTCTGGTCACTCCAGCTTCGAGTGACCTCCCGAGCCGTGCTGCGTCCACCAGGTTCTGGATCCAGCCAACTCCCAAATAAGTCCGGAGCGTGACCCTGAGCTCTCCTTCAGTCCTTTCTCTGGCCGTCCCCACTATTGATCCACCCAGGTCCAGCTCCCTCGGGCCTTCTGTTGGGACACCCTTGGCCTTGGGTTCCCTGACCCTCCACGTGGTATGCCTTCGTGGTGGATGTGGTGGGTGACCGTGGCAAACGCTGCCCACGGTCTCCGGTCTCTGGCTGGGGAGTGTTTTTACCCCCACCAGCTTGGGTTCCGGTACCCTGTGCCGACTCTTCACCCGGGGATTTAGTTTGGGGTCTTAGAGTCCTTTTCTTCTGTGCCTCTGGGTCTCTCTTTCTCTCCTCTCTCACTCTGGGTCTCTCTTCTCCTCTGCTCCTGACTTTCTCTCTGCAACTGACCCTGTTCTTAGTTGGTGCCCACCTTATATACACCCTCTATGTGTGAGCTCAGGTGACCAGCACCCAATGAGCTCCTAACTTTACCCAGGCTGCTCCCCCTATCTGCCCCTACACTACTTGGGATGTACCACCCCCCCTCCCACTCCAGCCAGGAACAGACTCGGTCGTACCTGCACATTTCTAAGTGGGAGTACCGTCGGTCTGCTCCTCGGAAATGGGATGTGTGTAGTGCATGCAGCCTACCGAGCTCAGTTCCACACTCCATCCTTACCCGGGAGTGGAATATCACACCTCTGGGTTGAGGTGCAATACCCCTGTAGCAGCCGAATCCTCAGGGTGCTACAGATGCACATGGGAGGGAGGGGAGAGATGAGAGATGCACGGGGGGGTGAGAGATGCACGGGGGGGATGAGAGATGCACGGGGGGTGGATGAGAGATGCACGGGGGGGTGAGAGATGCACGGGGGGGATGAGAGATGCACGGGGGGTAGATGAGAGATGCACGGGGGGGTGAGAGATGCACGGGGGGGTGAGAGATGCACGGGGGGATGAGAGATGCACGGAGGGGATGAGAGATGCACGGAGGGGATGAGAGATGCACGGGGGGTGGATGAGAGATGCACGGAGGGGGATGAGAGATGCACGGAGGGGGATGAGAGATGCACGGAGGGGGATGAGAGATGCACGGGGGTGAGCTGCACATGGGGGGGTGAGAGATGCACATGGGGGTTTATGTTTACATAACTTTGTTGCCTTATGAAGGGCGGGGGGGGCCCCCAAAAATTTCTTGCACAGGGGCCCACTACAGTCTGTGTCCGCCCCTGGGATGAAGTAAATGCAGCTGAACAGCAGCTGTCAGGACAGCTGCCCTGTCCTGCTGCAGGGCGTGATGGGGCCTCAGTGATGCGGCTCCTGGCACAGCACATTATGTGGGGCTCCTGGCATAGCTCCTGGCGGGGACCTGGTCTACACTATATGATAAGTATGCACTAAACTCCAAATCCCTCCATTACCCCGCCCCCATATGACCAAAGCCCCGCCCACCCCACCCCCTCCTTGCTGGGCCATGGAAAAATGATCTTGCTTCAAGCCGGTCCCTGGTGCAAAAAAGGTTGGGGACCACTGAATTAGCGAATAGGACCGCCAACTGGACTCATATGCTTACAAACACCAGGGATTTCAATGAATAAAACGCAAGGGTAACTGAAACTCTTCCCTCAAAAATATATGACTGTGTGACTGTTGCAGTGATAGCTGTCAATCACTGAAGAGCACCGCCTACTTGACTCATATGCATACAAACACCAGGGATTTTAATGAATAAAACGCATTGTACCAAATCTTTTCCAACAAACCTATATGTCATTCTGCTCAGCATCTCCTCCTCTTTTCCAAGGTGTCAATGATCAGACTGCATGTACAAAGTGACAGGTTCCCTTCAGGTGTTACATGGCTACTTACGGTCCCAGAAACAGTCACAAATTGCTGAGCTTATAGGAAGCGACATCACAATAAAAGTAAGAAATATCATATGCCTTAGAAATAGTCTACACAGTCCTCTATGCAATATTGTTATCAGTAACCATAGTGAAGGGTTAAGTGTCTATAAGAGCGTGCAAATACTGCAATATGTTTATTTTATACATTAAACAGAGCGGCTGACCTGTTCCCTACACCTGCATACCAAGACATTTCCCATGCAGAAAAAACTAACTGATTTTTAAAACTACATTTCTTTAAGGTTCAGTGACTGACGTCTATGGAGAAAATAAACAGTCTAACAAGCGTAACCGAACACTCCAATAAGCACAATAACGTATCACAAGAAATAGAGCTGAACTGCTGGTTTCACTCTCAGAATGACGAGCTCCACCTGTGCACAAGGGGAACCCAGGGCCCCGTCTGTCAGTCTGAGTATACAGGGAAATAGCACACTGGTGATAAATGTGATACGCGAAACATGTTTCAGCGAAGTATTCAAACATTTGCCCTCACAAATACTGAAACACCATCTACCCACTCCAGATAGCCCCCATGCGAATGCTCGTCTCCTTCCCCCATAAGGGTAAATTCCCATGCTGCGTTTATTCTGCATATTTTCCTTAGGTGTCTCATCAACATAAGCAATAGCTACAGTACAGACCAAAAGTTTGGACACACCTCATTTAAAGATTTTTTCTGTCTTTTCATGACTATGAAAATTGTACATTCACACAGAAGGCATCAAAACTATGAATTAACACATGTGGGATTATATACTTAACAAAAAATTGTGAAACAACTGAAAATATGTCTTATATTCTAGGTTCTTCAAAGTAGCCACCTTTTGCTTTGATGACTGCTTTGCACACTCTTGGCATTCTCTTGATGAGCTTCAAGAGGTAGTCACCGGAAATGGTTTTTCAACAATCTTGAAGGAGTTCCCAGAGATGCTTAGCACTTGTTGGCCTTTTTGCCTTCACTCTGCGGTCCAGCTCACCCCAAACCATCTCGATTGGGTTCAGGCCTGGTGACTGTGGAGGCCAGGTCATCTGGCGTAGCACCCCATCACTCTCCTCCTTGGTCAAATAGCCCTTACACAGCCAGGAGGTGTGTTTGGGGTCATTGTCCTGTTGAAAAATAAATGATGGTCAAACTAAACGCAAACAGGATGGAATAGCATGACGCTGCAAGATGCTGTGTGTAACGGGTCTGGGAGGCGGAACCTCTGAGCTACTATACAAGGGGGCGGTCCTTGTAAGGGAGCGGATGGCGACCAGGCAGGCAGTCACAGCAGGTGACCGGGACAGTCTCTGGAAGAACGGGCAGGAGATCACGACAAGTGACTGGGGCAGTCTCTGGGTGAACGGGCAGATGGTCACGGCAAGTGACCGGGACAGTCTCTGGAAGAACGGGCAGGAGATCACGGCAAGTGACTGGGGCAGTCTCTGGGTGAACGGGCAGATGGTCACGGCAAGTGACCGGGACAGTCTCTGGAAGAACGGGCAGATGGTCACGGCAAGTGACCGGGGCAGTCTCTGGGTAAAGGGTTGGTACGACCTGTGGCGGCTGATGGTAGACTTGAGCTCCCAGGTGAGCAGGCGAGAGTCTCTGGATAAACGGGTGGTCACAGCATGTGACGGCGGAGCCTCCAGGAAGACCAACAGACAGGCGGCAGATGAGCGCTCCCAGATGAGCGGGCGAGAGTCTCTGGATAAGCGGGTGGTCACAGCACGTGACGGCAGAGCCTCCAGGTAGGCTAACGGACAGGCAGCAGATGAGCGCTCCCAGGTGAGCGGACAGGAGTCACTGGACAGGCAGGTGGTCACAGCACGTGACGGCGGAGCCTCCAGGTAGGCTAGCAGACAGGTAGCAGATGTGCGCTCCCAGGTGAGCGGGCAAGCTGGTCCATAGACAGACTGACAGGAGTTGGAAGGCAGACCGTCGGACCTCAGGCAAGCAGGCAGGTAGCTGAAGTGCGCTCCCAGGTGAGCGGGCAAGCTGGTCCTTAGACAGACTGACAGGAGTTGTAAGGCAGACCGTCGGACCTCAGGCTAGCAGGCAGGTAGCGGAATATCAGGCAGGAATAAGACAGCAAGCTGGCAGGAATCTGGCAGGTAACTGGCAACGGGACCTGAGGGCTGAAGCAGAGTAGTGAACAGTGCAACAACATTGCTCGGGCACCTCCATTTTGGAGGAGGTGCCTTATATATGGTGAAGTCCTCCGGCCATTGGCCGGGGACTCCTTAGGACGGCGCGCGCGGCCCCTTTAAGAGGGAGGGAGAGCGCGCGCGCCCTAAGCACAGTGGCCGGGAAGGAGCGCGCGCTGCCAGCAGAGAGGGAGGAGGACGCCGGGCACGGAGCAGGGAGGTGAGGGGAACAGCGTCCCTGCCTAGCAGAGGGCAGGGACGCCGGCGCTACAGTACCCCCCCCTTTAGGCCCCCCCCTTTTTTAGGCCAGACAGAAATTTAGCAAGGATAAGAGGGGCATGGATGTTCTCCCGGGGCTCCCACGTTCTCTCCTCAGGACCAAACCCCTTCCAATCTACTAGAAAAAAGGTCTTTCCTCTTACCCTTTTGGTGGCAAGAATGTTCTCTACCTCAAACTCGTCCTCAGCAGAAACCGGAGCAGGAGGCGTACCTGTAGACTTGGAAAAAGAGTTAAGTACCACAGGTTTGAGGAGAGATACATGGAAGGAGTTAGGGATCCGTAAGTTGGCCGGGAGTTTCAATTTATAGGCCACCGGGTTGATCTGACTGATGACCTCCAGGGGACCGATGAACCAAGGCCCTAACTTGTAAGAAGGTATCTTGAGTCGGACATATTTAGATGAGAGCCAGACTTTATCTCCGGGACGAAATTGTGGAGGATCCAGGCGTTTTTTGTCAGCGTGTCTTTTCATCCGTTCGGACGACTGAAGGAGTGCGGATCGGGTACTCTCCCAAATGGAGGAAAATTTGCTAACGAGAGATTCCGCAGCCGGGTTGTCCACAGAGGTGGAGACAGGAAAAGGAATCCGAGGATGCTGACCGAAGACTACAAAAAACGGGGATTTGGAGGAGGATTCGCTCTCGTGATTGTTATAAGAGAACTCGGCCCATGGTAGGAGATCCACCCAGTCAGAATGATGGGCATTAACGAAGTGCCGGAGGTAACTGGTCAGGTTCTGATTGATCCGCTCCACTTGACCATTGGACTGTGGGTGGTAAGCGGAAGAGAAGTCCAGGGTGACATCTAGCAGTTTACAAGTGGCTCTCCAGAAGCGTGAGGTGAACTGTACCCCACGATCCGACACGATGTGGAGGGGCAGGCCATGAAGACGAAAGATGTGATGAATAAAGTCTTTAGCTAGCTCGGGTGCAGACGGGAGGCCTGGCAGGGGATCGAAATGAGCCATCTTGGAGAAGCGGTCAGCGACCACCCAAATGACCGTACAACCGGCAGAGACTGGGAGGTCTGTTATAAAGTCCATTGCTATATGCTGCCAGGGGGCAGCAGGTACTGGGAGCGGAAGGAGGCGACCGGCTGGCAGATGTCTCGGAACCTTGTTGCGGGCGCAGGACACACAGGCAGAAACAAAGTCTATTACGTCCTTGTGCAGGGTAGGCCACCAGTAGTGCCGGGTAATAAGCTGGAGGGTCTTTTTCTGACCGGCATGGCCAGCTAGTTTAGACGAGTGACCCCAGTGAAGGATCTTCTCCCGATCAGGTACTGATACGAATGTCTTTCCGGGAGGGAGACGATTTAGACTCACGGGAGCCACCTGCATTACTCTGGCGGGATCGATGATGTGTTTCGGATCTTCCTCGAGATCAGACACCAGAAAGGATCGAGACAAGGCGTCCGCCTTGACGTTTTTGTCAGCCGGGCGAAAATGAAGAACAAAATCAAAGCGAGCAAAAAACAAGGACCACCGGGCTTGGCGCGGGTTAAGTCTCTGGGCATGCTGGAGGTAAGCCAAGTTCTTGTGGTCAGTGTAAATTATTACCGGGTGAAGAGCCCCCTCGAGCAGGTAACGCCACTCCTCCAATGCCAGTTTGATGGCCAATAACTCTCGGTCTCCTATGGAATAATTGCGCTCTGAGGAGGAGAAGAGTTTAGAGAAGAAGCCGCAAGTTACCATCCTCCCGGAAGATGATTTTTGAGTAAGTACCGCTGCGGCTCCAGAGGAGGAGGCGTCAACTTCCAGGAAGAACTGCTTGTTGCCGTCCGGGCGATGCAGCACCGGGGCGGAAGAGAAGGCCTGTTTTAAGGAAAGAAAGGCCTCCTCTGCTTCGGGCGGCCACTCTTTGGGATTAGTACCCTTACGGGTGAGCGCGGAAATTGGGGCAGTCCGGGAAGAGAAGTGTGGTATGAAGAGGCGGTAGTAGTTGGCGAAGCCCAGGAACCGCTGAATGGCCTTCAACCCCTCCGGTCGAGGCCATTTCTCGATGGCAGACAGTTTCTCTGGATCCATTCGTAGGCCGGTCTGAGAAATAATGTAGCCCAAAAACGGAAGCGAGGTCTGCTCAAAGAGGCACTTCTCGTATTTAGCGAAGAGGTGATTCTGCCTGAGCCTGAGCAGGACCTGACGAACGTCCCTCCGGTGAGTCTGGAGATCCGGAGAGAAGACCAAGATGTCGTCCAGGTACACCACTACGCAGGAGTAGAGAAGGTCCCGGAAGATGTCATTGACCAACTCTTGAAAGACGGCAGGAGCGTTATAGAGACCAAAGGGCATTACCAGATATTCATAGTGGCCGTCCCGGGTGTTGAATGCCGTCTTCCATTCATCCCCCTGATGGATACGAACCAGGTTGTACGCCCCACGGAGGTCCAGTTTGGTGAAGATTCTAGCCCCTCTCAGACGATCAAATAACTCCGGAATGAGCGGAAGGGGGTACTTATTCTTCACCGTGATCTGGTTAAGACCTCTATAGTCTATACAGGGACGGAGAGAGCCGTCCTTCTTTTTTACGAAGAAGAAGCCTGCTCCCGGCGGGGAGGTAGATTTCCGGATGAATCCCCTGGCCAGATTCTCCTCAATATATTCGGACATCGACCGGGTCTCAGCAGCGGATAATGGATAAATACGCCCACGGGGAGGAGTAGTACCGGGTAACAAGTCGATAGGGCAGTCGTATGGTCTATGAGGGGGTAGTGTCTCTGCTTCCTTTTTATTAAAGACATCAGCATAAGACCAATAAGGAATCGGAAGTCCAGGTAGATTAGCTGGGGTAGGAGAAGGACGGACGGGATGGACGGGAACCAGACAGGTCTTATGGCAGTCCTGTCCCCAGCGAAGGACTTCTCCGGTCTGCCAGTCAAGCACGGGTGCATGTCTCTGGAGCCAAGGTAGACCTAGCAGGAGGGCGTGAGAGAGTCCAGGCAGAACATGAAAGGAGATACTCTCAGAATGCAGCATTCCCACCTGCAGAGTAATGGATTCGGTGATGAGTTGGATGGGGCGTGGTAAGAGACCCCCATCCACGGCAGCAACAGACAAGGGTACAGCCAGAGGTTTGGTGGGGATGCGGTATTTCTCTACCAGGGACTGTGAAATAAGATTCCCGGCTGCTCCAGAGTCCAGTTGGGCTAGTTCGAAATAACGGTTCTCCCCGCAGACGATTGAAACTGACAGCAGCAGAGATGGAGAGGATTTATTCTTGTCTAGGTCGACCTCTCTGAGCGAACCTAGACACAGGCGTTTCCCGACCTCTCTGGGCAGGCACGGATCCGGTGCTCCTTACTGCCACAGTAGAAGCAGCTCCCCTCGGCACGGCGTAAGTCCTGACGGGTTTTGACCATCTTGGTCTGGTCGACCTGCATAGGCTCAGGAGAGTGTACCTGGGGAGAGAAGGAGGGAGTGACGGGTTTCTGAAAAGTAGGAGCTAGACGTGGAAACCTCCTCTCACGGGTGACCTCTTTGGCATGCTCCTGGAACCGTAGGTCAATCCGGGTGGCAAGAGTTATTAGGTCATCGAGAGTGGTAGGAACGTCCCGACCGGCAAGTTCATCTTTAATACGGCCGGACAGACCCTCCCAGAAGACGGATACCAGAGCGTCGTTATCCCAGGCCAGCTCCGAGGCAAGGGTACGGAACCGTATGGCATATTGGCCCACGGTGAGACTTCCCTGACGGAGGCGTAGCAGAGATGATGCGGATGAGGTCTTCCGTCCGGGTTCGTCGAAGACTTTCCGGAAAGCCGTGAGGAAGGCAGGCAAGTCGGACACCAGGGGGTCTCCTCTCTCCCATAGAGGATTTAGCCAGGCCAGGGCCTCCCCGGTGAGATGGGACATGATGAAGGCAATTTTGGCCCGGTCGGAGTTAAACTGGTGGGACAATAGTTCAAAGTGCAGGGTGCACTGATTAATGAAGCCCCGAGCCTGGATGGAGTCGCCTCCGAAGCGAGGAGGTGCAGAAAGCCGGGGTCCGGGGTAGGATACCATGGTATTGGTGGGCAGCGGAGCTGCCGGGTTGCGAGTCATGGCACTGGCGGTGGTTGCTGGTGGAGCAGTCAGAGTGTCCAGGCGAGAATTGACATTCCGCAGGTGACCCAGGATGGACTCCTGTTGGGACCTCTGACGGGACAGTTCATGACAGAGGTCCGAGAGCAAGGGAGCTTGGGTGCCACCGGGTTCCATGGCCCGAGCAAACTGTAACGGGTCTGGGAGGCGGAACCTCTGAGCTACTATACAAGGGGGCGGTCCTTGTAAGGGAGCGGATGGCGACCAGGCAGGCAGTCACAGCAGGTGACCGGGACAGTCTCTGGAAGAACGGGCAGGAGATCACGACAAGTGACTGGGGCAGTCTCTGGGTGAACGGGCAGATGGTCACGGCAAGTGACCGGGACAGTCTCTGGAAGAACGGGCAGGAGATCACGGCAAGGGACTGGGGCAGTCTCTGGGTGAACGGGCAGATGGTCACGACAAGTGACCGGGACAGTCTCTGGAAGAACGGGCAGATGGTCACGGCAAGTGACCGGGGCAGTCTCTGGGTAAAGGGTTGGTACGACCTGTGGCGGCTGATGGTAGACTTGAGCTCCCAGGTGAGCAGGCGAGAGTCTCTGGATAAACGGGTGGTCACAGCATGTGACGGCGGAGCCTCCAGGAAGACCAACAGACAGGCGGCAGATGAGCGCTCCCAGATGAGCGGGCGAGAGTCTCTGGATAAGCGGGTGGTCACAGCACGTGACGGCAGAGCCTCCAGGTAGGCTAACGGACAGGCAGCAGATGAGCGCTCCCAGGTGAGCGGACAGGAGTCACTGGACAGGCAGGTGGTCACAGCACGTGACGGCGGAGCCTCCAGGTAGGCTAGCAGACAGGTAGCAGATGTGCGCTCCCAGGTGAGCGGGCAAGCTGGTCCATAGACAGACTGACAGGAGTTGGAAGGCAGACCGTCGGACCTCAGGCAAGCAGGCAGGTAGCTGAAGTGCGCTCCCAGGTGAGCGGGCAAGCTGGTCCTTAGACAGACTGACAGGAGTTGTAAGGCAGACCGTCGGACCTCAGGCTAGCAGGCAGGTAGCGGAATATCAGGCAGGAATAAGACAGCAAGCTGGCAGGAATCTGGCAGGTATCTGGCAGGTAACTGGCAACGGGACCTGAGGGCTGAAGCAGAGTAGTGAACAGTGCAACAACATTGCTCGGGCACCTCCATTTTGGAGGAGGTGCCTTATATATGGTGAAGTCCTCCGGCCATTGGCCGGGGACTCCTTAGGACGGCGCGCGCGGCCCCTTTAAGAGGGAGGGAGAGCGCGCGCGCGCGCCCTAAGCACAGTGGCCGGGAAGGAGCGCGCGCTGCCAGCAGAGCGGGAGGAGGACGCCGGGCACGGAGCAGGGAGGTGAGGGGAACAGCGTCCCTGCCTAGCAGAGGGCAGGGACGCCGGCGCTACACTGTGGTACCCATGCTGGTTCAGTATGCCTTCAATTTTGAATAAATCCCCAACAGTGTCACCAGCAAAGCACACCCACACCATCACACTTTCTCCTCCATACTCCACGGAGGGAACCAGGCATGTAGAGTCCATCCGTTCACCTTTTCTGCATCGCACAAAGACATGGTGGTTGGAACCAAAGATCTCAAATTTGGACTCATCAGACCAAAGCACAGATTTCCACTGGTCTAATGTCCATTCCTTGTGTTCTTTAGCCCAAACAAGTCTCTTCTGCTTGTTGCCTGTCCAGTGGTTTCCTAGCAGCTATTTTACCATGAAGGCCTGCTGCACAAAGTCTCCTCTTAACAGTTGTTGAAGAGATGTGTCTGCTGCTAGAACTCTGTGTGGCATTGACCTGGTCTCTAATCTGAGCTGCTGTTAACCTGCGATTTCTGAGGCTGGTGACTCGGATAAACTTATCCTCAGAAGCAGAGGTGACTCTTGGTCTTCCTTTCCTGGGGCGGTCCTCATGTGAGCCAGTTTGTTTGTAGCGCTTGATGGATTTTGCAACTGCACTTGGGGACACTTTCAAAGTTTTCCCAATTTTTCGGACTGACTGACCTTCATTTCTTAAAGTAATGATGGCCACTCGTTTTTCTTTACTTAGCTGCTTTTTTCTTGCCATAATACAAATTCTAACAGTCTATTCAGTAGGATTATCAGCTGTGTATCCACCTGACTTCTGCACAACACAACTGATGGTCCCAACCCCATTTATAAGGCAAGAAATCCCACTTATTAAACCTGACAGGGCACACCTGTGAAGTGAAAGCCATTTCCGGTGACTACCTCTTGAAGCTCATCAAGAGAATGCCAAGAGTGTGCAAAGCAGTCATCAAAGCAAAAGGTGACTGCTTTGAAGAACCTAGAATATAAGACATATTTTCAGTTGTTTCACACTTTTTTGTTAAGTATATAATTCCACATGTGTTAATTCATAGTTTTGATGCCTTCAGTGTGAATGTACAATTTTCATACACATGAAAATACAGAAAAATGTTTAAATGAGAAGTTGTGTCCAAACTTTTGGTCTGTACTGTATATGCACTGTTTATTATATTTTTTTCTTAATTTGATGCCTTTTCTTAACAGCATTTTATAATGCAAAAACGCTGTGATTTCACTCTTAAAAACCAAATTGCAATTTTCCATGTATTTTTCAGGCTCCCGAAAGACTTCTACATAGAGCACTTAGGTGCAATCTATTTTTTCACTTTAGACCTTGTTCAGACGTCAGTTTTTCTCAAGTATGAGAAAAACGGAGACTAATTATTTTGATCAGAATCTGATCAGAGTTTCATCAAAGTGTGATGCGAGTGTCACCAGTTTTTTTCCGTACGTGGAGGGAGAAAAAAAAAAGTTTCTCCAAGTTCTCCTTTCTGACAGGCTGTGAAAATTGGACCGTACTTTGATGTCATCCATGTGCAGCCCGATTTTTTCACGGACGGCAGTGATTTTCTGTTACAACAAAATCTATCCGAGTTTCATCACTGTATTTTTTTCAGAGTTGTATCATAGTTTGGTCACTGTCAGTATCAAGAGTTTTATCCAAGTTTCATCAGTTTTTTTGCATGAGAAACAAAACAAAAATTTCTATCCTTCCCTATCAGTCCATGAAAAACGTCATCGATGGTATCCAAGTGCTGTCCAATTTTTTTCAGGACCCACAGATTTGCATTGCCGATTTGATCAACACCAGACATGTCTCCGTGATTTTCTGCTGAAAAATTACAGACGTGCGAATGGCCTCGTAGACTATCAAAGCTACGAGTGCCATCTGTGAAACTTATGGATGGCACTCGTATGCGAAAATAGGATGTCTGAATGAGCCTTAATGGGTAGGAGAAGCTTGAACTGAGTCATGGATAAAAATTGCAAATGCAAGTCTGTGGGTCCATGAAAAAAGGTGTGCTGATGGCATTCCAGTTGTGTGCTAGTGCTGTCCATTTTTTTGCATAAACATTGTCTAACACAACTACTAAGATGCACCAATTCTATCATACAGTGTGCAACTGTGTATTTGCTGCAGTTTCTGCCTGTCTGGTCAGGTATTATGCTAATTTTACGACAGTTATAATTTTCTCTTTGTGCCAGATTCTGGTTTCCATTGCTCTTTTCCATCATAATGAGCTAGTGTTCTTCCCCACCACAGTCTGCAGAACATTTTACAGACATGGGAATAGCTATTATTCCATTTGAGCACTGTGACAAACAAGCACATAACTTCAAAAACCACAAATCTTTGTGGCCTAGAGGCACACATAACAAAGTGGGTAAACAGGGAACATGTACCAGAGTGTTTTGTTGTGACTGACATCTCTATATAGAACACATATGCTTCAGGGTTAGCTCAAATGAGCATATTTTCGATCTGTGTGCACAACGGACTGCAGACGGTCAGCACACGCAGACCGAATTACAGCAGTGATTCACATGACCTTACATCTGTATGGGAAAAAAGAAATCACATCATGCATTAGACTCATCCATTTTGCAGATGAAATTGCTATTTTCTATTGCATGGATTGACACATAATCATGTGCTCATTGTGAATTTTTTGGGTTGCAGCATCGTGCATGAGACTTTGCCAGATCGCATCCACCTGCTGCATAAAAGAAAGTCTGCAGCATTAGGGTAGGTGCAGTTGACCATGTTTTCCCATCTGAGAAAATTGGGCCGATTATGCTAATCACACTCTAGTCAGAGTGTGACCATGGTGTAATCCGATTCTCCATTCTGTCAGTCCATGGAAATCGGGCTGTGATCCAAGTTGTTTTCCATGGACTCACTGACTTGAATGGCCGAGTGCGATCCGAATATTGGATCAAACTCAGGCATGCAGCGATTTTTTGCAAATCAAAGAAGCATAGCGGTCTCTTTTTGATCCAAGTTACGAATCAAATTCACCCATAAAAGTATATGGGTGTATGGATTTTCACAGACAGCACATGCATACCACAAAAAAAACAACAAAATATATATGGCATAGTAATAAATAAATGAACAGGTGCACAAATACACTATGTGGCCAATATACAAACATATACTATATGTCAGTATTCAGATGAGCCCTGTTAGGACAATAGTGATAGGGACCATCAATATTTAGGTACTCCTGGATGTGGTTGGATGGCTTTTGCGCTCTTGATCAAAAACAAACACTATCTTAACACAATGTTAAGAATCTTACGTTCTTAACATTCAGAAATAGTGAAGTTCATATATTCATTAATGACAGTGTGCTGATGTATAGTATATTTATATGTTAGCACATTGATAGTATGATTGTGCTACCCATTCAAGACCCAGCCTATTTTGACCCTAAAGACCTTGGCATTTTTGTCAATTCTGACCAGTGTCCCTTTACGAAGTAAAAACTCTGGAACACTTCAACGGATCCTAGCGATTCTGAGACAGTTTTTTCGTGACATATTGGGCTTCATGTTAGTATTCAATTTAGGTCGATAATATTTGCGTTTATTTGTGAAAAAATAAAAAATTTGGCAAAAATTTAGAAAATTTTGCAATTTTCAAATTTTGAATTTTTATTCTGCTAAACCAGAGAGTGATGTGACACAAAATAGTTAATAAATAACATTTCCCACATGTCTACTTTACATCAGCACAATTTTGGAACAAAAAAAAAAATTTTGGTAGGAAGTTTGAAGGGTTCAAAGTTCATCAGCAATTTTTCCTTTTTCCAGCAAAATTTACAAAACCATTTTTTTTAGTGACCACATCACATTTTAAGTCCCTTTGAGGGGTGTATATGACAGAAAACACCCAAAAGTGACACCATTCCAAAAACTGCACCCGTCAAGCTACTCAAAACTACATTCAAGAAGATTATTAACCCTTCAGGTGCATCACAGGAGCTAAAGCAACATGGAAGAAAAAAATGAACATTTTAATTTTTCTAACAAAAATTTTCTTTTAGCCTAAATTTTTTAATTTTCACATGGGTAACAGGATAAAATGCATCCTAAAATTTGTTGGGCAATTTCTCCTGAGTACACTGATACCTCATATGTGGTCATAAACCACTGTTTGGGCGCACAGCAGGGCTCAGAAGGGAAGGAGCGCCATTTCACTTTTTGAATGGAAAATTAGCTCCAAAAGTTAAATTGTGCTCCTTCCCTTCTGAGCCCTGCCATGCGCCCAAACAGTGGTTTATGATCACATATGAGGTATCAGTGTACTCAGGAGAAATTGCCCAACAAATTTTAGGATGCATTTTATCCTGTTACTCATGTGAAAATTAAAAAATTTAGGCTAAAAGAAAATTTTTGGGAAAAAAAAAGTACTTTTTCATTTTCACAGATCAATTTGTGAAGCACCTGGGGGTTCAAAATGCTCACCACCCATCTAGATAAGTTTCCTGGGGGGTCTAGTTTCCAAAATGGGGTCACTTGTGGGGGAGCTCCAATGTTTAGGCACACAGGAGCTCTCCAAACACGACATGGTGTCCGCTAACAAATTGGAACCATGTCGCGTTTGGATAGCCCCTGTGTGCCTAAACATTGGAGCTCCCCCACAAGTGACCCCATTTTGGAAACTAGACCCCCCAGAAAACTTATCTAGATGCATAGTGAGCACCCTCAGGTGCTTCACAAATTGTGTAGTGTATGTCAGGTTGGTGTGCGGTGTGGTATAGTGAAGTGTATACACCACACACACAACCTCACATACACTACAACACACACACCAATCTGACATAGCCTCCTCAGCTGGTGTACGCCCTAGACTGGGATGAGCGGGACAGGCGGGACATTTTGTGTGCTGTGTACGTGTGTAAAAAGTGTACGGTCGGGAGGGGGGAGTGGGGGCTAGAATCGGACAAGGGGGGAAATATTACCGGCGGTGGATTGGCGGCGGATCGGCGGCGGCGGCAGCAGCAGATCGGTGGGTGACCAAGCTCCACAGCTTCCACGTACGGGAGGAAGCTGTGGAGCTTGGTCAGCCATTGTAAAAATGACCCCCTCCACATCTGATTGGAGGGCTAGCGTCACATGGACACTAGCCCCAATCAGATCCGGGGGGGGGGTGACAGGGCTGACACTCCCCCCAGCCAATGGCTGATGCTATATGCATCAGGCCATGCCCAGATCATAAATATTTCACCAATTTCCATTGGTGAAATATTTAATTCATTCCGATTAGCTGTGACACCTGAACGACCCCGCTCGCACGCACTGCAGGGGCGCGATCCCTCCATGTCACAGACGCTGTGACATGGGTCGGGAGCGCACTGGTTTCCATGTCACAGACGCTGTGACACGGGTCGGGAAGGGGTTAAAAACTATAATGGGAGCTTTGCAATATTTTTTTTTTGACTTAAAGGCATATGAAAATAATCGCTTATGAAACTTTGATGTTAAAATGGACACACAGGCCAAGTACTATTGAAAATCAGATCCAAAACACAGATAAACCTTGGTCCATTATTTTCACGTATGAGAAAATAAAAGTCATAATAAGAGGTCTAAACCCTGCTACAGTTTAATAAAACAATTCTTAGAGGTTTAGCAACATATTGTGGTAACGTAATATTTCTTTTTGGTCATGAATTTTCCAAAAAATGATTTTCATCTGTATTGTCAACCATGTTCCATTCGAATATCTGTTCTGTTTCTTTTTTTTTACATCCACATGACATTCATTTTTATATATTTAAAAAAAAATTACAAAACCAAGTTGTAAAAAATTGCAATGTATCCATAAACATTGGATGCAATAAAGATTTATAAAAATCCATACAGATGATCTAAATGGGATCTGTTGTTTTTTTTTGCACACACATAGAATTGAATGGTCAAGTTTCATTAGATATAGGGAAGAGATTAGTGCATGCTGCAATTTGTTTTTCACACTGACACACATTGTGTGTGGAAAAAAACCTGTCGTCTGAACAGCCCTATTCAATAACAAGGTTATGTCGACTTTTAACACGGACAGCAAAGGTAAATATAATATGCTTGTCTGAACGAGCTCCTAAACATAACAATGCCCCAAAATAAAATCTATCAACCCCTTAATATGTACAATCCACTCTTATATTCAGTCACTGGTGTGATTGATTATACAATAAACTGCTTACCTCTAGTGACACAGATGATGACTATTACTACACAGGCCTGGAGTTATGTTGTCTGGTCTAGCCTACACTGTGATATTTACTAGAGTAGGATAGACTTTACTAATCTACCTTAAAGTGTTGCATGTGTGTTGCTCCATAGGCTGAATGGTGGATCGAATAGTAGCACTTGCAGAGGCGGCATTTCTACTGCACCTATAGTTCATTTGGGCATTAAGGTTGTGGCGGAAAAAAACCAACATGCAGTTTTACCGCTTACTACTCCACAGATGAAGCGCATTAAAACTGCAAACCTAATGCAATTTGCTGAAAGAAACCATATGCAGTTTTTAGCTGCAAAGCAAGTACCGTAGTCTAATTGGTTTGTCTGAATTAAGCCTAAGGTCATTGCTCCATAGTGCTATATGGCAGCAGATAATCACAGGAAGGAGTTCACTTCTCTAAACTTAATCCACAGGGTCTCATGAAATGTAAGGGGGTTAGATGTTTGCTATCCTCATAGTTCACCTCTTGTGTCTGATTGTTGCTTTCTGTGTGTTATGTTTGACAGGAGTTTTGGAGGAGTCCAGCTTCGGCACAAGCCTAAGAAAAGCCTAATGCTGATGTATTTGAAGCACTGGGTGCTGCATTGTGCCGCTGCCATAGGCAGGAGTACAGGGACAATCCCATCAAATAGATTTTCTCTTTTAGGCCACGGCCCCACTGTCAGTATTTGGTCAGCATTTTTTCTCAGGAGTGGGAGCCAAAACCAGGATTGGATGATAACTGCAGAATTGGTGCACTTGTTTCTATGATACCTTTTCTCTGATTGTTCCTCACCTTGTTTTGGCTCCCACTCGTGAGAAAAAATACTGACCGAATACTGATAGTGGGGCCGTGGACTCAGGCAGCAGAAGGTCCGCTACGTTGTCATGTGTCAGCACAATGCATGTGATTTTAAGAGATCTCATTCACACGCTGTAAGAAAAATCCAAAGTATAAGTTGAAAAGAGCTGCAAGTTTAAGATCCACGGCTTGTCAATATATGTTGCGGTTGTCAGTGTGAATTTTACCCTTTGCAATGCAAAAGTTGACGTTTTGGCTATGTGTCATCAATACCCAGAGAGGTTGTCAAAATTAGGCCTATTTACGTTGGAAAAGAGAAGGCTTAGGGGAGACCTCATAAACATGTATAAATACATCAGGGGGCAGTACAGAGATCTCTCCCATGACCTGTTTATACCAAGGATGGTGACAAAGACGAGGGGGCACACTATGCGTCTGGAGGAAAGGAGGTTCCTGCACCAGCATAGAAGGGGATTCTTTACGGTCAGAGCCGTGAGACTCTGGAACTCTCTGGGAGAGGAAGTGGTGATGTCCAACTCACTTAATGAGTTCAAGAGAGGCCTGGACGCCTTTCTTGAGAACAATAAAATTACATCTTATGCTTAGTGATAGTTAATTAATCCAGATTGGTGTCGGGAAGTGAATTTTTTCCTCAATGATGTCAATTGGCTTATACCGCATGTTTTTTTTTTTTTGTTTTGTTTTGTTTTTTTTTTGCGTTCCCCTGGATCAACGCTGCGGAATAGCTGCAGTGCACAAGAAATAGGCTGAACTGGATGGACACTTGTCTTTTTTCGGCCTTATAAACTATGTAACTATGTAACTATGTAAGCCACCTGTGTTGGACTTACCCTCATGCTGTAGTGAAAATCTAAGTGAATGCCTGTGTGGTCATTAAAGGGAGTCAATCAGCACAGAATGACGGTTCAAACCAAGCACAGGCACTTTGTGCACCCTTTATGTGGCCAAACATTTAGGGCTCTTTCACACGTCAGTTTCTCCGGTACGAGTGGTGACAGTTTCTACACGTACTGGAGACACTGACACACGCAGATCTATTCAGATGAATGGCTGTGCACACATCTCAGTGTGTTTTCACAGGCCATGTGTCCGTGTGCTCCACACTGAGACAAGTCTGCTTTTTTTGAGGAAACAAGGTCCGCAAATCATACAACACGGATGGCATCCGTGTGACACGTACCGGCACCTGGGAATCAGTGTACAGTTAGCACTGTTCCCAAGCGCAGGGTGCTGAACGCTGCCCTCATCAGTGTCCCCACCTGTAAAAATAAGAATAAAATAGTAAAATCCATGTACTCAATGAGTCGGAGCTGAGTATGTGCGGCAGCACACCGCTCCTGAGCTGCAGCTCCGGAACAGCTCATTCTCCCCGGCTCCTCGGCAGCAGCGGTCGCATGGATGGCAGCAGCGGTCGCATGGATTACAGCGAGGGACACCTAGGAGAGGTGAGTACATGGATTTTATTATTTTATTCTTATTTTTACAGGTGGGGACACTACTGGAGCAGACTACCACTACCTTCATCATGGTCCCTGCTGGTGCTGATCACAGCGCCGGCAGGGAACTATGATGAGTGCAGTGTTCAGCACCCGGCACTAGGAAACAGCACTAACTGTAGCGTGGATTCCCAGGCGCTTGTCCGTGTGATCCTGATGTGGCACACGGTTGCCACACGTGTGACACACACGGGACACGGATATCTCCTGTACATTTTTTCCGGTAGCGGATATATGCGGACGTTGGAAATCGGCCTTAATTGCACCTTCCAACCTACTTGTTTTCTCTCTATCTCCTCCCTTCTCTGGCTCTATAATGCCAGAGCTGTCAATCAAAGACAAGTGGGGGGTGGAGATAGACGGAAAATAAGTAGGTGCAAAGGTGCACTTAAATGTTTGGCCAAACTAAGGGCTCTTTCACACATCCTGATATTTCCGGTACTGAAAAAAACAGTACCGGAGATATCCGCATGTCCGTGTGCTGTATCAGTGTTAGAACCCTCCTGTTTGTTTTTTCTATCTTGTGGTTTGCGGTCATGTGACCATCTGCCTTTATATTCCAGCTCCGCCCTTCTGGCTGTGCTGGACTTCAGTGTTTGACTGTCTCTCTAGCCAGGTGCTTCTGTGCCTTTCTCTGTCAAGTTCGCTTGGTCCTCTGGGACCTCTAGTACTTTTTGTCAGTTTGTCTTTTGTGTTCTGCAACAACTTCTGTTTAGGAGGTGTCCCATTTTTGTCCCAGTCCTTAGTCCTTTTAGGGACCCCTCCCTTAATTCTATAGGTCTTCGTTCAGACTAGCCGAGGACTAAGGCGGGTCTGTTCACTAGGAACAGGCAGCCCGCTACAGCGTAGGGATTCAGCTTAGTCTTACTCTAGGGACAGCTTTCCCCTATCTTTCCTTAGTACATGTTGCAGATCATAACAATCAGGAGCACACGTACCGGCGCCTGGGAATCAGCCGTACAGTTAGCTCTGTTCACAAGCGCCGGGTGCTGAATGCTGCCCTCATCATTGTCTCCTGTCGGCGCTGCGATCAAGGAACCATGATGAGAGTAGTAGTCTGCTCCCGCAGTGTCCACCTGTAAAAATAAGAATAAAATACAAAAATCCTTATACTCACCTGCCCTAAGTGTCCCCCACTGTAATCCATGCGACCGTTCACACCAAGGAGCTGGGGAGAATGGCTCCTGCGGCGAGCGGGCCCTGGAGCTGCGCTCAGTGAGTGACAGGACACCGCTCGCTGAGTGCAGTTCCGGGGCCCGCTCGCTGCAGGAGCTATTCTCCCCAGCTCCTCGGCGTGAGCGGTCGCATGGATTACAGCGGGAGATACTTAGGACAGGTGAGTATGGGCATTTTTTTTTTATTATTCTTATTTTTACAGGTGGACACTGAGGGAGCAGACTACTACTCTCATCATGGTCCCCTGCTTGTGCTGATCGCAGAGCCGACAGGAGACAATAATGAGGGCAGAGTTTAGCACCCGGCGCTTGGGAACAGCGCTAACTGTACCACTGATTCCTAAGCACCAGTATGTGTCACACGGATGGGTACGTGTTTACATAGACCCATTGACTTGAATAGGTCCATGTGATCTGTGCTGCCGGCCAAAAACAGACATGTGTACGTGTGGATCACATGGACACATGGTCTGTGGAAACACACTGACATGTGCGCAGCCCCATTAATCTGAATGGGGCTACGTATGTAAGTGTCTCCGTTACGTGTGGAAACTATCACCACCCGTACTCGAAACACTGACGTGTGAAAGAGCCCTAATGGTCCACTGAGTTCCTATACTTGATTAAAATAGTCATTCTGTGATGACAGATTCTCTTTAAGGCTATGTTCCCATGATGAGCTTTTGATTAGTTTTTGATGTTGCAGAATTTCTGCACCTATTATTTAAATTAAGTTACTCTTCGCTTTTTTTATTGCGTTTTTGTGTACATTTTTTTCAACATGCATTTTTATTGTGTTTTTGACTTTGAGGTTTCTTGTCTGTGTGGTGTGTAATGCTTTAAATAAAGCTGCTTTGTTTATGATACTTCCTGGTATTTTACAAAACTTTATTGATATACTTGGGTGCGGATTACATGAGCTTTTGATGCGTTTCCGCCACGGAAACGCATTTGAAAGGCATGTGTGTTTTTTACCTGCAGAATTTCTGCACCTATTGCAAGTCTATGGGGAAATTCCACACAGAAAACTCAGTGTACCCACAAGAGAAATTGACATGCTGTGAATATGAAATTTGCACCTCAGGTGAGTTTACATAGTGTTAAACAGAAGCACAGTGAGCATGAGAATTCTATACATCCCATCCACTTTGCTGGAACCATAAGATGTTGCGTCTTTGACGCAGCAAAAACACGCAGCATCTAAAAACACACTAAAAGCTCATCTTGGGAACGTAGCCTAAAGCTAAGTTGAATTCTAGACAATTTAGGGTACTGTTATTGTTCGTTTTTGGCTTGAGACCATTCATGGTGGCAAAATAGGCAGGAATGTACGTGGATTTAAAGAAAGTGGCATAGGAAATACGAGAACTCACTGAGGCGCAGAATGGTTTTTTCAAAATGACTCCAGAGCTGCAGTCAGTATTGTGCTGGTGGCGAATATGCATAAGTAGGAGTTGCAGTGATCAGACTCCCATAATATATATATTTTTTCTCTAGATCAGCGGTCTCAAACTCAGCTGGGTAAATGGGCCGCACATAGAAAATTTTTGAATATGAAGGGCCGTGTTCTTTTCGGGAGACTACGTTTTCAGTGATACCATTATTTTTCTATATGACTTTTTAATTATCATTTTTTTTTCTCTTTTTGGCATGTTTTTTATTCTTTTTAATGGTGTTTATCATATGGGTTATGGTACAGGTCTTTTTTACTTCAGTTTTTACATAAAACAGCATTTTTAATGGCTGAATGTTATATTTTCATACTTCAGTTTGAATATCTTTAAAGAAATGTTTTCACATTCACACTTTCAGTATTTGGTCAGTATTTTACATCAGTATTTGTAAGCCAAAACCAGGAGTGGGTGATAAATACAGAAGTGGTGACGTGTTTCTATTATACTTTTCCTCTGATTGTAAACCAAAACCAGGAGTGGAACAAATACTGAGGTAAAATACTGACCAAATACTGAACGTGTGAATGTGGCCTTACAATTAATTAGCCTCATATAGTAATAATGTCCCCCATCCTGTAATAATGTTCTTCATCATGTAATAATGTCCAAATCCTTTAATAATGTCCTCAATCCTGTAATAATGTCCCCTGTCCTGTAATAATCTTCTTCATCCTGTAAAAATGTCCCCAATTCTGTAATAATGTCTATCACCCTGTAGTAATGGTCCCCATCCTGTAATAATGTTCCTTGTCCTGTAATAAAGGTCCCCATCTTGTAGTAATGTCCCCATCTTGGCTGGTATTGGTATTACGGTGAAAAGAGCTGAGCTATGCACCGCAATACATTTCAATTGAATGTGTGTCCGAGGAGGCACATTCAGTTCAAAAGGAACGTTGATGCATTGGCGGCCCCTGGACCGGGCAGCAATCGTCTCAAAGCCCCGAGGGCTGCACAAAGGAGCCTCGGGGGCCGCATGCGGCCCATGGGCCACAAGTTTGAGACCCCTGCTCTAGATGATATACGTTGTTTACAGGACAACTGTGTTAGGCTTGCAAACTATTTCCAATGGTCACCGGCAGAATTGGGAATGCAGCTCTGGAGTATAATTCAGGCTCTATCTTTTCATGTAAATTGTTCTAAACCTGTCGGCAAAATGTCAAATTGTATCCAGTCAATTTACAAAGCAAAACCTTTAGGTTAAGTTTCCACAATGAGTTTTTGGTGAGATTTTGAGGCTGCTTATTTTTGCAGTTCCAGCAAAGTAGATGAGATTTATAGAAATCTCATGCACACTGCCCTTTTTTTTTAACATAGTATAAACTAACCTGTGATGCGTTTTTGAAATCAACATGTCAATTTCTCTTGCGAGTTATCTGTGTGCATCTTCCCCACAGAATTTAATAAATGTTTTTAGTGTGTTTTCTCTGCAAAAGCACACTAAAATGTTATGTGACGCGCCCCTGGGCCTGTGTCGCGCTGCGTTGCGCACGCGGGAGCTTACCCGGAGCCAGATCTTCTGAGGGTTGTAGTCTCGTGGCGGTGACCCGGTCCGTGCCCAGGGTGTCAAACTAAGTGGCAGTCTATGGCAGTAGATGTTAACTTGGATGTCGACTACGCCACCCGTTGAGTGCGGATTTGCAGCCGCCGCTGCAGAACAGTCCGCTGAGGCCGGTGGTATGGGTGCAGCGATGATGTTATAACCCCCAACGGGAGGGGTATGGCCTCAGGGCAGCAGGGATAGATGATGGGGGTTATGGTGGTACACGAGCGCAACAAAGACAACTCGGAGTCTTGGTGGTGCAGTTCAGGGTCTTTACTCACGGTTACTCGGTTACTGCTCCAGGCCACCGCTGCAGAGGTGGCCGCCTGTGTCGCGCTGTGCTCACCAGGTGAGGGGCTCGGTTAACTCCCAGGTCTTTCTGGAGTGCTTTGCAGGACCCCCTTTATGTCCCCTGTCTCTGGTCTTCAACCCCACTAGTGACCACGCTTATGTCCAGCTGCCTCGGACCTTCTTGGTGGGCAAACGTTGGCCTGCGTTTCCCAGGTCCTATGTGGTGCCTTTCTAGCGGGTGTGGTGAGGGGCTGCTC
Organism: Phyllobates terribilis; assembly: GCF_046119375.1. NCBI lineage: Eukaryota > Metazoa > Chordata > Amphibia > Anura > Dendrobatidae > Phyllobates > Phyllobates terribilis. The sequence continues at coordinate 98,073,626 of NW_027362773.1, read as the reverse complement.
CACATGTAATGTCGCAGCCTCCGGTTCTTAGTTGAGGGTAGTTTCTCTCCTCCACTAATTTGGGATCCGGTTCCCATCTTCTTGACCTGACCCCCCTACTCAGGTAGCGGCGGGCGTGTGGTGGCTACCAGCCAGTCCACACCCCTGGGGTCCCCTCTGTCCTTCCTGGAGCCCAGTCTGCTCCTCTTCCTCCTTCTCCCCTCCTCCAGGCTCAGGCCTCCTGACAGGGCCTGCCTGTGGAGCAGAGCCCATAAAGCAGCTCTGCTCCCTGTCTTCTCCTCTCTCAACTCCCTCTCTTTCCAAGATGGTGCCTCCCTTTATACTCCTGTACAGAGTGCACCCAGGATCTACTTCCCCCACGCACACACTACCGGTTCCCTTCTCTAGGTGTTCCCTCCCCCCACTCCAGCCAGGGACATGCTCACTCGTGCCTGCATAACTAATGGGAGCACCGTCGAGCTGTCCCCCGGAAATGTGGTGTAGTGCATGTGGGTGTTAGGGTCCTGAGCCACACTCCATCCTTACCTGGAAGTGAGATATCGCACATCTGGGTGAGATGCAATACCTCTGTAGCAACCGAACCCTCGGGGTCCTACATTCCCCCCTGGCAAAACCCAGCACGTCCGCGGGCTGGAACTGAGCAAAAGACAGGGTATACATTAGAACATGCAAATTTTTCATAAACAACAAGTATAACAGGTATCAACATTCAGTTTCCCTTTATGGGAACGGCTCTCTCTTAAACGGTATAAGTGCATATGTACTGTTCTGGAACTCTTTTTCATAGTAACACATTCTAGCATATAAATTTTTCATATAAAACATTTCTAGCAGCAGATCCACGAAGAAGTCTCTTTATAACAGGTCACAGTTTATTCTGCAACCAGGTGTCCATTTTCCTAAAACAGGGAGACGTAACCAGGTAGGGGTCTGTCCTGCCCCGAGTCCTTAACAGTCTTTTAGTCCATCCTGGGTTACGCTCCACTAACTGTACAAAGGATTCCCGGTAAATCCACCAAGGACTCCTATACATTACTAGAAACACATAATTATTTACAGGATATGGCCGCTCTCAGTCCTCGGCCAGGTAGGGGTGGCTGTTCTCAGTCCCCAGCCAGGTAGGGGGTAAGGGAAACAGTTTTCTTTCTGTCCCAACGGGGACCACACTCTTAGTGGAAACAGTCCCACAACAGTCCTTATACCCGGTCGGGTAACTATTTACATCTCCTCTTTTACCGTTTACGATTAACGGTGTGCTCCACACGCTCCTTTCTCTTTCTCAGGTTCAGACCCGTCCGGGCCCTCTTGGTACTCGGGGTCTGAGTGGTACTGTTAATGACGCCCGGGGTCAGGGGGTGCGACTTTGGGCCTGGGCGCGGGCTGGTGGTGGCAGTGCCCAGGTCTGGAGGGCTCGGCTGCAGGGCTTGTTGCGGGGTCCGGAGCAGGTCTGCGTCTGCAGCGCCCGGGATCGGCGGCTCCACCGGGTGGCCCGGGAGCAGGCTGACGCTGGCAGCGTCCGGGACAGGGAGACTCCTCTTACCTGCTCCCGCGACCGCTCCTGCGTCACGCGTCTTCTCCTGGTGCTGGTCGGGGCCCGCGACGGCTGGGGCGCTGCCGATGCTGGGCAGCTTAGTCTGCTGCCGGTCCGCCATCTTGCTGTCCGTTCCTGGTGTCCTCCTCCCCCCTGGTGGACCGTGGCCTACCTGGCGATGATCCTCTTCCGTAGGCCGCGGCTCCGCAGTTGATCATCAGGGTCGAGGACCTTCCGTCGCGCTCCAGTGACGTCGGCGTCTGCTGGGCTCCTTCCAGGACCTTACGCAACGTTCGGACGTGAGGCGGGGCTTCAGTTCTCGCGCGCTTTCGGAGTCCACGCCCCTCTTCTTCCCGCGCGGCGTCCTCAAGATGGCGCCCAATGGCGGGAAAACTCCACAGATGGTGGGAAGAAGGCTGAAGATGGCGCCGGATGGCGGGAATCTTCACGGATGGCGGGAAGAAGGCTGAAGATGGCGCCGGATGGCAGGAAAACTTCACGGATGGTAAGTTTTTTAAAAGTCTCTTTTTCAGGCACGCAGTACCCGGTGGTTGCGGGCACGAAATCCTGCCGACTACGCCAAAAGTTGACGCGCCCCTGGGCCTGTGTCGCGCTGCGTTGCGCACGCGGGAGCTTACCCGGAGCCGGATCTTCTGAGGGTTGTAGTCTCGTGGCGGTGACCCGGTCCGTGCCCAGGGTGTCAAACTAAGTGGCAGTCTATGGCAGTAGATGTTAACTTGGATGTCGACTACGCCACCCGTTGAGTGCGGCTTTGCAGCCGCCGCTGCAGAACAGTCCGCTGAGGCCGGTGGTATGGGTGCAGCGATGATGTTATAACCCCCAACGGGAGGGGTATGGCCTCAGGGCAGCAGGGATAGATGATGGGGGTGATGGTGGTACACGAGCGCAACAAAGACAACTCGGAGTCTTGGTGGTGCAGTTCAGGGTTTTTACTCACGGTTACTCAGTTACTGCTCCAGGCCACCGCTGCAGAGGTGGCCGCCTGTGTCGCGCTGTGCTCACCAGGTGAGGGGCTCGGTTAACTCCCAGGTCTTTCTGGAGTGCTTTGCAGGACCCCCTTTATGTCCCCTGTCTCTGGTCTTCAACCCCACTAGTGACCACGCTTATGTCCAGCTGCCTCGGACCTTCTTGGTGGGCAAACGTTGGCCTGCGTTTCCCAGGTCCTATGTGGTGCCTTTCTAGCGGGTGTGGTGAGGGGCTGCTCCACATGTAATGTCGCAGCCTCCGGTTCTTAGTTGAGGGTAGTTTCTCTCCTCCACTAATTTGGGATCCGGTTCCCATCTTCTTGACCTGACCCCCCTACTCAGGTAGCGGCGGGCGTGTGGTGGCTACCAGCCAGTCCACACCCCTGGGGTCCCCTCTGTCCTTCCTGGAGCCCAGTCTGCTCCTCTTCCTCCTTCTCCCCTCCTCCAGGCTCAGGCCTCCTGACAGGGCCTGCCTGTGGAGCAGAGCCCATAAAGCAGCTCTGCTCCCTGTCTTCTCCTCTCTCAACTCCCTCTCTTTCCAAGATGGTGCCTCCCTTTATACTCCTGTACAGAGTGCACCCAGGATCTACTTCCCCCACGCACACACTACCGGTTCCCTTCTCTAGGTGTTCCCTCCCCCCACTCCAGCCAGGGACATGCTCACTCGTGCCTGCATAACTAATGGGAGCACCGTCGAGCTGTCCCCCGGAAATGTGGTGTAGTGCATGTGGGTGTTAGGGTCCTGAGCCACACTCCATCCTTACCTGGAAGTGAGATATCGCACATCTGGGTGAGATGCAATACCTCTGTAGCAACCGAACCCTCGGGGTGCTACATTATGCAATCAGCACATGACTGTATCAATAACATTTCCTTAAATCCAAGTACAAGGCAATATCAAAAACAGAGTAGCTTTACTTAGCATGACATACCAAAAGGAAAAACCGCAGCGTCAAAAACGCAATAAAAACGCATGTAAAAAAAAGCACTTAAAAATGCAATAAAAGAAATTTAGCTGATAGGTGCAGAAAATCTGCAAAATCAAAAGCTCACCAAATACTCATCGTGGGAGTGTTGCATTTTTGCAGCATTTTTTTCTGCAACAGAAACCAGAGGGGTGACAGGAGAAACATTGTATGCAATACCCTTATTTTTGTTGCATTTATTAGTGCGTTTATCACCTATTCATTTTAATAGGTGAACATCGCTGCAAAAAACACTGAAAGAATTGACATGCTGCATCTTGGTAAAAACACAGTAGGACTCAAAATGCACGCCCCAAAAAAAAAATGCAACGTGTGCATGAGATTTCAGAAATCTTATTACTTATGCTGATACTGTAAAACACTGCATAATTTTATGGACCAAATATACTGCATAAGGCCACGTTCACATGTTCATTATTTGGTCAGGATTTTACATCAGTATTTGTAAGCCTTAACCAGGAGTGGGTTAAAAATGCAGATGTGGTGCACGAGTTTCTTTTATACTTTTCCTTTGATTGTTCCACTTTTGGTTTTGGCTTACAAATACTGATGTAAAATCCTGACCAAATACTGAACGAGTGAACGTGGCCTAAAAGAAAAAATGTTGTAAAAACACTACGTGTGGACATCTCCTTGGCTACATTTTTATAGAATGTATTTAATGTGGACTTGCTGAAGTGGATATCGTTGAAAATAATGTATGGACGGGAGCTGCACATTTTACTCTTCATGGGTGAAATTTGCATTGAGATCTGCAACAAAAATTAGTATGCTGCGGATATCAGACCACAGCTCTTTTTTATTGACGTTGTAGATATTTTTCACAAATTGGACATGAGATTTCTTAGAATCATATGCACTATAAAATAGATTTTCCACCAGCGAATATGTAGCTGAAAGTCTGCTGCATTTTCACTACGTAGGGAACATATCCTTAGAAAAAGTAGTGGAATCAAAAAGTCCCTTACTAAGCTCTGAGCAGAATTTCCACTCCTTGGGACGCTTGCCAAGCATTTATTTCCCTTTCACAAAGTAACAATGCGAAAAGGAGTCACTTGCTAAATGATTAACGTTACTTGCTTGTTATTATTTACTTATTTTTTCTTTTTCTCAGCTCAATTATCTGTAGCTTCTGTTATGAGCTGTACGCTTGTGTTTTTTAAAGGCGCTAGGCTCCAGTTTCCATACGGCTGTAAATCATCTTGAATTGTTCTAGGTCAGGTGGTTTTTCTCTGGGGTGAGTCACTATGGTCCTTCTGTGAATGGGAAACAAACTGAGCAATTGTTGTTACACATAGGCTTCATAGTAATGATTCTTTTTACGAGGGACCTGCGTCAACGTTACGAGACTATAACTGTAATCGCCCTTTATACAAACGTGCAGCGATTGCAACATTCAAGAAAAAATTGAAAAAGGATCAAGAAGCACATTTGTGAGGCCTTCTTTCAGACGTCCGTGAGTCACGTTCAGTCTGTGTTTTTCACGGATAGAATATGTACCCACTGTAGCCTACAGGACTGTTCACATATCTGTGTTTTGTGTTGATCTGAGTCTCAAAATTAAGTATATAAGTCTATAGGTCCGTTGAAATCACAGACAGAGCATGAATGGTCAAACGCTGAAAATCGAAGTATTCCCTTTGATCTGTTAAACTGAGTAGCGTGTGCAATGCCTGTCCGTGGAAGCCCTATTAAGAGCTGCCAGAAATCCCAATTATAGACCTGTTTTACACAATAGGACTTAGGGGAAATTTATTCTGTTGTTTAGAGATGATTGTATAGACTGATTCCAATTGATTGATTCCAATCAATTGATTCCAATAAAAAAGTAAAAAAGTTCCACAACTTTTCACTAACTTAAAGACTATATACACCTTTGAACTGATATGTTTAGCATTTTATATAACTGGCAGGTTCCCTTTGAAAATGTTCTACCAATTTGCTTCTACAGATGTCTGTAAGTCCTTTTTCTCACTCAGTGGTTTGCAAAAATATTACTAATCCATCAAAGCTGCTCCTGATGGCTCTCTGCTCTCCACATCCCTTCTCTCAGTGTTAGGCGCCTTTCAGACGTCAGTGTTTTGAATATGTGTGGTGTCCTTTTCCACACGTCCTGGAGACACTGACACACCTATACCCATTCAAATGAATGGGTCTGTGACATGTCAGTGTGTTTCCACGCCCCGTGTATCCATTGGCAAAACACGCTTACATGTCCATTTTTTCTCGCAGCACGGGCTGCAAAACGTCCCGCACATGTGCACAGTGATTTCACACGGATAACATCCGTGTGTCATCAATGTGACACGTACCGGCGCCAGGGAATCAGCGGTACAGTTATCGCTGTTCCCAAGCGCCGGGTGCTGAACGCTGCCCTCATCATTGTCCCCTGCCGCTAACTGTACGTTTTGATTCCCAGGCGGCAGTACGTGTGATACTGATGCGGCACAAGGTTGCCACACGTGTGCCACACAGGTGCACACGGACACGGATATCTCCGGTACTGGAAAAACTATCCGGAAATCTGAAAGAGTGATAGCAGGAGGGAGGCGGGAGAGAATCTCAGAGGGAGGGCACATAAAGATGAAATGCAGAATTGTAGCTGTTGCTGCTACATAAAAATACATGAAGACAGCAGCACCCTGAATACAATCAGACTCTCATCCAGCCTATATTACTAGGAAAAACACTCCCACAAGAAGAAAAAATTGAAACTTGGATCAGACTGCAAACTCTATATCATGAGGTAAAGAAATGAAGAATGTACACTGAAATTTAGTGCAATTTTAGGAAATAAAAGTAACCTCTAATACCTGTGAAAATAAGAGTGTAACGGGACGGGTGGTGGAACTACTGTGCCATGATGCTAGGAGAGCCCGGAGGGGCGTAACTAGGGACCTCAACAAATCCAACCTCGGATGTACGGCGGCTTGACGACTCCGTGATCCGATAAGGGACGGGGAAGGTGGACCAGGTGCTACTCCGGAACTGACCTCGGGTGGATGGCAGCTGACCCCCAAGGGACAGGAGGCAGGCGCAGGCTGGCATGGCTGATGGGCAGGTGGGCACGGCTGGTAGACAGGCAGGCTGGCACGACTGATAGACAGGCAAGTAAATGGAGATACATGCACTGGAACCTGAAAACTAACAAGAGTATTAAACCACAAACTTACAACGTTGCACAGGCACCTCCATGTTGGAGGAGGTACCTTAAATATTCAGTGTCCTCCCTCCATTGGCTGGGAACACTTTAGGATGGTGCGCGGCCCCTTTAAGAGGAGGGAGCGCGCGCCCTAAGCACAGTGTCCCGGGCAGTATCAGCGTGGAAAGAGGACGGAGGACACTTTGGTCGGGGGCCGCAGCAGTGAGGGGGTCGGCGTCTCTGCCAGGAGGGGGGAGGCAGGAGGCAGAGATGCCCAGTGTCAGACTGGGGTGTCTGGGGCCCACCATACAGCTATATGCAAATACCTGATAGCCGTTATCCCTGTTATAGTGGAGCGTCGACAGTAAATCACAGGCGGCTCCTGCACATCTACTGTGCACCACTATAACTGGGATGTAGAATTACGGTAGTTTGCATTAAAGGTGTTCTTTGGATAAAACAAGTTATTACAGATCCATGGGCTCCACAGGATAGGTGATAAGTTATTGATCGTTTGGGTCCGAACATTGGAAAACGTACCGATCGGAAGAATGTGGAAGTTTTATCCCTGTCAGGACACTACTTATCCCCATTTTAAAATGCAGCGGCAGGTGGGACGTCTGACCGCAGCCTCATTCATTCTCTTTAGGGCTTCCAGAAAAAAAACAAGAAAAGCCAGTGAGGGAATGAATGGATCAGTGGTCAAGTCGCACATGAGCTCCAGTCTAATGGGGATAAATGCTCCACATTCTACCAATCAGTGCAGGTCCCAGCATTCAGACCCCCACTAATCAATAACTTATCACTTATCCTGTGGAGAGGTGATTACTTTTTTCCCTGTAGAACCCCTATCAGTGCATCTTGTTCCAAGTATTTAATACTAATGGAAATAAAGAATCTTCTCCTAATTAATATCAGAGAGAACAAATGACCACCATACACAACACAATCCACTATACCAACACCAATAATACCACATACAAAGGAGAAATACCGCACATCATGACTGGACTACATATTTCCAGCATATAGCGACCAATAATACCACATACAAGGGAGAAATACCGCCACACGGTGACCAGACCAGACATTACCAGCATATAACGACCAAATAATTCCACATACTAGGGGGAAATACCGCCACACCATGACGAGATCACATATTACCACCACATAGTGACCGAATAATACCACATACTGTTCAAGGGAGAAATACCACCACACTGTGACCAGACCAGATATTAACAGCATATAGAATCCAAATAATTCCCCATTATTGCTCTCTCCACCTCCTCCGTCATTGTTCCCCCCACCTCCTCCATCATTATAACAATAATCTGTATTTTTATGTAGCGCTAACATATTCCGCAGTGCTTTAGACTCATAATCATTGCTCTCCCTCACCTCCATCATTGCTCTCCCCCACCTCCTCCATCATTGCTCTCCCCCATCCCCATCACTGATCTCCCCTACCTCCTCCATCATTGCTCTCTCCCACCTCCTCCATCATTGCTCTCCCCCACCTCCTCCATCATTGCTCTCTCCCATCCCCATCATTGCTCTCCCCCTCCTTCTCCATCATTGTTCTACCCCATCTGCATCATTGCTCTCCCCCACCTCCATCCTTGCGCTCCCCCACCTCCTCCATCACTGCTCTCCCCCATCCCCATCATTTATCTCCCCCACCTCCATCCTCGCGCTCCCCCACCTCCTCCATCACTGCTCTCCCCCATCCCCATCATTGCTCTCCCCACCTCCTCCATCATTGTTCTCCCTCACCTCCTCCATCATTGCTCTCCCCATCCCCATCCATCATTGCTCTCCCCCAACTCCTCCATCATTGCTCTCCCCCACCTCCTCCATCGTTGCTCTCCTCATCTCCATCATTGCTCTCCCCCCACCTCATCATTGCGCTCCCCCATATTTTTTCTCCCCATCCTCATCATTGCTCTCCCCATTCTCATCATTGCTCTCCCCATCCTCATCATTGTTCTCCCCCACCACCCCTCATTGTCCTGGACCTCTCCCCTTGTATTAGTTAAAAAAAAAAACAACACTCACCTCTCTGCTCGTTCCCCCGCAGCATCCTCGTCGTTGGCAACTTTCTCCCTGACACAGGCCCGCGCTGCATGCTGACATCAAGCCGCATGTGCCTGTTTCAGGGAGAAAGCACCGGGCAGGAAGCCGAGGATGGATCCCTCCGCTCTGCTGCCATTTTCCTCCTGTCAGCAGCTGAGCTGGAGGGATCGCATCGCTCCCTGCCCGCCACACACAATGAGGTCAATCTGGCCATGGGCCCCCCCCGGAGCCTGGGGCTCTGAGAAGCAGGCCAGATTGCCCTCACTATTAGCCGACCTGCAAGGGCCCCCCTCCACCTCCGGGCCCTGGTGCAGCTGCACCGACGTATGTCCGCCCCTGCGTCAGCCGCCGGCCACTGATAGGTTGGCGGCCACGTTAACCAGCGGGCCCCCGTGCGTCCTGCTCGGGGGCCCGTCGAGGACCTGGGCTCAGTCCGACCCTGGACGCTGGCGCTACAAAGAGTGAGGAGGGTTGAAAAAAGTAATTGTAGTCTGTTGCTTGCAATATCTGTGTCCTGTTCCTTGACTATGTGTTTCACAGTAGATAAGACAGAACATAAAACTATGATTTACTTGCAAATATAATAACTGTACAACAATAAAGGAGAAGAAACATGCAGGGTATGTCCACCCTGGCACAGTACTGGGCCCTATATAAAGGCTGAAATGTTCATAATGCAAAGTCTATTATTACAGCAAATGTTTTCAAAATGCCAGAAATCTAGAAGGAGTCAGTATTTGCTTACATTGTGCGTGCCTGTGATTTTTATTTGTGCTGTCAGGGAGTATTTTTAAACAATGCCCTGAATCACCTGTGCCAGTAAAACTTCATACCTGGCTCTTATTGTGCGAAACTGTTGACATTTGTCTCAAATGACCTCTGACAATCCAGCTTCTGTGCGAAGGCTCCTACGGCCAAGTTCTCAGTTTTTATTTTCCTTGCCCTCCCAACTCTCTGAGGTTTTTGTTTTCCGAAGTTCCAGTTACGTGGTTTAAATGACAAATTCCTTTAATCGTGCTGAGAACAAATGGACTATCCAGCCATGGTACTCAAGCAGGAAGCACAGGCATCTGGTATACAGTTTATCTAGTCATCATCTAATTATTATTTATTTCAAGTCACTATTTATTTCAGGGTGCTGTACATAAACTAAAATGAAAAAACAAGTACAATAAACATGAACTAAAGGAGTAACAGATAGAAATGGTTGGTAGGGATGAGCGGACCTGTGGACGTTCGGGTTCTAGCACCCAGTCCAAAGTTTGGTTCCAGTACCAGAACTGTACCCTAACTTGAACCCGAACCCTATTGGAAACAATAGAGACCTGAACTTTGGATCTGGAAAAAAATTTTCTCTTTCTCTCTTCCCCCAGAACTCCGAACTTTGCAACAGACTTTCAGGAAAAGTTTGTGTTTGGTGTTTAGCGCCGAATACTAACTGTCCGGTACGAACCCCGAACTTTTAAGCTCGAGTTCGGTCCTCTCTAATGGTGGGTCCTAGCGACGAGAACAAAATGGTCTAATCTTTGAAAATATAACATTATTAACCAAAAAATCAAAAAGCCAGAATTGCCATTTCAAAACATTATGTACCCCAAAATAGTCAATAATATTTCTATGTACCGAAAAAAAAGTCCTCACACAGCTTAATCAATGGAAAATAAGAAAATGGTGACACAAATCGTTTCTATTTTTTTTTTTTTTTTACAAATATTTAGATTTTTTTTTTACCATGAAAATAGAAAAAACAAAGTATACAAGTTTAGTGTAAGCCTAGTCATAGTGAAATTACATTTTTACAACACAATGAATGCCGTAAAAACAAAACCCAAACTATAATGGCAGAATTATTTTTGCTATTTCACCGCACTGGGAATTTTTTTCCCCATTTTCCAGTACATTTCATGGCAAAATTAATGGTGTCATTAATGGTGTCATTCAAAACTACAACACTTCCTGCACGAAACAAGCCCTCATTTGTCTGTTGATGGAAAAAAAAAAAAAAAAAGTTGTGGTTCTTGTAAGAAAGTGAGTGAAAACCTAAAACACAAAAAGAAAAATTGACTGGGGTGAGAAGGGGTTAAAAAATCTCTATATTCCGCCCCTTATTGTGGTTCAATCCTCTAAATTTATGTGCAGCAGTAACCCTAAAATCTTTTTACTCACTGGAGCTTTAGAAGTCTTTAGACAAGTTGTTGGCCAGCATTAGGTAACGTAATCATATCAAGCTAAAATTTCCACCTCAAGGAAGTAGCTATATTTTCTAACAATGTTACAGATAACGAAATTATTCATTTTAACATACCTAGATAGAAGAAGGAATGTGTTTTTTTTATTTCTTTGCTTTGCTTTTAATTAGAAGTTATTTGCTGTTTATAAACTGATTCCACTTAGAAGTTGAGATAACATAAATAAATAGATCTGAATTATAGTTGTTATCAATGTTTAAACATTCAATTACACAATTATACAGCGCAGTGAATGTGAGTGCATTGTACTAGTGCAATATCAGATGACATTTGCCATTTACTAAAGTGATCAAAGCCACAATTAATTAATTAATTAGCTGCAATAAAGTCTCTATTTATCTCACTGAAAGTGATGGAATAATTGATATAGAATTCAAGAATCAGTTAAACATAGGAGCCGCTAAATCTGTCAAATATAATATTTACATCTTGCACATTTATGGCAGATCCACAGGAAATAAATGTTGGTCAACTATCATGGGTCACCCGAGGAATGGAATATTCAGTCGACATGGATATCCGATACTGATATCAATTAAAATTCATGACAGGGTATGGCCAACTCGGGTGGGTGAGGGATCCCCCATCATCCTCATTAGCCCTCCCTAACATCGCCACAAAATAAAAAAACACATTTATTCTTTTGGATAATTTGGCCACAGCGGCCATTTATTTAACAATACACCATAATAACTTAGAAAAAGACGAGGGGGTTCTTGGAGCTAAAAGATCTGGCACATATTTTAATTTTCCAACAGGCCATTTTACCTTCAGCCGTGAAACCCAGCTCAAGGGCACCATACTACCACAGTACGTGGTATCTTCCACACCACCAGCTCCCGTGGTAAAACCCCGTCCAGAGCAAACCAAATGCCAGATCAACCCCTAATGAACTTAATGCCTTAGGGAATTATCCAATATAATTCCCTCCACCACCAATTAAATACCAACTCCAAGAACCCCGCCCCACCTCTCCACCCCCCGCCAAAAGCCACTGTGACAGAATTTTTTTTTTACAGAAATATGCACGTAAACTTAACCGACTCGACCTAGTACAGCTGCCTACAAAGAGGGAGGGTGGGTGGGTTTATTTTTTAAAACCTGGGAAACCCTCCCACCAAACCCAGTCATGGGGGCCTCCTCCTACTTCCATTCATCTCAAGTCCTCTTCTCAAATTTGAAACAAATACTGTACTTCTATGTGGTAGATATAACCAAACTACTACCACAACACTCTAGCAGTGATTTTTCACACATGGGACCAAAGAATTGTTCTTTAGCGTGACATCTGCCTTCTAGGAGAGTAAGGAGAAGGACTTTGAAGTGAGTAGTTGAAACTTCGAACTCCAGCTATATCCCCTCTATTTTTTTACACTCCGACTTCAACTCCTTGGCTCATATTTAATAAAGAGTATGTTTATCAAATGAAAAATGGTAACATCAGACTTTTCATTACCAACATGCTTAGCTTATATAATATTTAATATTTTTATTTTGAAGCTAGAAATGGAATCGATACATATCTAACTACTCTGACTCCACTCAAAACAGACTTAGTCTCCAAAGCCCTGTTCAGGATACCGAATTCATATTAGATAACTGACCGATCCTTCCAAAATTTCATGGTGGTCTCTTCAATTCCTTAATGCTTCATGAAAACGTCTTCCAAGGCTGCACCTATTGTTTTTAGGTACATGTCAAGTTTGTGGCAAGTATAAAGTCCAACCAATTATTCTGCACTTCCTTCTTTCTTAAAGGAGGTTAGAGGAAGAAAGCTGTGTGGAATTGGTGAGGGCTTCTTGGTGGTGTGCATGGCGATACTTTTAATGATAATGGTACTTATCAGCTATTTTTAAGCTGATGAAGGGTCTTGTGCGTCCTGAGCTGCCCATGATAAAAACACAGCTGGAAGCAGTGTAGGAGCTTGACTAGGTGTTTCCCACAGGTATTCTGGATAGACCAGAGGCTTCAACTTTTCCCCTTCATCCTTTTGCACTGTCTATATACATTAGAAGTAGTTGCTTTCCCTCAAGCCCCCACCAGCACATTGCTGCAATTTTTTTTTATGTTAGTCCACATCCCTAACCTAGTCTAGTCATTTTGGTGCACCCGTACAGAAAAGGTGCCCTCACAGTGCATTTCCACCCACGTATGATGCCCCCACAGTTTGTTCCCCCTGAAGATGCTACAAACACACAATATTTTACCCTGAAAATATGACGTCCTAAGGTGTCCTCCATATACAGTGCAATGTCCCCACAGTACCACCCCCAATACACACAATATATGATCCCCAAATGAACTCTCCCACACACAATATGATGCCCCTCCACAACGCCCCACTTGGAACAGTGCACTGCCTAAAAATATAAACAATTCTCCCAGCCCCATTCCTAGGATGAGGAGATCTACAGGTCAGCTCTGGTCTGTGCGACGCGTGGCTCTGTGCAACAAGTGCAAACTAATGATATCCTCACTGAACATCAGAAAAGGGCATAAGCTGAATTGTAGAGGAGGGAGCGCTGCTCCACCATTGTTTTCAACAGTGGAAACAATTACATCTGAAATGAAGTAGTTTGAAGATATAAGAAGCTAGAAACAAAAGGGGAAGCTTCTTGTGGAGGAGAGCTATGATCCTCTTAATTTTAAGAAATTGTGGGAATCTCAGCTCAAGGATATCTACTGATATTGTCTGCCATATTTTAGTGAGATACTCTAGATGAAGGCATTAAAACTTTTAACTTTTATCTTTTGGAAAGCACTTTAGATCTTTGGTTTATGTCATTGGTCCACTCCATAGCAGCACATTTTAATCCTTTAAACTTCCTGTAAGAACTTGAGGCCCGGATTACGTCTGCTCAATAAATGTTATTTAGATCAACATTTTTATTATCGCATGTCTTACATTCATGCAACAATTTTAATTTTCTAAATGTCATCACACCCACTTCACAACACCTCATTAAATTCATCACACAGTTTTATACAGCCCTGGCAACTCTTTTCAACTCTTCATAAAGATTTAATTTATATTGTCTTTATTGTTATTAGTAAATTAAGGTAAAAGGAATATAAAAGTTGAACTAAAATCATGAATGATCATACATGCCTAAAGCAAGTAAGGAAAGGAGCTCATCAAAAACTACTGTAAATACAAGTTATAGTCTTTTGAGTTCCTAAAAGGTACTTACGAGCCCCAAAAATTACAAAGGTTTTATATATTTACTTTTTAAAATCTGCATCATTTCCTTGACACTGACCTGGAAGGAACAAAACTTGTGGAAAAATTTACAAAAACATTTTTTTAGGGACCACATCATATTTGAAGTCATTTTGAGGGGTCTTTATGACAGAAAATACCCAAAATTGACACCATTCTAAAAACTGCACCCCTCAAGGTGCTCAAAACCACATTCAAGAACTTTATTAACCCTTCAGGTGCTTCACATGAATTTTTGGAATGTGGAAGAAAAAAATGAACATTTAACTTTTTTCACAAAAATGTTACTTTAGACCCAATTTTTTTATTTTCACAGGGGTAGCAGAAAAAAATGGACCCCAAATTTTTTTGTGCAATTTCTCTTGAACGCGCTGATACTCCATATGTGAGGGAAAACCACTGTTTGGGCGCACTGCAGGGTTCGGAAGGGAAGGAGCGCCATTAGACTTTTTGAATGTAAAATTTGTCTGAATAATTAACAGACGCCATGTTGCGTTTGGAGAGCTCCTGATGTTCCTAAACAGTGGAAACCCCCCATAAGTGACACCATTTTGGAAACTAGACCCCTTAGGGAACTTATCTAGATGTGTGGTGAGCACCTTGCACCCCCAGCCGCTTCACAGAAGTTTATAATATTGAGCTGTAAAAATAAAATTTTCACATTTTTCCCGCAAAAACGTTTTTCATCCCTTAGTTTTGCATTATCATAAGGGTAATAGGAAAAATTGCACCATGAAATTTGATGTGCAATTTCTCCTGAACACGCTGATACCCCATATGTGGAGGAAAACCACTGTTTGGGCGCACGGCAGGGTTTGGAAGGGAAGGAGCGCCATTTGACTTTTTGAATGTAAAATTTGTTTGAATAATTAGCGGATGCCATGTTGCATTTGGGGAGCCCCTGATGTGCCTAAACAGTGGAAACCCCCCACAAGTGACACCATTTTGGAAAGTAGACCCCTTAGGGAACTTATCTAGATGTGTGGTGAGCACCTTGCACCCCCAGCCGCTTCACAGAAGTTTATAATATTGAGCCGTAAAAATAAAATTTTCACATTTTTCCCACAAAAAACGTTTTTCATTCCCTAATTTTGCATTATCATAAGGGTAACAGGATAAATTGCACCATGAAATTTGTTGTGCAATTTCTCCTGAGTACGCCGATACCCCATATGTGGGGGAAAACCACTGCTTTGGTGTACGGCAGGGTTCGGAAGAGAAAGGAGCGCTATGTTGGCTGGGATAGGTTGCAGACACCATGTCACATTTGAAGAGTCGCAGACATGCCGAAACAGCAGAAACCCCCACAAGTGACCCCATTTTGTAAACTACACCTCTCAAGGAATTCATCTAGGGAAGTAGTGAGTATTTTTTAATTTTTAAATTTATACCATTGGGCAGTGAAAAAAGCATAATTATATTTTTACCACAAAAAAATGTTTTACCCTCAGATTTTACATTTTTACACAGGGCAATGGGTAAAACTGGTGCCGAAATGTGTCACACAATTTCTTCTAAAAGTGTCAATACCCCATATGTGGCTGTATCGTACCACTCAGCCATACGGCGAGATCTGGGGGGGACGGAGTGCTATTTGACAATTGGAGAACAAATTATTGTAGAATAGGCATTTGGATTTGGGAGCACTAAATTTTCTGAATTTCTTTTGGGGGGCAAGGGCCATTTCGCTTTTCCAGAGCCTTTCTGCTACCAGTAACTTGGAAGTCCCTTATAATTTTAACAGATGACGGACCTGAGTGGGGACTAGCTTTTTTTGAGGACTGAGTTGAAGCTTTTATTGGGAACATTTTACGTAACATTTATCCGGCGCTCTAGGCTGAGCACTTACATCGGGGTTTCCATCTAAATTTCCAAGTGATGTAATTCAGATGAAACCCCTGCGGGATCCATTCACTGTAATGAGGCAGCAGAGTTACTCTGGACTCCATCTGGCCTCTGTTTAGCGGTGTCCTTTTTTTCAGAAGTGCACAAAACTGTGGCCAACCGCACTTTTATGCACTCCTAAAACAAATGACACCGTGGGATCCCAGGCCAGACGGTATCCACAGTGCCTATATCTGCCTCATTACAGGTAATCTTCCGTCATGGGTTCCGGCTGAATCACGTATTTCAGAGATTTACACGGAAACTCTGGGGTAAGTGCTCAGCGCAGAGCGCAGGATAAATGTAAGGCTCTGCGCCTTACTGCGATCTTTGGGAGACATAATAAACTAATCAGTAGCAGGTGAAGAATTGGTTTTATTTATTTTTTACGCCGCTCCTAGTGTGATATAACTGATTAGATTACTTTATTCTTCGGGTCGGTGCGATTACAGAGATACCAGATTTATATCGGGTTTTTATGACTGACAGCTGTCACACACTAAAAGACGCTTTTTTTCGCAAAATCTAGTTTTTGCATCGCCATATTTTGAGAGCTATAATTTTCCCAGATTTTGGCCGACAGAGTCATGTGACGGCTTGTTTTTTGCGGGACGAGTTGACATTTTTATTAGTACCATTTTTGGGTACGTGACATTTTTTGATCGCTTTCTATTCCGTTTTTTGGGAGGTAAAATTAACAAAAACCAACAATTCAGGAATTGTTTTTTGAGTTTTTTTTTATGCCGTTCTGCGTGTGGTAAAAGTGATCAGGCAGCGTTATTCTTCGGGTCAGTACGTTTACAGCGATACTACACTTACTGTATATTTTTTTATGTTTTGGCGCTTTTACACATTAAAACCATTTTATAGAAAAATATTTTTTTTGCATTGCTTTATTCTGAGAGGTATAACTTTTTTATTTTTCGGCTGATGGAGCTGTATGGCAGCTTGTTTTTTTGCGGAACAAGATGACGTTTTCAGCGGTACCATTTTTATTTCCATTTTGCTTTTTGATCGCATTTTTTTCCACTTTTTGTTTGGCAATATGAGGAAAAAGCATAGTTTTTTGCTCCGTTTTTTATTTATTTTTATTACGGTGTGCACAGAAGGAGTTAATTAGTGTGACAGTTTTATAGCTCGGGTTGTTTCGGACGCAGTGATACCAAATATGTGTACTTTTTTTATTTTTGCATAAATATACGGATTTATCGGTTTAATATTTTATTTATTTATTTTTATTTATTTTGTAATTTTTTTTTAACAGTTTAAAAACATTTTTTTTTTACTTTTTTTTTTAATTTTTACTTAGTCCCTGTATGGGACATTAATTTTTATTTTTCTGATCACTGATCTCATGTAATGTAATAGACATGTGTTACATTACATGAGATCTTCCCTGACTGTTTCACAGTCAGTCTCCTGCCTGGCTTCAGCTGCAGGCTGAGCCAGGCAGGACACCATATATGGCAGATCTGGAGGCGGTCATGTGACCTCCAGCTGCCATAGCAACGTCAGGTCCTGGAAGGTATAAGACGGCCGTCGGAGAGGAAAGTGGACGACCCCCTCTCCTCCTGCTGTCTTCTATATGCCGCGATCACTATAGATCACGGCATATAGAAGACAACAAAGGGTCAACATCACTGGGACCTGATCCAATCAGGTCCCGATGATGTTCCCTGTCAGAGCTATCGATCTGCACCGCTCCCGCAGCGCTTGCAAGACCCTGGGGGTCCTGAGCGCTGCAGGACTACCCACCGTTTTTAAACGTCCGCGCTGCACAGAGCCCAGGCAACGTGGACGTTTATCTACAGTGGGCGGTCGGGAAGCGGTTAAATTAACATGAACAATTACAAATATGTAAAGTTTAAATGGATTTTTATAAACCTTCTCTACATTAAGGAAGTAACGGTAATACGATAACCTTTTGACATTGGATGGATCATGAGAGCATAAAAATTTCTATTTTCAAAACCTACCAGCATATACTTGTTTATAAATTAAACCCCACCTATTAAATCACCATAAATATATGTGAGGTGGGGGGCCTGAAAATGTGTTATTTGATAAGGTAGATATCGAGGTGGTAGGTCTTGCTTCTCAAGTATTGCAAAACTACACACAAATTATAAATATATTTAGAGAAATTAGGCAGAAATAATAAATTTTGCACATGTGATTATGTGGAAAGTGTCAATTCAATATTTAGAATTTGAGATATGTTGACTCTTGAAGGTAACATCTTTCCTAATACCCACTGATAGAAGATTGTAATCAGAACAGCTAAAATGTCATGTGAGTTTCATGCTGCAATAAGAAAACAGTCAACTCAATGGGTAATTGGCTGACCTATACATGTAAATTATTTCTATGAAGGGAAAAAGAGGCTAACAGACCAATATGGCACACCACTAATCATGGTGATCCTAGTTTCCTCTAATGGAAGATGTTGGGATAAAATCACACTAGAGATGAGTGATTAGATTTTAAACAGATCAAATCCGCTACAAATTTCCTCAAAAATTTGGATTCTAAAGAATTTGAATTTTAGGGGATTTAGCATATAAAAATCCAGCAAAATAGTGGCCAAACGCACACACGGGATTCTTAGGGCCGGAAAGGGCTTAAAAAATACAATAAACTCATATTCACCTTTCCCTGACCCTCTCCATATCTGTCCCACCGCTGCCCACTTCTTTCTTCTTTCAAAAGGCTCTTCTTTCTTCTCCAGTCTGGCCTTCTTTCACTCCAAGCTCTCGGCAGGCAAGTTTATTATTTTTTTTAACATCTTCTCGGCCTATTTGCTTTGCACTGGCTTTATCAAAATTGAATCTTCTCCTTCAATTAAGAGTATCTGCCACAATTGAATTGGTGGAGAATCGTTCAACTCCAAAATAGATGTATCATAGTATGCCGAACCAAAATCAGTTCTATCCCATGACTAAGACAACGTCATGTGTAAGTTACTAAGGTTGGCCATAGACATTAGATGATGATTGACTTGTCCGACCATCAGCTATCTCTCCTTACCCCCTATACAAATGTCTTCTCAGTAATATGGGAGTGGGGGAAGTCTCCTTACACAGGCCGATAATTGTCTCTTTCATCATGTTTTAATAAACTTGCTCTGCAAAATGAAATTTTGGTTGGGGACGCGTCTAAGCAAGTTTTTGCAGCCTGCAATTAGCAAAAGACATCTTCCCTGTGCCAAACTACTGCCATCAACCAGGTCTGCATTACATAAATTGATGTCTAAATATAGGTACATGTAGAAGCTAATTGCATATTGCTAAGGTTTGTTGCAATGTCTGTATTTGACTGCAAAGTGTCAGATACTTTCTTAAGGGTGTATTCACACTTGGTAGATTTATTTCTACAGTAGTTTCGCCCCGTGTAAACTTACCCTCAGGCTTCTATCACACATACTTTTTATGAAGCTTTTTTTTATTTAGTTAATTTAATTAGAGAATATATCTAGCGTATTCACTGGACATGCCATAAATGTATAGCAGAAGATTCGGGCACCACCAGTACAACCTACTCCTATCTGTAGAAATCTGTCACTGCAGAGGTAGGCAAAATTACTCTATACTCAAAAACATGTACATTGAGGATAGACTTATAAATGAGGTCTGCTTAATTGATACGTTTTTCCACTGTCAGTAAAGCCAATAAAATATTAGGCAATACTTATTGGACCATGAAAATATCTGTACACATGTTCACTTGTAGACCACATTAAACACTTTAAAAGAAGATGTGTCTATGATTCATTAATAAGTTATCCTGTGTCTAAAAACATCATTCTCTGTAGTACCTATAGGGTCCTAAATGCAAAATTCTCAGAATGTACGTAACTGCTAACTCATTAGATGTGAAATGGAGATGATGACGGCTCGTTAGGACTTGAAGCAAATAATTTAATAAGAACTGAGAAGAGAGACTTGCACTTGGCATTGGTTGAGTTGTTTGTCACTAGACCTACGCAGGCTATGATAAATGATCTCTGATAAATGAGTATCTCCGTTCAGCTACAAGCCAAGAGCACTGGGCTGATTCAGTGACTTGGTTGAAATAACACAGTATGTAGTCAGAGGTCATGGGAAGGAAAATGAAGTAAGGGAACTGTTCGAGCTTATATTCCTCAGACCATCAGAGTCATTTTACAAACTCAAAATGGCTATAATGTTTCATATTGTACCTTTAGTGCTCACTTTTCTGTAGCAGGTATCTCACTGCACACAAGTAGCATTTATAGGAGTTTCTTCTCTGTGCTTTATAAATGGGACGCTCAGAAGTGCAAACATATAACCGACCCAAACAAAGCCTATAGTATATTTAGCCATATTTAAAGGGATTTTGTAGTCCAATGATCAGTAGTCTTCAGCACCTGAAACAGTTATAACACTATAACTTCCAGCATTTCCTGACAGCCACAAGCTGTTAGGTTGCTGTCAGGAAAGACTGCAAGTGGGGCCAAATTCATACATGCTATGATGTCTAAGTATGGACTTGCGAAGCACAGAATGATTGTGGATCTCCCAACTTAATCTCGACAGTTTCAGATATGCCTTTGAGGATGTCCAGTTTGGCTCAGGAGTCCACAGCCAGTCCATGCGTTACATTCTTATACTGAGAAAAACAGATATATGAATCCAGCCAGCAGTTCCAGAGCAGCTGGACTGCACAAGGTTGCTAATCCCTGAATATAGTTTTTAAATTAAAGGTATTCATTTTATAATGAAAAAATATGCCAAATTCTGACATAGTTTGCCCTCTTTTGAATAAAGCTAGTGTTTCTTAGGCCAATGGAAAAATATATTTATTGGTGTGAATTGGAGTGTATACATACATGAATGTATACATTTATTTTTTACTTCTAAAGTCAAAAAACAGACAAACTCATATTCCGGTGTTCCATGTGAAAAAATCACAGTATGTACCTGTTTGGTCCATTTTTCACATTAACACTGAAGCACCAATTCATCAAGACCGCCGCATATTTCAGCTTCCATGTACCACCGCAAGAAATGTGCTCCAGTCATGTGCTGGAGTACATTTCTATCATAATTTACACCACGTTTGTGACATAAATGCTGACGAAACTGCTGTCCAAACTCTGCCACGTTCCCTCTTCATGAGTGTCCAACTACTTTTCAAAAAGTTGCTGGAGCTGACCAAGACTAGTGTAAAAATGCCAAAAATCGCTATGAGTTGCACAAAAATTTTGTGACCTCTCAAACAGTTTTAAGACAGAAATCTGGCAAAAAATATTTGATGAATCAATACTTCAGTATTATCATTTGCGATTGGTGTGAACTTCATAAATGTGGGCCTTTTGTGTGTAAGTTCTCATCATTTACAAGTACAGTTAGGCAAAATGATTTGGAGGTTCCTGGTCTAGCGACTACATTGGTAGTCCGTGGCTGCCGTGAAGCCTGCGATTCTCCTCCTACCTGCTGGCATTCCCGCTCCTCTTCTGATAAGTAGGCCAAAGCCTGACATCATGAGTGTTGTCGCATTGCAACAATGACGTCACATCAGACCTACTAATTAGAAAAGGAGTCAGGGATGCCAACAGGTTCATAGGGCTTTAGTCCAGCAGTCATAGACTACCCCTGGACCAGGGCCCTTGCACAGCTCTATTCTTAAGATTTCTACTGGCTGTCTTGAAATAAAACGATTGTTTGCTTTTCACACATGAGGTATTTTCTACACTTGTATCCAGTTTAGGCAAATTGATTTCAAATGTTTGAAGTACAATAACAATTGATCTGCTCACCTTAGCACTTTAGTATCATATATCTCCTTAGGTCCCAGTCCAGATTTTAAGGAAACCAGCCTTGGAAGAACAGGGTGCAGCTCATATTGTATTTATATATACGTAGAACTTTGCAGCATACACATAATGGAAATGTCTACTGAGCTCAGGTACGCTGTAAGAGAAAAACATTTTTTTCTGTAGATCTACCACTTACAATCCAAACAGCACAGATATGTTGGAAATTGTAGTTTCACAGCAGCTAACCCCTACACTAAGTTTTACAGTGCTTGAACAATTTTCAGTTTTGAAAATGTACCCTTAAGCTTTATATAGATATATATATGAAAGTGTTCAAGTGATAGCATTAGCATGCCTACTGCTCTGTAAATCCTTATTGGTGACCTCTGACCTATTCTTGCTCCTTCCATGTTCCTTAATAATTATCCTGTCTGCTGTTCATGTTTCTCTTTTACCAATTATGCCCCTAAGGCCTCGTTCAGACATACTTTTTTAACATGTGTAAAGAAAATGGACCAATTTCTATCAGTGTTTTGGATCAGGTTTTCATCAGTGTTTGGTCATTTTGTCAGTTTTACCATCAGTGTTTCATCGGTGATCTTCTTATATGCAAAGAATAAAAAATTGCAAAGCTTGTCCTACTTATCGTTAGTTAACGGGGTTACTCATGTTTGAGAGTAAAGTTTGCAATTACTCTGTGACTGCAGACTTCTGAATCATGACAGGAGTGAGCGAGCAGTCACATGACCGCGTGTATACAATTTGCATATTTGAGGTCACATATCGACTAGTCTCATCCGGCCTTTTTCCATAGAAATGAATTAGAGAAGCAAAACCCGTTTAGTTGGCATATGACCGCATGCATGCAAGTCGCACCGCACGCTGTCACGATTCAAAAGTGCAGTCACATAGAGTAACTGCAGACTTCACTCTCAAACCTGGACAATCCCTTTAAACACGGACATTGCACGTATTGCTCAAGGATGGCATTCGTGTGCTATCCGTGATTTCCACAGATCCATATACCTGTATGGGTGATTTTGATCCGTGACTCGGATTGAAAATGGACAGGTCTCCATGCTTTTTTGCAACATAGCCTACAATGGGTATGTGGATTAAACACGTATATGAAAAACGGATGTCTGCTTGCCTACCTCAGCAGCACATGTACCCCACCGCTGACCTCTCTTTTTGATTAACCATAATGATACAGCCATTGTAGTGTCTATTAGTAAAAGAATATGAGAAATTCTTTACCCTTTTGCAATAGTCTCTATTATTCAATTATTATTACTTCTGCTTCCACCTACAGTGATTTCTTGCTATTTTGCATTCATCAATGTAAATTTCATACACAGTTCATTTAATACATTTTAGGGTCATACAGGCCTAATAAAAGCAAGATAATGTGGAAATGGTTAACTATGAATTGCTTATCATTATCATGCATTACGAGTCACAATAGTTTTTATATATAGGCTAATGACGCTCTCTATATCATTATCATTTAAGAACTATAATGACAATGTCTGTAAGAATGTAGATAATGTCCGGCCGCATTTTCACAGATTACACTTCAGGTGTTTACACATTTTTTAACACCTAAGAGTCAATGCCGATGACTCGCCTAGGGGGATATGGGGGACTCGGTACCCGGGCCTTTACTTTCTTGGGATGTCACGGCGGTCGGCCCGTACCCTGGGGTCACTCTTAAAAAGGGGTTGTTGCTTGAAGGGATGATAAACAGTTTTGTCTCGTGATGCCACCTGTGGTTCCTGGTAATGGGTACCAGCGCTGCTGCAGACCTCTGGAGCAGATGTTAGGGCAGTTGGGTTGGTGCGGCTCTCCACAGGCAGAGCTCATGTCCAGGGCAGTGTAGGTGTAAATGGTGATGCTGGGTGTTGTAGTGCAGGAGCGATGGCGCAGCAGCAATAACTGACAGAGACAGTGGGTTGCAGTCGTCCGAGTTTACTCACAGTTGTTAAGTTCCTCAGGTTGCACTGTACAGGTGACAGCCTCCCACGTCGTGCGGCGTTCACCAGGCAGGGGTTCAGCACTCCCTCAAGTATCTCAAGAGCACTTAACGGGACCCCTTTCTGTATGTTCCCTTCTTAGCCGACTTCCCACGCTGGGTCTCTCCCTCCTGCCCTGTGCCCCGCCAAATAAAGTCCCGATCTGGTACCTTGGGATCCTTCTGGGCAACTTGGAGTTCCCGGACCTTACTTGGTGACCTTTTCGGCGACTTAGGTGCGGATGTGGCAACTGCACCTTGAAAGTGCAGAAGCCTCCGGTTTTCTAGCTGAGACCTAAACTAACTCGGCTAGTCCAGGGACCGGTTCCCTTCTTGCGGCCTGATCCCTCCACCGCCTGGCAGATTCGGGCGTACGGGTGCGTCCTGCATTCACTTTTCCCCCTTTGGGATCCCTTCCGTTCCTGGAGCTCTTTCCTGCTCCCACTCCTCTCTCAGTCCTGGGCCTGGCAGGCTAAGCCTGCCTCCCGAGCAGAGCTCCTGCAGAGCCTCTGCTCCTCTCGTCCTCTCACTCACTCTCTCTTCCTCTCTCTCCCTAAAAAGATGGCTTCCCTATATATATATGTCTCTTCTTCAAGTGCTCCCCTGGTCTGCGTCCTCCACCCACACCCACTACATGGTTCCCCCTCACTTTGGTTCCCCCTCACTCCAGCCAGGGACGGGGCCAGCAGAAAGCAGTGCATATTGCCCTTTCAGCCGGTCTGGAGTAGTGTAGTGTTGGGTGCAGGTGTTAGGGTCCTGGGCAGCACTCCATCCTTACCTGAGAGAATGAGATTCCACACCTCTGGATGAGGTGCAGTACCTCTGTGGCGACTGAACCCTCAGGGGCGCCACATACCCCCTTGGTAAAACACAGCACGTCCGCGGGCTGGAACAGAGTAAAAACAGGGTATTTTTTCAGACATGCAATTTTTTTTTTTTTAGATGCATCACATATAAGATTATAAACAAACTCTTTCTTCCCTTTATGGGAGGCACTTTTTCTTAAATGTTACTGGTTACTTTTATCAAAACATTATAAAACTTTCTTCAAGTATATAAAACATTTTTCATATAAGACATTCTTCTTAAAGTTACAGTGAGTCCCATAACCAGGTGTCCATCTCACTGGTGAAGGTGCAACATGAGTAGCATGAGGGACTCGTCCGAAAACCCTCAACGTAGGCCCTGGGCGTGGCTACAGGGCATAAGTGATCAAGGTGTTGGACCATGTCTTCGGCCAAGCCAAACGGGTTTTTGTTCAGTGGTCTCTTAATATAAAACCAATAGGGGGCACTTTAATAAGTACAACTATTTACAATGGACAGTTCTTGGCTGCTCACAGTCCTCAGCCTGCAAGTCTTTATACCCTTTACGGGTAACTAAATGTATGTCTGGACTGAATGGTGTGAGCGTGATTAGTGATCCCACTGTACCATGAACCGAGGAGTGCCTGGAGGGGCGTAACTAAGTATCAACCCGATCCGACCCAGGTCGCACGGCGGCTCAGTAGACTCTGTGAACCAAGGAGGAACCGAGCAGAGGGACCAGGTGCTACTCCAGGTCAGACCCCGGTCACAGCTGTTGACCCACACCGGGGAATGCAGGAACAGGCAGGTTAGACTGGCATGTAGACAGGTGGGTACTGACAAACACGGCTGGTATGCAGACTGGTGGATATTGACAGGCACGGCTGGCGTGCAGACAGGTGGGCACAGGCAGGTACGACTGACATGCAGACAGGTGGGTACTGGCAGGTAGAAACGCAGGCAGGATAGGGACCTGTACAGACAGGGACACAGGAACGGAGCCGCAGGTGCGGTAGACGAGCAGAGCAAAACCCGCAGATGCGGTAGACAAGCTGAGCAGAGCAAAACCCGCAGATGTAGTAGACAAGCTGAGCAGAGCAAAACCCGCAGATGCGGTAGACAAGCTGAGCAGAGCAAAACCCGCAGATGCGGTAGACAAGCAGAGCAGAGCAAAACCCGCAGATGCGGTAGACAAGCTGAGCAGAGCAAAACCCGCAGATGCGGTAGACAAGCTGAGCAGAGCAAAACCCGCAGATGCGGTAGACAAGCTGAGCAGAGCAAAACCCGCAGATGCGGTAGACAAGCTGAGCAGAGCAAAACCCGCAGATGCGGTTGACAAGCTGAGCAGAGCAAAACCCGCAGATGCAGTAGACAAGCTGAGCAGAGCAAGACCCGCAGATGCGGTAGACAAGCTGAGCAGAGCAAAACCCGCAGGTGCGGAAAACAAGCAAAGCGGAGCAAAACCGCAAGCGCGGTGAACGAGCAGAGCAAAACCGCAGGTGTGGAGAACAAGCAGAGCGGAGCAAAACCGCAAGCACGGTGAACAAGCAGAGCGGAGCAAAACCACAGGCGCGGTGAACAGGCAGAGCAGAGCAAAACCGCAGGTGCGGTAAATAAGCGGAGCAGAGCAGAACCCCCGGAGCGGTGACCAAGCAGAGCAGAATAGAACCGCAGGTGCGGTAACCAAACAGAGCAGAGCGGAACCGCCGGAGCTGTGAACAAGCAGAACGGAGCAGAAAGTGAAGGCAGACGGGACAGGGCTCTGTTCACATGGAACAGACTGGAAAATACAGGAAGATGGTTAGAACACAGGAGGTAGATACGGAGGAAGGGAAAGGGGACAAGCAGAACCAGATACACACAAGGTACTACAATGAAGTAGCGAGTGAACACAAAACTCACAAACAGAAGTACAGAGACAACGAGTTGGAGTTAGGTGCAGGTTCAGACACTGCAGGAAAAGGGAAGATTCGGACATAGAGACAAACAAGTAATGGGCTAGGACACTGTTCAGACTGGAACTGAACCGGGAATAATATACAGGAACGAGCCTGGGAATTCAGCCCCCAGGGTGGTGGAAACAGACTAGAAGTCAGAGATACAGGTAGTGGCCCTGGGTACTCGGCCCCCAGGGTGGCAGAAACAGAGTCAGGACAGGACCTGGCAACTAACAGTTGTACAGAACACAGACTGTAAGAAAGTGTTGCTCAGGCACCTCCCACTGGGTGGAGGGGGTTTAAGTATCCAGTGACTCACAGCAATAGGCTGGGGACACATTAGGACTGTGCACACAGTAGCTATAAGAAACAAGCAGAAAGCCGCGCTGACGCCCTAAGCAATCAGACAAGAGACATGGACAGAGCAGGTATTGGAGCAAAGAGTGCAGCATGGACTGACAGTTAAGATTGCGGTCTTGCATAGTGGGAGGTGGTGCACTATGCAAGCACGCCGCCAGGGATGTTACAATGCACACATAACTTTTTCAGTTCACACACAAATTTTCTTCTGTACCCTTACGGGTAACTACTTGCACTGTTCAGTTCCACTTACTTTTGCTCAGTAGTGGTATCCCTGCTGGGGGTATTCTTGGTTTTTGCCGACTGACCCAGCCGGGTCATCAGCCCTAGACTGCAGGGGCATGTCCTCTTCCTCCTCGACCACGCGGTACACCTGGAGGGCATACCACCCGCGCTCCCCGTGGTGTCTGGTGTAAGTGACACGGTCACCGGGATAAAGGTTTCTGTCGGGATGGCCCTGTTCAAGGTGGGGCTCGACATCCTGCCGATTGACGAAAATATCCCGAGCGAATTATGGATTCCGTATAAAGCCCCATTCGGCTTCCAGGTTGAATTTGACTATGAGCCCTTCCACCCGGGGACTGGGCTTGACGGACTCGGCCTGGCGGACTTTAGCTTTGGCTACCTTGTTCCGGGACTCCATCTGCTCCCAGCGCACCCGCCGGGTGCGCCGCTCTTTCTCCAACTGCAGGAGTTCTTGCCTGCAGTATTCCTCCCTCTGGAGAGCTTGGGCCTGGGTCTCCTGTGGGAAACCCATGAGGTCCCCCTCCCGGTTGTCCCACCTAAATTCTTCTCCTTCCTGGCAGGCAACCTGGGGTGCTGATATAGGTGCTAGAGGGGGTCCCTGCTGGTCCTCGAATCTGACGGACCAGTCATAGGAAGGGGTCCCGCCCCCTGGGCCTGTGCTGTGCAGGGGGATACCCGGAGCCGGATCGCTGGGGGTTGTAGTCCTCTGTGGCGGTGACCCGGTCCGTGCCCAGGGCGGTCAAACCAGTGGCAGTCTATTGGTATTGTAATTGTCCGACTACGCCACCCGTGGATTGCGGTCAGTGGGGACCGCCGCTGCGCTGTAGACCGCTGAGGCTGATGTTATATGCGCAGCCAAGAATGGGATGACTCCCCACGGGGGAAGTATTGCCTCAGGGCAGCTAGAGTGAATGATGGGAGTGATGGTGTGAGCGTCCCAGGAGTAATGGTGCTGGTGCGGCGATGAAACACAGAGACGTGTGGTGCAGTTCAGGGTCTTCACTGATGGTATAACACAGACCCTCCCGGGAGTACTGGTTAGCAGTAGGGCCTGGTCAGTCTGTAAGCAAGTAGGATCTCCCCTGGCCAGGTGGAGTTGTAGGCCTCCCCGACTATCTGCACTCTTTCCTGGCTACCTTGCTCTATGCGGGTAGAAGTAGCCCACGTCCCTGAGTATACCGTGTGGTGCTCACCCGTATGGCCGGTGACTTGGGGCCTTCCGTTAGCCTCCGCTTCACGATGGCGGTGCTGGTCCCTTGCTTGTGACCGTGCCTCCGGGCTTCTAAGGCCAGAGGACATGGAATCCCCTGCCGGTTGGATTCTGCTGCTGGACCTGGATGTCCCCACAGCCTCGGACTCCGTGTCCGGGTTTAGTGTCTTCAGCCAAGGCGAGCTATCTAGCTTCCAGCCTCTGGCACTCGTTCCTGCTCCTACAGAGCTCCTGTTGTCACTTTCCCTGTGTTTGGAACTTCACTCCAGGCTCTGACTAACCTAATCCCGCCCCAGACCCAGTTTATAAGGGCAGATTCCTCCCCTCCCAGGTCTGGGTGGGCCGTGTTGCATGCTTAGGGCTCCTGACCAGAGAAACCTCCCACTTGCTCTCAGACATAATATCTCTATTACTGTGGCAACCAGACCCCTGGGGTGCCACATTCCCCCCTAGTAAATTTTAGTACTCCGGGACTAAACACATTTTTAAAGAAACATAAATGCAGGGTATAACAATAATACAATAACATATTTACAAGAAGCTTTAGTCTGTAGAGGTCACGGCGTGTCAGCAACCGGGTGTCCATATCACCCAAGGTGAAGTTTTAAGCGAAGTAGGGGACCTGTCCAAAGCAAACCCCTTGAGTTGGCCTTGGGCGTGGCTGCAAGGCTGAAGCTAGCTACTTTGGGCCGCAAGTAGGCCACGCCAGACAGGTTTTCTCTTCCGCGGCTGTCTTCGCAAGAGGCACCAAGGTGCAACTATCTACAAGATTGTTCCGGTTATCCAGTGTCCATAACCTGTTAGTCCATAGAAATCTGCAGGGTAACTGAGAAACATAATTAATAACAGGCAACAACAAAAAACATAAACAGTTAAACGGATAAATTCACAGTGCATTACTTTAGATTTTCCAGCGAGCAGGCATCTGACCTCTAGTGACTCTAGTGGACCTACGGAGCTTACTAACTGGTCCTGCACTACAGGTTGTAGGAGGTGTTATGGGTAAGCTGGGCAGCTGTCTACGTACTCTTTGGCTCACTAGGGGCACGGCAGGCTCGCTACTAGCAGAGGGTTGATTCTCCTGGTCTGCTGGTATGGATTCTTCTGCCTCCTGGGCCGGCTGCTCTTCCAGCTCTACCTGGTCTTCTGTAGGCACTTGAGGGGCTGGCTGGAGAAAAGTGAGGACGGGCACCACGATAGCGTTGTTTACTTGTGTCCAGGACCGGGGAAAGTCTCCGAGTACGGTGCTGATCATTTCCTCCTTTTTCTCTACGGGTTGAGGGTCTTCCTGATCTTCATCCGTGCTTTGCAATTTCTCGGGGCACTTTTTCAGGTGGTCTCTGGAGACAGTGGCTGTGGTCTCTCCTCCATCCTTGCTGATGACGTACACCTTTGGATTATTGTGGCTTGAGGGCAGTACGGTGTACGGGTCCTTTTCCCACTGGTTGTCCAACTTATGGAGCCGCCTTTTTCTTTTCAAGACCTGATCTCCAGGTACCAGGGGAACAGCGGGAGCATGTTGGTTATAAGTCCTCTCCTACCTTTCTCTTGATTGACAGAGACTTCGCTCGACGCTCTCCTGTACTTTCCGGTACTGCTGCTGCCGTTCTGTATCCCAGTCTGCCTCTGGCGAGGTGTCCTCAGGTGTCAGGACTCCCATATCCAGGTCAATAGGCAGCTTACCAGGTCTTGCTCACATTAGGTAAGCCGGGGTACAGTTGGTGGAACCTACCGGGATGTGGTTATACAGGTCCACCAGATCGGGCAGTTTCTCAGGCCACAGACTGCGTTCTTCCAGGGGCAATGTTTTTAGCAGATCTATCACCACCTGGTTCATCTTCTCGCAGAGTCCATTGGTTTGGGGGTGATAGGGTGTTGTTCTTATCTTCTTGCAGCCATACAGGTTGCAGAACTCCTGGAAGACCTCCGCTTCGAAGGCTGGTCCTTGGTCCGTCAGCACTTGGTCCGGGTACCCGTGTGGGCGGCAGAAGTGCAACTGGAAGGCTCTGGCTGCTGTCTGAGCCATCAGGTCTTTGACAGGGACCACCACCAGGAACCGGGAGTAGTGATCCACGATGGTTAGAGCGTAGACATACCCGCTTCTGCTTGGAGCCAGTTTAACATGGTCCAGAGCGACCAGTTCCAGCGGCTGCCTGGTGATGATGGGCTGCAGGGGAGTCCTCTGGCTGGCACGGTCCCTTCTTCTCAGGTTGCACCGGCCACAGTCTCTACACCACCTCTCAATGGCTCCTCTCATGCCTATCCAGTAGAACCGTTCACGCAGCAGGAACTCCAGCTTCTTCCATCCGAAGTGCCCTGCCCCATTGTGGTAGGCCTCCAGCACCATAGCTGCGTCCCGTCTTGGTACCACCACCTGCCAGATCAGTTCATGTGTCCGGGAATTGACCATTCTGCGGCATAACTTCTCCTTGTAGAGAAACAGTCTGCTCTTCTCCGTCCACAGTTGCTTGGTCTCTTCTGGAGCGTCTGGGTCCAGGCGGGCGTCAGCCTGGGTCAGCATCTCCTTCACCAGACGGACTGCGGGGTCACTGTCTTGCGTCTCCGCCCAGTTGTAGTGGGATAAGGGGTTGAACGTAGCGGATCGCTGGCCCCTCACACGGTGGGAATACTGGGTAATCCCATGACGGTGAAACGCAGGGAGTTCGATCTCTTCCAATTCTTCTGGATCTTCTCCTACGTCCGGTAGGTTCGGCATCCTGGACAGGGCGTCTGCGTTGGTATTCGAGCGTCCTGCCCGGTATTTGATTGTGAACTCAAAATTGGACAGGCGGGCCATCCATCTCTGCTCCAGGGCACCCAGTCTTGCAGTGTCCAGGTGTGTCAAAGGGTTGTTGTCCATGTACACGGTGAACCTGGAAGAGGCAAGGTAATGCTTGAAACGTTCGGTTACTGCCCACACCACTGCCAGGAACTCTAGCTTGAACGAGCTGTAATTCCCAGGGTTTCTTTCCGTGGGTCGCAGTTTTCGGCTGGCGTAAGCAATTACCCGTTCTCTCCCCTGCTGGATCTGGGACAGTACGGCTCCTAGCCCGATGTTGCTTGCGTCCGTGTGGAGGATAAAGGGCTGGCTGTAATCAGGGTACGCCAGGATTTCATCCCCGGTGAGGGCCATCTTCAGCTGGCGGAAGGACTCCTCTTCCAGCTTTTGCCATTTGAAGGGTGGCTTCTGGTTTTTGGCCTTCCTGGACTGGCCTATCAGGAGGTCCTGCATAGGAGCTGCCTTCTTGGTAAAACCGGGAATGAATCTTCGGTAGTAGCCTACCAACCCGAGGAACTGCCGCACTTCCTTTATGCTGGATGGTCTTGGCCAGTCCTTAATCACGGTGATCTTGTCAGGGTCGGGGGCTACTCCGTCAGCACTCACCACGTGTCCCAGGTACTGTACCTTTGGCTTCAGTAGATGACACTTTGAGGGTTTTACCTTTAAGCCATAGTTTGCCAGGGCTTCAAACACTTCTGCCAGGTGTTCCAGATGGTCCTCATAGGTCTTGGAATAGACGATGACGTCGTCCAGGTATAGTAGGACCGTCTCGAAGTTCCGATGTCCCAGACAGCATTCCATCAACCGTTGGAAGGTTCCTGGTGCGTTGCAGAGCCCGAACGGCATACAGTTAAATTCGCTGAGTCCCATCGGGGTGGTGAATGCGGTCTTCTCCCGATCCGCCTCTGCTACAGGAACCTGCCAGTACCCGCTAGTGAGATCCAAAGTAGAGAAGAAGTTAGCAGATTTTAATGCAGCTAAGGACTCTTCTATCCTTGGTAACGGGTACGCATCTTTGTGTGTGATACGGTTGACCTTCCTGTAGTCTACACACATTCTCATGGTGTTGTCTTTCTTTTTCACTAAGACTAGTGGAGCTGCCCAGGGGCTACAGCTGTCCCTAATTACCCCAGCCTCCTTCATGTCTTTTAGCATCCCCTTGGCGTGTTGATAGTGTGCAGGGGGTACGGGTCGGTATCTCTCCTTTATGGGAGGATGGTCTCCCGTGGGGATGTGATGTTCTACCCCCTTTACTCGCCCGAAGTCTAGCGGGTGTTTACTAAACACTCTCTCGTACTCTTGAACCACCCGATAGACTCCCCGTTTTTGGTGTGAGGGAGTGGAGTCAGTACCCAAATGCAGTTGCTGACACCAGTCCTCCATTGGTTTCTTAGAGCCGTTACCTTCCTCTGGTTGAGATGGAGGCAAGGGTTCCTTGGCCTGTACAGAGTTCTGGTTGATGGTGAACAATTTGGCTAGCGTGGCATACCGGGGCAGGTATACTTCTCTCTCCCCGATATTTATGATGCGGACGGGCACCCTCCCATGGCGTACATCGACCACCCCCCGTGCTGTCAAAATGGTGGGCCTACTGTCTGAGTAGACAGGTTCTACCATTGCTTGGTAGTCTCTACCTCTTAGACCAATAGCTGCCCGGCACCAATTCATCATCTCACTTTTTGGGGGCATGGCAATAGGGAACGGGTCGCTACCTATCTCACCACCAGATAGTTCCACCTGTTGCCGTTTCATCAGTGCCCCGATCTCTTTTTGGAGCACACGCTGTTGGCTGGAACTGGTGTTCTTGGCAACCTGCTGCAAAATAAGAATCACCTCTGCAAGACAGTTTTCAATTACGTTAGTACCTAGGGTTATTTTTGGGTGACTCTCGCGACGGTCAATGTCCACAATGATCAGTCCTTGTGCCGGCAGTTCAACTTTACCGACCTTGATGGTCACCTCTTTAAATCCTATCTGTGGCACGGGCTGACCATTGCTGGCGATAATGCTCAGGTCGTCATCTGGGTAGCGGGTTATGTCCGAGTCATTCCAGTACCGCTTGAAGAGCACGTACGGGATGGTGGTGACCTGTGACCCGGTGTCTAGTAGGGCACTCATAGGAATGCCATCCAGTACCACAGGCAAGACCGGACGTCCCCCTACGTATTTGTCACGCCAGTTTGATGGGCCTGATGATCTTATGCCTGGGGGTTGGCCCTCTACCCCAGGTTGTGCCCGTTTAAATGACAGTACCTTGCCATATGTCCGGGTTGATTGCAGCGGCGGCAGATGGGTCGTCCGTCCTCGTTGTATCTGTTGCTGGGTCTTCCTCTGGCCGGTGGGGTCCTCCTCAGTCGGCGCCACGGGACGTCCTCCGGTCCGGATGCCAGCTGGATCTTTCCTGGAGAAGAGACCTGTAAAGACTGCACAGTTCTGGTTAGCGCGGTAACGCTCTTAGTCAGCTCTTGGACCTGATGGTGCAGGTCTGTAGCCGGGTCATTGTTCAAAGCCTGCGCATCAGCTCCCACAGGCCCTGCAGACAAGGGCGCCGCGTCCTGGTCATAAGTGATAGCAGGGCGCCTGTGGGTCACAGCGCCACCTGGTGCCGGTTCTCGGAGCACCCGGATGGCTCTGTCCTTGAACTGTGCAAGGTCCAGGTCAGGGTCCTGTAAGGCCATAGCCCGCAACTGGGTTCGGTGGGCATTGCACAGTAGACCCTCAATAAATTGTTCAGTCAACAGCTTGTCTTCATTTCCCACGCTGTCAGGGTCTGCCTGTTTAATGGCTCTCAGGGCCTCTTGTAGGTTTAGAGCATAGTCTCTTATACTTTCATGTGCCCGTTGTTTGCACCCGTAAAATCTGAGCTTTATTTCGGCTGAGGTTCGGGTATCAAATGTGTCTTTCAGCCGGGCTAGTATCTCTCTGACAGTCCTCTTCTTCCCAGGTGACCAGGACTTTACCTCCCTTTGGGCTGCCCCGATTAACTGGGCCACCAGGATGCTCTTCTGTGAGGGGGTATACCTGGAAGAGGCTATCAAGTCTTTCCCTAAAGTCACTCAGGGTATGTGACTCCCCTGAGTACTGGGGTAGCCAGGTTGCCCCCGGGATATAGGGCATGGTGAATGGCATGACCGCTGCAGCGGTTGCGCTGGCGGCCGGTGTGGCGGTGGAGCTCCCCTCGGTGTCCGACATCCTCCTTCCCCCCTAGTGGCCTACCTTGCGATGCTCTTCTTCCGTAGGCCGCGGCTCCGCAGTCAATCGTCGGGGTCGAGGACCTGGCGTCGCGCTCCGATGACGTCAGCGTCGCTCTTCCTCCCTTCCAGGACCTTACGCAGCGTCGGAGCGTGGGGCGGAGCTTTGGATCTCTCGCGCTTTTGGCGTCCATGCCCCTCTTCTTCCCGCGCGGCGTCCCGAAGATGGCGTCCGATGGCGGGAAGCAGCAGCGGATGGCGGGAAGACGGCAGAAGACGGCGGGAAACGGTCCAAGATGGCGTCTGATGGCGGGAATCGGCTCCGGATGGCTGGAAACTTCACCACAGGTAAGTTCAAAAGTCTTTTTCAGGCACGCAGTACCCGGTGGTTGCGGGCACGAAATCCTGCCGACTACGCCAAAGTTGACGCGCCCCCTGGGCCTGTGCTGTGCAGGGGGATACCCGGAGCCGGATCGCTGGGGGTTGTAGTCCTCCGTGGCGGTGACCCGGTCCGTGCCCAGGACGGTCAAACCAGTGGCAGTCTATTGGTATTGTAATTGTCCGACTACGCCACCCGTGGATTGCGGTCAGTGGGGACCGCCGCTGCACTGCAGACCGCTGAGGCTGATGTTATATGCGCAGCCAAGAATGGGATGACTCCCCACGGGGGAAGTATTGCCTCAGGGCAGCTAGAGTGAATGATGGGAGTGATGGTGTGAGCGTCCCAGGAGTAATGGTGCTGGTGCGGCGATGAAACACAGAGACGTGTGGTGCAGTTCAGGGTCTTTACTGATGGTATAACACAGACCCTCCCGGGAGTACTGGTTAGCAGTAGGGGCCTGGTCAGTCTGTAAGCAAGTAGGATCTCCCCTGGCCAGGTGGAGTTGTAGGCCTCCCTGACTATCTGCACTCTTTCCTGGCTACCTTGCTCTATGCGGGTAGAAGTAGCCCACGTCCCTGAGTATACCGTGTGGTGCTCACCCGTATGGCCGGTGACTTGGGGCCTTCCGTTAGCCTCCGCTTCACGATGGCGGTGCTGGTCCCTTGCTTGTGACCGTGCCTCCGGGCTTCTAAGGCCAGAGGACATGGAATCCCCTGCCGGTTGGATTCTGCTGCTGGACCTGGATGTCCCCACAGCCTCGGACTCCGTGTCCGGGTTTAGTGTCTTCAGCCAAGGCGAGCTATCTAGCTTCCAGCCTCTGGCACTCGTTCCTGCTCCTACAGAGCTCCTGTTGTCACTTTCCCTGTGTTTGGAACTTCACTCCAGGCTCTGACTAACCTAATCCCGCCCCAGACCCAGTTTATAAGGGCAGATTCCTCCCCTCCCAGGTCTGGGTGGGCCGTGTTGCATGCTTAGGGCTCCTGACCAGAGAAACCTTCCACTTGCTCTCAGACATAATATCTCTATTACTGTGGCAACCAGACCCCTGGGGTGCCACACATGCTGTACTCTTCTTGTCAAAACTAACATAATAAGAAGCTTTTGATGTAGATGAGAACTCAGACTAAAGCCCTGATTCATCAAAGCCACTATGCCAGTTATGCCAACGGGAAGTTGCACAAAAATTGTGACTTTTGGCATTTTCACTCTAGTTTCGGGCAGCTAAGTCAAAATGGTTAGAGCCGGGGAGGAGGTGGGACAGGCCATGGCTACGCTCATCATCTTCATGAATGGCGCCTCTTATTCCCGCATGCCTCTTTTTAAGATTAGTGTACAAAACATCAGTCTTAATTAATCCATGCGCTGCTCATCTTTTTCAAGGTCCCATTTACTTTAATTGGTGAGTTCTGTCCGCAAAATGGACCAGAGTAGGAGAAATCAGATTTTTGATGGAGGAGGTGGAGCGGGGGGGGGGGTAGGTATGTGGACAATTGGTTCACATGAAAAGTCAGATGTGTAATTTTCCTCATAAAATATAATATGTGCATGTGCTACTGCAAAAAATGATAGCACACATATAACAAACATTGATGTCTGAATAAGCCATAAAAAGTCAGTGTTAACATACACTTACATTAATATAAAAAATGGAATGATATGAGGAAATAATTGCCTGTATTTGCTCCCCACTTCCTATAAAATCAAAATAGTTTAAGGCGAGTTATTATTGTAGAGTTACTATATTCATTACTATGATCACATCCATGGAAGCACTACAGTCATTATGACTAAAGTAGAGTTATGCTCAGTGTGATCCACAGGGTGTTCTAAGTAAAATAAGCCTTCCTACGGAAACTCCTGTATTAAACATAATAATCTCAGCAGGAGGATGGGAGGATTTAGAATAATGCAGGGAGTGAAACATTTGCTAATAGAGACCCTAGTACTGGGTCAAAGTGACTATCCTTTCATTCAGGTCTTAATATACAGGGTGAGTCAAAAGTTAGAAATCCTCTAAATTTCTGTAGAATATTTAAACTGTGCATTTTCTAATAGCTATCTATCTTCCAATACCTGTATATGTTGGGAACTTTTCCTGACGTACACTGTAATTTTCCTGTAGGCCCCCATATACCACACAGAGGTATATGGGGGCCTATTTGGGGGGGCCTATATGGAGGCCTATTTGTCTAATTTGTTTTACTGTATAGGAAAGAGCAGGCAGACTGTGTTTTCTGCTGAGCTGTAGAAAAAATACATGGACTGCACATCCAAAAATCATATGTAAATCTAATACTGCTAGGCAAAATTTTACAAAACTGAACATGAGGTTCTTAGTTTAACATTCCGATCGGACTGTATGAAGCCTACTGCCACGTCATGGCAAACCTCTCAGTGGGTCCATAACTTTTTATAGCCTTAAAACTGCACCAACCACTACAGCTGCTGCAGTGCATCAGCAGGGCGGGTGACCTGGTGCCCCACAGAAATTTAATTAACAGGAGACTGCAAGAGGAACTCCGAATTTTTAGATCAATGTAAGATTTTTGGATGTGAGGTCCATGTCTTTTTTTCTACAGTTCAGCAGACTGTGTTTTCTTATACACTACACCACACACTGCAGAGAAACCGATACCCTGCATATAGTATTAGTTTCTTTTACAATGGGTCAGATGCCAAGGTGAGTGTATGCAC
Organism: Phyllobates terribilis; assembly: GCF_046119375.1. Taxonomy (NCBI): domain Eukaryota; kingdom Metazoa; phylum Chordata; class Amphibia; order Anura; family Dendrobatidae; genus Phyllobates; species Phyllobates terribilis. The sequence goes on along the minus strand of NW_027362773.1, from coordinate 98,036,151 downwards.
CCAACAGAGGGCACAGATGGAGTGTGCACCTATTCTAGCTCTTACAGGTCACACCATATTGATGACCCATCTATTACAAAGTTCATCAATATTAGATCATGGGGGTGCAACACCCAGCACCCCCTCTGATTAGCTGGTATTTGCTTCGAGATGTAAACACTAATGGGGCTGCAGAGTGTAGCATCTGTTGCAGGGTACTGCAGAACAGTTCCTATTCAAAAGAAGTGTTGGGACCCATCGATCTCATATTGATTAGATATCCTGATGTTATAGGTCACCAATATAGTGTGATCGGGCAATTGCTTCTACCTTAAACTCTGCCACACTGTAATTCTATTATTTATAATTTTGGGCATTAAAATTGTATAAAAATGTGATGATAACCTATCCCTGTCACAAGCCTCACCAGTCCTAAAAATAACAGGTTCTTCATCATAGATTAGCATCACTCAGTCTTTCTTTTCCAGGACTCTCAACAGGTCATAGATTAAAGCCGTTATTACGCAGATGAATTAACTGGGTGAGCAATTATTACACTTGTGTGCAATCACATGTAACACCACAACAATGTCTTATTACTGATTAAGAGCCATAGCAGACAGATAATCCCTGACGACAGAAAATTTTACAGGGTATGTGCAATTTTTCAAACAGTCACCAACATTTACTAAAGTGGTTACACCTGTTTTTTTTTTTAAGCATGACAAAACTGAGGTGCAAAGGTTTTTAGACAGATCTATCAAGCTTCTCAGCCACTCTTTTTTTAGGGGGTAATAGTGGACACAACTTAATAGAGTCATAATTTGCTCCAAATATTCTTACTGCTTGTGTCTATAGCTCCTATATAGACCTATGTATCTCCGTGGATAAAAAATAAATCCTACACATAGTCTGATACTGCAGTCATATTGCTCTACCCGCTCTATATTCTAATTTTATGTAAAGCAGAAGATGTTTTATGTATACAAGTATTTTTATTGTTAATGCAGACAATAATCACCACATATTAAAGAACAGAGTGGAAATAAAACTATTCAGTGGTCCATAAATGAGCTCACCCAATTAATTATTCAATGTTTTGAAATGGAAAGGTCATAGATACTAGGAATTGCAACAGTATCCATCCAAATCTTCATGCATGGGCAAGTTTGTAACAATATTCTGTTTCAACTGCCTAGGAAGTATTACAAAAAATACATTCCAAGGTTTCTCTAGATTAATATAGTAGAGCAAAATCCCCTAAAAATACATATGAAGAGAGCAGACAAATACATTTCTAATCAGCTAATCACTTGTCATGCAGTGACCAGAGTTTTTTTTTGCTAAGTGCCATTTCCTAGCAATTCCATGAAGAAGAAACCCAGGGGGGTGCACCCAGACTAGTGAGGTAAGCATTGCTTTTTTTCAATTTTTTAACCCATTCTTAGTCATTCATAAAAAATAAAATAAAATACCCACTGGATAAACTCTTTAACATTCTTGTCTAATGTTATATAATTATACCTCAATAATTAATAATTAGTTGTGCTACTTTCTGATATACTTTGCTTATCAGTTTCTCAAGATCTTTCCTTTTGCCTGAAATTGGTAACATTTTTCCTAAGATGCAAAAGTAAAAAACCCAGTCTGAAGGTGTAAAACTGAGAAAAGAGCACATTCTCAAATGCAATATGGCTGCAGTAGTAAGATGCATGACCAAGTTTTAATACAGTTTGCATATTTTTGACTTTGCAGCATGTAAAAGTGAAACAAGTGGTTTCAAAAATTACATCACAGTGGTAATTCACAGTAAGGGTATGCTCGCAAGTGGGTTTTGTTTTGTTGGCCAGCTGTTTGTGCGCAACAGTACCCATACGGAGAACACACTGAGCAATGATATCCTATGTACTAGTGCAAATAGGCAATTTTACACACGAAACTCAAGTCCGTATGGTCCACAAATTTCAGAGCTTGAATGAACTTAGTCTAAAAAACACAAGATTTTGTAGTAGCATGACTGGCCGTGTGGCACACTACCATATTCTCTTGGAAAAAATGCATCCTCCAGCGCTGTGTCCCCCTCTGTTGCCGACAGGGTTCTCACTGTGTGAGCCACGCATGGCGAAACTGCCATGCGCCCTCACACAGTGAGATGCTGTACCAGAATAATCACTGATCCCCACGCTGGGGGACTGCGTGCGTGGGGAGCAGTGACCATTCATTCTCCCTAATAGAGCGCACACTATAGCCGCAGCGCGCCTCCTGCTGCGCTTGGCTGTCAGAGTGCCCGCTATTGAAGTCCATGAATATTCACCACACCCATGGGAGCCGAGCACAGCAGAAGCCGATAGCAGATAATACTTTCAGTCACTTAGCCACGACCACCATTAAAATTGCCTGTGGCATAGAGGCGGAGTGCTCAGTCAAAGCTTATACATAGAAACACTACACCACAGGCGATTTTAGTTGCAGCAGGATCTTATTATCCCACACACAAGCAGACATAGTCACTTAGAGAGACGTTCATATTGATAGGGTCCTGGTATTTTTGAGAAACGCCTTACCGTAGCTACCAGGTAGACATGAATTGGCCAATTTATGCGCTAAGATTTCTCATTTATTTCTATTTTTGTACAGCAGTAATGCTATTCAAATTTCATATATTTCATGTTCGCATACTTAGCGTTACAGTGTGCTGCTTTGTTTGTTAGTTGTTTATGGAGGTAGGTGCTCCTAGTAAGCACCTGTTCACACCTATTTCTTGTTTTGGAAGTGCCTGACAGTTTTTTCTGTTTCTGACGCCATAATTAGCGTCACCATTCCTCTTCTCTGTCTTCTGAAACGCTCGCTACTCACAATTAAAGAGGAGGCATTGCAGGCGCAGCACGATGAGAAGGAGCAAGGAACCATACAGGGTGATGCCACACAGCCCAGCCCAACGTGGATTGGGTGCTAATGGGGAGGAGGAAGAGGATGAGGAGGAACAGGAGTTGGTTTCCTGCGCTACAGACGGTACTACCTACACCACATTCATACCGTCTGTTCAGCGTGGATGGCCTGAGGAAAGGGAGAATGAGGAGGAGGAGTATGAGGAGGAGAGCATGGACAGTCGTCCTCTTGTTCAGGACAGCGAAGACTTGGCTGTTGGCAGTCTAGCACACATGGCTGACTTTATGTTCCGCTGCCTTTCTTGTGACCCTCTCGTTACACAAATGCTTCTCACTAAATTAGAATATCATCAAAAAGTAAATTTATTTCAGTTCTTCAATTCAAAAAGTGAAACTCATATATTATATAGAGTCATTACAAACAGAGTGATCTATTGCAAGTGTTTATTTCTGTTAATGTTGATGATTATGGCTTACAGCCAATGAAAACACAAAAGTCATTATCTCTGTAAATGAAAATAATTAACAAAAAACACCTGCAAAAGCTTCCTAAGCATTTAAAAAGGTCCCTTAGTCTGTTTCAGTAGGCTCCACAATCATAGGGAAGACTGCTGACTTGACAGATGTCCAGAAGGCAGTCGTTGACACACTCCACAAGGAGGGTAAGCCACAAAAGGTCATTGCTAAAGAAGCTGTCTGTTCACAGAGTGCTGTATCCAAGCATATTAATGGAAAGTTCAGTGGAAGGAAAAAATGTGGTAGAAAAATGTGCACAAGCAACTGGGATAACCGCAGCCTTGAAAGGATTGTTAAGAAAAGGCCATTCAAAAATTTGGGGGAGATTCACAAGGAGTGGACTGCTGCTGGAGTCATTGCTTCAAGAGCCACCACACACAGACGTATCCAGGACATGGGCTACAAGTGTTGCATTCCTTGTGTCAAGTCACTCATGACCAATAGACAACGTGAGAAGCGTCTTACTTGGGCCAAGGAGAAAAAGGACTGGACTGTTGCTCAGTGGTCCAAGGTTTTGTTTTCAGATGAAAGTAAATTTTGCATTTCATTTGGAAATCAAGGTCCCAGAGTCTAGAGCAGGGGTCTCAAACTCGGCTGGGTATATGGGCCGCACATGGAAAAAATTTGAATTTGGGGGGCCGCATTCTTTGTTCAATGTGACATTTTTAGTGATACCATTTTTTTTGTATACACCTTTTGAACATTTTTGCCGTGTTTATTTTTTATGGCTTGGGTCGTTATGGATGTGGCGATAATAAACGTGCACTTTTTTGTGTTTACTTTAGTTTACATATAAAACAGCATTTTTAGTGCCCAATATTTTTTCATGCTTTATTTTATTTTTTATTTTTTTTACAATTTTATTTCCCCCAATTGGCCACATACAGTAATATTGTCTTACAATTAGCATCATATAGTAATAATGGAAAACATCTTGTAGTAATGTTCCCCATCCAAGTCCCCATCTTGTACTAATGTGCCCCATCCAGGTCCCCATCCTGTGGCTATGTGCCCCATCCAGGTCCCCATCCTGTGGCTATGTGCCCCATCCAGGTCCCCATCCTGTGGCTATGTGTCCCATCCAGGTCCCCATCTTGTGGCTATGTACCCCATCCAGGTCTCCATCTTGTGGCTATGTACCCCATCCAGGTCCCCATCTTGTGGCTATGTACCCCATCCAGGTCCCCATCCTGTGGCTATTTGCCCCATCCAGATCCCCATCCTGTGGCAATGTTCCCGATCCAGGTCCCCATCTTGTGTCTATGTGCTCCATCCAGGTCCCCATCTTTTGGCAATGTTCCCCATCCTGGCGCCCATCTTGTACTAATGTGCCTCATCCAGGTCCCCATCTTGTGGCTATGTGCCCCATCCAGGTCCCCTCTTGTGGCTATGTGCCCCATCCAGGTCCCCTCTTGTGGCTATGTGCCCCATCCAGGTCCCCTCTTGTGGCTATGTGCCCCATCCAGGTCCCCATCCGGTGGCTATGTGCCCCATCCAGGTCCCCATCCTGTGGCTATGTTTTCCCTGTGCTGTTCTTCACACACATAAAATAGAAAAAAAAGATGATTCTCACCTATCCTCCGTTCCCTCGGCGTCCTTCCTGCAGATGTGGCCCGCAGGCACCACAGAGTCAGACCCCTTGACGATCCCGACCTGGTCCAGGAGGAGCCGCCGACAGCAGCGCTGCATTGCCGCATAGAGACTGTCTCCCAGCACAGCATTTCCAATGTCAGCCGCCGGCCAATCAGAGGCCAGCAGCTGACATCTGCATATGGCAATGACGTCATACTCGCTGCGCCGACACGCAGATATCAGCTGCTGGCCTCTGATTGGCCGGCGGCTGGCATTGGAAATGCAGTGCTGGGAAACAGTCTCTGTGCGGCAATGCAGCGCTGCTGTCGGCGGCTCCTCCTGGACAAGGTCGGGATCATCAAGGGGTCTGTGCCTGCGGGCCGCATAAAGCAGCCTCAGGGGCCGCATGCGGCCCGCGGGCCGCGTGTTTGAGACCCCTGGTCTAGAGGAAGAGTGGAGAGGCCACAATCCAAGCTGCTGGAGGTCTAGTGTGAAGTTTCCACAATCAGTGATGGTTTGGAGTTTGGGGAGCCATGTCATCTGCTAGTGTAGGTCCACTGTGTTTTATCAAGACCAAAGTCAGCGCAGCCGTCTACCAGGAAATTTTAGAGCACTTCATGCTTCCCTCTGCCGACAAGCTTTTTGGAGATGGAAATTTCATTCTCCAGCAGGACTTGGCACCTGTCCACACTGCCAAAAGTACCAATACCTGGTTTAAAAACAACAGTATCACTGTGCTTGATTGGCCAGCAAACTTGCCTGACCTTAACCCCATAGAGAATCTATTATAGAGAATCTATGGGGTATTGTCAAGAGGAAGATGAGAGACACCAGACCCAACAATGCAGACGAGCTGAAGGCTGCTATCAAAGCAACCTGGGCTTCCATAACACCTCTGCAGTGCCACAGGCTGATCGCCTCCATGCCAAGCCGCATTGATCCAGTAATTGATGCAAATGGAGCCCCAACCAAGTATTGAGTGCATTTACTGAGCATACATTTCAGTAGGCCAACATTTCAGATTTTAAAAAACATTTTTTAAGCTGGTGTTATAAAGTATTCTAATTTACTGAGATAATGACTTTTGTGTTTTCATTGGCTATAAGCCATAATCATCAACCCTAACAGAAATAAACGCTTGAAATAGATCACTCTGTTTGTAATGACTCTATATATGATTTTCACTTTTTGTATTGAAGAACTAAAATAAATAAAATTTTTGATGATATTCTAATTTAGTGAGAAGCACTTGTATGTGTAGCGCCCCGAGGGTTCGGTTGCTACAGGGGTATTGCACCTCAACCAGAGGTGTGATATTCCACTCCCAGGTAAGGATGGAGTGTGGACCAGGGCTCAGTTAGCTGCACACATACATACACACACTCCTCATTTCCGGGGGACAGCTCGACGGTGCTCCCATATATTGCAGGCACAACTGACCATGTCCCTGGCTGGAGTGGGGAGGGGGGAGAGAACCCAGTGATGTAGGAGCAGAAGGGGATGGTTTCTGGAGCATAGGAAGGAGCTCATTGGGTGCAAGTCACCTGGGCTCAGACACAGAGAAGCAGATAAAAGGTGGGGGCCATCTTAGGAGGAGTTCAGTGTTCTGTGAGAAGAGAAGGCAGGGAGCAGAGCTGCTGCATGAGCTCTGCTCCCTGGGCAGGCCTAGCACAGAGGCCGGAGCCTGAGAGAAGAGGAGAAGGAAGGAAGAAAGGTGGAGAGAAAGAGGAGTAGAAAGGCTCCAGAAACAAGAAGGCAGAAGGGACCCTAAGAACCCACGAGATAACGGGTGAAGGGTCGGGCAGAATAAGGGTACCGGATTCCCAAGTTGGTGGAGGTAAATTATCCCTCAGCCAAAGACCAGAGGTCGTGATCATCTATTGGTGCGACCCCCTGCTACACCCACTAGGAAGGCACCACATAGGGTCAGGGAAACCGGCGATAGGTTTCACCAAGAGAAGGCCCGAGGCAGCTGGACAGAAGTGTGGTCACTGGTGGGGCACAAGAGGCCAGAGAAAGGACAGAAGGGGGTCCTGTGCCATACTCCTGAATTGCCTGGGGGTTGACCGAGCTCCTCACCTGGTGGACCCAGCACGGCTTGGGCAGTCATTCCCTGCCGAAGTGACTCGGATAACAACTGTGAGTAAAAGACCCTGGACTGCAACACGTTGTCTCTGTGTTTCTTACCGCGCCAGCACTAACGGTACTGGGACGCCCTGCACCGCAACCCCCACCATCTACGCTCACTGCCCTGAGGCTACACTCCTCCCGTGGGGAGTTATACTATTCTCTGCTGCACCCACAACACCAGTCTCAGCGGTCTGCCCTGCAGCGGCAGTTCACTCTGACCGCAATCCACGGGTGGCGTAGTCGGACATTCATAACTATACTAATAGACTGCCACAACGTTTGGTCTGACCACCCTGAGCTACGGGATCGGGTTGCCACTACTACCCCCAGCATTGCAATGAAGCCCGGTTCCGAGTGCCCCACGGCCCAGGGGGCGAGTCATATGCATTTTTGCCAACAGTAATTACTGGCTGGTCACACTTCTACACTGTGTTCCAAATTATTATGCAAATATTATTTTCTCAGATTTTCCCAAATTACCTATATGAATTGCAGTCATTGTAATTTTCCAGTCAAATAACTATTAGAGTACAATTGAAAGGTTTTTGTACAAACTGCCTATGATAACAGTATATTTTTAAAAAAATAAAAAACTCAAACTGCACTCAAAATGCATGTTCCAAATTATTATGCACAGCAGAGTTTTCAACCTTTTCATTTTAATAAAGAACAAAAAAAATGTCATTTTTGAAATTATAAACATTAGCAGGTTATTACAAACTGAAATCAAACAGTTTTCAACTCAAAACTTTATTCTAGGTGATGTTACATTTGCACATAGGACCGCTTGTTCGAAAGGAGCTTCTGAACTCTCTCGTGGATTGAATTTGTCAGGTTTTGGATGGTTTCTGCTTCAATTGTTTTGCATGAGGACAGAATACCCTCCCAGAGCTGTTGCTTAGATGTGAACTGCCTCCCGCCATCATAGACACTCCTTTTGATGATGCTCCAGAGGTTCTCAATGGGGTTGAGGTCAGGGGAGCATGGGTGCCACACCATAAGTTTGTCCCCTTTTATGCCCATAGCAGCCAGAGATGCAGATGTGTTATGTGCAGCATGAGACGGGGCATTATCATGCATGAAAATAATCTTGCTGCGGAATGCACGGTTCTTCTTCTTGAACCATGGAAGGAAGTGCTGTTTGAGAAACTCAACATACATTATGGAGTTCATCTTTACCCCTTCAGGGATCCTAAAAGGGCCGACAATCTCTCTCCCCATGATTCCAGCATCATCAAAAGGAGTGTCTATGATGGTGGGAGGCAGTTCACATCTAAGCAACAGCTCTGGGAGGGTATTCTGTCCTCATGCAAAACAATTGAAGCAGAAACCATCCAATACCTGACAAATTCAATGGATGAGAGAGTTCAGAAGCTCCTTTCGAACAAGGGGTCCTATGTGCAAATGTAAAATCACCTAGAATAAAGTTTTGAGTTGAAAACTGTTTGATTTCAGTTTGTAATAACCTGCTAATGCTTTTAATTTCAAAAATGACCATTTTTTTGTTCTTTATTAAAATGAAAAGGTTGAAAACTCTGCTGTGCATAATAATTTGGAACATTCATTTTGAGTGCAGTTTGAGTTTTTTATTTTTTTAAAAATATACCGTTATCATAGGCAGTTTGTACAAAAACCTTTCAATTGTACTCTAATAGTTATTTGACTGGAAAATTACAATGACTGCAATTCATATAGGTAATTTGGGAAAATCTGAGAAAATACTATTTGCATAATAATTTGGAACACAGTGTAGACCCACGCTACAAGAAGAACTTTCTATCTCTCCTTCCAGTGGCGGAGAGGTCTATTAAAATGTTGCAGTACCAGAAGGCTGTTGTTGTGGAATTATTAAAAAAATTTGCATCTGAAAACGCTGGCGGCAGAGGTTACAGTTCCTTGGACAACCAAGGAGTAGAAACCAGGAAGACACAAATACGAAGCAGCGATGGTAGGGGAACACTGTCAAAGGTGTGGGACAGTTTTCTCAGACCCTGTCAACGCCAAGGCCCTGATGCGCGGGGTATTCTGACAAGGAGTGAAAAGTTTGAGAAGATGCTGAAAGAGTACCTTATCGACCGTACTAACGTCCTCCGTGATTCCTCTGTGCCTTATAATTATTGGGTATCCAAGCTGGACATGTAGCAAGAACTGGCTCTCTACGCCTTGGAGGTCCTGGCCTGCCCTGCCGCTAGCGTTTTGTCAGAGCGGGATTTTAGTGCCGCCGGGGGCATTATAACTGGTAGGCGCACTCACCTGTCAACTGAAAATGCTGGCAGGCTGACTCTTATAAAAATGAACAAGGGCTGGATTGGGCCAGACTTCTCAACACCACCGGATGATAGCAGCCAAAGTCAAAGTCAAATTCAGTGTTTTTTTGGGGGGGAGTCTATTCCCATGCACCTTTTCACAACCACACATGGGTATACGCTTCCTGATTTTGGCTATTTTCTGTTGTCCTCCTCCTTCTCCTCATCCACCACCACCATATCACAAGGGTGACCGTGATTCAACAACCACATAATTTTTTTAAGGGTGTGTTTATGATGCCCGTAGGGAATTTTTTTAGAGGCCTACCTCTAACATTCTGTATGATATACAGTATGTTCATGTATACCCCCCAGGGGTAACTTGTTTTTCAGCCCATGCACTTAGTGCATGGGCATTGACAGTATAGGAGAGCCACTCCTTAACAATGGTAACAATTTTTTGAATGAGGACCCCCTCTACATCTCTTCAAAGGGGTATTGGAGTGCATCCAATTTTTTGGCAGCCCTTGCATTCACTGCATGGGCATTAGCACTATAGGAGACCCTCTCCTTTATAATGGGAACATTTTTTTTTACTGAGGCCCTCCTCTATGTCTCTTCAAAGGGGTATTGAGATGCATCCAAATTGTTGGTAGCCCTTGCATTTACTGCATAGGCAATAACAGTATAGGAGACCCACTTCCTAATAATGGGAACATTTTTTTTACTGAGTCCCTCCTCTCTGACCCTTCCAAGGGGTACTTGGATGCGTCCAAATTTTTGACAGCCCTTGCATTTACTGCATAGGCAATAACAATATAAGAGACCCACTTCCTAATAATGGGAACATTTCTTTAACTGAGGCCATCCTCTATGTGTCTTTAAATTGGTATTGGGGTATTTCCAAAATTTAGGCAGCCATTGCATTCACTGCATACACAATAACTGTATAGCAGAACCACTCCTTTATAATGGGAACAGTTCTTTATCCGAGGCCCTCCTCTATGTGTCTTTAAATTGGTATTGGGGTATTTCCAAAATTTAGGCAGCCATTGCAATCACTGCATACGCAATAACTGTATAGCAGAACCACTCCTTTATAATGGGAACATTTTGTTACTGAGGCACTCCTCTATGTGTCTTTAAATTGGTATTGGGGTATTTCCAAAATTTAGTCAGCCATTGCAGTCACTGCATACGCAATAACTGTATAGCAGAACCGCTCTTTCATAATGGGAACATTTCTTTAACTGAGACACTCCTCTATGTATCTTCAAATTGGTATTGGGGTTTTTCCAAAATTTGGGCAGCCCTTCCACTGCAGTGTATAGAATACAGTATAGTAGACCCGCTCCTTAATAATGGGAAATTATTTTTTTGAATCAGGCCCTCTATGTCTCTTCAAAGGGGTATTGGAGTGCGTCCAAATTTTTGGCAGCCCTGCCACTCACTGCATACATTAAAAAAGTATAGGAGACCCGCTCCTTAATAATGAGAACAACAAAGCAGAGCCAGCTGATGGCCCTCTAACAATAGTGAGGGCCGACTGCTGGCCCTCCCTTTAAGAATAGTAAGGGCCGCCTGATGGCCCTATAAAAATAGACTTTGTGACTTTCAGAGCACCTCTTTCATAAATGAAGCGGGAAGTGTCTGATCATGTCTCACACACCACATGGCCAGATAAGGTAGTAAAATGTTAAAATGACATTTACTGGTAAATGTATTTTTCACCGTTGAAAGCAATGCCAAAGTGCAAAAACACATGAAAAACGCTGCATGTGAATATAGCCCAAAGTGTGGAGGAGCATTTTTTTTTTTTGGGGGGGGGGGGTATTTATTTTGCCTTATATGCAAGTCATTACCCTGGAGAGAATGTCCCTTAATATTTTTTCCAGGAAAATCCATTTTGGTTTCGTTTTTGTATGTTTTATTTTGAGTTCGTAAAAGTGGCATAATACTCTTACAACTTTGTTAACAGCAGTGACCTGGGATTCAAAGATGCTTCCAGGGGTCTTCCCCAAGCTGTTCCCATGTCATTTGAGCACTATTCCCAAAGATTAGGGCAATTTTTAGGCCCCCTCCAGACCTCCGGGACGCTGGAAAAGTGCTTGAGTTTCCCATAGACTTACATTGGGCTCGTTGCTCGGGTCGAGCACCCGAACATTCCAATTTGCTCGACCCGAGCAACAAGCACCCGAGCATTGTAGTGCTCGCTCATCACTAATAGTGACCGGTAGTAACCAACAGCTTATTTAACTACACAGTGCAGTATCAGACTTTTCAATCTACTTAAATTGTAAAACCGGTTCAAAAAGTATCCCTTTTTTTATGGATGCCTGGCCTGTTGATGTTTATACACAGACGATAAAAATGGAAGAAGCTGTGGCTTTTTTACATGTGGGTTGTGCACAAATCATCTGTTTGCAGAGTATCAATCATTTTTTTCTTTGCTAAATGAAAAAGTCATCTATATCACATGCTGTGCAAAAATTATCCATGTACTGACGCGCCCCCTGGGCCATATTCTTTAGGGGAATATCCGGAGCCGGATCAGATGGGAGTTGTAGTCTTCCGAGTGGCTGTGACCCGGTCCGTGCCCAGGGTGTCAAGCTCAGAGTATGTGGCAGTCCTACAGATGTTATAAAGTTCTTAATGTCGACTACGCCACCCGTTGTATTGCGGTCACTATGGCCGCCGCTGCAGCAGGGTCCGCTGAGGCTGATGGTGTTGGTGCAGCTTTTGGTAGTATAACCCCCAACGGGTGGGGTATAGCCTCAGGGGGTCAGGTGCAGAGGATGGGGGTTGTGGTGGTGCAGCATAGATGTTAAGTGAAGACAGAGTCGGGTTGTGCGGTTTAGGGTATTTACTCACTGCTGATGTTCCGGTCACTCCAGCTTCAAGTGACCACCCGAGCCGTGCTGCGTCCACCAGGTCCTGGATTCAGCAAACCCCCAAACAAGTCCGGAGCGTGACCCTGAGCTCTCCTTCTGTCCTTTCCTCTGGCCGCCCCCACTAGTGATCCACCTAGGTCCAGCTCCCTCGAGCCTTCTGTTGGGAGACCCTTGGCCTTGGGTTCCCTGACCCTCCACGTGGTTTGCCTTCGGGGTGGATGTGGTGGGTGGCCGTGGCAGACGCTGCCCACGGCCTCCGGTCTCTGGCTAGGGTGTGCTTTTGCCCCCACCAGTTTGGGATCCGGTACCCTATTGCCGACTCTTCACCCGGGGATTGAATTTGGGTTCTCAGAGTCCTTGCTTTTTCCCTCTCTGGGTCTTTCCTTCTCTGCTCCACTCTCTCTCTGCAGGCTCATCTGGACCTCTGCTTCTTACTGACTCTGACAGACTGACCCTGATCTTTGATGGTGCCCACCTTATATACTCCCTCTATGTGTGAGCTCAGGTGACCAGCACCCAATGAGCTCCTAACTTTACCCAGGCTGCTCCCCCTATCTGCCCCTACACTACTTGGGATGTACCACCCCCCTCCCACTCCAGCCAGGAACAGACTCGGTCGTACCTGCACATTTCTAAGTGGGAGTACCGTTGGTCTGTTCCTCGGAAATGGGATGTGTGTAGTGCATGCAGCCTACCGAGCTCAGGTCCACACTCCATCCTTACCCGGGAGTGGAATATCACACCTCTGGGTTGAGGTGCAATACCCCTGTAGCAGCCGAATCCTCAGGGTGCTACAGTACTAAGTGAGTAAAAGTAGGTATGCTGATTTTGAAGGGTATTAGTTATGGCTTCTCAATTAAGTGTAAAAAAAAATTATCCATTTTAGGGATCCGCAATAGGTTTTGCTATTCTCCAGATGATTAAGCGATTGCAAAAGCTTTTTATCAAGCTGTCCAAAAATGATGCCTTTTTGTTATGGAGCAAGAACAGGCGAACTGTTTTCAGAGTGAAGAAGCAATGGCTTTTCAAAACTTAGCCCTATTTTGGGAGCTGTTTCCTGCTTAGGAATGAGTACTCTCAAGAGTACATTTCCCAGCATCAATACTATCTAGCATTATAACACACAATGTGCAGCCAGATGTGTGGCCTTCGTTTCAGATTTTGGTTTAGTAGCAAAATTATGATAAAAGTATATTACAATGCCCACCTTGTTTGAAGTGTGTGAAGAATATAAAAAAAATCTTTTATTGAAGTATACCACTGACTAATAGATTCACAGTCATACTAAATTACTCTAGACGTACAGCACCCCCTACATGACTTGAATTTTTGGATTCATATTCACAGAGACTACCACTCTCATTTTCAATGTGCTTTAGCAATGCAGTAGCATGCCACAATCAGATTAGGCCTTATCTATCCCTATATGGAATGAACTGTGCTTTCTGACCTCTATCCCTACACTGTAAAACCCTAAAATGGCGCTGCTTGGCCGGCCCTCATGTTTTATAGTTACTGTTACAGCCCCTCCCCCCTCATTGGCTGCAATAGACCATATGCTGTAATAGCTACAGAGAACATTCTGGGGAAGTCTGCGCAGCCATGGTTGACGTCACTAGCCCACTCCCTGTGTCTTCAGCATTGGGTGAAATGGCACCCGAAATTTTTTTTGCTGATCTTTGTAAATTGAATGGCAGATAGGGCAAATTTTTGGGGACCTGCTTTCATGCTAGGTGAGGGGAGGACCAAGTGTACAACTAGAGAAAGGGAGAGTGGAGACCCCTAGGAAGATCTTACAATACCCTGACTCCCCTACTGTCTCTAAACAGGTTCCGCACCTATCGCCGAGCAGGATACCTAATCCCTATCTGTCCCTAGAGCTAGGCCCTAGGTAGAGAGGAGAAGGGGTGAACACTAGTCAGCCCCCACTGCAACTAAAGACAAACAAGAAAAACATACAAGGGGAAACACTTAGCTTGAGAAGACACCAGAGAGAAGACGACAATAATCCACCAAGAAACTCCAAGAAGAAACTAACTGACTGCTAGTGCTCCAGGCCCGATCAGAGGAAAATAGTACTATCACCAGCGTCTCTCTGGAGACTCTGAGGGCTTTTATATATCAAGCAAGGGTGTGTCAATTAGCAGCAGAAGGTGGATATTACTGCTGGGCCCTAGCGAGAGAAGGATACCACTACACTACAGAGATGAAAGAATCAAGTAGATGTTTGCAAAGCCAAGTGCAGCAACCTTCTTCAGCCGGAACCAGAACGACTGTCTGTCAAACCTGATACACCCGTGACACCTGCAGACATCAAGAAATTCGACCTGAAGTCGATCCTATGTAGATCAATCCGTTCATCTCTTCTTCTGAATATATGATGTTGCTAATCACTGATAGTAAGTAAATGAACTACAAATAGTGAGGAATAGGGACATGGAGTATATTTAAAAGCCACAGAAGTTGATATTGTTCATTAATTTAACTTTATTTTTAAAATGAGCCAAAAAGCAGCTGGTTTTAGATTTTATCTGCAGCCTCTGCTTCAGGAAAAAAAATGTAGCATTCAAATAAAAGGCAGTCCATGTTATGTATGGATGGGCTTACTCTGCAAAAGTGGTAGCTGCTCTTTCAAAGAGTTTCTCTCTTCTGTTCCAGAAGTGTCTTGAGCCGTGCACCCCTCCTATTTGCATGTCTTTAATTCAGCATATGGTCAATGGCTTTTGAGCTAACATACCAGTATGTCTTATTTAATTTGTCAGAGGTCTGTGGACTGTGTAGTGCCATAAGGAAGTTTGAGTTTCACTGTTACTATTATTTGAGATTTGAACATAGCTACAAATGTACATTCTGTGGTAAGTCATTGAATGCAGTATTTATTTACAGAGTTTAGTGACCTACATTGCATATTTATACCATCAAAGAAGCTATTCATTGCTCAGTCAATTATTACCTATCTGCTACAGGTAAAGTTTATTAACCTTCATCTATTTACATAGTGGAGGATTAGGATACCGCTGTCCTAATTACTAATGCACTGAAAAGATCAGATATAGGCTACAATTAGTAGCAAAATAGACAGACAGAGGAAATATGTAAGTGTGGCCATAAAAGTAAGGATAACAATTAGGGCAAGTAACAATCATTTTCCTAATGATGGAGGTAAACAGTTAAGGCTATCATCTTTGACTTTTTGGGGGGTTGCTATGCTATGGGTTTATATGAGGTTTTAATGTAACACAAGGAAACATTGTTTACTAATGACATGAATGAAGGAGACTGGCTATATTACTATAGTAACATGCTAGTTTTGGTAGGACTAGTGAACCATATTGTGTATGGTGGCCTTACAATTTTTCACTAATAGCATATGTTGAGGTAAAGAAAGATTGGGCAGTTGGATTTCAACATGCCTGATCTTTTTGTTCTCAGCACAATTAAGCCATCACCAATGTTGCCACTTACCAACTTACACCCCTTTCCTCAGACATAGCACATACATGCTTGGCTGAACCAAACAGGCAAGTAAGATGGGACCACTTGAGACGCTCCTCCAAAATGCCCCAGACATGTGAAAATGTATACCTATGCAAACACAGTTTATTACACAGCTACTATGTGTTTGATTGACTTTGATTAATATTTTTTAAAAAGTATACGTTCATTTATATAGAAAGTGTAGTTGACTAAGGTTTTGTCATATCTTTTAGACAATACTACCGCAAATATGTGCTGTACTACAACCAGTCTATAGGACTGGAATATATATATATATTGTCTATCTATCTATACACAGTTTTCTGTGGTATGTCCTTGTATTAAAAAGCATTGTCAAGATAGATATAGTAGAATAATAAAATTATTTATTTTAGACAGATTTATACAACTCTCCTTTCAGAGAACTTAATATGAGTCCATCTGCAGTAAGCTCCTAAATTCTCTTAGGTGGTTGAAGGCAAGCACAAGTTTATCATGTAACTATAATTATAATTTTAGATTAAAAACAAATGTGTTAAAAAGTGACAGCTTACTCTAGGTGCAGTATCTGAAAAAAAAAATTGTGAGATGCATGTATTAGTTTGATCATGATAAAACAAAAGTTGCTCATGTATTGTACTGTAATTAGCAGCAGATTATACACCACGTCTGAACACATTCTTATATCTTCTTACACCTATCTACCAGATTGTACAAGATACCTTTATAATATTTACTATGATCAAACTTACTGAAAGATGCATACAACTTAATAACTTATAACACATAAAAGTCTTTTTGTTTAATAAGTTACCGCCATTGTTCTAACTTGTTCCACAATATTTGATGCCAGATTTTAAAATATACCTCCCAAGCAATATGTAACCTACAGCTGGGTGAACCATAAATCAGGGAACAGAAAGTGCCAACAAAGTATAGATCCAGCTGCAGGCCATTGGCTTGGCAACAGTACGGCTACGGATGAGAAGATAAATGACGAAATGAAACCAAAAGATTGTCAGCCTTAAGATTTCACTTTTACAACTACTTAACTCAGCATTTCTTGCTTTCAGTAGTAATTATATCTCATTTTACAGACTTGGCAATGTCTACTTATCTCAATTAAGTTATTTTCTTTACTAAATTAAATTTTTGAGAAACGGTAGGTAATACCATCCAAGAAATAGGATTGGAAAAATAGATATTACTCAGCAGTAATCGTGATACCATGTGCAGTACATGAAGGCATAAAATGCCAGTTTCTCAGAAATCTTCAGTCCTTTGATATAATGTTTCTGTGCTAGTCTGAAGTGCCGACAGTTGAGCTCACAGTTGATTGTCTAGGCTAGATATAATTGTGGTAAACCTTTACGAAGTATATTAGAAAACTGCAGAACTTTTCATTATACAATGATTAAACTATTTATCCGACACATTGTTTTATGCATTAATGTACTTAAAACAAAATGTGGAGGCATACTATTCTCCTTCCACTACCCACATAGACCCAGCAAGGACTCCAGAAGCAACGATTGCTCTGTTTTAGATGTCGGCAAAACTGCTCAAGCTTGTGATTGGCTGCAGTGGCCAGGTAACTCGAATTGCGTGTCATAGGATGTCTCTCTGATGACACTTTCTTCTAGCCATCTGACTATTGCAGCCAATCACAGTCTTCAGAAGTCCTGTTGACTTCCAGATTGAGCTGATGTTGCTTCCAGAGTGAACAAAAACCTCTGTAGTAGCCTTCACTGGTGCAAGAAGGTGAGAATACTTTGGTTCATTGTTTTGAAAACATCTGCGCCTTATTTCATTTTAACTGTTGGACAACCTTTTTAAGGTTTTTTTTCAGATAAAAGATAGAAAAACAGATAGCTCACAAACCCATGAAAGTAAATGGGTTGGTTCAGATAAACATTTTTTTTCACATGGACCAAGTGTGTCAGTGTAAAATAAAAACAAAAAAGCATGCAATATTCTTTTTTTTTTTTTGGATGAACCATCTTGTCTGTTAAACTCAATGGGTGCTTAAAAAAAAATTCCAGACAGGTCCATTGCAAAAAATTCATAGAAAACTGTATAAGGCCTTTTATTATTATTTTTTTTTAGTAATGAATGAAAAAAACATACATGAAATATAGCTGTATAAATACTGAGGGTATATATGTATGTATGTGTGTATATATATATATATATATATATATATATATATATATATATACAGTACAGACCAAAAGTTTGGACACACCTTCTCATTTAAAGATTTTTCTGTATTTTCATGACTTTGAAAATTGTACATTCACACTGAAGGCATCAATAGTATGAATTAACGCATGTGGAATTATATACTTAACAAAAATTTGTGAGACAACTGAAAATATGTCTTATATTCTAGGTTCTTCAAAGTAGCCACCTTTTGCTTTGATGACTGCTTTGCACACTCTTGGCATTCTCTTGATGAGCTTCAAGAGGTAGTCACCGGAAATGGTTTTCACTTCACATGTGTGCCCTGTCAGGTTTAATAAGTGGGATTTCTTGCCTTATAAATGGGGTTGGGACCATCAGTTGTGTTGTGCAGAAGTCAGGTGGATACACAGCTGATAGTCCTACTGACTGGACTGTTAGAATTTGTATTATGGCATTAAAAAAGCAGCTAAGTAAAGAAAAACGAGTGGCCATCATTACTTTAAGAAATGAAGGTCAGTCAGTCCGAAAAATTGGGCAAACTTTGAATGTGTCCCCAAGTGCAGTTGCAAAAACCATCAAGTGCTACAAAGAAACTGGCTCACTTGAGGACTGCCCCAGGAAAGGAAGACCAAGAGTCACCTCTGCTTCTGAGGATAAGTTTATCCACGTCACAAGCCTCAGAAATCGCAGGTCAGATTAGAGACCAGTTCAATGACACACAGAGTTCTAGCAGCAGACACATCTCTACAACAACTGTTAAGAGGAGACTTTGTGCAACAGGCCTTCATGGTAAAATAGCTGCTAGAAAACCACTGCTAAGGACAGGCAACAAGCAGAAGAGACTTGTTTGGGCTAAAGAACACAATGACTGGACATTAGACCAGTGGAAATCTGTGCTTTGGTCTGATGAGTCCAAATTTGAGATCTTTGGTTCCAACCACCGTGTTTTTGTGCGACGCAGAAAAGGTGAACGGATGCACTCTACATGCCTGGTTCCCACCGTGAAGCATGGAGGAGGAGGTGTGGGGGTGCTTTGCTGGTGACACTGTTGGGGATTTATTCAAAATTGAAGGCATACTGAACCAGCATGGCTACCACAGCATCTTGCAGCGGCATGCTATTCCATCCGGTTTGCGTTTAGTTGGACAATCATTTATTTTTCAACAGGGCAATGACCCCAAACACACCTCCAGGCTGTGTAAGGGCTATTTGACCAAGAAGGAGAGTGATGGGGTGCTATGCCAGATGACCTGGCCTCCACAGTCACCAGACCTGAACCCAATCGAGATGGTTTGGGGTGAGCTGGACCGCAGAGTGAAGGCAAAAGGGCCAACAAGTGCTAAGCATCTCTGGGAACTCCTTCAAGATTGTTGGAAGACCATTTCCCGTGACTACCTCTTGAAGCTCATCAAGAGAATGCCAAGAGTGTGCAAAGCAGTCATCAAAGCAAAAGGTGGCTACTTTGAAGAACCTAGAACATCAGACATATTTTCATTTGTTTCACACTTTTTTGTTAAGTATATAATTCCACATGTGTTAATTCATAGTTTTGATGCCTTCAGTGTGAATGGACAATTTTCATAGTCATGAAAATACAGAAAAATCTTTAAATGAGAAGGTGTGTCCAAACTTTTGGTCTGTACTGTATATATATATATATATATATATATATATATATATATATATATATACAATCATGTATGTACAGTATGTTAACCCTCAGTATTTATATAGATATATTTCATGTATGTGTTTTGTACAATATTCATAAAATAAATTTTTAATTGGGCACCTGCTCTTAGAAAGACGTTTCCCTCTAAAGGGAACCTCCTTGTCACATATGACGCCCCTAACCAGCCCCCTGTGATAAAGGAAAGAATAGAGTAATATACAGTAGTTGGATGTGTTGCATGTGAAAAGTGATTGTGGCCCTGGTCCCAGGAAAAGTTCTGCAATAGTAGCTTGCAAGTAAGCTCCAATGGCATCCAAAGTATACACAATTATCTACAGTACTGGCGTCTTTTGCTCACTAAGTATTCTATAGATGCTACTGGAGCAGGTAAGTACTGCATGATCTCTCCTAAAGCCAAGGCCACCCCGCATACTTTTCCTATTACTGTATATAATTTAATTTTTGTGAGGACATGTTCCCTTCTTCTAAAAGCGATAATGTTTATCTATATAAATGTTAACCCTGTCAGCCAAGCTCCCCAAACTACTTTGTCCTCTGAGAGGGAATTGCAGCCCTAAACTTCCCCTTGACCTATAAGGATGTCTTTTCACACATGTTGTAAATGTTCTTCTTAGACTGCGTGCCCACTATGCGTTTTTCAAGCGTTTTTGCCGCGGAATTTCCGCAGCGAAAACGCTTAAAAAACTCTTGGTAATACGTGCCCCATGGACCCAATGATAATCCGCATGTGCTGTGTACATGCTGCAGAAATCTCCGCTGCGGATTATCATTGCGGAAAAATACGCAGCATGTCCATTAATTTTGCGGACACGCAGCATAATCGCTGCCATTGACTTGCATTGGACCGTGTGACATCCGCATCACTGCATCTGCACAAGCGGATATCATACGGCTCAATGTGCGGATGGTACCCAGGTCTGGAGGAGAGGAGACTCTCATCCAGACCTGGGTACCATAGAAACTGTAAAAAAAAGAATTTAAAATAAAAAATAAAGATTATACTTACCTTCCGATGTCCTCCCGGTGTTTTCTCCCCTCCGTCTTGTCTGCTGTATGGGTCACGGTGTTGTGAAGGACCTGCCATGACGTCATTGAGTCATATGACCTGTCACATGACTCAATGACGTCACCGCACGTCCTTCACACCACCTCGAGCCGCCCAAGACACCAGACGCAGCAGAGAAAACACCGGGAGGACATCGGAAGGTGATTATAATCTTTATTTTTTATTTTTTACCATTCTTATTCTTTTTTTTAACTAACTTGGTCACACTATATAAATCTATGCCGGTTGCATGGATTTATATAGTGTGAACAAGTTGTCAAGCACTTTCCAAGTGATGCTAAAATCGCTTGGAAAAGTGCTTGATAAACCGCATGCAGAATGCATCCAAAAACGTTTGACAAAAGCTTCTACCTGGCGGGAAAAACGCATGTAAAAACCGCATGCATTTTTCCTGGCTGGGAGAAGCGGAAAAAATATGCAGCATTTCTGCATCGTGGGCACTTAGCCTTAGACTCATTTTTAGCCCTGTGAGACATCTTGAAGTAGGCAACATCATCTCTTGCTTCTTCTTGAGTGGTGCTAGTGTATGCTCAGCATGCACCAGCAGACTGATTGATAAAGCAGCAGTCAACAATGGCTGCTCCACAAGTTCATGTTTTGTTTTGTTTTGCATCAAATGTATCAATATGAAATATTTCTGCAATAGCTTTTAAATATTTTTAACTGCTTTACTTCTGCAGCTTGCATATACTGCAATACATTGCAAGCTGCTCAATTTAATTCAATCTAAATCCCAGCAAGTGTCAAATAAATCTCCGGCATTGGCAGGGTTTAAGTTAAGAGTGGAAAGAGAAGGGCTAGAAAATGTCCCAACAGGGAACTGACTACGAAAAGAAAGAAATCATTTGCAACCTCAATGGTTATCTTCAATTTTTTAGTTCACCAATGATATACAAAGCATAAAGTGCAATTGAACCGTTTTAACTCCTTGTTACAGCTGTTTTTTTTCAAGCTGAGAAGCTTGAAAACTAGCAGCCAGAATTGAGAATGAACTGAATTGAGCATCTTGTAGTCTATTGTAATTTATGTAAACTCTAGAAGATTAAGGGTTAAAAACCAATTACATATTTTGTAGAACTTGATAAGGCTAAAGAGCTTACTGAATCCTTCTGATTCCATTGAAAGATTGCAGGAAAATTGTATTCAAGCACTTAAAAGTTCTGCATAAAAACAATTTCCACTCAAAAGCAAAAATCCATAAAAAAACATAAAACCCATTAAAAAGAGCAAATAGGGTAGTGTGGATACAAGGTATAGTAAGGCATATTAATGGCATATTAATATTCCATAAATCCAGAATGTGAAGGTATGGATAATCCCACAGTATCAATCACTACATTAAGATGGATATAATTAGAACATTGAAAAGGCTCCAAAAATGAATTCAGTGCTTTTAATCAAATAATTAATAATAATAATAATTTTTATTTATATAGCGCCAACATTTTCCGCAGCACTTTACAATTAAGCGGGGACATGTACAATAAATTCAATACAAGGTAAGACAGTTTAAACAGTTACATTAGGAGTGAGGTCCCTGCTCGCAAGCTTATAATCTACAAGGAAATGGGGGGACACAATAGGTGAAAAGTGCTTGTTGTTTCAGGTCTAGCAATTATAATAGGGATTTTCATATAAGGCTGCATGATCCGGTCATCAGCCCGTATGTTTAAGTGCAATAAGTATCGAGTGCAGTTATCGTGTGCATGGAGGGTGTGGAGACAGATGAATAGTAGGGAACAGATTCTGAATAATATTTAGAAGGAGGGAACAGGGGAAAGTTAGTTTACTGAGTTGAGGTGGTAGGCTTGTTTAAAGAGATAGGTTGTATTGTATTCTGTAGCAAATGGGTAACCAGTATAATGACTGGCAAAAGATGGAGGCATCGGTGAAGCGGCTGGACAGAAATACGACCCTGGCTGCCGCATTCTGGATGGACTGGAGAGCAGAAAGTTTGGTAAGAGGGAGACCGATCAGAAGAGAGTTGCAGTAATTCAGACGAGAGTAAATAAGAGCGACAGTAAGGCTATGTGCCCACGATGCAGAAATGCTCAGGATTTTTTCCTGAGCGTTTCTGCATCTCCCTGGCAGAAAAAAACGCATGCGGATTGTACATGCGTTTTCCTGCCAGGGACATGCGGAAATGAAGCGTTCTTCACTGGCATTTCCGCATGCGGGTGTCAAGCGCTTTCCAAGCGATTTTAGCATCACTTGGAAAGTGCTTGACAACTCGGTCACACTATATAAATCCATGCAAACAGCATGGATTTATATAGTGTGACCTGAGAGAATGGTTAAAAATAAAAAAATAAACCTATACTTACCTTCTGATGGCCCCTGCAGTCCTGTTGCGCTCCTGTGCTGGCTGCCGGCAGATTGCGGTACGCTGTACTGAAAGACCTGTCGTCACATGACTGTGACGTCACCGCAGGTCCTTCAGTCCTGCGCGATCTGTCAGCAGCCAGCACAGGGAAGGAGTCCGGGGGCCGTCGGAAGGTGAGTATAATCTTTATTTTTTATTTTATTCTTTTTTTACAGCTTTTAATGGTACCTGGGTGTGGAGGAGAGTCTCCTGTCTTCCACACCCGGGTACCATCCGCACATTAGAACGCGCCAATTACGCAAGTACAGATGCAGTCTTGCGGAATTGGCGCGTTCTAATGCAAGTCAATGGCGGCGAAAACACAGCACTTCTGCAAAATAATTGGTAGTGCTGCGTTTTTTTCCGCAGCAGAAATTTCCGCAGCATGTGCACAGCACATGCGGATTATCATTGGGGAACATGGCAGGCCTTCTACCATGCATTTTTTAAGCGTTTCTGCAGCGTTTTTGCCGCTGCGGAAACGCTTAAAAAACGCATCGTGAGCACACAGCCTAAGAGTTTTATCAGTTCAAAGGTGAGAAAAGGTCGGATTATGGAGATGTTTTTAAGATGCAGGTGACAAGAGCGGGTGAGTGATCGGATATAGGGAGTAAAGGAAAGTTTAGTGTCGAATATGAACCCAAGGCAGCGAGCGTGCTGCTTGGGAGTTATGGTTGAACCCTCCAAGGTAATTTCAATGTTAGGTAGAGTTGGGTTAGTCGAGGGGAGAAACACAAGAAGTTCAGTTTTGGGGAGATTCAGTTTAAGATAGAGGGAGGACATGAGGTTAGAGACAGCAGACAGAAAATCCTTGGTATTTTGTATTAGGGTAGGGGTGATGTCAGGGGAAGGAGTGTATAATTGGGTGTCATCAGCATAGAGATGATACTGGAACCCAAATCTGCTGATTGTTTGTCCAATAGGGGCAGTGTATAGAGAGAAGAGGAGGGGGCCTAGGATTGAGCCCTGCGGAACTCCGATAGTAAGGGAACAAGGAGAGGAAGAGTAGCCGGCAAAACATACAGTGAAGGAGCGGTCAGAGAGGTAGGAGGAGAACCAGGAGAGAGCAGTGTCCTTGAGGCCTATAGAGCGGAGCATAGTGAGGAGGAGCTGGTGATCCACAGTGTCAAATGCGGCAGAGAGATCCAGGAGAATCAGCAGGGAGCAATGACCTTTGGATTTAGCTCTTAGTAGATCATTAGAGACTTAAGTGAGGGCAGTTTCAGTGGAGTGTAATGAGCGGAAACCAGATTGTAGAGGGTCAAGGAGAGAGTTATCTAAGAGATAGCAGATTAGACGGGAGTGGACCATGCGTTCCTGGAGTTTAGAGATGAATGGAAGGTTAGGGACAGGTCTGTAGTTCGCAGTGCAGTTCGGGTCCAGGGATTATGCAGATAATAAGCCAACTATGCAAAATGAATGCATATACAGTGGGGAAAAAAAGTATTTAGTCAGCCACCAATTGTGCAAGTTCTCCCACTTAAAAAGAGGAGAGAGGCCTGTAATTGACATCATAGGTAGACCTCAACTATGAGATACAAATGAGAAAACAAATCCTGAAAATCACATTGTCTGATTTGGAATGAATTTATTTTTCAAGTTTTGGTTGAAAATAAGTATTTGGTCAATTACAAAAGTTCATCTCAATACTTTGTTATATATCCTTTGTTGGCAATGGCAGAGGTCAAACGTTTTCTGTAAGTCTTCACAAGGTTGGCACACACTGTTGCTGGTATGTTGGCTCATTCCTCCATGCAGATCTCCTCTAGTGCAGTGACGTTTTGGGGCTGTCACTGGGCAACACGGACTTTCAACTCCCTCCAAAGGTTTTCTATAGGGTTTAGATCTCCACAGGTAATGAGTGGAGCACAGAGGAGCATCTTAAAGAAGAAGTTACAGGTCTGTGAGAGCTAGAAATCTTGCTTGCTTGTAGGTGACCAAATACTTATTTTCCACCAAAATTTGAAAAAAAATTCTTTCCAAATCAGACAATGTGATTTTCAGGATTTGTTTTCTCATTTTGTCTCTCATAGCTGAGGTCTACCTATGATGTCAATTACAGGTCTCTCTCATCTTTTTAAGTGGGAGAACTTGCACAATTGGTGGCTGTCTAAATACTTTTTTCCCCCACTGTAGCCCCTTCACAAAAGCACTTGTTGCGCCACTGAGGGTTCGGTCGCCACAGAGGTATTGCATCTCACCCAGAGGTGTGGTATCTCACTCTCAGGTAAGGAAAGAGTATGGCTCAGGACCCTAACACTGCATTCACTACACCACATTTCCGGGGGACAGGGCGACAATGCTCCTAAGGGAGAGCACAACTGTCCCTGATCCCTGGCTGGAGTGGGGGGAACCACCTAGTTAGGGGGAACTATGTAGCGGATGGGTGGAGGAAGTAGTTAAGGGGAGCACATAGTGAGAGATATAAAAGAGAGTAGCCATCTTAGGACAGAGCGCAGTTCAGTTCAGTCCAGTCAGTCAGACTGAGGTGCAGACAGGAGCAGGGGCTCTGTAGGAGCTCTGCTGCACGGGCGGGCCTATCCAGGAGGCCTGAGCCTGGGAGAGAGAGAAGGGGCAGGAAGGCTCCAGAAATCCAGAAGGGACCCTAGGGGTACGGGCCGTGCAGAAGGCCACCCGTACGCCCGCTGCTACCAGGAGGTAGAGGGGTCGAGGCCAGAATAGGGAACCGGATCCCTCAACTAGTGGAGAAACATTGACGGCTCAGCTAGGAACCGGCGGTTACAGTGTCTAACGTGCTGTAACCATAATCCACACTAGTGGCCCTAAGAAGGTGTCTACATAGGACCAGGGGACGGAACATACGTCGCCCGCTAAGGCCCGAGGGTACCGGATAGAAGTGGCGCTGGGTGTGAGGTGCAGGAAGAGGCCAGAGGAAGGTACATTGAACGGGGTACTGAGAAGTGCTCTGGAGTTATCTGAGGGTGGACTGTGCCCCTCACTGAGTACGCACAGCACGACGTGGGAAGTTGCCTGGACGTCTGTAACTTGGAAGAAGATAACTGTGGTTAAAGACCTGGGACTGCACTGCAAAGACTCTGTGTTGTCATTACTGATACCTTGCACTACAACCATCATCATCCTTTCCCGCTGCAGTAAAGCTACACTCTTCCTGTGGGGAGCCACATCACCTCGCTGCATGTAACACCAGCTTCAGTGGACTGCTCCGCAGCGGCGGTTATCACTGACCGCAATCCACAGGTGTCGTAGTCAGACATTAACCTAAATACAGACAATACGCCCTTGGTTTGACCGCCCTGGGTCACGGACCGGGTCGCTGCCACGGTGACTACAACCCCCAACATCTACAACAGGCCCGGTTCCGGGTATCCCCACGGCCCAGGGGGCGCGTCACACTTACCAAAAGTGGAGAATAATCCATACCAACCATATGCCATTATGTATCAGACCACACTGCCCAGTACCCCGACGCGTGTTTCATGTGCAGCTTTGTCAGTGAGGTACTGGGGCAGTGTCCCTAGTCTGTATACATAATGTATAAATCACTTGTGGTACAGCTGTGTAAATGGGCGTTTGTGCGCCGCCCATCTCCACATCGCTTGAGATAAACTTGCTATATTTTGTTCTACATGATTGATTATTCTACTTGGTGGTAATAGTCTCTTGGTACCCCCAAGAATTTGATTGGATTGATATTAATATGGGTCCTTATTTCCAATTTTTGGTTATAAAAAATTCTCCACCTGTATTTGAAAACGGTGTTGAATGATCTGTGTGAAGCTTTCTAGCTAAACTGAGTCAACATTTACATGTTCCTAGCTGCAAGAGCGTTTATCTGATATTGTCTGAACTGTGCTAAATAAGCTTGTTGAACTTATTCTGGAGGCTCTATGTACCTCCATTAGGTTTACAGATCATTACAAATTTTCAATAACATTTATCTTGTACTAAAATACATGCAGAGGTGTCGATAGTTTTAAAATGAAAACCAGATAAACAGATGCATTAGGTAGAAATAATTTTATCAATTAATTAAATGAAATGCACCCAAATCACACCTGAATATTATTAGGGTCAATGCATTGTGACAAAGTCACTGGCAGAGTGCTGGAGGGGATATATGTTTCACTTAGGCTATTAGCTTCAGTGATATGAAACCTGGAGGTCTTCTCCTGCATATTATATGCTGAGAGGGTTAATCAGTCATTTTAAATAGGCCAGTTTTTTTGTGAACGACTATAGAGCTGGTGGGAGGTCATTCACCATATCTCCACCCCAGGGTATGGTCTGGGGTTTAAATACTCGCCTGTAGAGGCGTTCAGTAGGTCTGGAGAGAGTAACTCCAGATCTGTTTGTGTGGAGCTATCCTGAACCACACGGAGTTGCTGAACTCTGAGCAGGCGGATCCCTGCTACCACAAGGACTGTGCTTTGTGTTACTATTTTATTTGTCTACCCTGTTTTGCCCAAAGGGTCGTGTTTACTTTTATGGACTCAATGTTGGTTTATGCTGCACTTTAATAAACCAATAAGAAATTTAAAGAGACAGTGTACCTGTGTCTTCCTCCATGTGCAGCTGAGTGAGCGATCTACCACAGCATGAAATCAATCATCAATCTTTTGAGAACTTGAATGAATTTTTTTTTAATTGAACAATGTAGCGGTATAAACAGGTGACAATTGCTGGAGCCAAAGAATGCTTTGTGCCCATGCCAACATCTTTCACCTGGGTACACAGAAACAGCAATTAGGATGTAATAAAAAAAAATAAAAAAAAGAAATTGATGAATTGACTAGTCACGAGGCTGATCTTTGCCATTACGCAAGGTTGCTATTTACAGTTTTAAATTTTCTTCAACGCATATACAAAGTGTGCACACGTAGGGCCATGACCTTTTGCTGGGATCACGCCCTTTTGCTTTAATCCCTACCAATTATAGTAAATGTCCTTAGGAAGCCTCCTGCTGATACTATCACAAACATCAAATACAAAGCAATGTAAAAGCAGGGTCACATTTATCTGCTTGGCTGAGCAAAATGCTATAATTAGGTCAATGAGGAATTCACATAGAATAATAAAAATCTCATTGTGGGACTGTCTCAAATTAGACATTCTTTTGGCATTTAAAGGAATTTTCAATGAATACAGTTTTTAACCCCCTCAGTCTGCTCTAAATAAAATTAATAAAATCAGCTGAATTCACCGACACTTATTTCATCGTCGACTCTCCTCCACTGTTTTTGGTCTTTGTTGACAGGCTGCAAGGGTGATGTGAAAATAGTGCTTGTGACCGCTGCGACCAATCACTGGTATCAGTGGTCCAGCATCACCAGTGATTGGCCCAGGGATTGACTGCAGTGGAACTCTCTTTGTCTTACATACTCTGTGCTATCTAGGCCCTTTACCTCTATGAGTTATAAACTCTGGGCCGTACTGCTAGCCGTTCTGTCCCAGTATCCGTCTCCAATCGACCACTCTATTCTTTCTCTCCACTAGGATCTCGCTATCCTCAGGCTTTGTCTCCTCTCTCGTTAGGGACACCCGCGTCATGCGGCACTGCTCACATTAGACCTTAGGTCTGTTCTTTCTGCACTCTGAGCCCTTTCTGACATTTTGACCTCTGTCCCTTCAGCTTAGCACCTGCCACTCTGGGCTAGTCCCAACCATTAACTCTAACTGTCCCTGTCAACTACCTGTTGTTGGGCAGAATACAAAACCAACACCATAACGCATTTCACAGTTCACATTACACATCAACAATACACATATTCTTCAAGGGGGAACATGGGCAGCATTTCCATCTCCTTATATTGTCACTCGGATCAAACTCTGATCAGAGTTTGATCAGACTGTCATTTGCATAATCAACCCAATACTCTCGAATGAGAGAATCTATGGCTGTCTGCACCTGCCCTTAAACTGAAACTATACAGGTCCAATATTCCCTCTATTTCATATATTCACACTGGTCACTGGGGCTTTTTTAGAGACTCATACTTTCTGTCCTTTCAGGAAGAGTTTTCAGCAGGCTCATTATCATTAAAGGCAGGATTACAGTGACAGGTAACACCTCAATACACAGCTGATAACGCAGGATCCACCAAATCACAACAGGCAATGTCACAGCTCCCCTGCTCCACCTCCCTTCACAGTAACCTTTGCACACGCTTATTAGATGCATTAATATATAAGATAGGGTCAGATTCTGACCATTGTGGCTAATGTACAAGTGTCGTTACCTCAAAAAAAGGGAAGCACGAGTCTAAAAGAAAAAAAGTCCCAGTGACCGGTGTGAAAAATTGCAAAGTTTCTAATTTTTTTTTACATTTTCAATACAGATTGTGATATGGTAAAAAAAGAAAAAAATTACCAAAAACAATAGGTCATTTTCCGATGACATATTGCCTATAAGAACCTTGGAAAAATGATTGACAACCAATATGGCCGCCATAATCATACAAGGGTTGTTAGACAGTTTTCCCAAAGTGCTAAATCTTTGGAGATCTTCAATAATACATCCCTCATCCCAGAACCTGAGAAAAAATGTCAGCGACAGCTTTAATGTCACAGCCATACGACAAACTTCAATTCTTCAGCACTGATACATTAACGTGTATAGTCTGTCTCCTCATTAATCACTTCCATTGCCAATATTTGCCACCTTTTACCTCAGCACAGCAGGAAAGATGGCGACGTGTTGCTCTTTTCTTCAATGTCACAATTCCGCACTTTTTATATGGGGTAAAAATCACCTCAGGAAAGACAGGTGAGCTCTGATTGGTTGCTGTGGTTGAAAGAAGAAGAAAGCTGAGCTGTGATTGGTTACTGTGGTAAAAAGAAGAAAGCTGAGCTGTGATTGGTTACTGTGGTAAAAAGAAGAAAGCTGAGCTGTGATTTGGTTACTGTGGTAAAAAGAAGAAAGCGGATTTTGTTGCTATGGGCAACACTGTTTTACTGTAAGGCAGTTCTGTTAAATGAGGCCCAATAATTATTATCCTCTACAAAGCACACAAGGCAAACAGGGGGTTTCGGTATCATAGCCCACCTTGTAAATAAATATATATCATTATTATGATGCATATGAGTGCAGACAGCAGTGTAAAGAATGGAGGGTTTCAATGGTTACCATGGTAACAAAAACATGTATATCCATACAGAAATATTATATAACAGGTTAAACGGATATTCCAACCAGTAGCACTGGATAAATGATAAATATTAGATAGGGGAGGGTCCTGGCCTAAATGGGGAATCCGATTTCCCTCTGCCACAAGACTATATTTAGGAGGACACTCTATTTATAGTCGGAAACAGCTGGGGTATATGCATGTTCCTAGTGGTAACCACAATTAAAACCTCAATTCTTTACAATACTGGCTGTATTTGACTTTTAGAACTAAACAGCCTGAAACTATGGCTCATGTGCCCAACAACCGTATTACGACAAACAGAGTTTGTAGTCCTTACACCCAAAGCAAGTGGTATAGTAAAGCATATTAAAAATTGCCAATTGCCCCATGGTAAACAAAAAAAAGTATATATATATCTAGGTTCTGGTCTAAATCGATTCGCTGAACCCGGTCCATCAATCACATAGGTGATCTATGGACGCTGGATGGGAGCCATGAATATCTGGCCTCTACCTGATGGCATCCGCCGGCCTGATGCGGCATAGCCACCCGCAGTTTAGCCTCTTTGAGGCTAGGTTACAACACCGTATTTTCTCTCATCCGAGAGAATCGGGTCGATTATGCTAATCACACTCTGTTTAAATTCTGAACAGAGATTGATCAGAGTTTGATGAGAGTTTGATTTGATTCTCTCGGATGAGAAGAAGACAGAAACAAAAAATGTCTCCATCTTCTCCATTCTGTTGGTCCATGAAAATCAGACCCCGCTCAAATGTCATCCAAGTGCAGTCTGATTTTTTCCATGGACTCATTTACTTGCATGGCTGAGTGTAATCTGAATATTGCATCAAACTCAGGCATGCAGCTAATTTTTTTTCTTTGGACAAACTGTCCAAAGAAAAAATCGGACATGTACAAGGCCCCATAGAATGACCTTGGTCAGAGTGCGATCCAATGTTTTGTCTGATCACACTCAGACTGAAAATACCGTTGTCTGCCCAAGCCCTGATTGGGAGCAATCCTCATGTGGAGCTGTGGCCCATTAAATTGCAAATCTATGCGCAAAACAGCACAAAGCTGACGCTCGGATTTCTGCAGAAAATGTCTAATCTGATACTTGTAAACAAACCGTTCTAAGAGTATATTCACACAGAGTTTTCTGACTGAAATCCATATAAAGAAAAATCAACACAGCATCAAAAAAAACGCTTCTTACAAAGCTTCACGTTTCCAAAGGCAACAAGCAGTTAAAAGAAGTGAGCAGGCCATTCTTCAAGAATTTTCTGCTGTGAATACGCTCTACACTTTACAATAAAAAGCAATGGGATGGCTCAAAAATCACCGATTGGATAAAACCAAAAATCAAAAAGCACTCAGGAAATAACATAAAAAAAGCAAAAAAAAGACGCTTCAGGAAAAAAAATACAGCATTTCCTGAAGCGTCTTTTTCTTGGAAAACTGAGCAAGTTTGCCCTCTTGTAAAAGACAACATGTGCACTTAAAAGGGATATTCCCATCTCCAAGATCCTATGCCAATATGTAGTAAGTGTAACAATAATAATAATATTAGCAAATACCTCCAATTAGAAATGTAGTATAGTTCTTCAGATTCGCTATGTCTCTTACCCCATGTGCAAGGCATTGCAGTAGCTGAGGTATCCATGGTTAGGACCACTAAGAGCTGTCTAACTAACTAACTAACTGTCACTATATGAGTAGTCATAGCCATGGATACCTAAGCTTCTGTAATGGCCTGCACATGGGGTAAGAGACATAGTGAATCTGAAGAACTATACTACATTTCTAATTGGAGGTATTTGCTAACATTATTAATATTACACCTACTACATATTGGGATAGGATCTCGGAGATGGGAATACCCCTTTAGCCCTGAGAGGGCACAGCCCCTTTGCTCTAGGGTTCTTGATATATGATTGATAGCAATCATTTGCTATCAATGAAAACCAGGAAAGAGGCCCTAACTAGTATTTGAATCAACAACCACATACTGCTTGATGATGGTTTCCATGTAAACATTTTTTTTTTCTGAAAAACAGATATTAAAGCAAAAAAGGAAACAAATATTAGATAATATGCAGGATTGGACATTTGCAGACTGTAAAGCCAATGTTATTTATAAGTGGAGGAAACGTGGGCAGCTAGAGCCACTGTAATGTTTCTGGTGACTAGATTGGAGTAGCATATTTAATAGAATGTCATCACTGTTTATTCATACACAAGAAGTGTATTGTGCAGAGGTGTCAGCGCAACTCCCTGGCATCACTAACAACGCCTCGCTTGATTTCTGTAGTATTTCTGACTAACCCACTTGACAGACCTTGTTAAGTAATGTCCTTCAATGCTGGTACATTACATGTCATGACAACCTGTTCTCGCAGTGAGTCTGAATTGAAATACATCACCTTAAAAGCATAAAATAAAATGGTTTCTGCTAGGAGTCAATTGAGACTAATGCTCGGTTCAGTCATAGTTAAGAGCAAGCTAAGCTCTTAAACTGCATAGGTCCTAATTTTCTCAATCTCTGCACGCAAGCGTTGCTTCTGTCCTTGTTATTTAGCTGTTATTATTGGTCGGTCTATCCGGCTGCTAGGCAAAATATGTGTTTATTCATCTTTATTTATGTCACACATATCGAGATTTCTTGAAATTCAACATTTATGGCTGCAAACCTAACAGAACCAGTTTTGACAATAATTAATGGATGGACGCTTTTCATCTACTATCACTTTTAACGTTTTCTTTTATTCCAATTTTCCAATAAATCCAACTTATCCAAGCACTGGTATTAGACTTAACCTGGGCAGATCGCAATAACTTTGAACAGGATCCATTAACAATGAAAGTGTATGAAGTATAGCAGCTCCTTGGCCCACAGAGAAATTAGTAATCCAGCTAAATACTGTAGTTGTTTTTTTATGTAAATAAACCTGAAATTTTGTGCTGATTTAATTTCCAAAAATACTGCTTCTCTTGAAATCATAAACTGGCATGATAAAATTCTGACTGCCTGCAGCCACCACTAGGGGGAGCTCACTGCATAGGGCTTTATTATTGCGCTCCAAGGGAATTATTTTATTCAGTGAACTCCCCCTAATGGTAGATGAGGCATCAGTGGTGGCACTGGGGTTCATGGCTACAGGTGATGTGGCATGCCTCCATAGATATAGATTTCTTGATTTTTGGTGACAGCTCTGATGATGTATACTCAGATTTGGGACCTAGCTACTTCAGAAAAAACATATATAACAAAGTTCAAACATTACCAAGTAAACTGCTATACTACTATTATAAAGGCTACATTCAATTCACAATCACCCAGTTGTCGAATATGCTGCAGAGGTGTCAACCCAAGTAGGAAGACTATTCTCTCATAAATGTAAGAGGGATATATACTATATTCAAAGTTTCATTATTTTGGTTACGTGATAGAAATGCTCTCTATGGATACAGAGTCTCCTGCTGTGATTGTCACTATCCACCCTTCCTTCTATTCTGTTATTTTATAACATTTTTTTCCTATTGTTGGTTTCCTTTCTCTGGGTTAATATAACAACTTGTCACATAGTACTGTAACGTTGTTAATAAATGCTGCCCTTGCATCCAAATTTTAATTCAGCAGCATAATATACTGCATAAGAAAAGCACACATATAAAACGCTGTATATGATTATATCTCAGTCTTCATGTTCTATTTCCAAATCTCTCAGTGGAAAAACAAGTTACCAGTGTTTGTTTAATTTTTCAGCCTCATCCAGAGCTGCATTCCTAATTTTTTTTTTTTTTTAAGATGCAGACATTGACATCTTGCTACAGCCATACTCAATTCCTGCACATAATGTAGTGTTTATATCAGGAACTGATCAGGTTTCTTATAAAGAAAACTCT
Organism: Phyllobates terribilis; assembly: GCF_046119375.1. Classification (NCBI taxonomy): domain Eukaryota; kingdom Metazoa; phylum Chordata; class Amphibia; order Anura; family Dendrobatidae; genus Phyllobates; species Phyllobates terribilis. Next base: position 98,002,132 of record NW_027362773.1, on the reverse strand, counting down.
ATAACTCACATAATGTATAACATGGTAGCTCAGCTAAGCTGACTGCAGTGGTTCTACTGAAATCGACTGACAGATTCCAAGCTGCAACCGGCAGAATTCTGAGAGAGGACTATGTCATCTCTTCTAAAATAGCTGCTTAGCTGATTACTGTAATTATATTCTTTATAATATAAAAATTGTAGAGTGTGCAAGAAGCAATGGAATGAAACTGAAAGGGAGAAGATGCAGATTAGATATTAGAAAAAACTTTTTGACAGTGAGGGTGATCAATGAGTGGAACAGGCGGCCACGAGAGGTGGTGAGTTCTCCTTCAATGGAAGTCTTCAGAGGCTGGACAGACATCTGTCTGAGATGGTTTAGTGAATCCTGCATTGAGCAGGGGGTTGGACTCTATGACCCTGGAGGTTCCTTCCAACTCTAACATTCTAGGATCCTATGATTTACTAGAGATTGTTTTTCATTAAAATATGCTAATGACATCGCCAAGCACGCCAGTGCATTTTTCCCACAACTTCTTTTCTATCTATCTCTATCCCCTCTTCCTTGATTGACAGATCTCTCTTTAAAATAAACCAGAGGAACATGGCGATGAATAAACAACAGATAGGTGGCACTGAACTGCCCAGCCCCGCCCAGGGTGCACCGAACACCTCATTAGCACATTTTTCGAAAAAGAACAATTTATGGCAAATGCAGCAATATATTTGGACACTAAGACCCTGATACATCAAAGCAATTTTGTCTGATTTCGGGTGTAAATTGCTATGAAAAGTTGCACAATTTTGGCGCAACTCGGAGTTGCTCAAAAATGTTGCGACTTTTGCTAATTTCACTTCAGTCTCTCTCAGTTTGGCCTAAATGGGCAGAGCTGGGGGGGTTATAATGGTAACATTGTTTCCATATAACAGCAGCTTATAGGGTAAAACAACAGGAATGTTTCTGTTTGGTCGAGAACTATCAAAATAATCAACATTTAGTGCAGGTCTTAGTTACTGTATATTATATCAAACGTGCTCTCAAAACAGGCAAGGCTTAGGCTGTGTGCCCACGTAGCGTTTTTCAAGCGTATATGCTGCGGAATTTCCGCAGCGTAAACGCTTGAAAAACGCATGTATATCCGCACCCCATGGTCCCCAATGGCATTCCGCAATGTCAATGCCCATGCTGCGGATTTTTCCGCAGCGTATATGCTGCGGTCAAAAATCCGCAGCATGTTCATTAATTTTGCGGAAGCGCAGCGGAATCAATGTGCGGATGGTACCCAAGTCTGGATGAGAGGAGACTCTCATCCAGACCTGGGTACCAAAGAACCTGTAAAAAAAAGAATAAAATAAAGTTTATACTTATCTTCTGATGTTTTCCCTCCGTCGCGCTGTTGTCTGAAGGACCTGCCACGTCATTGAGTCATGTGACCCACCACATGACTCAATGACGTCACCGCAGGTCCTGCACACAACAGCGTGAGCCGCTCAAGCCTCCGGACGGGGCAGAGAATGCATCAGAAGGTGAGTATAAAGTTTATTTTTTTATTTTTTACCATTCTGAACAAGTTGTCAAGCACTTTTCCAAGTGATGCTTGGAGAAGTGCTTGATAACCCGCATGCGGAAATGCATGCAAAGACGCCTCACAAACGCTTCTACCTGGCGGGAAAACCGCATGTAATATCCGCATGCGATTTTCCCGCCAGGGAGAAGCGTAAAAAATATGCTTCAGGTCCGCAACGTGGGCACATAGCCTTATTCTTGCTGTAAATGGACTGATTTCTGAAGAGCAGCACTGGTAATAGAAACAGTTCCAGAGATTGCAGACCTCTTCACAGTTACCTTAGTGTATTCCTGGAACAAGATGAAGGCTATGAGTGTATAGCGGTAGAGAGAGGTGTTGAGTCTATCAAGTACTATCTGTCAGTAAGTCTCTTAACTCGACACATAAGTACAAGATGAAAAATGTGTTAGTAAACTTAGTGTGGAAATTAAAAGTCATGTTTCATCGTTTTATGCAAACATAAAAATACAGTTCCTGTAGTTTTTTGAGTTTTATTAAATTCCGTGACAAAAACGATATTCAGTTAATTATAGTTATACATATGTATTTGATGCCTAAAAATGTTGTAAATAGTTTGCTGTTTTCTGTAAATGTACTTTTTTTAGTTTTTATTTTTGCTAAGAAGTTGGGCTCTTCCAGCTCTGAATCAATCACATACACCATGCCCCCTCTCCATTACCTAAATCTTCTCCCCTTTCATAGCATATAGGTTCATAGCTACATTAAACAAAATACAGAGGCTGCATCTCCCTCCTTCCCCTTTTTTGTCTCCTATTAACTCTTTTACTTGATTTTTTTAGATGAATTTTTGAATTTTTGGCAATTGTGAAAATGTTTTGGAACATTTACAAAACATTTATTGGCAGGAAAGAATTTTCCCTAATAACAAAAATTACATTTTTCAGGTACTCATATGTGTTGCAGATTTACAGCAGCACAGAGTTTTCTTATGTTCTCAACTTTGGTGTAAAATGCTCCAAAATTGTGCATCTAGTTTTAGATTTATTTATTATGTCTTAAACCCTGTGGGGGAAAGTTATCACGAGAGGAATTTTTAAAGTCAGTTTTACTTATGGCCACATTGCTGTTGTTTTTGTGAAATTGATTAAAGTTTTGTTTGACAAATGTTTGATAATTTTGGCGCATCTTTAGATATAACCCTACTGATTTTCCACTTTTTTATTCCAACCCTCTACTAAAGTAAGTTTGCCACTTTTTTGTGTGACTTATTAAATTCAAAAATCTGTCTTAAACCTTTTATCAAAGCTAACCTCGCCCAAATTAAACCCACCTTTTGAAAATATTGACATAAAATACTAAAAAGTTACAAATTTTGGAGCACAGCAACATCCAACACAATTTTTGACATCAAAAACTGTTGTGATGAATTCCCTCCTGTGGCTCATAAGAAAAGGGAGTGTGGCTTTGTGAGACGGGTGTTGTTTAGATAAAATGAGTATGATTTAAGATGTTTTAAATAGCATCATATTTAAAATACAAAAAGTATGTCAACTAAGAGATGGTATGAAGTTAGACAAGTGTCTAAAGATGCACCGAATTAATCATCCACCATGAACCAATGTAATAAATTTGGCACATTTTTAGACAGTCTGGTCTAAGTTTACACTCTGTAACAATTATTCAGGGCAAGTAACAACCAAAAAGTGAACTATTTCTATCCAGGAATCGGAGAATGGTGAGTGCCTGCCCTGTAAGTGTTGTAATGTTACCCACATTGATTATGACTTTTTCCTAGGAACAGATAAACAATATTACAACATTATTTTTTGGGGGGGAAGGGGTGCTCTTGATTTTTGCCACTATTTTTTGTCACTCACATTAACTACAGACTGGGGAACGTTGTCTTTAGTATCTTATAAGGCAAGAGTTATATATTTAGTAACCGTTCCTCTCTTCTCAGGTTTATACACAAAGTATTGTAGTAAGAAAGTGAAACCTGGCAGGCGCCGGGCAGTCCTTACATTCTTAGTGGTCATTGTATTTTCACTATTCATTCCAGTAAGTCATTCACAGGTGACTCTCTTTTGTTCCGTGCAGAATGCAGCCATTAATCTGTAAGTGCTTAACCTCTCTTATTGATCTGGATTTGTCACCATTTGTAAAATGTTGAAATTTGATCTGTTCACACTCTCGGCCATATTATATCACAGCAAAAAAAATCCTCAGAGTCCTTTCTGTTGAAATATACACCTGCACGTCAAAAGTATGGGCCACCTACGTATAATCACCATAAGGACAATAGTTACTTGTCTATGCAGGTATGATTTATGCTCATTTCTATCATATTGTCCTTTTTTATGTTATTTTCTCCGGGAAAACAAAAAGGCAGGTGTCTGCTTTGATGTTGGAATTTGCACCCCATAGAGATAGCATGCAACTTTTGGGCTCTAATGCAAAAATCTGCTCCTCCAGCCACCACCTGAATATTGAAGTTCTCACAGACAGTATGGGAGACAATTAAAGCACCAATCCAGCGTGTGTGTTTTTTTTTAGAGCTGGAGTGGCGCTTTAAATGTAACTTGCAAGTTGAAAGAAAATCCAGCTCCAGCGGTGTAAAATCAAAAATATTCCTTTATTGTGAAGTCCATTAAAATTATAGGCAATTTTCAAGACCAATTCATTTAATCAAAATCAAAGTGGAGGAAAAAAGGTGCCAGTAACGGAACGTGTTTCGAGCACCTTGCGTGCTCTTAAACTCGGTCACACTGGGTTTAAGAGCACGTAAGGTGCTCGAAACGCGTTCAGTTGTTTGTTCCTGGCACCTTTTTTCCTCCACTTTGATTAAATTAATTGGTCTTGACAATCGCCTATATTTTTAATGGACTTCACAATAAAGGAATATTTTTTGATTTTACACTGTTGGAGCTGGATTTTCTTTCAACTTGCAAGCTGCTTACCACATCTGAAAGGGACATTTTTTCTTCGCTCCATTCCATGGATTAGATGGATTCAATTACAAAGGTGAGCTTAAAATTTTCTTCGCTTTAAATGTAAGCCTCCTGCTCCCCGGTCATATACCCACCCTCCGGCGTTTTCACCATTTTTCAGCTCCACTCCGATCCCACGGTGCCATCTTGTGCCCTTAACTTCTGAGTGGCTAGAAGTCAGAAGTTACGTCACAAGCTCTCAATGCAAGTATATGAGAGGCAGAACGAGGCTCTCGTAGACTTGTATTGAAAAGTGACCTCCGTGACGCTCCATAGAACACTGGGGCTGTCACCTTTCGCCGGAGACCAACGGGAGCAAAGCTGGAAAACAGTGAAAGTGGCAGAAGGTGAGTGTCAGACAGCAGGAAGAGGACTTACATTTAAAGTACCACTCCAGTGGTGCAATTAAAAAAATCGTTGGGGTGGTGCTTTAAAGACCCAGAAGCTGTCATAGAATTCATATTTGCAACATTATACAAATATAATAATAATTTTGTATTTTAGCTTTATATGGTTTGGAGCTTATTTTATCTGACACTGAGTATCAAGTCTTACTTACTATTTACATGTTGAATCTCTCATCCGGTTTCCTCTATGTAACTTGTCACTATCTCATCACTAACGTGTTTATTTTTTACTTCCCTATGACCCCCCTGGTGCCTGAAAACCTTGTGAAAAACTATTTAAACGTATACCTTGCGATATAATAATGAGCACTAACTGGTCTGATGGGCATCTGCAGACCAGATCTTGGCACCCCCCTCTGATCCTGCTAATACTGCCTTTCGATTGAAGAGGATAACATCTCTTAAGTCATCCCCTTAGCCGGCCAAGTTTTGCACTTCTGTTGCTGATTAGAAGACTGAGCATGCACGATTTGCTTTGCTTTAGAGTTATGCATTGCGTATAGAAAGATCTTCTGATCCCTGTCGCAAATTTAACTGGCTCTGTAGATATAATAATTGTCATCCTTGTTAATCAGAGGTGGGTGGAGGGATTGGGTTAACAGGCACATAGGACCCAGCGAGCATAGTCCAAGATGCCCATTGTAGTGTTAAGTGCTCATTGGCATACTGCACAGGACAATTTCAAACTAATTTTTCCAAAATATGCAGGGATTATGGAAGGGTTGTGAGGAGCTAAAAAAGCTTTTAATAACATTGTGGTGCCAGTTTATGATGACAGCTTTCCTAGTAAAGTACATCATCTAAAATATAATATTGTTAATTGCCTTCCTGGGAACTTTATTTTTAATTTATGAGCTCTATTTTGTCCCAGGATACACGAATGACATATGGTAAGTCTCATGATCATGATCAGTTAACTTTTCATTAGAGATGAGTGAACCCAAACTCTAAACCGTTGTCGTACCAGACCTGAACTCCAAACACGGATTTTACCCAGAAGTCCATTTTAATGTTCGGAGAGAGAGTTTTCCAGCTCTGAGATTCAGGTCCCCATACATTTCATGTTCAAGATTGGGTAAAGTTTGGTCGGGTACCAGAACACGAACTTCCACGCATCTGCTCATCCCTACTTTTCATAGAATTGCTGTAAGCCATCTATGTACACGGCTGTATTGAAGACAGAACCTACAATCCATGTACCCATAGCCGTGCCCAAATTTGGATCATGTATTGACTGTTGGTGCAGCCTGTGGGAATTTTGTGTGTGCCGGTGCCTATTGTTACGAGGATTAACAAAGAATATTCTACTGAACTGCACATTATCAGATATTAATTATATTGCAATAGGTCCAAATGGACCATCATATGCACTAGGTAATTAAAATATGCCACACCCTTCAGTTCACCCCCCTGTTCTTGCACTGCTAACACTCAGTGTCTTACACAGAATACATCGCCGTATTCCACTGACGTGCGTCTGCTAGGATCACTTTCACATTATTTCCTTGAGCTTCTCATAATCCTCTCCTGGACGTCTGCAACAACGAATTTCTGAACAGGTGTTTGTCTAATTTTTTTGCATCGGCAAACTGATATTATATTATACCACTTTTGCACCAAACCATGCCTACAGCTTTACTCTGGAACAGGAAGGTCTGTAAATTGCCGGCAGAGCAGTCGTGTGTTTCTGTGAATGATCCTGTTTGTACATGGGTCTCCGCTATCACCAGTGTCGGACTGGGGTGCCAAGGGCCCACCAGTAACCAACTCCAGGGCCCCACTTTTCAGCAACATGGAAATGTGACATTATCCTCAATCACAAATTTATATAACAATGAACTGGGTAGATTGTTAAATGAACAAAATGCTGCCTTTGTCTGTACATAGTGATTCAAGTTTATAGTGCCAAGTACTGCTCATATAAAAGGGTGGTGGCCCACCGGAGGATTCTCCTGTGGGCCAGTCCAAGCCTGGCTATCACTATATGCCATATTGAAGATACTCACACAACACTACTGCCTCCAGAGGAAGGAGACCATGGTCTCAGTAATTTCTACACTGCTCTGTACGTATATGTAATGTATATTGCATATTTAATCCTCAGTTCATTGAGGCCTATCAGTATAAAATGTTGAAAACTCTTTAAGCTGAAAAATGTTGTCGTTTTAATAACCCCCTCCTTTTTTGGGTTACTACATGGCTGTATCATTAAGTAAGAGCCCACAAATATTTCATCTTTGAAGTACAAAGTAAATATCTATATCTTTCCTTGGGGGGAGGAATGATATTCTTCACAGTGCTCATTTATTTTGCAGACCCCTTCATTGCACAAGATCTGACACCCTATTCAGGTACTCACATGCATGTGCCTCACTCGTATGTCTCAAATACCTGTGCTCTGGCCAAGTCAGGCTTTCCTAACAGGCCTGAAACCTAAGAACTTTTTCTAGACAAAAGCTGAACAGCAGGAAGGTGCATAGAGTTCAGTGAATGGGGCCATTGTCACGGACGCCTTGGGAAATGCATGCAGAGAACTGCCTTATTTTGAGGCTTTTTTCCAAACAAGGTCTCCACTTATTAGTGATGATGTGATCTCCCCCTTTGCCTGTTCTTTTCTCAACTCCAAGCAAGGGAATCTACAATGTTCTGTTGTTCAATGGAAACTGCCAGCAAATATAGCATAAGCTGCATGTTAGGCCAGGATCAGTATTAACAGGTTAACATAATTTTCCTACAAATATTGATTTGTACATAAAAAGTATTTTCTTTATTTTTACAGTCTACTCCAGTGCTGAGATCACAATTCTGCTGGTTTCTATCAGAACCGGTCAATTGTTAACATTAAATTTTTGCCCTATTTTTGGTCCATACAACAGGAAAGTTCCTGACGTACATGATGTATGATGTGAACAGGGTGTCACAGGTGTGTCAGGTGTGACAGACCGTTGCTCTGGAGCTGGCTGCAGAAGGTCACTATGCTTGGCATTGCAGACGCCTTCTTGATCCTCTCATCTCTTTAGCATTGTTATATCCTTTTTCCTTTAGGACCCAGCAGTTACCTCCACCTTCTGCTACTGATTGACACACCCTTGCTTGGTAGTTAAGAACTCTCAGTTTCTCCAGAAAGGTACTGGTGATAGTTCTATGTTCCTCTATGTTGGCTTGGAGCACTAGCAGTTGGCTAGTTTCTTCTCTGGTGCCCTTGGAGGACAGTTGGAGTTATCTCTCTGGTGTCTGCACAAGCTAAGTGTATTCCCTTTGTTTGTCTTTAGTTTGTAGTGGGGCTTGACCAGTGCTCACACTGTCCCCTCCCTATCTAGGGCCAAGCTCTAGGGTCATTCAGGGTTTAGGTTCCTACTCGGTGATAGGTGTGTAAACTATATAGGGACGGTAGGGTAGGCAGGGTGATTTTAGATCTGCCTAGGGATCTCCACACCCCCTTTCCCCAGTGTTTGGGCTTCCTTCCCCTCTTCCCTTCGTGTTGCACTTAGTCTTTCCCTCACCTTGTGTGACACAGGGACTTGGGAAGTTTATTACTGTTTTTTCTTATAGTGTATAATGAATCTTACTCTATAGTTTGATTTTGGAAATCTGGCATTTCAGGATAGTGATGTGCAGGGACGTTGCAGGTGGGGAAACCTGGATATGCCAAGTGATGACTGCGAGAAGGTACTGTAGGTTGGTACATCACAAGCCATTTTGCCTTAACAAGAGGCGCATCCTATTGGAAAGTGGGCAGATAAAGGGTATGGCCTAAATTGTGGTCCAGTGAGTCAAAGTTGAGTCTCAGTTTGGCATAACCTAAGTGGAGTAGAGTAAACCACCTAATAGATGGTGTAAACTTAGGGCCCAACTCACTATATTGCTTTTGGGCCCGTTTTTTTGTCCTGGCTTTGATGTTTTGCACCTTTTTTTATTGCGTCATATTCATCTTTTCATTTGCACCTTTTTTTAAAGTCCATTTTATATGTGTCTGCCTGTATTTTTTTTTTTCACCAATGTGGGGGGAGTTTAGGGTTTCCGAATGTTTTTCACCTGATTCATCATTTGCAGCTTTTCAAAAGCTTACAAAAATTGTCACACATGTACTGTAGTAACCTCTCCCCCCCCCCACTCCAGAGAGTGATTTTATATGTACTAGATATTTTGGGAAAATTTTTGCTCAATATTGCAAAACGTGTAACTTTTGTTGCGCAAATAAAATTAAAAAAAAACAAAACAAATTAAAGACCATTTTTGACTTTGCACAAAATTTATGAATCGCTTGCATCCACTTTGAAGAATTTGCCACAAAAACATCAAGAAATAGCACAAGATAAAAAAAGAAAAGTAGCAAAGAAAATGCAAATGATGAATTGGGGCTTTTGGCTAGACAATCTAAAAATGGGCCTAGGTCATTTTTATAAAATTTGGCACATTTTAAGGCTGTTTAGTCTTAGTTTGCACTGTCTAAAAGTTAGTAAACTTTAGTAAATCGGCTTCATTATCTTGAAATAATTTCCAAAATTTTCATTGTACATTATTCATTTAGGACCAGCATTGTAGCCTGAAAATGTAACTTAGGACTGTTTTTTCTTTGGAGAAAATTAAACTATTTTTGTAAGGAAAATTAGTAATTGATTATAGTATCAACCCAAAATAAAAAAAAAGAAGAAATGTAAGACAATAACTAATACAGGTACAGCAAATCCTTACAAATAAAAGTCAGGATGAACAACTGGATGCTGTAAATCACTTTCTATGGTGAAAGCAGGTCCTGTACAGTAGAAACAACGTACCAGAAAAATGCCATAGATCTAGTAGTGTCCAAAGAAGCAGTTCATCCAGGTACGGAAAATATAGTACGGCACTGCAGTGCTGCAAGGCGCTACTAGAAAGCTAATCAGTATAAGGGTGCAGTCAGACAGTCGTATAAACCAGACCGAAATGGGTTTGCATGAATGGAATGAATGGACTGGCCGGCGGGTCTCCTGACCCAAGCGTGACAGCTTCATACATTTCTATGCAGCTGTCATGCTCAGGTCGGGAGAGCGGCCTGCCAGTCTGAGCATTGCCTTTCAATTTCGGTCCGGTTTGTACGGCTGTCTGACAGCGCCCTTATACTGATTAGCTTTCTAATCTTGGTCTGATTTATACGGCCATCTGACTACGCCCTTATACTGATGTTTTACTAATGAAATGTCCATGCAGATTAGTTGGATTTTTCAGTTGCATGTGGCACTTATATATACTGGTAAATAAAATAAACTTTTGGATATACAGTACAGACCAAAAGTTTGGACACACCTTCTTATTTAAAGATTTTTCTGTATTTTCATGACTTTGAAAATTGTACATTCACACTGAAGGCATCAAAACTATGAATTAACACATGTGGAATTATATACTTAACAAAAAAGTGTGAAACAACTGAAAATATGTCTTAGATTCTAGGTTCTTCAAAGTAGCCACCCTTTGCTTTGATGACTGCTTTGCACACTCTTGGCATTCTCTTGATGAGTTTCAAGAGGTAGTCACCGGAAATGGTTTTCACTTCACAGGTGTGCCCTGTCAGGTTTAATAAGTGGGATTTCTTGCCTTATAAATGGGTTTGGGACCATCAGTTGTGTTGTGCAGAAGTCAGGTGGATACACAGCTGATAGTCCTACTGAATAGACTGTTAGAATTTGTATTATGGCAAGAAAAAAGCAGCTAAGTAAAGAAAAACGAGTGGCCATCATTACTTTAAGAAATGAAGGTCAGTCAGTCCGAAAAATTGGGCAAACTTTGAATGTGTCCCCAAGTGCAGTTGCAAAAACCATCAAGCGCTACAAAGAAACTGGCTCACATGAGGACCGCCCCAGGAAAGGAAGACCAAGAGTCACCTCTGCTTCTGAGGATAAGTTTATCCGAGTCACCAGCTTCAGAAATCGCAGGTTAACAGCGGCTCAGATTAGAGACCAGGTCAATCCCACACAGTTCTAGCAGCAGACATATCTCTACAACAACTGTTAAGAGGAGACTTTGTGCAGCAGACCTTCATGGTAAAATAGCTGCTAGGAAACCACTGCTAAGGACAGGCAATAAGCAGAAGAGACTTGTTTGGGCTAAAGAACACAAGGAATGGACATTAGACCAGTGGAAATCTCTGCTTTGGTCTGATGAGTCCAAATTTGAGATCTTTGGTTCCAACCACCATGTCTTTGTGCGACGCAGAAAATGTGAACGGATGGACTCTACATGCCTGGTTCCCACCGTGAAGCATGGAGGAGGAGGTGTGATCGTGTGCGGGTGCTTTGCTGGTGACACTGTTGGGGATTTATTCAAAATTGAAGGCATACTGAACCAGCATGGCTAGCACAGCATCTTGCAGCAGCATGCTATTCCCTCCGGTTTGCGTTTAGTTGGACCATCATTTATTTTTCAACAGGACAATGACCCCAAACACACCTTCAGGCTGTGTAAGGGCTATTTGACCAAGAAGGAGAGTGATGGGGCGCTACGCCAGATGACCTGGCCTCCACAGTCACCAGACCTGAACCCAATTGAGATGGTTTGGGGTGAGCTGGACCGCAGAGTGAAGGCAAAAGGGCCAACAAGTGCTAAGCATCTCTGGGAACTCCTTCAAGATTGTTGGAAGACCATTTCCGGTGACTACCTCTTGAAGCTCATCAAGAGAATGCCAAGAGTGTGCAAAGCAGTCATCAAAGCAAAAGGTGGCTACTTTGAAGAACCTAGAATATAAGACATATTTTCAGTTGTTTCACAAGTATATAATTCCACATGTGTTAATTCATAGTTTTGATGCCTTCAGTGTGAATGTACAATTTTCAAAGTCATGAAAATACAGAAAAATCTTTAAATGAGAAGGTGTGTCCAAACTTTTGGTCTGTACTGTATGTATCCAGGTTGGAGCATCTGGCGTCTGCTTTCCTTCCCCTGTCCAATATAAATGATCTGCAATACATTTTGGCTCAGGATTCTGACTTTCACAAGCTCATTTTTCTACATACTGATTGAAGCAAAAAGCACTTAATCATCTAAATTCGTCGTGGTGGCCACATTTTCGACTGTCCAACAATGGCAGGATTAACAACTATCTGACTCATCTCATGGACTTTTAGCCGCTCTCAGACATCTTGTTGCTTCTTGCAGGCTGAGCACAGACATAAGCGTTACAATAACATCTGTGTGTGTCCGGAGCCTTATGGAAACAAGCTCAGTAAAAGCCAAACAAGGTCAGAGAACAATTGTTTGTATTTTGTGTTTTCCGGGATCCTTTTTTTGTTTTTCTCTTCCCCTAGACCATGACGTTCAGTCTTTGATATGTAGCCAAAGAGCGCAGAACTGCATCATGAACAGAACATGTCAGAATTTCAACTTTTAAGGCTAAGCTGTTCTTGCTTTTAGATAACTCTGCTTACACGTGACCAGCTCTACCGTAGTATGGAAACGGCACTACTTGGAATGGCACTGTTCTATAATAATGCAAACAGAATAGAATTAATAGGACCCCATAACAAAACTAGGAACATGCCCCCAACTGTTCGACAGTAAATTGAACTGCACAAATGCAAACAACAATATAAATAATTTTGATACAGAAACCATAGTTGTGTTTTCCCCTCCAAAACTGTCTGAGCCTCCTAAGCCTCTGGACCTCATTGTAGCTGTTATGGGTGCTACAGTATTATGTTAGGACTGGATTGAGACAAGTTGTCCAGTGAAAACAAGTTTTTGCTTTTTCTAAGGGTAGGCAATAATTTATTGATTGTGGGGGTCTCATCGCTGGGACCCCCACCAATTAGGAAGAACAAGACACTTTAATCCTTGCTAGAATAGAGTAGCAGAGCGCATGATCAACCGCTGCTCTAATCCTTCCCTATGGGGATTCTGAGTGCTAAGCTCAGATTTTCCTTGAAGCCCCATGGAGAAGGAATGGAGTGGCATCTGGGCACCCGACTTGCCGCTCTATTTTATAAAGGGGATAAAAATGCTCCTTCAGGGGATAATTATTGGGTTCTTCTCATTGATGAGGGTCCTAGCGGTCTTATCCCCAGCAATCAGTAAGTTATCACTAGGGATGATTGGACCTATGAAGGTTTGGGATCTGGTACCTGACCCAAACTTTATTCCAAAGTTCAGTTCGGGTACCCGTACCCGAATTTGAACCAGAACTCGAACCCCATTGAAAACAATGGGGACCCAAACATTTGAGCTGGAAAATATTCTCTCTCTCTCTTTTAGTAGAACTCTTAACATTGCAACGGACTTCCGGGAGAAATCCATGCTCAGCGTTTAGCACCGACAACTAACTATCCAGTACGAACCCCAAACTGTTAAGTTCGGGTTCCCTCATCTCTAGTTATCACCCATCCTGTGATAACGGACAACACCTTTACACATGTTGTTGAGGATTTGAAAAACCTTGCCGCTTTCTCTATGAAACAGCACCACAGCTGTCTATGAGTTGACTCTAGAATTATCTTTCCATTGACACGAATTGGACTAAACTGCAATACCACACAAGACCTGGAAAGAGGGATGACACTGTTATGGAACAACATAGCCATATTTTTCTAATCCTGTTGTATGGCGCTCAATAAATGCCACCACAAGAAGACTATGTTCACACGCAGTATTTTTGTTGCTTTTTTTCTGCAGTAATAATGCTGAGATCAACGCGTAGATTTTGCACTTTTTGTGCTGCTGTTTTTAGCTGCACTTTTTTATGTGCGGTTTACATGCGTGATTGTCTACAGTACAAGTTTAATAAAGTTACTTTTATTCACCAAAAATACAGCAAAGAATTTCCAAAAATGCAACAAAACCTGTTTGCTACGTTTTTGGAGCATCTTTGTACTTTCTCATTACATTCTATGAGTGAAAAAAAAACAATGCAAAGGCCACGGCCCCGCTATCAGTATTTGGTCAGTATTTTTTCTCAGGAGTGGGAGACAAAACCAGGAGTGGGTGATAAATGCAGAATTGGTGACTTGCTTCTATTATACCTTTTCTCTGATTATTCCTCACCTGGCTTTGGCTCCCACTCCTGAGAAAAAATAGTGACCGAATACTGACCAAATACTGATAGTGGGGCCGTGGCCTAACACTGAAAGACTTGACATGCTGCCAGATTTCAAATTCAATCAGGAAAAAAAACTGCGTGCATGAGATTTCTGAAACCTCATAGCTTTTTCTGGTACGTTAAAACATGGGTTCTTTTTTATGCATTTTAAAAAAAATGCATGTGTACAAACCTTAAGGGTACGTGCGGACATTGAGTATTTGATTGCAGAAATTTCTGCAACAATTCTGCATCTCTGCGTGCGTTTTTTATGCGCTTTTGTATGCGTTTTTTTGCGTGCATTTAAGCATTTTTGTACAGCAATGAATGCTTTTTGGAGCTAAATAAAGATATTTGAAAAAAGAAACGTGGGACATGACTTTAACCCTAGAACGCATGACCATAAAAATGGGTATTTTCAAAAAAGAGTTGTTATACCGAAAATGCCTGTAACATAAAAATAAATGAACAACTGGAAATGACAAACAACTATATTCCTGAGGAATACCTAGAGTTTCAAAATTCTAACTAAAGTAATCTTGCAGAAAATAGAAAACAATTAACAGGGCGGGCCTGCGAGGCCCCAGGTATGTGTTCTAGGGTTAACCTTTGGATTACCGTCGGACCTGGGGTGAGTATATTGGGTTAATTTAAATGATTAAAGAATGTGTCTGTTTTATTTCAAATAAAGTGTTTTATTCTCGGTGTGTATTTATTTAACTCTTTACTTACAGGTTTAGTAATGAGGGTGTCTGGCTGATACCTCTTCATTACTAAACCTAGGGCTTGGTGTCAGCCACACCTAATCCCATTACCTAATCCCATTACCCTGATGCAACTGCACCATGGCATCAGAAAGAGCCTGGGCTAAGTGCCAGAATTGGCACTTCAAATATGAAGTGTAATTTCTGGGGCAGCAGAGGGCTGGTATCTTTAGCCTAGGAAGGGGCCATTATACCAACACACAGTTAACTAAGTAATGCTTCCTAATTAATAGAGCGAATGTAACTGCATCCAGTATACGTGATGTTGCATAAGTGTTTGCATTAAGCATGGAACCAGAAATGTGTTCAGGACCAGTGCCACCCCCTTCAAATGGCAGTCCGCTACATAGTGCCTGAATCACTAAGCATTACATTTTTCTAATTTATTTATGGATTTTATGGATAAGGCATTGCTGTTTGCTTGACATTATGGACCTATTAGCATTAGGTGCAGCTAAACTTACCAGACCTACTTATTGCTAGGGGTTACATACTTATGGAAAAGTAGCAGTGACATTTTATCTGATTTATCTATCTGGGTTGCTGAATTGCAACTATTTCACCATATTTTCTTTTTAATAATTCATTTTTCTTCAAATTCTCACATTGCAAAACACTGGATTATGCTGGAAGCTAAATATTAGATTTCAATATTTGTGTAAATTCTTCAATATCCATGGTAATGTGTGAAGAGATTTATAGCCGCAGTTTTCTGAAACTAACTTACACAAACTTCTGCCAATTTTACAGCAACCTTTAGCCAAAGAAAATTAATAATTTTACGATTTGCGAGATTAAGGCCAATGACATTTTCAGGGTATCGGTGTCTCTAAAAGCAAAGTCTGTAAAACGATTTTATGGAAGGAACGTGATTCAATTCTTTCCAAAGATCCTGTTAAATCTTTGTACTGGACATTAAGAAATTTGTGATCTACTATAAAGAAGATTTTTTTTTTCTCAGATGTGTGTACAGAAAAGAAAAGTTTAGAACTAACCATTTGGTCTGTACTTAAACAGTAACTAAACTAAATATATACAGAAAAACTGACCGACACTTCCAAAGCAAGACATAGGTGTGTACAGGTACTTACTAGGAGCAGCTACCTCCATCTACAACTAACAACTTAACAAACAAAGTAGCACTCTGCAACGCTAAATATGCGAACATGAAATATATGAAATATGAATAGCATTACTGCTGTAGAAAATAGAAATAAATGAGAAATCTTAGCGCATAAATTGGCCAATTCATGTGTATCTGGTAGCCACGGTAAGGCGTTTCTCGTTATACCAGGACCCTGCCAATGTGAACTCCTCTCTAAGGGACAAAAGATCTTGCTTTCCCAAACACAAGCAGACTTTTGTCTGCTTGTACACATGAATTGGCCAATTTATGAGATAAGATTTCTCAGGAAACCCACGCAAACACGAGGAGAACATACAAACTCTTTGCAGATGTTGTCCTTGGTGGGATTTGAACCCAGGACACCAGTGCTGCAAAGCAACAGTGCTAACTAAGTATGAAAGGATCTGTGAAAGTCTCTTTTTTATTCCAAAGTTTGGTTTGGGTACCAGAACTGTACCCAAACTTGAACCAGAACCCGAACTTGATAGAAAACAATGAGGACCCGAACTTTTGATCTGGAAAATATTCTCTTTTTCTCTACTTCCCCCCCAACTCTGAACATTGCAACGGACTTCCGGGAGAAGTCCGTGTTTGGCATTTAGCACCGGATACTAAATGTCCAGTACGAACCCTGAACTTTCAAGTTCGGGTTCGCTCATCTCTAGTGCTAACCACTGAGCCACCGTGCCACAACATGGTTAACCATAGTTCCATACTCCTGTTTCCAATTATTAGGAAATGTAACTCTGGATGTAATAAGTAAAATTCTACAAGAAAACTAGTATTTACAAGCACATCCTATGGTAGTTTTAATATTTAGATAGAGAGATGCTTTTAACCTGAATTAATAGAGACGTGTATCACACACTAAGCTTCCGCATGTTTGCTCAGTCAGGTATATACTTGTGACTGTGTGCTCATTTCCTTTGTTGTCTCTTTAGATGATAAATATTCTGTCATTGAGTTTATTTTAAGAAGGTGTGACTACTGTTTTTAGAAACTTCTGATGACAATGCACAGCGCACATGAGACATACATCAAAAACGCAAGTGTAGACTCAATGGATATCCATGCCAAGGGCAGGGTTGCATGGCACAGGTTATATTGGAACACTAGAAGAATACAGACCTCCTCTAAATATCAGGCTCCACATATCAAGAATTATTTAAAATTCTGGATAATTTGACAGAAAATAGTATGAAAAACTGTAAAGGCCAAAAAAACACATTGGCTCTTTATATTCTACTCAGAAATGTATTACCCTGGATCACCTTGTGCTTCTTGACTCATCTTGATCTATTTAATTTACATAATGGCACCATCGTCTATGTTTTTAATAAAAAAAACATTCTAAACATTCTCGACCAGTAAACTAAGTAATAACGGAATTACGCGTTCACTTTTATTTTTTGTACATTGAAAGGAGTCTCTCAGCACGAAATGACTGTTCAAACCAAGCACAGGCACTTGTTGCACCCTTGGTGTGGCTGAGCACCTTCCCACCTATTTGTTTTCCTTCTATTTCTGGCTCTATCCTTTACAGGAGTCAGAAGGTGAAAAACAAGTAGGCGAGAAGGTGCATTGAGTTGTTTGGCCTTAATGTGAATTAAGCACATATGCTTGGTTTGAACAGTCATTTTGTTTTCAGAGACTCCCTTTAAGAATAGTACAATAACAAGGAAAAAAAAAAGAAAATATAGAACTTCAAAAAGGCCAACACAACCAATGTCAAGAAAAAAGGAAAGTAACATTTATGTTCATAGTTTAGGGTGAAAATAAGGTGAAGTGCAACAAAAATGTATAGTTGCAAAAGCATTGAAAGAAAGAAATATAAAATTACAGTAATATATTACATGTTGCTTGTTGTTTGAATCTATTCCAAAGGGTCTAAGAGGTTACATTTCTCCTTGTGGAGAGTGACAAGCCAGGCCTGGCATGTCAGAGTGAGGAGACTTATAAGCCATGCATGCTCCTCTGGGAAATTAAATATGCAAATTGTCTCTTTAGAGAAGAAGAGGACTAGAACTCTTGCGCCACCTATTGGAAACAGCGATCCTAAAAGTCAATATTGACTCTTTAACGAGCCTTGTAAAATGACTTAGGATAAAAGCCAAACCAGAATCTCAATTTGCAGACACAGTGTTTCGGGGTGTTGCCCCTCATCAGTGCAAAGTATGAGATCTGATTTGGCTAGGTGAGAGGCTCTGGATCGGGGTTTAATAGATGGCGCTAGAGTTTTAGTCCTCTTTGTCTCTGAAGAGACAATTTGCATATCTATTCCTATCCAATCAATGTGAAGACTGAATTCACAGTTAATGGAACCACATGGCTCCTTTTCTTGTTGGTGAAGGTGGCTCAACCGGAACAAGTGAATGTGGGAGGGTGGTCACGAGACCATAAAGTGCAGGAAAGGCTTGCAGGTGGGCACAGCACTGAAACGGTGATGCAGCCTCTTCATTTTATAGATCAATGGGGGATTCTAGAGGTCAGACTAATCATAAAGTGACGGCATATTCTAGTTCCTAAAGGTGGCACATCTGGTACAAGTAAATGAATGGGACTTTGCTGTGAATGGGACTTTGCCGCAATTCCATGTGCAGTGGGTGGCACTCTGCAGAGGGAAAACTTAGAAGCGGTGCAACTCTAAAGTAGCAATGTCGCCCCTTCATTCTCATGATCAGGGTCTTAAAAGTCAAACCACCACCATTAACAAAGTAATGGCATATCCTAGGGTCATGCAATCACTACATAGTATAGAACAGGTTGTGTGTTTTTGTTTTTTTTTACTTTTTACTTGAGTTGAATAGGTGATAACCACTGAGCATGGTGGCTCAGTGGTTAGCATTGCTGCTTTGCAACGCTGGGGTCATGGATTCAAATCCCACCAAGGACAAGATCTGCAAGGAGTTTATATGTTCTCCCTGTGTTAGCAGGGATTTCCTCCCACACTACAAAGACATTCTGAAAAGGAATTTAGATTGTGCCCCCAATGGGGACAGCAATGATGATGTATGTAAAGTGCTGCTGATTATGAGGACGCTATATCAGCAAAGCATAATAATAAAGAATAAATGAATATTAAAAAATGTTCTTTGTCAGTACTCAGGTAGTTTTCTTAATCAATTTTGACAAATTAAAAGTCAAAAATAGAAGAAATCAGCAAATACTTTTTCCCAGTTTTGTAGCACAGTGTTATGCAATTGCACATGATGGTGGGAGGGAGATTTTGCTTGGGGGCCCAGAAGCTTCATGCAGAGCCTTCCCCTATGTACCATGGTGGCCTTGGCTCACTGAATAAGTTTCATTAGATCATTATTTGTTCTCCACTTTGAGCTGAATACAAAGTCGCCTGTAACTTTGTGTTGTCTCCTTTGACAAAGAGCACATCACAGAGTAATTGCAGTTGCTGCGTTTTCTTTGCCTACAGTTAAGTTGGTTACAAAATCCCATTTTTACAGAATTACCACCCAGGATCCTGATGTCTGAAGTCACTGAAGCATTTCATCTACACTCAGCGGAGATGTTATTGTCTAGTAATGAGAACAATGCCATTTGAAGCTGTCCAGGAAGTAAAGGTCAGAATCCAATTCTCCTCGGGCACACGATGCCCAGGCGACATTTTTCTATCCAAAAATCACATAAAAACTTTTTTCTTAACTCTTTCAAGTCTCGGAGATCTGTATATTTCCTTTAGATAGTTTTTATATTTGGGAAACAGGGAATACTCACCGAGTAAGAATGTGCACACTGGATTTACTTAGTATAATCTGACCTAATCTATTTCTATACCTGCTGTAGAGACATATGGAAGACATATGTAGTCATATGAAAAACTAAATAAAAAAAAAATCAACATAAATCAAAATGTAACAAGTTGTAAATGCATGATAGAACTTCAAGGAAAAATTTGACTTTTTCATTGATTTTAAAAGGGTTTTCTCTATAGATAACCAATTTGATTTGTGCTGCTCTAGTTTGGCGTCCAGTCCGGTACTCTATGGCAGCAATTCTTCACTTCTGCACCTGCATCCTCGACCCAGAAACGAAGACTGGCTGACCGGAAAGAACGCTGACCAAGATAGCGCAAACAGAATTGCACATCTATAGTTTTCTGGAATAATACATTGTCGGCTTAATTCTTATGATAAGTCATCAATATGTAGGCTCAATATTAAATAATAAAGTTCTGTTAATTTTTTTTTTTTAAGTTCTTTATGCAATAACAAATATTAAAAGAAAAAAGAAAGCACTGACCTATATATTATCAATTACAATTCTGCCTCCAATTGGGGCTATCCAAATATCATTGAGTAGATTTATCACAAGAATCATTTTTGCTTATGGCTGTGCTGCCATTATTTTCGCAAAATGAAGTAAAGTGTTGCGCAATGTTTGATAAATTTGGCACATTTTAAATAGTACACTTAATGCATGAATGCGGCCTCATACACATACGGTTTTCAAATGCAGTCATTTTCTTTACAAAGTTTGTGTTAATCTGCCCCCTGCTGGTGGACACAGGCTAAAGAGAGGCAAAAAAAATCCTATTCTTATTGGCAAAGCAGTTTAAATATCAATGACTATAATGTAAATATACAACCCCAGTTCCAAAAAAAATTGGGATCCAGGGCAAAAAAAAAAAAGGATGCAATAATTTGGAAATCTCTTATTGCCATATTTTATTAACAGCTGAACGTAGAACGCAGATAAGAAAATGAACATTGGACATTTTTCCATTTCATTTGAAAAAATTAACTGACGTAGAAATGAATGGCATCGACACAAGTATAAATAAAGCAAAAAAAAAAGTTCTAATTTGTCATCACCAAAATGATTAATTTTATAATGTTAATGTTATTAATGTGATTTATCTTGCATTGATAACACTGTTAGAATAAAAATGCTAAAATAGCTGTTTTTATATCTTTTTTTTTTTTTAATGAAAAAGTCATAAGTACCTTAATACAGTAACAGTGAAAACTACAGCTCATCCCCCAAAAAAAAAACAGAAACAAAAAAGTTATGGCCATTGGGATGCAGCGAGACAAAAACACAAACACAAGATAATGATTACCCGTAAGCGTTTTAATAATGAAACAAAAAAAAGGATTAATGTAATACAATATTATGCATCAATATATTCTATTCCCATGGAAATTTCTGTGCCAAAATAAGTAAATGTGCATGTTGAGAGTATTACTTACTTAAAGGAAATCTGTCAGCTGAAACTAATCACATAGCCTTGTAGGAGCTAGAGCTCCTATAATAATGGTACCTGTAGGGCTCATTCCGATATCTGTGCCAAACAGCCCAAGCACGGACCGCTAATGCATGGGCTGGCCATGGCTCTCCTGAACCAAGCGTGACAGTTTCATGTATTGCTATGAGGCTATCACACTTGGGTTGGGAGTCCTGCAGCCAGTCCATGCATTGTGGTCCAAGATCGGACCAAAAGTCACGGACATCTGAATGAGCCTTTACTGTTCTAATCAATGGCTCCATTTCGTGGAAACTGAAGCTTAAACAACTATGCTAATTGGGTGCTCGGTGCACCCTGGGTGTGGCCAACTTCCACCCACTGGTTGTGCATGTCCTGCCTCCCTCCCTGGTGATATGAGCTTTTTCTGCAGACAGTGCTCGCTCTATGCAAGTCAGTGCTGTCAATCACCAGTGATGGAGGCGGGGACATGATAAACCAGTGTATGAAATGGTGCACTGAGCCTCTTGGCCACACCCAGGGTGCACCAAAATTACATTTCTTATTAAATTTCAGTTTCTACAGAACGGAGGCAGCGATTAGAGCACTTATAGGGAGTATTTCCCCTACAAGACTATATGCCTAGTTTATACTGTGAGTTTGAGTTCACGAACCTCACTATAAGGCTACGCTCACACACAGCAGTCATGTGCCACTGTGATCTTTTGACTGCTGTCCTGCAAAATCACTTTATCTTGCAAGGATACAGCTATTCCCCTTGCAAGACCCTGTGGCTGATTGTAATGGCTGTGTAGTTTTTCCGATGAGACAGCTGTTTCCCTGCAAGATTAAGTGATTGTGCAAGGAAACTGTAAAAGGACCGCAGTGGCACAGAACAATTGCAGGTAAAAGCTGCAGCATGACTGCTGTGTGTGAACGTTGTCTAATACAATGAAAGAATGAGTTGGTGAATACTCGCGTGTTGCTTAATGATCTCATTACGGTGTTAGGTTCGTCTGCTCGGCTTCATTCCAGCACTAGGACGGGCGCTAAACCTATAACAACCTATCGCGTTCAGTCCAGGCAGGACCCCTTCACAGCGCGCCTGGATTATCTCGTGTGGGTGCGATTACAAGCCATCCCTTACATTTGAAACACTTATTTGTAATTTGATGTCTTCAAAGGGTTTGGTTTGGGAAATTCTGCAATTCTTGGCGACTTTACTGACAAGCTGCAAAGCTCATCACGGAGTCCCATTAGTCTGCAGCCATACAAGGAGTCTGATGAGAGTTTCACAGCAGGTGAAGAGGATTAGAATGTCACAACTGATGTAACTTTTTAATGAGATAAGACATGAAGGAAACTGAGAGCAGAGAACATGTACTTAGGCTGGGGTTCACACTTCTCAGTTGTATTGTTTGTGTTTTCCCTCCACATCACACTTGTTCTAATCCCACTTATTCCCTGTTGGATACAATCCCAGTAATTCTGTGCAAAAACGTATTAGGCATCATGTGGCAAAAAAGTGCATCATGTGAAAAAGGCCAAATACAGTTTTTCACTCTTTATGGGAACCATCAATTGCATTTTTTTAGCATTTTGAATGCTAAGTTTTTTATGTCGTGGTTTTTTTTTTTGCATTTCCTATAGAGTAGCCTAAGGTTATGTGCGCACAATCAGGATTTGGCTGCAGAAATTTCTGCAGCGTTTCTGCACCTCTTTTGCAGCAAAAACGCTGCGGAAAATCCGTTGTAGAAATGCTGAAAGAATTAACAGGCTGCAGATCTGAAAAAAAAACACTTTTGAAGGTTCAAATCTTCAAGAAAAGTACACTGCTCAAAAAAATAAAGGGAACACTCAAATAACACATCCTAGATCTGAATGAATGAAATATTCTCATTGAATACTTTGTTCTGTACAAAGTTGAATGTGCTGACAACAAAATCACACAAAAATCATCAATGGAAATCAAATTTATTAACCAATGGAGGAATGGATTTGGAGTCACCCCCAAAATTCAAGTGGAAAATCACACTACAGGCTGATCCAACTTTGATGTAATGTCCTTAAAACAAGTCAAAATGAGGCTCAGTATTGTGTGTGGCCTCCACGTGCCTGTATGAACACCCTACAACGTCTGGGCATGCTCCTGATGAGGTTGCGGATGGTCTCCTGTGGGATCTCCTCCCAGACCTGGACTAAAGCATCTGCCAACTCCTGGACAGTCTGTGGTGCAACGTGACGTTGGTGGATGGAACGAGACATGATGTCCCAGATGTGCTCAATCGGATTCAGGTCTGGGGAACGGGCGGGCCAGTCCATAGCTTCAATGCCTTCATCTTGCAGGAACTGCTGACACACTCCAGCCACATGAGGTCTAGCATTGTCCTGCATTAGGAGGAACCCAGGGCCGACCGCACCAGCATATGGTCTCACAAGGGGTCTGAGGATTTCATCTCGGTACCTAATGGCAGTCAGGCTACCTCTGGCGAGCACATGGAGGGCTGTGCGGCCCTCCAAAGAAATGCCACCCCATGCCATTACTGACCCACTGCCATACCATTCATGCTGAAGGATGTTGCTGGCAGCAGATCGCTCTCCACAGCGTCTCCAGACTCTGCCACGTCTGTCACATGTGCTCAGTGTGAACCTGCTTTCATCTGTGAAGAGCACAGGGCGCCAGTGGCGATTTTGCCAATCCTGGTGTTCTGTGGCAAATGCCAAGCGTCCTGCACGGTGTTGGGCTGTGAGCACAACCCCTATCTGTGGACATCGGGCCCTCATACCACCCTCATGGAGTCGGTTTCTAACCGTTTGTGCAGACACATGCACATTTGTGGCCTGCTGGAGGCCATTTTGCAGGGCTCTGGCAGTGCTCCTCCTGTTCCTCCTTGCACAAAGGTGGAGGTAGTGGTCCGGCTGCTGGGTTGTTGCCCTCCTATAGCCCCCTCCACGTCTCCTAGTGTACTGGCCTGTCTCCTGGTAGCGCCTCCAGCCTCTGGACACTACGCTGACAGACACAGCAAACCTTCTTGCCACAGCTCGCATTGATGTGCTATCCTGGATGAGCTGCACTACCTGAGCAACTTCTGTGGGTTGTAGAGTCCATCTCATGCTACCACGAGTGTGAAAGCCCAACCAACATTCAAAAGTGACCAAAACATCAGCCAGAAAGCATTGGTACTGAGATGTGGTCTGTGGTCCCCACCTGCAGAACCACTCCTTTATTGAGTGTGTCTTGATAATTGCCAATAATTTTCATCTATTTTCTATTCCATTTGCACAACAGCATGTGAAATTGATTGTCAATCAGTGTTGCTTCCTAAGTGGACAGTTTGATTTCACAGAAGTTTGATTTACTTGGAGTTATATTCTGTTGTTTAAGTGTTCCCTTTATTTTTTTGAGCAGTGTATTTTACCCATAGACTTGAATAAGATGAGGGAAATCCACAGGTAAATAACGCACTAAAAATGCCTGTAATTCACACATGACCGTATCAATAAAGTTTTCTCAAAGCAAAATGCCAGGAAGTATTAAAAACAAAGCAGATTTATTTAACACTTAACCAAAAAAGACAAAAACCACAGCGTGAAAAAACATGACAAAAAACGCATGTAAAAATTACACTCAAAGCACACAAAAAAAAAAACAGAAGTAACTTAATGTACATAATAGGTGCAGGATATCTGCAACATCAAAAAGATTCACGAAATACTCATAGAGGTAACGTAGCCTAAAAGATAGATGGTCCCACGAGTGAGATTAATTCTATTTACCTGAGAGCAGGACACAGAAAATCCAGCAATGCCAGCTTATCAACAGACACAAATAGTTGTTGTCCAAGCTATAAATCCCCTTTACAAAAATGATGAAAATCTTTCCTGAAATGCCTCCATGAAAACTGCAATTGCCTCTTCAGAGAGAAAGAGGACTTGAACTCTATAGCGCCACCTATTGGAAGCAGCAATCCTACAAGTCATAATCGACCCTTTAATGAGTCTTGCCACATGACTTAGGATAATAGCCAAATCATAATCTCAATTTTCAGACAGTATTTCGGGCTGTTGGCCCTCGTCAGTGCAAAGTATGAGAACTGATTTGGCTAGATGAGAGGCTCTAGACTGAGGTCTAAAGGGCAACGTTTCTCCTTGTGGAGAGTGACATACCGGCTCTGGCAAGCCAGCTCCCAGAGGAGCATTGCACAGTGAATAAGCCTCCTTACCTTGGCATGCCAGAGCCGGTATGTTACTCTCCATACGGAAAAACGTTACCCTTTAGACCTCAGTCCATGAAAACTGTGCCTTTTATGTCACATTTTTCCTCATTAAGTGCTCATTCAGACATCAGTGGTTTTCTCGTACAACAAAATCGGTCAGAGTTTCATCAGTACTTTTTTGTAATCAGCATTTCATCAGAATTTGGTCAGTGTCAGTTTTTACCATCAGAGTTTGATCAGAGTTTCATCAGTTTTTTCTAGAATGAGAAACAAACAAAGGGAAATTATTCTGATCAGACTCTGATAAGAGTTTGATCAGAGTGCGGTACGAGTGTTATCCGATTTTCTCGTACATGGAAAAAATTTTTTTTTTAAATTTCTACACCTTATCCATTCTGACAGTCCATGAAAATCGGACCGCACTTGGATGACATGTGAGTGCAGTCCAATTTTTTCATGGACCAATTAACTTGCATTGCTTATTTTGATACCACCCTCGGATCAAAATCAGACATTTATGACCTCATAGACTATCACAGGTACGAGTGCTATCTGTGAAAACCATGGATAGCACCTGTACGTGAAAGTCGGACGTCTGAATAATGAGGCCAAACAAAAAGTTTCTCTAACTTTCCTTATCAGTCAGTGAAAAACGTTATGAATGGTATCCAAGTGCTGGCCACGTTTTTTCATGGATCCATAGACTCTCATTGTCAATTTTAATCCGATACTCTGATCAATATTGGACATGTCTCTGCAATTTTCCGCAAAAAAATCATGCATATATGGACAGCTCCACTCACTATCATAGGTACGAGTACAGATGTGTGAATAAGCCCTAAGTTTACAATGCAGCATACCTTAAAGAAACCTCATAATATCCACAGGCACAGTGTGAGTAGGATTTTTGAACAATCATATTTAGCTCATAACACATCAAATCTCTGCTGTGAAAACACCTTGATGATAAAATTGGGGGCAGATCAGCAACAGGAGCTGTCAGGTGACGTCTGACAGTCACGGAAAGTTAAGCTCCAGGACAGTGGGTGTGCAGCCGACATCATCTATCATAGCTAACAAGAAAGAGTTTCGGTGTTCAATAATTACCAAGGAGGAGGGGCAGGGTATTGTATTATTCTCCATCTAATTCTTATGTCTGATCTGTTCCAGACAGAGAATTATAGCAGTATTTTTTCATTGATTTTAGTTTTTAGGGTTTTTCTTTTGCTTAATAAAATCATATGTACTTCTGTTCTGTTTCATTATTTTTGTCCACCAATTAAACAAATGGTTTTGATTTATTTTATAATGCCAGGGAAACAGGGTGGCTCAGTGGTTAGCACAGTGGCTCAGTGGTTAGCACTGCAGCTTTGCAGCACTGGGGTCCTGGACTCAAATCCTACCAAGAACAACATCTGCAAGGAGTTTGTATGTTCTCCCCATGTTTGTGTAGGTTTCCTCCGGGTTCTCCGGTTTCGTTCCATACTCCACAGACATACTGATAGGGAATTTAGATTGTGAGCCCCAATGGGGACAGTGATGATAATGTCTGTAAAGTGCTGTGGAATTAATGGTGCTAAATAACTAAGTCAAATAAATAACTAAAATAAAATGCACCTGTACACGGGTTTATTCCTTAAAATCTCCTTTAGAGTTAAAAAAGAATATTCTGTCTGCCTGTAGCCACCACTAGGGGACGCTTGCTGCAAGCACCATAGAGTGTTATTATGGAATGCGTTTCTCAGCTCCATCTACAAGAAGCCCAAATTATATACATTTTATTTTTAGCTACAGATATGAAATAGCTATAAAACAAACTGGCAACTTTTTATCTGAGCATTTATGTTTGGAAAGTAATTCTTTAACATATTTTCTGTTTCAATTCCTTACCATTTTAGGCTACGTTCCCATGATGAGTTTTTGGTAAGATTTTTACGCTGCATATTTTAGAAAAAAATGCGAGTAACCTATGTTACTTAATGGGTACATAAAATCTGCAATATAAATAACTTCATACGTTCATGGTGGGAACATAGCCTTAATGGGATTGTCTCACCAATAAAACCTTTTTCTAAAATGAATCTGGCATGGAGATCCAGCTTTTTCACCCCTAGATATTACTGGGGGAAACCTATCTAGAATGGGGAACATCTCTATGCGCCAATAGAGTATTTCAAATTTCTTTCAGATCTTCTGCTTGTTAGGCTATGTGCCCACGATGCAGAAATGCTCTGGCTTTTTCCTGAGCGTTTCTGCATCTCCCTGGCAGAAAAAACGCATGCGGATTGTACATGCGGATTGTACATGCGTTTTCCTGCCAGGGACAAGCGTTTGTCACGCGGGTTGTCAAGTGCTTTCCAAGCGATTTTAGCATCACTTGGAAAAGTGTTTGACAACTTGGTCACACTATATAAATCCATGCAACCGGCATGGATTTTATATAGTGTGACCAAGTTAGTTAAAAAAAAAGAATAAAAATGGTAAAAAACAAACAAACAAAACATTATACTTACCTTCCGATGGCCCCCTGTCTCCTTATCTGATGCGTCTTGTCTCCCCGGTGTCTCGCGGTGGTGTAAAAGGACCTTCCATGATGTAATTTAGTCATGTGACAGGTCACGCGACCGCCAACGTCAGCAGTCGTGTGACCTGTCACGTGACTAAATGACGTCATGGAAGGTCCTTTTAGACCATCGCGATCCGCCGGGGAGCCAGGACGCATCACTAAGGAGACCAGGGGCCATCAGAAGGTGAGTATAATATATTTTTTTATTTTAAATTCTTTTTTTTTTACACGTACTATGGTAACAGGGTCTGGAAGAGAGTCTCCTCTTCTCCAGACCCGGGTACCATCCGCACATTGAATCACTTAATATCCGCATGTGCACATGTAGTCATGCGGATATTAAGTGATTCAATGCAAGTTGATGGCGGCAAAAACGCAATTGATTACGCAAAATAATTGGTAGTGCTGCGGATTTTTCCGCAATGATAATCCGCAACGGAAATTTCCGCAGCATATGCACAGCACATGTGGATTATCATTGGGGAACATTGCAGACCTTCTACCAAGCGTTTTTTAAGTGTTTCTGCGGTGGAATTGCTGCTGTGGAAACGCTTAAAAAACGCATTGTGGGCACACAGCCTTACTCATAACTAATACGTTACAGAGTGAGAAAAACATCACAGCATGCTGCGTATTGCCGCATATCTCAGACGAGACTCGCCAATGCAAGTCAATGGGTGCGTGAAAAAAAAAAACGCACGGCACTCGGACAATGGAAGTGCCATCCGATTTTCACGCACCCATCTCCTTGAAACCCGACAATTCATCAGTTGCGTACAGTAAAATCACAGCTGTACCCGACTATATAGAATAGAGAAAATAGGTATACACACATAGAATAGTTAGATAGAAAGAGGTCAGAGACATATATAATTAGTACAGTGACTGTATTGGTTACTGTACATGTAATTTATTGTGAAATTAAAGAATTTATAAAAAAAATGGCGTGGGTTCACCCGTAATTTTATAGTCTAGCAGAGGTTAAGCAGACAGCTGGGGCAGATGTTTGTAGCCTGGGAAGGGGTAATACCCATGGAGCTTCCCAGGCTACTAATATCAGCCTCCAGCTGCATACTTAGCCTTTACTGGCTATTAAAATGGGGGACCCAAAAAAAAATTTACATGGGGTCCCCCTATTTTAACAGCAAGCAAAGGCTACGCCGACAGCTGGGGGCTGATATTAATAGTGTGACCGAGATCGTATACGACGGACGTTATATATCCCCCAGAATGTGTACAGAGACCTATTAAATCCATTGGAGTGCATTGCAGTCACAAACTCACCTGCGGCTGCAATGCAGGAATGAAGATGAACATTGACCTGGTCAGGCTATCTGGCTAAGGCAGATTAAGTAAAACCCGGCAGGGCCTTCATTTCTTGGGGGAGGCTACAGGAAGGCAGCGGGGCGGCCTCCTCCCTCCAACCCGGGTTTTCCAGTGGCTCTTGCCACAAGTCCTTTAAAAACCCTGCACTAAGGATTAGTGTTGTTCAGTGTTGGGACCTGCTAGGAGGATAGCAGGAAAACTCGGCAGGCCTGTGTATAGCTGAACCCACGCCTGGGAAGGCTCTGCACCCGTCAGGCTCTGAGCGGCCCGGCGTGGCCATTACCCACGGCAACCATTGTGTATGGACTTTCTGTTAACCTGGCTGCGAACCGGAGGACTTTCTGTTAATCCGGCTGTGAACCGGAGGACTTTCTGTTAACCTGGCTGCGAACCAGAAAACTTTCTGTTAACCCGTGAGTTGCTGTTTATGTTAGACTTGCTTGGGTCACTGCGTCAGTTATTGCACGGTGTGAACACCGCGGCCTTACAATAGCCATGAATATTGGCCCCCTCCCAGACTACAAACACCAGCCCTCAGCAGCCTCAGAAATGGCGCATCCATAAGATGCGCCAATTCTGGCACTTAGCCTCCACTCTGACCATTGCCCTATGGTGTTCGCAAATGGGGTTATAGGGCTGGGGTTGATGTCCGCTTATAATGCCAGCTGGCATCAAGCCCAGGTTAGTAATGGGGAGGCATCTATAAGACGCCCCCATTACTAACCCCATAGTGAAAGTCAAATGTAAAAAAAAACACCCACACCCAGAATGAAATATTTTATTTGAAATAACCACACAGACTCCTGCAATAGTTCTAAATTAAACCCTACTTACCTTTACGCCCATTCCTCTGAATCCCATGTCACCTGTGATAAAAAATAAAATAATAAACCAACCGCATCCTCACCTTTCCGATGTGAAGAACATAAGCCATGTGTCCCACAACAGGTCCAGCTCTGCTACATCTAGATGGCAGGCTGCATAGTAGCTTGATGCGACTATGTAGCCTGCCATCCTGCAGAGACACTGAGGAGTGCACGCTTGTGCTCCTCAGTGACTCGCAGTGCCATCATCAAGTTGAGGGGAGTTCATGTCATATGAACTCAGTTAACCTCAATGACGTCAGCGCGAGATGGGAAAATTCTCACGCTTGCGGTGCCAGCAAATAACGTCAGCGCATGCGCGGTGAGAATTTGACACCAAAGGGTGTTTTATAAAAAAAAAAAAGAAAAGCAGAAACTATTCTAAAAACTTTCAAGGCACGTCTTATAAATATATCATACACGAGTGCAGTTTTATACCCCACAGACAAAAGGCTCATGCAGTTTTTATAAATGACCCATCTTTATTTTATTTCTAATATTTAAGATTTACTACTTGTATTTGGCTAATTGGCTGATTTGTCTGGAAACATCTGTGACCTCAAGGATAGATTTATGCTTATTATCTCTAGGGACACAAAAATACAATTACCTGTCAAGATCTAAAGACGTAAAATGCTGTATAATTGCAATATTACCGTCGTTAATCCTTTTGGTGCTCCGGGGGCCTGCCAGCATGCTGTCCTCTAAGCCACAAGACATAGATAGCTATTTAATAATATTAAGAATACAATGGAGACAGACACTTTTAAAGACCAAACCCAGTTTATGAAGGACGCACCTTAAAACTACATATCTGACTATGTATCGGTGTCCTTCAGTGTCACTTCCATAAGTTTTTAACACTGTATGATTAACTTTTATTCCATCGTCTCCGATTTGTGCAATTTACGTATATTTGGAACAATTAAGTGACAATCGGGATTGCTATTATTAGGGTAAGTGCACATAGGACAGTTCACTGAGATCATCCTACAGTGAAAATACTGCATTGACATGCATCCTCAGCGATAATTACTGTTTTGGATTTCAATGTGGGTATGGTGAGGTTAAGTTGCACATTTCACTCTTTGCATTGGCTGAAATCCATGTTAAAGGGAATCTGTCAGCAGTAGTTCACCCCCAAAACCATTTATATGCATATGTAGCTCTTTAAAAGACAAGTCCAGCAATACCTTAACATGGGTAGACCTTTGCTCCATTACTGAGAAATCAGCATTAAAAAGTATATGCAAATGAGACTGAAGGACTATGGTAGATCTGAAACCTCTGTCACTCCAGTTCTATTCCAAACCAGGCTCTGCTTCCTTCTACCAGGTTATGTGCTGTGTAACTTCAGGCAAAGGAGCCATTTGTAAAGCAGGAGGATTCAGTGGCTCCATGTGGGGAATAGAGCTGGAGTGACAGAGGTTTCAGATCTACCATAGTCCTTCAGTCTCATTTGCATATCTATTTAAAATGCTTATTTTTAAGCAACGGAGGTATGGACCGGCCATGTAAAGGTATTGCTGGACTTGTCTTTAAAAGGGCTACATGCACATATAAATAGTTTGGGGTGTTAAATCATGCTGATAGATTCCCTTTAACAAGAAATGCGCATTTCATGTCAAATTTTAGCCAATTTACACAGAGGAAATTCTCCACATCTTGTGCATTAGATGTCTTAAAATCTCATACACAGCACTGCTACTGTAATATGCAAAGGAACCTTTTTGAGGACATGCCCAAACCACTCTAGCAAGAGTGATCACCAAACCTTCCCATATTCCTGAATAGTAAGAACAACTATAGCAATATATTGGTGATATCAACTGGTAAATGCATTTATGTAATTAAAATATATATATACACATACAACATATATACACATATAAAAATAGGTCGATTATTTTATGTAAAGACGTAAGGTGACAAACAGCTCCATCTCCTGGCTAAATCTGGTAATCACTGATACTATTATATTTTTCTGCTACAAAGTATGTGCACACCTGGTGTTCTTGATGCCTTTTTTTTCTATATGAAAAATCCATGATATGGCCAGAAAACCGCATCGGAAATCACATGCATTTTTGGTAAGTTTTGGTCTCAATGGTGAAAAAGTACAGGAAAAATAATGAAAGGATTGACAAGCAATATTTAAAAAAAAAAACACACTCTACAGGTAAAAAAAAACCTGCAATAAAAGTGCACGTGTGAATTTTATTTTAAAAATCTCTATGCTGTATGTTTTCCACCCGAAAACACACACGGAAAAAAAACATCAAAAGAGGTATATCTAAAATGTCTGAACAAGCCCTTAGGCTAGCTTTAAACAAACATACAAAGCCATGATCTCTCCCATTCATCGCACAGCACTAAGATCGGGGTTCCTCCTGCTCTTTATTCCTTTTTTATAAAATGAAAAGTAGCATAGTGGAAATGATACAGCAGGACTGAGCAATGTAAATGCTCATCCAGCTCTGGGGTGAGGTAAAAGAATTGATGGAAAGTTCAGCATGTTCTCTATGTCTCTCACTGCTTGTTTTCTCATTCTGCTCCTCTTTCCTCCTCCCCCTCTCCTCTCCATAGACTATAAAAGGCTGTATAAACTAAGTAATTGTGTATCTTTACCGCGCTAGCAGTTAGCACTGTATAAAAGGATAATGTGTCTAGTATCACATATGTGGGTTTTTAGAATTATTTTTTCTATATTTATTTATATTTGTTATTATTTGTTATATGTATGTGTGTGTGTGTGTATATATATATATATACAGTATATATATATACACAGATATTATATGAATTTATATTTATTGCGCAATTATATGTATTCATATTTTAAACCTTTTTATATGTATTTTCAGTTATATTTATTTATATTATTCTTGTTTATGAATAATATGTATATGTATTACTTGTGAAGTCCGTAGTTTTTAATATTCCATTTGATTTCAACTGCTAACCTGCACTACTATACATTATTTTCCCTGTTATTCCGATGAAACTGATTTTTATCAGCCACTATTCTCAGCATGCTGCGTAATCAGGATGTTCATTCGCTTTAATCATCCAGGTGAACCAATTATCATTTAACTTAATGACCACTTGCTGCAGCATTTAAGGAGACTCCCATGTATCATAGCCACACATTGAGAAAGAAGGGCTGTAACCCTTCGAAACTCGTCGGTTATTACGTCGTCATTACGTGTTCTGATCACGTGTCCCGCTAGCGCTGCCGGATGGAGCGCACTTCTCCGCAGCAGGCAAGGAGCCTGTCAGGTACAACGGGAGGAAGCTCCCGCAACACAATATACAGTTGTGCTCAAAAGTTTACATACCCCGGCACAATTTTTCCTTTCTTGGCCTTGTTTCAGAGAATATGAATGATAACAAAAAAACTTTTTCTCCACTCCTGGTTATTGGTTGGGTGAAGCCATTTATTGTCAAACTACTGTGTTTTCTCTTTTTAAATCTTAAATCTCGCCCGAGCATCTCACTACTCGGGATGTTCGGCGAGCACCGAGCATTTCCGGGTTACTCGGGCGGGAGCTCGGGTCTCCGCCTTGCATGTTTGGCGCTCTTTACAGAGCCAATGAACATGCAGGGATTGCCAGCCAGTCACTGTAATGCCGCAGCCATGTTGTTTGTGGGCATTACAGTGATTGGCTGGCCGCACAGCGTCACCTCGAGTATTTAAAACCGGGCGCCGCCATCTTGGATACAGTCGCTCTGGATCAGACAGTGTAGGGTCAGTGCTGCAGAGCTAGGGAGAGATTTATACTGCGAAATAGTTAGTGTAGGGTCTCTAAAGCCTGCCAAATCAAACAAACAGTCCTTCTCAGGACTAAAATCCATCCTAGATATCAGGCAGGCAGGCTGTATGGGAGACGCAGTGGTTATACCAACAAACACTGCATTACAGTCCTGTGTGCTCCTGCTGGTCAAATTGCTAGACTTATCCCCAGGTCTCAGGGGCCAGGAAAAATCCTTTTTTTCATCTAAATCCTGTTTTGTTTTGTTTTTTCCTCAGTCAGACTGTACAAATACCCATCTTATTAACATTTTGGTATTCCCCCCCCCCCCCCAAAAAAAAAATAATTGAGTGTCTCACTGACTGTTCAGACACCAATATATCTGTTTAAAAGATTCTGGTGTAGGCCAGAGAACTAGAACTGTGTTTTTCCTCTTCCACGGTTCAAATCTGGGTGTTATCAACCTGCCTGCCTTTTTTCCATAAAAAAAAACAGTTTGAGTGTGTTGCTGACTGTTCAGACACAAATATATCTATTTTAACAAGTCTGGTATACACCAGGAAATTATAACTGTGATTTTGCAGTTCCACGGTTCAAATCTCTGTATTATCCACTTTTTTGTCTTTTTTTGCATAAAATAAAACATTTTCAGTGTCTCGCTGACTGTTCAGACACCAATATATCTGTTTAAAAGAGTCTGGTGTAGGCCAGAGAACTAGAACTCTGGTTTTCCTCTTCCACAGTTCAAATCTGGGCGTTATCAACCTGCTTGCCTTTTTTCCATAAAAAAAGCAGTTTGAGTGTCTCGCTGACTGTTCAGACACAAATATATCTGTTTAAAAGATTCTGGTGTAGGCCAGAGAACTAGAACTGTGGTTTTCCTCTTCCACGGTTCTAATCTCCTTTTTATTACCCTTTTGCCATTGATAGTGCGAGTGTAAAGGCCCCGTCACACTTAGCGACGCTGCAACGATCCCGACAACGATATGACCTGTCAGGGATCGTTGCTGCGTCGCTATGTGGTCGCTGGTGAGCTGTCAAACAGGCAGGCTCACCAACGATCAGGGGAGCAGCGACATTGTGGAAAGAATCTTTCCACGATGTCCTGCTCATGGTTACCAGCCTGCTGCTGAAGCAGGAGCAGGCTGGTAACCATGGTAAACATCGGGTTACTAGGGGCACATGTGCACCTAGTAACCCGTTGTTTATCATGGTTACCACTCTGCTACAGTGAGCGGGAGGTTACCGCTCACTTTAGCAGGCTCGTAACCATGATAAACAACGGGTTACTAGGTGCGCGTGTGCCCCTAGTAACCCGATGTTTATCATGGTTACCAGCCTGATCGCTGCTCCCGCTGGTCATACACAGCGATGTGTGCTGACCAACAGGAGGGCAACGACCAAAAAATGGTCCAGGACACTTTGCAGCGATCAGCGACCTCACAGCAGGGGCCTGATCGCTCCAAAGTGTCACACATAGCGACATCGCTGGTGAGGTCGCTGTTGCATCACCAAAACCGTGACACAGCAATGTGAGATAGGGGCTTAAGCTATTTTACTTCATTTACAATGGGCAAGGTGCGTGGCAAGGGACGTGGAACTGGACGTTCTGGTGATGGTGCATGCAGAGGACGGGGCCGTGGCCGAGCTGAAAATGTGCCACAACCAACAGCCACATCTTCTCGCTCCCAGTTCTTGACTGAATTACTAGGGAATTACTAGGGAAGCTCACAACAAGACCACTATTGCGAACTGATCAGTTTGAACAGGTTATTAATTGGATAGCAGATAATACTTCCAGTCACCTGGACACCACCACCTCCGGTCTGTCTTCCACACGGTCAAGTGTTAGTAGCCATGAGTCCCGACCGCATACTCCTCCTCACCCTGATGCTCCTTCCTCCCACCATGCCGAGTGTCGTCAGATAGCAACTGATCCCACAGTTGGACACTCTGAAGAGCTGTTCACTGGTCCATTTCCATATTTGGGCCCCTCGCCTGCTCCGCTTAAAGTGGTGGAAGAGGAGATCCCATGTAGCGATGGCCAAATATTTGAACAGCCACGGCCACAGGAAGGCGACGCTGGCAATTTGGCACAAGAGGTTGACGTTGACGAGCCACAATTGCCACAAAGTGAGGAGGAGGACCGTGGTGTGGAAGTGGAAGAGGAGGAGGTGGTGGATGATCTAGTAACTGACCCAACGTGGCAGGAGGACACGCAGAGCGAGGCCAGCAGCACACAGGGGGAGGGAGGCAGAGTACTCCAACAGGCAGGAAGAAGCAGTGTCGTGGCCGCAGACAGAAGGCGGGCAACCGTTCCCCGTAACACCAACACGAGGGATGTTGCCAGTACAACCGGTAGGTCTTCCAGAGTCTGGAATTTTTTTAAAGACTCTGCTGATAACCCCCAAAAGGATATTTGTACCACCTGCCAGGCCAGCATCAGCAGGGGTGACAAAACTACCAGCCTGACCACCACCAGCATGATCAGGCACATGGCAGCAAAGCACCTGACTTTGTGGGGCGAACCCCAGGGTCCACGACCAGTGTCAGCGGGTGTCACCACTGCTTCTTCCGCTGTTGTGCGTGTAAGAGAACCCCCTGTTGTGCGTGCAAGGCAATCCCCTGTCCATACGGCATGAAAAGATGCCCCCTTCTCTCAGTCTTCACTTGTTATGGCAGTTTATCAAGAAACAGCATCAACGTCAATTGTCCATATCCCAGACCTTTGAACGAAAGCGCAAATTCGCAGCCAACGCCCCACAGGCCACAGTCCTAAATTCGCACATTTCACGACTGCTTGCATTGGAAATGCTGCCTTTTAGCCTGGTGGAGACCAAATCCTTCCGTAACCTTATGGCGGTGGCTGTCCCTCGGTACTCGGTCCCCAGCCGACACTATTTTGCCCGGTGTGCCATCCCCGCACTACACAAGCACGTGTCCCAAAACATCTGCCGTGCCCTCAACAACGCAGTTACTGGGAGAGTCCACCTGACAACGGACACGTGGACAAGGGCTTGTGGCCAGGGACGGTACATCTCCCTGGCGGCACACTGGGTATTCATAGTGGAAGCCGGGACCCAGTCGGACCTTGGGACGGAACACATCCTCCCCACACAGAGGATTGCGGGCCCTATGTCAGTCAGAGTTGCCCCCACAGTGTACAGCTCCTGCGCATCATCATCATCCTCCTCCTCCTCATGTTCAGCCTCCATCTCAGATATGACCACATCAGTTACAAGCTGGAAGCACTGCAGTACTGCTTCAGCCAAGTGGCAACAGGCTGTGCTGAAACTCATAAGCTTAGGTGATAAACCTCACACTGCTTGTGAGTTGTGGACAGCTGTGAAAGAGCAGGCAGATCTGTGGCTGAGACCGCTGAACCTACATCCAGGCATGGTTGTGTGTGACAATGGCCGTAACCTGATGGCGGCTCTGAGGCGAGGCGAGATCACACACGTACCATGCCTGGCTCATGTGCTTAACCTCGTGGTTCAGCGGTTTCTTAAATCGTACCCCGAGTTGCCAGATCTGCTCGTCAAAGTACGCCACCTGTCAGCTCATTTTCGGAAGTCGGCTACAGCTTCCGCCACCCTTGCTGTGTTGCAGCAGCATTTGCAGCTTCCGGCACACCGACTGGTGTGTGATGTCCCCACACGTTGGGACTCTACCCTCCACATGTTGCTAAGGATTTGTGAGCAGAAGAGAGCAGTTGTGGAGTACCAGCTGCAACAAGGCCGTCGATATTCAGGTCAGACTCCACACATAAGACCTCTGGAGTGGACCTGGATGTCGGACATATGTACCATCCTGACAAACTTTGAGGAGTCCACCAAGATGGTGAGTGGTGATGACGCCGTCATTAGCGTCAGCATCCCACTTGTCTGTCTTTTGCAACGCTCTCTGCAGAGAATTAAAGAGGAGGCATTGCAGCCAAAGTATGATGAGATGGATCAAGAAGCCGTAGCGGGCGATTACACACAGCCCAGCCTCATCTCATCCCAACGTGCATTGGGGGACAATGATGGAGAGGAAGAGGAGGAGGAAGAACAGGAGCTGATATCATGCGCTGTAGACGGTAGTACCTGTACAACTGTCATACCGTCGGTTCAGCATGGGTGGCCTGAGGACAGGGGGGAGGAGGAGGAGGAGAGCATGGTCAGTCGTCATCTTGGTGAGGACACGGAAGTCTTGCCCGTTACCAGTCTGGCACGCATGGCTAACTTTATGTTACGCTGCGTTAACCGTGACCCTTGCGTTGTCAAAATGTTAGGTGACAGTCATTACTGGTTGGTGACACTTTTAGACCCCCGCTACAAGGAGAACTTTCACTCTCTTATTCCTGAGGTGGAGAGGTCTACAAAAATGGGGCAGTACCAGAAGGCCCTTGCTGCAGAACTGTTAAAAAAATTCCCATCTGAACACGCCAGCGGCAGAGGTCACAGTTCGTTGACCAACCAAGGCGTACAGGCGAGAGAGACACAACTCCAATCCAGCAGAGGCAGGGGAACACTGTCAATGTTCTGGGACAGTTTTATGAGACCCGCCCAGCTTACAGGCCCTGAGGCGCGGGGTACTCTCACAAGGAGTGGAAAGTTTCAAAAGATGGTGAGGGAGTACCTTGCCGACCGTACCAGCGTCCTCCGTGATTCCTCTGTGCTTTTTAATTATTGGGTATCCAAGCTGGACACTTGGAATGAACTCGCTCTGTACGCCTTGGAGGTCCTGGCCTGCCCTGCCGCTAGCGTGTTATCGGAGCGTGTTTTTAGTGCCGCTGGGGGAATTATAACTGATAAGCGCACTCGCCTGTCAACTGACAATGCTGACAAGCTGACCCTTATCAAAATGAACAAGGGCTGGATTGGGCCAGACTTCTCATCACCACCAAATGACAGCAGAGTAGCATAACGTCAAATCCACTGTGTTGTTTCGGGAGGTGTATTCCCATGCACCGCTTCACACCCACACATGGGTATACGCTTCCTCATTTTGGCTGTTTTTTGCTCTTCTCCTTGTCCTCAGCCTCCGCCACCACTATACCACCAGGGTGACCGTGGTCCGTGTTGCCAGCATTGCAAGTTCCTCCGCCTAATTTTTGGCAGCTTTTGCTTGGAAGGCATAGGCAAAGACTATGGGAGACACACTCCCCAATAATGGAAATAATGTTTTTAATATGCTGTACTGCATGGCTCTTGTAAGGGGCATTAAAATCGTCTTGTTAAGCTACTGTGACCTCCACGTCTCTTCCACGGGGCATTGATATTGTCTTTTCATTCTACTGCGACCTCCACCACTCTTCCAAGGGGCATTAAAACCGTCTTGTTAAGCTACTGTGACCTCCACGTCTCTTCCACGGGGCATTGATATTGTCTTTTTATTCCACTGCGACCTCCACCACTCTTCCAAGGGGCAATAAAACCGTCTTGTTAAGCTACTGTGACCTCCACGTCTCTTCCACGGGGCATTGATATTGTCTTTTTATTCCACTGAGACCTCCACCACTCTTCCAAAGGGCATTAATATTGTCTTTTTATTCCACTGCGACTTCCACCACTCTTCCAAGGGGCATTAAAACCGTCTTGTTAAGCTACTGTGACCTCCACGTTTCTTCCACGGGGCATTGATATTGTCTTTTTATTCCACTACGACCTCCACCACTCTTCCAAGGGGCATTGATATTGTCTTTTTATTCCACTGTGACCTCCACCACTCTTCCAAGGGGCATTAAAACCATCTTGTTAAGCTACTGTGACCTCCACGTCTCTTCCAAGGGGCATTAAAACCGTCTTGCTAAGCTACTGTGACCTCCACGTCTCTTCCAAGGGGCATTAAAACCCTCTTGTTAGGCTACTGTGACCTCCACATCTCTTCCACGGGGCATTGATATTGTCTTTTCATTCCACTGCGACCTCCACCACTCTTCCAAGGGGCATTGATATTGTCTTTTTATTCCACTGTGACCTCCACCACTCTTCCAAGGGGCATTAAAACCGTCTTGTTAAGCTACTGTGACCTCCACGTCTCTTCCAAGGGGCATTAAAACCGTCTTGTTAAGCTACTGTGACCTCCACGTTTCTTCCACGGGGCATTGATATTGTCTTTTTATTCCACTACGACCTCCACCACTCTTCCAAGGGGCATTGATATTGTCTTTTTATTCCACTGCGACCTCCACCACTCTTCCAAGGGGCATTAAAACCGTCTTGTTAAGCTACTGTGACCTCCACGTCTCTTCCAAGGGGCATTAAAACCGTCTTGTTAAGCTACTGTGACCTCCACGTCTCTTCCAAGGGGCATTAAAACCCTCTTGTTAGGCTACTGTGACCTCCACATCTCTTCCACGGGGCATTGATATTGTCTTTTCATTCCACTGCGACCTCCACCACTCTTCCAAGGGGCATTGATATTGTCTTTTTATTCCCCTGCGACCTCCACCACTCTTCCAAGGGGCATTAAAATCGTCTTGTTAAGCTACTGTGACCTCCACGTCTCTTCCACGGGGCATTGATATTGTCTTTTTATTCCACTGTAACCTCCTCCACTCTTCCAAGGGGCATTAAAATCATCTTGTTAAGCTACTGTGACCTCCACGTCTCTTCCACGGGGCATTGATATTGTCTTTTTATTCCCCTGCGACCTCCACCACTCTTCCAAGGGGCATTAAAACCGTCTTGTTAAGCTACTGTGACCTCCACGTTGTTACGGGTCCGGGTGGTGGAACCTCTGTGCCGCGGTGCAAGGAGGGACCCAGAGGGGCGTAACTAAGTATCAACCCGGACTGACCCTGGTCGGACGATGGCAAACGACACCGTAACCAGGGAGGGACCGAGCAGAGGGACCAGGTGCTACTCTGGGGACAACCTTGTAAGAGAGCAGGTGGCTCCCACAGGTAAGACAGCAGGGACTGACCGGTATAGCGGATGGACACAACAGGTAGGCAGCAGTCTCTGGGTTAGCTGACGGGTGGTCACGGTACGTGACGGAAGAAGTCTCTTGGCAAGCGGGTAGGTGGTCACGGCAAGTGACGGCAAGCAGGCTGTAGTCTCTAGGCTGACAAGCAGGTGGTCACGGCATGTGACAGCAGAGCCTCCAGTTAGGCTAGCAGGTGGTCACGGCAAGTGATGGCAAGCAGGCTGTAGTCTCTAGGCTGACAGGCAGGTGGTCATGGCATGTGATGGCAGAGCCTCCAGGTAGGCTAGCAGGTAACAGGCGGGTAGCAGACGTGCGCTCCCAGGTGAGCCGGTTTAGCAGGCACGACAGGTAGCAGGCAGGTAACTGGCAGGTGCTTCCTGGAACGAAGGTGGACTTGCCCATAGACAGACTGGCGGAAGACCGGAGGCAGACTGTTGGGCAGGAGGGAAGAGAAGCTTGCAGACAGGACTGGTAGTCAGGCTGGCAACGGGACCTGAGGGCTAAAGCTGAGGTAAGTATTCTGTGCAACAACTTTGCTCGGGCACCTCCATTTTGGAGGAGGTGCCTTATATATGGGAGGTCCTCCGGCTATTCGCCGGGGACTCCTTAGGACGGCGCGCGCGGCCCCTTTAAGAGAGGGGGAGCGCGCGCGTGCGCGCCCTAAGCACAGTGCCGAGGAAGGAGCGCGCGCCGGCAGCAGCGGGGAGAGGTGCGCTGGAGGACGCCGCGCCAGGAGCGGGAAGGTGAGAGAGACGGCGTCTCTGCCTAGCAGGGGGCAGAGACGCTGATGCTACAGTACCCCCCCCCCCTTAGGCCCCCTCTTTTTTAGGCCTGAAAGAAATTTTTCAAGGAGAAGCTGGGCGTTGATGTTCTCCCTGAGTTCCCAAGTTCTCTCCTCAGGACCAAACCCCTTCCAATCTACCAGAAAAAAGGTCTTTCCTCTTACCCTCTTGGTGGCCAGAATACTCTCTACCTCAAAGACGTCCTCAGCGGAAACCGGAGCAGGGGGAGCACCTGGATTGTTGGAAAAAGAGTTAAAGACAACGGGTTTGAGGAGAGATACGTGGAAGGAGTTGGGAATCCGTAAGGTGGCCGGGAGTTTTAACTTGTAGGCCACTGGATTAATTTGCTTGAGGATTTCAAAAGGGCCGATGAAACGAGGACCCAACTTGTAGGAGGGTAACTTGAGCCGCACATGTTTGGAGGAGAGCCAAACCTTGTCTCCCGGACGGAATTGAGGCAGATCCAGACGCCTCTTATCAGCATATCTCTTCATCCGCTCGGAGGATTGAAGAAGTGCGGACTTAGGACTCTCCCAAATGGTGGAAAATTCGCTGACAAGAGACTCTGCGGCAGGGCTGTCCACAGAAGCGGAGACGGGAAACGGAATCCGGGGATGTTGGCCATAGACTATGAAGAACGGGGACTTGGAAGAGGATTCGCTCTCGTGGTTATTATACGAGAATTCGGCCCATGGTAGGAGGTCCACCCAATCAGAATGGTGGGCATTAACGAAGTGCCGGAGGTAACCGGTAAGGATCTGATTGATCCGCTCCACTTGACCATTGGACTGAGGATGGTAAGCGGAGGAGAAATCCAGGGTGACATCCAGCAGTTTACATGTGGCTCTCCAGAAGCGTGAGGTGAACTGAACCCCTCGATCCGACACGATGTGGAGAGGTAGGCCATGGAGACGGAAGATATGGCGGATAAAGTCTTTAGCCAGCTCAGGTGCAGACGGGAGACCAGGCAGGGGAATGAAGTGGGCCATTGTAGAGAAGCGGTCCGCGACCACCCAAATGACTGTACACCAGGCAGAAACAGGGAGATCGGTAATGAAGTCCATAGCGATGTGTTGCCACGGGGCAACAGGTACGGGAAGCGGCAGGAGATGACCGGCTGGTAAGTGTCTGGGAACTTTGTTGTGGGCACAAGATGAAAAGGCAGAGACGAAGTCTACCACATCCTTACGCAGGGTAGGCCACCAGTAATGCCGGGTAATGAGCAGGGAGGTCTTCTTTTGGCCAGCATGGCCAGCTAGTTTAGAAGAATGACCCCAGCGAAGAACCTTCTCACGGTCTGGAACCGCTACAAACGTCTTGCCGGGTGGAAGACGAGTCAAATCCAAGGGGGCCACATTCATCACCTTGGAGGGGTCGATTATGTGCATAGGCTCCTCCTCTTGATCGGAGGACAGGAAGGATCGGGACAAGGCATCAGCTTTGACATTCTTGTCCGCCGGGCGGAAATGCAGGATGAAGTCGAAGCTGGCAAAAAACAAAGACCACCGGGCCTGACGCGGATTAAGTCTCTGAGCATTTTGGAGATATGCCAGATTTTTGTGATCTGTGTAAATGATCACCGGGTATAGAGCCCCTTCAAGCAGGTAGCGCCACTCCTCCAGCGCCAATTTGACGGCTAGCAATTCTCGGTCTCCTACGGAGTAGTTGCGCTCAGAAGAGGAGAAGATTTTGGAGAAGCCGCAGGTTACCATTCTGCCGGTAGAAGATTTTTGGGTAAGTACTGCTCCGGCTCCGGAAGAGGAGGCATCAACCTCCAGGTAGAATTGTTTATTGCAGTCTGGATGGTGCAGAACTGGGGCAGAGGAGAAGGCTTGCTTTAAGGAAAGGAAGGCCTCCTCGGCTTCGAGCGACCATACCTTGGGATTTGCCCCCTTGCGGGTGAGCGCAGATATGGGAGCCGTCCGGGACGAGAAGTGTGGAATGAAGAGACGATAGTAGTTGGCGAAGCCCAGGAATCGCTGTATCGCCTTCAACCCCTCCGGACGGGGCCACTTAAGGACAGCAGAGAGCTTCTCGGGATCCATTCACAAGCCTGTCTGGGAGATAACATAGCCCAGGAATGGAAGAGAGGTCTGCTCGAAAAGGCACTTCTCGTATTTAGCATAGAGGTGGTTCTGCCTGAGCCAAAGCAGGACCTGACGAACATCCCTCCGGTGTGTGGGGAGATCCAGAGAGAAGACCAAGATATCGTCCAGGTATACCACCATGCAGGAGTAAAGAAGGTCACAGAAGATGTCGTTGACCAGTTCTTTTAAGATGGCGGGAGCATTGCTGAGGCCGAAGGGCATCACACGGTACTCATAGTGTCCGTCCCGGGTATTAAATGCCGTTTTCCACTCGTCTCCTTGACGGATACGGACCAGGTTATACGCTCCACGTAGATCCAGCTTGGAAAAGATCCTGGCGCCTT
Organism: Phyllobates terribilis; assembly: GCF_046119375.1. NCBI lineage: Eukaryota > Metazoa > Chordata > Amphibia > Anura > Dendrobatidae > Phyllobates > Phyllobates terribilis. The sequence continues at coordinate 97,958,249 of NW_027362773.1, read as the reverse complement.
TAAGGCGATCAAACAACTCGGAGATGAGCGGCAGGGGGTATTTATTTTTAATGGTGATCTGATTGAGTCCTCTTTAGTCAATATAGGGGCGTAGCGAGCCATCCTTTTTTTTGACAAAGAAGAATCCAGCTCCAGCCGGGGAGGTAGACTTCCGGATGAACCCCCTAGCCAGATTCTCCTCTATGTACTCTGACATGGCCTGGGTTTCGGCCGCAGACAACGGATAAATACGCCCACGGGCTGGAGTGGCGCCAGGTACCAAGTCAATCGGGCAATCATATGGCCTATGAGGTGGTAATGTCTCTGCTTCCTTTTTACCGAAGACGTCTGCATAGGGCCAGTAAGGAGCCGGAAGACCGGGTAAATTAGCTGGAGTGGGTAGTGGACGAACCAGGCGAACCGCAATCAGGCAGGTCCTATGGCAGTCCGGACCCCATCGGAGTACTTCACCGGATTGCCAGTTCAACACGGGTTCATGCGTCTGAAGCCAAGGTAGGCCTAGCAATAGGGAGTGAGAGAGTCCGGGTAGCACATGGAAGAAGATCTTTTCAGAGTGCAGCATTCCCACCTGCATGGTTATGGGTTCCGTGACGAGCAGGATGGTCACCGGTAGGAGTCTTCCATCCACGAAGGCGACAGACAATGGTTCAGCCAGAGATTTGGTGGGAATGCGGTATTTCTCTACTAGGGACTGGGAAATGAGATTTCCAGCAGCTCCAGAATCTAGCTGAGCGAGTACAAAGTGACGGTTCTCTCCCCAGGAGATAGAGACACGACCTCTCCGAGCGGTCCTAGACACCGGAGTTTCCCGGTTTCTCCGGGCAGGAATGGATCAGGTGCTCCTTACTGCCACAATAGGAACAGCTCCCCTCGGCTCGACGTGACTCTTGGCGAGATTTGACCATCTTGGTCTGGTCGATCTGCATGGGCTCGGGTGAGTGCGCCTGGGGAGTGACAGATGAAGAGACAGGTCTCTGGAAAGTAGGAGCAAGGCGAGGAAACCTCCTCTCACGGGTGGTCTCTTTGGTACGTTCCTGGAACCGGATGTCAATCCAGGTAGCTAGCGTCACCAAGTCATCCAGGGTGGTTGGAATGTCCCGACCGGCAAGTTCGTCTTTAATCCGACCGGAAAGGCCTTCCCAGAAGACGGACACCAGGGCCTCGTTATCCCAGGCAAGCTCAGAAGCGAGGGTACGGAACAGTATGGCATATTGGCCCACGGTGAGACTCCCTTGGCGGAGATGTAGCAGAGAGGAGGCTGATGAGGTCTTTCGTCCCGGTTCATCAAAGACTTTCTGGAAAGCAGTGAGGAAAGCTGACAAGTTGGATACCAGGGGATCCCCTCTCTCCCACAGGGGATTTAGCCAAGCCAGTGCTTCCCCAGTGAGATGGGACATGATGAAGGCCACTTTGGCCCAGTCAGAGGTAAAATGATGTGCCAAGAGTTCAAAGTGCAGGGTGCACTGGTTAATGAAGCCTCGAGCCAAGGCGGGGACTCCACCAAAACGAGGCGGTGCAGAAAGCCGGGGACCAGGACCGGGTGCCATGGTATTGATGGGCAGCGCCGCTGCCGGGGCTTGAGTCGTGCGACTGGAGGCAGGTCCTGGTGGAGCAGTCAGTGTGTCCAGGCAGGAGTTGACATTACGCAGGTGGTTCAGGATGGATTCCTGTTGGGGTCTCTGACGGGAGACTTCGTGGAATAGGTCAGAGAGCGAGGGAGCTTGGGTGCCACCGGGTTCCATGGCCCGAGCAAACTGTTACGGGTCCGGGTGGTGGAACCTCTGTGCTGCGGTGCAAGGAGGGACCTAGAGGGGCGTAACTAAGTATCAGCCCAGACCGACCCTGGTCGGACGGCGGCAATCGACACCGTAACCAGGGAGGGACCGAGCAGAGGGACCAGGTGCTACTCTGGGGACAACCTTGTAAGAGAGCAGCTGGCTCCCACAGGTAAGACAGCAGGGACTGACCGGTATAGCGGATGGACACAACAGGTAGGCAGCAGTCTCTGGGTTAGCTGACGGGTGGTCACGGTACGTGACGGAAGAAGTCTCTTGGCAAGTGGGTAGGTGGTCACGGCAAGTGATAGCGGGAGCATCCAGGTAGGCTAGCAGGTGGTCACGGCAAGTGACGGCAACAGGCTGTAGTCTCTAGACTGACAGGCAGGTGGTCACGGCATGTGACGGCAGAGCCTCCAGGTAGGCTAGCAGGTAACAGGCGAGTAGCAGACGTGCGCTCCCAGGTGAGCGGGTTTAGCAGGCACGACAGGTAGCAGGGAGGTAACTGGCAGGTGCTTCCTGGAACGAAGGTGGACTTGCCCATAGACAGACTGGTGGAAGACCGGAGGCAGACTGTCGGGCAGGAGGGAAGAGAAGCTGGCAGACAGGACTGGTAGTCAGGCTGGCAACGGGACCTGAGGGCTGAAGCAGAGGTAAGTATTCTGTGCAACAACTTTGCTCGGGCACCTCCATTTTGGAGGAGGTGCCTTATATATGGGAGGTCCTCCTGCTCTTGGCCGGGGACTCCTTAGGACGGTGCGCGCGGTCCCTTTAAGAGAGGGAGAGCATGCGCGCCCTAAGCACAGTGCCGGGGAAGGAGCGCGCGCCGGCAGCAGCGGGGAGAGGAGCGCTGGTGGACGCCGCGCCAGGAGCGGGAAGGTGAGAGAGACGGCGTGTCTGCCTAGCAGGGGGCAGAGACGCCGATGCTACACACGTCTCTTCCAAAGGGCATTAAAACTGTCTTGTTAAGCTACTGTGACCTCCACGTCTCTTCCACGGGGCATTGATATTGTCTTTTTATTCCACTGCGACCTCCACCACTCTTCCAAGGGGCATTGATATTGTCTTTTTATTCCACTGCGACCTCCACCACTCTTCCAAGGGGCATTAAAACCGTCTTGTTAAGCTACTGGAAAAAGAACTTCGGCACTCCATACATGAAAATATAAGAAATATTGTATCTAGACTAATGTCATTTTGAAAAATGAAGGTTTTTTGCGCATAATTTGGCCAATTTATGTGTGCCCATCAACCACGACAAGGTCACCTTCGTATGATGGGAAACTACGCTATGCTACCACTGGATATGCCACTCTTGGGCTGTAAGCCTGTATGGACAATATGTCTCTGCTTGGGCTTTTAACCTACAATGTATGGGCTGGTAGAGCTAGTTAAAACCACCTGTGACTGAATGGGAGGGACACATGGTCAGAAAAAAGGCTGTCAAACTTCTAATAGTGTGAACACGTACCTGCTGCAATGCTCCAGGAGCGGGATCCCAAAAATGATTAATAGAAAAAAAGAGAGGGGTCGCTCACTGGTCTATTCGGGTGCTCTGAAGAAAAGAGTAATCTCAATAGCAAAAAGAACTTCGGCACTCCATACATGAAAATATAAGAAATATTGTATCTAGACTAATGTCATTTTGAAAAATGAAGGTTTTTTGCGCATAATTTGGCCAATTTATGTGTGCCCATCAACCATGACAAGGTCACCTTCGTATGATGGGAAACTACGCTATGCTACCACTGGATATGCCGAAGTTCTTTTTGCTATTGAGATTACTCTTTTCTTCAGAGCACCCGAATAGACCAGTGAGCGACCCCTCTCTTTTTTTCTATTAATCATTTTTGGGATCCCGCTCCTGGAGCATTGCAGCAGGTACGTGTTCACACTATTAGAAGTTTGACAGCCTTTTTTCTGACCATGTGTCCCTCCCATTCAGTCACAGGTGGTTTTAACTAGCTCTACCAGCCCATACATTGTAGGTTAAAAGCCCAAGCAGAGACATATTGTCCATACAGGCTTACAGCCCAAGAGTGGCATATCCAGTGGTAGCATAGCGTAGTTTCCCATCATACGAAGGTGACCTTGTCGTGGTTGATGGGCACACATAAATTGGCCAAATTATGCGCAAAAAACCTTCATTTTTCAAAATGACATTAGTCTAGATACAATATTTCTTATATTTTCATGTATGGAGTGCCGAAGTTCTTTTTGCTATTGAGATTACTCTTTTCTTCAGAGCACCCGAATAGACCAGTGAGCGACCCCTCTCTTTTTTTCTATTAATCATTTTTGGGATCCCGCTCCTGGAGCATTGCAGCAGGTACGTGTTCACACTATTAGAAGTTTGACAGCCTTTTTTCTGACCATGTGTCCCTCCCATTCAGTCACAGGTGGTTTTAACTAGCTCTACCAGCCCATACATTGTAGGTTAAAAGCCCAAGCAGAGACATATTGTCCATACAGGCTTACAGCCCAAGAGTGGCATATCCAGTGGTAGCATAGCGTAGTTTCCCATCATACGAAGGTGACCTTGTCGTGGTTGATGGGCACACATAAATTGGCCAAATTATGCGCAAAAAACCTTCATTTTTCAAAATGACATTAGTCTAGATACAATATTTCTTATATTTTCATGTATGGAGTGCCGAAGTTCTTTTTGCTATTGAGATTACTCTTTTCTTCAGAGCACCCGAATAGACCAGTGAGCGACCCCTCTCTTTTTTTCTATTAATCATTTTTGGGATCCCGCTCCTGGAGCATTGCAGCAGGTACGTGTTCACACTATTAGAAGTTTGACAGCCTTTTTTCTGACCATGTGTCCCTCCCATTCAGTCACAGGTGGTTTTAACTAGCTCTACCAGCCCATACATTGTAGGTTAAAAGCCCAAGCAGAGACATATTGTCCATACAGGCTTACAGCCCAAGAGTGGCATATCCAGTGGTAGCATAGCGTAGTTTCCCATCATACGAAGGTGACCTTGTCGTGGTTGATGGGCACACATAAATTGGCCAAATTATGCGCAAAAAACCTTCATTTTTCAAAATGACATTAGTCTAGATACAATATTTCTTATATTTTCATGTATGGAGTGCCGAAGTTCTTTTTGCTATTGAGATTACTCTTTTCTTCAGAGCACCCGAATAGACCAGTGAGCGACCCCTCTCTTTTTTTCTATTAATCATTTTTGGGATCCCGCTCCTGGAGCATTGCAGCAGGTACGTGTTCACACTATTAGAAGTTTGACAGCCTTTTTTCTGACCCTGTGTCCCTCCCATTCAGTCACAGGTGGTTTTAACTAGCTCTACCAGCCCATACATTGTAGGTTAAAAGCCCAAGCAGAGACATATTGTCCATACAGGCTTACAGCCCAAGAGTGGCATATCCAGTGGTAGCATAGCGTAGTTTCCCATCATACGAAGGTGACCTTGTCGTGGTTGATGGGCACACATAAATTGGCCAAATTATGCGCAAAAAACCTTCATTTTTCAAAATGACATTAGTCTAGATACAATATTTCTTATATTTTCATGTATGGAGTGCCGAAGTTCTTTTTGCTATTGAGATTACTCTTTTCTTCAGAGCACCCGAATAGACCAGTGAGCGACCCCTCTCTTTTTTTCTATTGTTAAGCTACTGTGACCTCCACGTCTCTTCCACGGGGCATTGATATTGTCTTTTTATTCCACTGTAACCTCCACCACTCTTCCAAGGGGCATTAAAACCGTCTTGTTAAACCACTCTGAACTCCACAGCTCTTCCAAGGGGCATTGAAATGTTGTTTTTAATTACCTCTAACCTCAACGACTCTTCCAACGGGCATTGCATTTCCTCCTAATTTTAGTCAGCCTTTGCTTTTCAATGCATAGGTGCACACTAAGGGAGACCCACTCCCCAATAATGGGTAGAAGGTTTTTAATATGCTGTAATCCACGTCTGTTTCAAGGGGCATTGCAGTTCCTCATAATTTTTGGAAAGCCTTCCATTCACTGCTTAGGCCAACAGTGTACAGGAGACCCAGTTGCTATAAATGGAAAAAACGGTTTAGTTAAGGCCCTCTGACCTCCATGTCACTTCCAAGGGGCATTGGAGTGCCTCGAAAATTTTTGGTAGGCATTGCACTCACTGTATGCCCTATAACTGTGTAGCCGAACTGCTCCTTTTGGTACAGAAGCATATCCTACAAGACATGTGTGGTTGACTGGCCTGATATTGATGTGAATGGTCCCTGTTCCTCCTGCTCTTTCTCCTTTGCCACCACCTCATCCATCATTCATCACCTGAAGCTTTGTTTTAACGGGAGTCATAGAACTGGGATAGTAGCAGGAAAACATCCAGCAATCCTCGGAGGAGGTAGGATATGCGCCAAAACGCCGACCACCTCAGGCCTAGCCGCTACTACATACATGCGCTTGCATTCCAAGGAACAGAAAGCTAAGGAGATAGATGGCCTCATGATCATGAATAATTTACTCGTTGTGTAGGAGGCCGACCTGTGCTGCTGTCTACCTTCTGAACTTTGTGTTGAAGCCTGATTGACCCAGGACCCGCAATCCTCTATGTCTGGAGGACATGTTGCATCCCAGTGTCCAACTGTGTCCTGGCTTCCACAATATTAACCCAGTGTGAAGGCGTCAGTGAGATGGACCATCTGTAGCATCGGCTTCTCTGCCTCCTGCCAGGCAGAGACGCCGTCCCTCTCACCACTGCGCTCCCCGCCCGGCGTCCACCAGCGCTCCTCTTCCTGCTGCTGCCGGCTCGCGCAGCTTCCCGGGCACTGTGCTTAGGGTGCGCGCTCCCTCCCTCTTAAAGGGGCCGCGCGCGCCGTCCTAAGGAGTCCCCGGCCAATTGCCGGAGGTCCTCCCATATATAAGGCACCTCCTCCAAAATGGAGGTGCCCGAGCAATAGTTGTTGCACAGTGTACTTACCTCTGCTTCAGCCCTCAGGTCCCGCTGCTAGCCTGACTACTAGTCCTGCCCGCCAGCCTGACTACCAGTCCAGTCCGCCAGCCTGACTACTCACCAGCCCGACAGTCTGTCTTCCGTTCAGTCCGCCAGTCTGCCTATGGGCTTTGCCCGCCTGCTTACCTGGAAGCACCTGCCCGCTACCTACCGTGCCTACCTGGAGGCTCCTGCTTGTTACCTGCCGTGCCTACCTGGAGGCTCCTGCTTGTTACCTGCCGTGCCTACCTGTAGGCTCCTGCTTGCTACCTGCCGTGCCTACCTCCTGCTGTCACTTGCTGTGACCACCTGTCAGCCTACCTGGAGGCTCCTGCCCGTCACTTGCCGTGACCACCTGACAGCCTACCTAGAGGCTCCTGCCTGTCACCTGCCGTGACCACCTGTCAGCCTACCGGGAGGCTCCTGCCTGTCACTTGCCGTGACCACCTGACAGCCTACCTAGAGGCTCCTGCCTGTCACCGGCCGTGACCACCTGACAGCCTACCTAGAGGCTCCCGCCTGTCGCCTGCCGTGTCTGCCAGTCCATCCACCCGGATCACTCGTCAGCCTGCCTGCTGTGCCCATCTGCTATACCCGTCAGTCCCTGCCGTCTGTACCGTGGGAGTCACCTGCTCCCTTACAAGGTCGTCCCCAGAGTAGCACCTGGTCCCTTTGCTTGGACCCTTCCTGGTCACGGAGTCGATTGAGCCGCCTAGGTCGCTCCGAGTTGATACCTAGTTACGCCCCTCTGGGTCTCTCCTTGCACCGCAGCACAGAGGTTCCACCACCCGGATCCGTAACAGTTTGCTCGGGCCATGGAACCCGGTGGCCCCCAAGCTCCTTCGCTCTCTGACCTGTACCAGGAGGTTTCTCGTCAGAGATCCCAACAGGAAACCATCCTGAACTTCCTGCGGAATGTCAATTCCCGCCTGGACACGCTGTCTATCCCACCTGTGTCCGCCCCGAGTTGTGCGACTCCCGCTCCGGCAGCGCCGCTGCCCACCAATACCACGGCATCCAACCCAGGTCCCCGGCTTTCTGCACCTCCTCGTTTTGGAGGTGACCCCATCTCATGTCGGGGCTTTCTGAACCAGTGCACGCTGCACTTTGAACTTTTGGCACATCAGTTTCCCTCCGACCGGGCCAAGGTGGCGTTCATCATGTCTCACCTCACTGGAGAAGCACTGGCATGGCTACGTCTCCGCCAAGGGAGTCTCACCGTGGGCCAATATGCCATACGGTTCCATACCCTCGCTTCTGAGCTTGCCTGGGACAACGAGGCTCTGGTGTCCATCTTCTGGGAGGGTCTTTCCGGTCGGATTAAGGACGAGTTAGCCGGTCGGGACATTCCTACCACCCTGGATGACCTGGTGTCACTAGCTACCCGGATTGACATCCGTTTCCAAGAACGTACCAAGGAGGTTGCCCGGGAGAGAAGATTTCCTCGTCTTGCTCCTGTTTTTCAGAAACTGGCTTCACAACCAGCAATTCCCCGGGCACACTTGCCCGAACCAATGCAGATTGACCAGACCAAGATGGTCAAGTCTCGCCTAGAAACTCGCCGAACCGAGGGAGGCTGTTTCTACTGTGGCAGTAAGGAGCACTTCATCCGTTCCTGCCCGGTGAAGCCGGGAAACTCCAGTGTCTAGGTCCGCTCGGAGAGGTCGTCCTAGGCAAAAGTAAATCCTCTCCATCCCTGACTTTGTCTGTCTCTATCTCTTGGGAGAGAACCGCTACTTTGAAATTGCACATCTGGATTCCGGAGCTGCTGGGAACCTCATTTCCCAGTCCCTGGTAGAGAGATATCAGATTCCCACCAAACCCTTGGCTGAACCATTGGCAGTCGCCTCCGTGGATGGAAGACTCCTTCCGGTGACCATCCTGCTCGTCACAGAACCTATTACCCTGCAGGTGGGAATGCTGCACTCTGAGAGGATCTCTTTCCATGTGCTTTCCGGACTCTCTCATTCCCTATTGCTAGGTCTACCCTGGCTTCAGAGACATGAACCCGTGCTGAATTGGCTATCCGGTGATGTACTCCATTGGGGGCAGGATTGCCATAAGACCTGCCTGGTCCCGGTCCGCCCGGTTCGTCCTCCACCCACCCCCGGCTAATCTACCCAGTTTACCAGCACCTTAATGGTCCTATGCAGATGTCTTCGACAAAACGGAAGCAGAGACACTGCCACCTCATAGGCCATATGATTGCCCGATCAACCTGGTACCCGGTGCCACTCCACCCCGTGGGCGTATTTACCCGTTGTCGTCAGCCGAAACCCGGGCCATGTCGGAGTACATTGAGGAGAATCTGGCTAGGGGATTCATCCGGAAATCTACCTCCCCGGCTGGAGCCGGATTCTTCTTCGTCAAGAAGAAGGATGGTTCACTACGCCCCTGTATTGACTATAGAGGATTCAACCAAATCACGGTCAAAAACAAATACCCCCTGCCGTTCATTTCCGAGTTGTTTGACCGCCTTAAGGGCGCTAGGATCTTTTCCAAGCTGGATCTACGTGGGGCGTATAACCTGGTCCGGATCCGTCAAGGAGACGAGTGGAAGACGGCATTCAATACCCGGGACGGTCACTATGAATCTATGAATACCGTGTGATGCCCTTCGGTCTCTGCAATGCTCCCGCCGTCTTCCAAGAATTAGTCAATGACATCTTCTGTGACCTTCTATATTCCTGCGTGGTGGTGTACCTGGACGACATCTTGGTCTTCTCTCCGGACCTTCCCACACACCGGAGGGATGTTCGTCAGGTCCTGCTTAGGCTTAGGCAGAATCACCTCTATGCCAAATTTGAGAAGTGCCTCTTCGAGCAGACCTCCCTTCCGTTCCTGGGCTATATTATCTCCCAGACAGGTCTACAAATGGACCCCGAGAAGCTCTCTGCTGTCTTAAAGTGGCCCCGTCTGGAGGGGTTGAAGGCGATTCAGCGATTCCTGGGCTTCGCCAACTACTACCGTCTCTTCATCCCGCACTTCTCTTCCCGGACTGCTCCCATCTCTGCGCTCACCCGTAAGGGAGCAAATCCCAAGGAATGGCCGCCCGAAGCCGAGGAGGCCTTCCTTTCCTTAAAGCAAGCCTTCTCCTTTGCCCCAGTGCTGCACCGTCCAGACTGCAACAAACAGTTCTTCCTGGAGGTTGATGCTTCCTCCTCCGGAGCCGGAGCGGTGCTCACCCAAAAATCTTTATCCAGGAGAATGGTAACCCGCGGCTTCTACTCCAGACTCTTCTCCTTGTCTGAGCGCAACTACTCCATAGGAGACCGAGAACTACTAGCCATCAAATTGGCGCTGGAGGAGTGGCGTTACCTGCTTGAAGGGGCTCTATACCGGGTGATCATCTATACTGATCACAAAAACCTAGCTTATCTCCAGAATGCCCAAAGACTCAATCCGCGTCAAGTCCGGTGGTCTTTGTTCTTCTCTCGCTTCGACTTTATCCTACATTACCACCCGGCGGACAAGAACGTTAAAGCTGATGCCTTGTCCCGATCCTTCCTGTCCTCCGATCAAGAGGAGGACCCTATGCACATCATTGACCCCTCCAAAGTGATGAGTATGGCCCCCTTGGCTCTGACTCGTCTCCCACCCGGTAAGACGTTTGTAGCGGTTCCAGATCGGGAGAAGATTCTTCACTGGGGTCATTCATCTAAACTAGCCGGCCATGCCAGTCAGAAGAAGACTTTCCTGCTCATTGCCCGGCATTACTGGTGGCCTACCCTGCGCAAGGATGTGGTAGACTTCGTCTCGGCCTGTTCGTCCTGTGCCCGCAACAAAGTTCCCAGACATCTTCCAGCCGGTCACCTCCTGCCTCTTCCCGTACCTGCTGCCCCGTGGCAGTACATTGCTATGGACTTTATTACAGATCTCCCTGTTTCTGCCGGTTGTACAGTCATTTGGGTGGTCGCCGACGGCTTTTCTAAAATGGCCCACTTCATCCCTCTGCCTGGTCTCCCGTCTGCATCAGAGCTGGCTAAGGACTTCATCCTTCACATCTTCCGTCTCCATGGCCTACCCCTCCACATTGTGTCAGATCAAGGGGTTCAGTTCACCTCACGCTTCTGGAGAGCTACGTGTAAGCTGTTAGATGTCACCCTGGATTTCTCCTCCGCTTACCATCCACAGTCCAATGGCCAAGTGGAGCGTATCAACCAGATCCTTACCAGCTACCTCCGGCACTTTGTTAACGCTCACCATACCGATTGGGTGGAGCTCCTACCATGGGCCGAGTTCTCCTACAACAACCATGAGAGCGAATCTACTTCCAAGTCCCCTTTCTTTGTAGTCTACGGTGTACATCCCCGGATTCCGTTTCCCGTCTCCACTTCTGTGGACAACCCTGCCGCGGAGTCTCTGGTCAGCGAATTTTCCACCATTTGGGAAAATACTAGGTCCGCACTTCTTCAGTCCTCCGAGAGGGTGAAGAAACATGCTGACAAGAGACGTCTGGATCCGCCTCAATTCCGTCCGGGAGACAAGGTTTGGCTCTCCTCCAAACATGTTCGGCTCAAAATACTCTCCTATAAGTTGGGTCCTCGGTTCATCGGTCCATTTGAAGTCCTCAAACAAATCAACCCAGTGGCCTACAAGTTAAAACTCACGACCACCTTGAGGATTCCCAACTCCTTCCACGTATCTCTCCTCAAACCAGTTGTGTTTAATTATTTTTCCAACAATCCAGGTACTCCCCTTGCTCCGGTTTCCGCTGAAGACGTTTTTGAGGTAGAGAACATTCTGGCCACTAAGAAGGTAAGAGGAAAAAACTTTTTTTCTGGTGGATTGGAAGTGGTTTGGCCCAGAGGAGAGAACTTGGGAACCCAGGGAGAGCATTCTTGTCCCGCTTCTCCTTAAAAAAAAAATTTCTGGCCTAAAAAAGAGGGGGCGTAAAGGGGGGGGGGTACTGTAGCATCGGCGTCTCTGCCTCCTGCAAGGCAGAGACGCCGTCCCTCTCACCACTGCGCTCCCCGCCAGGCGTCCTCCAGCGCTCCTCTTCCTGCTGCTGCCGGCACGGTCAGCTTCCCGGGCACTGTGCTTAGGGCACACGTGCGCTCCCTCCCTCTTAAAGGGGCCTCGCGCGCCGTCCTAAGGAGTCCCCGGCCAATTGCCGGAGGTCCTCCCATATATAAGGCACCTCCTCCAAAGTGGAGGTGCCCGAGCAATAGTTGTTGCACAGTGTACTTACCTCTGCTTCAGCCCTCAGGTCCCGTTGCTAGCCTGACTACTAATCCTGCCCGCCAGCCTGGCTTCCAGTCCAGTCCGCCAGCCTGACTACTCTCCAGCCCGACAGTCTGTCTTCCGTTCAGTCCGCCAGTCTGTCTATGGGCTTTGCCCACCTGCTTACCTGGAAGCACCTGCCCGCTACCTACCGTGCCTACCTGGAGGCTCCTGCTTGTTACCTGCTGTGCCTACCTGGAGGCTCCTGCTTGTTACCTGCCGTGCCTACCTGGAGGCTCCTGCTTGCTACCTGCCATGCCTACCTGGAGGCTCCTGCTGTCACTTGCTGTGACCACCTGTCAGCCTCCCTGGAGGCTCCTGCCCGTCACTTGCCGTGACCACCTGACAGCCTACCTAGAGGCTCCTGCCTGTCACCTGCCGTGACCACCTGTCAGCCTACCGGGAGGCTCCTGCCCATCACTTGCCGTGACCACCTGACAGCCTACCTAGAGGCTCCTGCCTGTCACCGGCCGTGACCACCTGACAGCCTACCTAGAGGCTCCCGCCTGTCACCTGCCGTGTCTGCCAGTCCATCCACCCGGATCACTCGTCAGCCTGCCTGCTGTGCCCATCTGCTATACCGGTGAGTCCCTGCCGTCTGTACCGTGGGAGTCACCTGCTCCCTTACAAGGTCGTCGCCAGAGTAGCACCTGGTCCCTCTGCTCGGACCCTCCCTGGTCACGGAGTCGATTGAGCCACCATACGACCTAGGTCGCTCCGAGTTGATACCTAGTTACGCCCCTCTGGGTCCCTCTTTGCACCGCAGCACAGAGGTTCCACCACCCGGATCCGTAACACCATCCCTGGCCACATTCACTTGTCCACGTGTTTGTGGTTAGGCTGTCCTTCCCACTAAATGCACTGGGGAGGTCACAGGTAATGTTTTGGTATGCGCACTTGTGTATAAGGCGCACCGGGACAAATAGGGGCGGCTGGGGACCGTTTATGGACACCCGGCCGCGGGGCGGCTGGGGACCGAGTATGGACACCTGGCTGCCCCCTGGCGGCTGGGGACCAAGCGTGGACACCCGGCCGCCGGGCGGCTGGGGACAGAGTATGGATACCAGGCCGCCGACGCAGCCATGACGTGGTGGCCAGATTCCGCCTCCACATGCCTAAAAGGCCCAATTTCAAGTGCAAGCAAGCAAGCAGTATGGTATTGCAGCCTGCGGGTGGGTGGGTGGCAGGCTGCATACTTGCGCTTGCATTGCAAGGAATGGGGGAGGTACAATTGAACACTGCCCTGGGACAAGGACTTGCACGGGGATAGTTGCAAGTCTGCATCTTCTGATGCGGCAAGGATCACTTCTGATGGGCACACTTTTAGGCAGTGACCTGGGTGTCAGAGATGCGTCCAGGGGTCTTCCCCATGCTGTTCCCATGTCTTTTCAGCACTGTATGCATGTGTCACACAGCACATGGCCAGATAAGGTTGTAAAATGTTAAAATGACATTTCCCGGTGAATGCATTTGTCACGGTTGAAAGCAATACAAAAGTGCAAAAACGCATAAAAAATGCTACTTGTGAACATGACCCAAGGTGTGGAGGAGTATTTTTGTTTTTGGTTATTTATTTTACCTTATACCCAAGTGTTTACCCTGGAAAGGATGTTCCTTAGCATATTTCACAGGAAAATCGTTTCAGTTTCGTTTTTGAACGTTTTATTGTGAGCCCGTAAAAGTGGCTTAATACCTCTGACCACGTTGTTGACAGCAGTGACCTGGGGGTCAGAAATGCTTCCTAGGGCGATCCCCATGCTGTCCCCATGTCATTTGAGCACTGTCACTATCGTTTTGGGCACTTTTTAGGCTTTCTACAGACAGCCGGGGGTGCCACCGCAAAAATGCTCGAGTCTCCCATAGACTAACATTGTGCTCGTTGCTCGGGTCGAGCACCCGAGTATCACGGCGAGCTCGGCCCGAGCTTCGAGCACCCGAGCATTTTAGTGCTCGCTCAAAACTAATCTTAATGAAAACCAAAAACATCCAAATGACCCTGTCATTAAGATTTAAAAAGAGAAAACACAGTAGTTTGACAATAAATGGCTTCACCCAACCAATAACCATGAGTGGAGAAAAAGTTTTTTTTTGTTATCATTGATATTCTCTGAAACAAGGCAAAGAAAGGAAAAATTCTGCCGGGGTATGTGAACTTTTGAGAACAACTGTAACCCCCTCAGCCCCATGGACATCAAAACACCATATGGGCAGCAAGGATTCAGGTACCTCCAGTGACTGTTTACATCTGATGGTGCACTTCTGTTGCCTCTGCTTTATCAGGACCTACGGATAGACATTTCTGCTTTACCCAGCAGTTATTTTAATAATTTATACGGACTTGATTATTTTACCAGTGTTCCGAACTTGGACTTAACTTGCCATCTATTGTTTCTTATGTGAATTGCTCTGCAAACATTATTTTTTGCATATATTTTATAAATGTAATTATTAAATATTACTTATGACTAAACTAATATGCAAAGTCACCTTATTCGCATAGAGCAAGTTGTACCTTACTTCATACTGTGCATAGTGTCCACCCAGCAATCAAAAGACTCCTTTCTCAGGATTTTCAATTAGAATTATTTTTGGTTTCTATCCCAATATATATTACTGGAAACATTGTTCTTTTATACAGTGGTAATTGCAAGTGCGGTAGTGATACACAATTATTTAGCTATTTATTTCTAACGATCAGCGCACAAATCTCTTGAGGACTAAGAGGAGAAGTGTTTATACCTTATAGACTGTTATAACCTGACATCTCAAAGTGTTGGCAGTCCTTCTTGTCTTGAGCAAAGCAGATTTGAGCCTTTTTTTCAGAGTGAATGATAAATTCAGGAAGTAAGAGGAAGAAGTGGCTCATAAGTGAAGAAAGAAGCAGATTTCTTTGATAAGATGTATTAGTTACTTATATTTGCCTGTACTATTGATTTATGCAGTTTATTCAGTTTCTATTCAAAGTCCTGTATTTATTTAGCTGCTTTGGGCATTGTATGCGTTAATTGGATCTGGTATGTGTTCTGTATTTATTTTGGGATGTACTAAATGGGGTAATATGTGCTATTAGTGATTAAAATTCCTTATGTTGGGGGATGTTCCAAATAAACAGAGGGGCATAAATCCCAAAAATGTTTTCTGTTCCTTTCTTTGGATTGTCCCTGATGCTCCTTCTCATACTTGGCACCTCTGACTATATATTCGACCCATAGATCAGACAATGCACAGGTCAGACGTAAAAGTGGTGTGCCAAACGTTCCGATTCTGCTCCTCTTTCTTTTCCAATTAATGTACTTTTTACGAAAATGTGCCCTAGTATTTTATAACTATATGATTTATACAGCTGTTGTTTTCTGAGAAACTACCGTAAGACTGTGGATGTGTCTTGTGGTGGTTTAATATTTCTCACTGGTCCAGACAAGCAGACAATAATTTATGTTTTACCTTTCTAATAAGCATACAAATATATAATTTTTTTTATTATTCCGTTGTTTAGTTATGCTTGGGTTCTTTAGCTCTGGAGAGAACACAGATTAGATGGTATAAATAAAGCAAATGCTTTCATATCTACATTCCTCAACATTGAAATTGTAACATCAAGAAGGAAAAGTTGCAGACTGGTGAAAATTACAGGATGGAGACATGTTAGTGATCTACAAATGATGAAAAAATGGAAACAAATTTTTTAGAACATCTTGATTTATTCAGTCTGGAGTATGAGCCACGTGCAGAAATCCTGGCACTTTCAGCCTCTGCCGATATCACTGAGGTTATTAATGGTCGTCTGAGGAAGGTTCTACCAATGAATGCACTTGGGCAAATCATCAAGATCCTCTGCTGGCAGCTCCTGTGTAATCACTGACCAATGGCATGTCTATTATGCTCGATGGGAGACAAGTCTGGAGATGCGGCAAATATCAGCACGTCTACGAAGGGCTGCCACCAGGCATTTCAAGGCCCCATACTGACAAAATTTTTGGGCCCCCTTGAGACTTCACCCAGGCTCCACTCCAGCTTCGCCTCCATCCCTTGAACCTTCCACAGTCCTACCGCCCGCTCTTGGAAAAGCTCTACTTTCTGCACCACGTCTTCACCAATCATACATTAACAGTTACAATCGAAAACCAGATCACATACATAGCCAGCAGCTTTTGTTTTGGCCAAAAGATTTTTTAAGCCCCCACCACAAAAAGGAGACTCTTCTGGCTGGGCTCTACTCTACTCTAACCTATTAAACATTTCTTATAATACCTAATATTCTTTTTAGGTATATTTAAATTTAAGGGAATGTATCACATACATTTTTTAAAATGACTAATAATAACACATACAAGGGACAAATACCGTCACACCGTGACCAGATCACATATTACCACCACATAGTGACCGAATAATATCACATATAAGGGACAAATACCGCCACAACATGACCAGACCACATATTACCACCACGTAATGACTGAATAATACCACATACAAGGGACAAATACTGCCACACCGTGACCAGATCACAAATTACGACCTTATAGTGACTGAATAATACCACATACAAGGGACAAATACTACCATTCCGTGACCAGATCATATATTACCACTGAATACTACAATACCGATCATTAATAAAAAAAACAGAATACCAATATTACCATAAGTGCCATTATGCACAGGAGCTCTATACAGTGTACATATAACACACTAACTCACCGGTGACGTCTCTAGTTGAAGTCCTTCATCTTTGCTTTTCTTCTTCAGCCAGCGCAGACCGACATCACTTCTTCCAGCCAGGATTTATCTCTGCATAAAATAACACAGTTATGTAGAGCAGCTTACAAGGCACATTCCCCAACTTCTACACTGCACCAGATGAAGAAACAAAAGTGACATAGTGTCGCCCTGCACAGTAACAGGACCCGTCTCAATGAAAACAGTATGCTCAAAAATAAAATACATCACAGCAGTAATAATATCCTTTAATTAGCCCCTACAGTAATAATGTCCTACATCCTGCCCCCATGTCTCCATCCTGCCCCCATTGTCTCTATCCTGCCCCCAATATCTCCATCCCGCCCCCATTGTCTCCATCCTGCCCCATTGTCTCCATTGCGCCCCCATTGCCTCCATCCCGTCCCCATAGGCTCCATCCCGCCCCCACTGTCTCTATTCCGCCCCCACTGTCTCTATTCCGCCCCCACTGTCTCCATCCTGTCCCCATTGTCTCCATCCTGCCCCCTGTCTCTCCATCCTCCTCTCATGTTTCCATTCTGCCTCCAATGTCTCCCATTCTGCCTCCATATTGCCATTCTGCCCCCATGTCTCCATTCTGCCCCCAATGTCTCCATGCTGCCCCTATTCTGCATGGAATGTCTCCATTCTTCCTCCAGTGTCTCCATCCTGCCCCCATGTCTGTATTCCGCCTCCAATGTCTCCATCCTGCCCCCAATGTCTTCATCCTGCCCCCATGTCTCCATTTTGCCCCATGTTCCCATTCTGCCCTCCATGATTCCAGTCTGCCCCAATGTCTCCCATTCTGCCTCCATGTTTCCATTCCGCCCCCAATGTCTCCCATTCTGCCTCCATGTTTCCCATTCTGCCCCATGTTTCTATTCTGCCCCCAATGTCTCACATTCTGCCCCCAATGTCTCCATTCTGCCTCCAATGTATACATTCTGCTCCCAATGTCTCCAGTCTGCCCCATGTTTCTATTCTGCCTCCAATATCTCCCATTCTGCCCCCAATGTATCCCATTCTGCCCCCAATGTCTCCATTCTTCCCCCAATGTCTCCATTCTGCCCCATGTTTCCATTCTGCCCCATGTCTCTCGATCCTGCCCCCATGTCTCCATTCTGCCCTCCATGATTCCAGTCTGCCCCCAATATCTCCCATTCTGCCTCCATGTTGCAATCTGCCCCCAATGTCTCCATTCTGCCCTCCATGATTCCAGTCTGCCCCAATGTCTCCCATTCTGCCTCCATGTTTCCATTCTGCCCCCAATATCTCCCATTCTGCCTCCATGTTGCAATCTGCCCCCAATGTCTCCATTCTGCCCCCATGTTTCTATTCTGTCCCCAATGTCTCCCATTCTGCCCCCAATGTCTCCCATTCTGCCTGCAATGTCTTCATTTGGCCCCCAATGTCTCCATTCTGCCCCATTTTTCCATTCTGCCCCCATGTCTCTCGATCCTGTCCCCATGTTTTCATTCTGCCTTCATGTTTCCATTCTGCCCCCATGTTTCCATTCTGTCTTCATGTTTCCATTCTGCCCCCATGTTTCCATTCTGTCCCCATGTCTCCATTCTGCCCCCATGTTTCCATTTTGCCCCAAATGTCTCCCATTTTGCCTCCATGTTTCCCATTCTGCCCCCATGTTTCCATATTTAAGACCTCTTTAGATTGAAACGCGTAGGTTTCGCTACTTGCTGGTGTGTACTGCTGCTATTTTTAACTTGATACAATAAAGGTTTGTTTTTTTTATTCACTGGATTCTTCTACTATTATATTTATCTTCAGCCAAGTTTCAGGCTCTCCCTGCGGACATCCAGACTGCATCGCAAATCACAGAACTGGTGAGCTGACCTCTCCCCTCCCCCTGTTTTCCATGTTTCCATTCTGCCCCAATGTTTCCATTCTGCCCCCATGTTTCCATTCACCCCCAATGTCTCTCATTCTGCCCCAATATCTCCCATTCTGCCCCCAATATCTCATACTCTGCCCCCAATATCTCACATTCTGTCCCATGTTTCCATTCTGCCCCATGTTTCCATTCTACCCCCAATGTCTCACATTCTGCCCCCATGTTTCCATTCTGCCCTCAATGTCTCACATTCTGCCCCCATGTTTCCATTCTGCCCCCATTTTTCCATTCTGCCCCCCAATGTCTCACAATCTGCCCCCATGTTTCCATTTTGCCCCGATGTCTCCCATTCTGCCCACATGTCTCGACATCCTGCCCCTACGGTGCAGCTTTAAAAAAAAAGTTCCTTCTTACGTTGCAGCGCTCCAGCGGCGCCCAGCTCTCCCATCACCAGAAGCACGATCGCTGGCAGGTGAAAGTAGCAATAGCAGTAATGCTATTCAAATTAAATAGATTTCATGTACGCAAACTTAGCGTTGCAGTCTGCTGCTTTGTTTGTTATTATTGCCTATTTGGCCATTTTCTTTACAGCAAAATCACAGCTGTAAAATAGGTGGGGGGACAGCAAGTTTTGGTCAGGCACCTTGTGTAAGAATTGCTGTCATGCGACACATGTCGCTTTGTAGACCAAAAAGATCTGTACAACTTGTGCGTGATTTGCTATCACATGACTATTTTGAAGCTTTGATTTTGCTATAAAAAATGGCCAGATAGCAGATAAGTTGCACACAAGTCACATGCAACTTGCATTGAAGTATATGACAAGTGTGTTGCATGCGACTTGCAAAGAGCAACTGAAAATCAAACACTAGGAAATCATTAGATGGAATGTAGTGTTACATGAATGAAAATCAAAGGAACAACACGATTCAGAGTTCTAAGAAAAGATTCTCCATAATTTTATTTTATAGTGAATTTTTTTTACTAAAACACAGATGTCAGGAGTCGGAGAGATAACAGAATCTCCAGGAGATTTTTGTTCTTGCTGGTGACATGAGAACGTTTTTACAAACTACAGAACATCTGACAATATTATTATATAAGGAATTGCAATGAAAGCAAATATCTAATAAATATTCCATGAAATGATTGCTCTTACAATGAGGTGTATAGTAAATCCTGGCAGTTCAGGTTTGTAATTAAAAGAAAAAAAGGGGGTTGGTACCGTGTTAGCCAGCTGAAAAAAAATTGCACTCAGTGGGAAAAACAAGATAATCTTATGATACCTTTTAATGGCTAACAAAAATAAAATAAATGATATTACAAGGCAAGCTTTTGAGACATCTTAGGTCTCTTCCTCAGGTGTGGTATAAGAAAATATATGAAGAAACACATATATGCACACAAAAAAAAAGGAGAGAAAAAAAATAAGCAGAGGCATGCTATATTATGTCATGCCTCTGCTTTTTTTATATGTGTGTTTCTTCATATATTTTGTTATCTTAGGTATTTTCCTCATGCATGGTATGTCTCGAAAGCTTGCTTTGTAACATCATTTATTTTATTTTTGTTAGCCATTAAAAAGGTATCATAACTACAAGATTATCTTGTTTTTCCCACTGAGAGCAAGGTTTGTAAATGGCATGTTTGTAGTTTCCTAAATGTGCCACATGGTGGCACATCTGAGTCATTAAATTCAGACTGTATGAGAAGACATTTCACAGGGTGCAGGGTATATAGATGTATATACAGTATATGAGTCATGCCAAAAGGCAGCCTTGTGCATGGCATCAGCTTTAGAAATAGCTTTCAATAAAGAATGCCTTAATCGCGGAGTAGATGTGTCATCATGCACTTAAGGGTTGGAATAAAGATATTTAGCATGAAAACTTGGTGCTGTCTTCCTGTAGGAATAGGTTGTTATCTCCTTCCGGTAGGAAAGGTTTACAATGATGTTCACCCATCATACCCTCTATGGCTCCTGCTATGACCTTGTATTACATGGATGGCCCTAAAATAAAAGGTGGCTATCTGTGGGAACAGGGCTGGGTCCCAACAACACACGAGTTTGGGCAAGTGCCAGGACCTACAGTGCCCAGATAGCCCACTCTGCCCAGGTTTCGATTTGCAACATCCACCGTACATGAAACCTAACCTGCTCCATACAGGAAAGATGCTGATCGTGTTATACAGCCAACAGCAGAGTTTAACATGACAGCAGCATTTAAGAGGATGGAAATGGGACATCTTTGACGCCCATCATAACATGATTGCGGGATGCTGATGGCATTATCATGGCAGTTGGGGTCCTACTGAAGGTTGCGTGTCTGCCATGTTTGTACACCTATGACACCCAGTCTTTGGATGAACTTTATAGAAGGACGGTAATTTTACTATACACTGCACTATTATAAGCATATACAATATGTGAAAAATGTAAATATATATATATATATATATATATTTAATTTTTTTTATGTATTTATATATTTTTTTTACTTTTTTATATGCTTAGAAATACATATATAAATTGTCACGTACACAATTCTCATCGCTACGTGAGGTGCGATTAAAATGGTCAATTTATTTCCTCTAACTCAATCTTGCACTCAACCTCCTTAATAGGCTGCAAAATGAGCATAAATTATACACAGTCCCCACACCCTGGCTACACAACACGCTGCTACCACTCAAACACACGGGGTGATGAGTCCCCGAACTATATACTACTGTCCCACACTCTCTGAAAGGCTTTGGATTCTTTAGAGCATATAAGGACCAAACTTATTAAAGTTATAAGCTTTATTATAAAAAAGCACAGTGGTTACAAGAAAAGGTATAAAAAGATAAAAAATAAAGCGACACTCAAAATAAGCAAAACAGTTCTGAAATAAAAATGGAGAAAGAACAGAAATGCCTAAAATTTCCTTCTAAAGTTATTCTTCTGTTTCCTTGAGGGAAGGAGAAATGGTAATGGATCACACTTAGCTCGGCTGAGCCGAACATGCAAGCACCTTCCGTTGAGTTCCCCATATTTTATATACCTGGTCCTGGGCTCAAGTTTCCAGGACGGCCTAGCTTTTATTATTGAAATTGCAGGTCTGTAGCTGGACTGTAGGCTAATTAGGGACGAGCACTTTGCATATTAAATACCATGTTTATTCCAACAACCCCTTCTCTATAGTAAATAGATGTCCAGCCTGGACATAAGGGACCATCTGCACAAGCTTTGAAGCTCTGTAGTCTCATCGATATTCCCTTTGGCTCTGAGTTCCTGTAATAAGAACACATTGTGTCAGTCAGTGCGAAAAATTGGGAAAACTTTGAAAGTGTCCCCAAGTGCAGTTGCAAAAACCATCAAGCGCTACAAAGAAACTGGCTCACATGAGGACCGCCCCAGGAAAGGAAGACCAAGAGTCACCTCTGCTTCTGAGGATAAGTTTATCCGAGTCATCAGCCTCAGAAATCGCAGGTTAACAGCAGCTCAGATTAGAGACCAGTTCAATGCCACACAGAGTTCTAGCAACAGACACATCTCTACAACAACTGTTAAGAGGAGACTTTGTGCAGCAGGCCTTCATGGTAAAATAGCTGCTAGGAAAACACTGCTAAGGACAGGCAACAAGCAGAAGAGACTTGTTTGGGCTAAAGAACACAAGGAATGGACATTAGACCAGTGGAAATCTGAAAGGCATACTGAACCAGCATGGCTACCACAGCATCTTGCAGCAGCATGCTATTCCATCCGGTTTGCGTTTAGTTGAACCATCATTTATTTTTCAACAGGACAATGACCCCAAACACACCTCCAGGCTGTGTAAGGGCTATTTGACCAAGAAGGAGAATGATGGGGTGCTACGCCAGATGACCTGGCCTCCACAGTCACCAGACCTGAACCCAATTGAGATGGTTTGGGGTGAGCTGGACCGCAGCGTGAAGGCAAAAGGGCCAACAAGTGCTAAGCATCTCTGGGAACTCCTTCAAGATTGTTGGAAGACCATTTCCGGTGACTACCTCTTGAAGCTCATCAAGAGAATGCCAAGAGTGTGCAAAGCAGTCATCAAAGCAAAAGGTGGCTACTTTGAAGAACCTAGAATATAAGACATGTTTTCAGTTGTTTCACACTTTTTTGTTAAGTATATAATTCCACATGTGTTAATTCATAGTTTTGATGTCTTCAGTGTGAATGTACAATTTTCATAGTCATGAAAATACAGAAAAATCTTTTAATGAAAAGGTGTGTCCAAACTTTTGGTCTGTACTGTATATGATGAATATATATATATATATATATATATATATATATATATATGATCTATATTATAATATTCACTCCATATGGTGAATGCAGCATTGCTGTTTTTTTATTTCTTATTAATTTTCATCCCAAAATGAAAGAGAAAAAAATCAATGAGTTGAATTAACCCCAATAAAAACGACATAAAAAGTTCTGATACAACTCATATTGACTGGAAACTAAGAAAAAATATAGGTCTTGGAAAACGAGGAATAAAAATTGAACGGTAACAAGAGGGCATTGAGACTCCATATAAACTGCCCCAGAGTAATAGCGGGAGGTATGTGGAGAAACCTCACTAATGGACATTGCATGGCAGACTGGTTACTAATCAGAGCCAGTACAATGCCACTGTCGCTCTGTGAGACCTCCCTGCAGTCTGAACACACCGAAAATACAATAAACAGCTGCCACAACTAACATGGCGACAAAGTCTTGCCACCAGCAATATGGCCACCTCGACTCTCCACATTTTCCCACCCACTATTCAGAGCTGGCTTCTGATTGGACGACGCGTCCAGTGGCGCAGGAGGGAGAAACGTCTCTCATGCGAGGGCGACCATTGGCCGGCTGGTGACAGGGATTGGTCTGATTGGTTGGCATGGACACCCGGGGAGCCGGTGAACGTCATTGGTTGAAAAGTAGGTTAGTGGTGCGACATTTAGTGAGGGCAGAAAGTAGGTCACGGACGCGGCTGTTTGTGTGAGGAGCTCGGTGCGTGCGGCTGACGGGTGAGTGACGGCCACTGTTCCTGGCTCTGTACCGGCCCGGGCCAGCTCTCCTGGCTACCAGAGGGGGAGGGGCCTGGTCCTAGAGTGCAAGCTCTTGGGGACAGAGGGTCTCCCCTGCTTTACAGCAGCTTTCTTCTCACGTGCACTTGTGTCATGCTGATTCCTGGGCTCCGGTGTTATTAATCCACACAGAGTCCTGGCTGGAGCAAATTCTATCTGCAAGTTTGATGTCCATGGGCCCCTGGGGGCCCCCATTGTGCCTGACAGCTGTTTGTGCAGGGTTTTATTATCTGTGGCCCCTCAGGGAGGGTAGAGGGGGAGAAATCTGCAATAATTAGAACCTATTACTGAGTAACTGTTTATTATAGAAATGATCAGCGGCTCCTGAGCCTCAACTGTTACATGTTCGCACCCTGGTGATGGCGACTGGCGCGATTACTGGCAATGCCGGTGTTCAGCTTTGTCTCTTTATTGTTTATCAGATCTATTGCAGGAAACGCTCCGGATTCTGTCAGATTTGGTTACATATTTAGCCTTTGGAGCTTTTTTGTTGTCGCCGCTGATCACTTTCCTATTGCGCCAGTTTTGGCCCAAATCAATTATTTATTACTGAAGATACATTTATATTGTGTGTTTGTTTTTTTTTTTGTTCGTTCCTCTGTAGCGCGCAATCCGGTTTATCTTCTGCTGTCTTATCTTTTATTTATTATAATCGCTTTTTGTGAAATCATTTTATTCTAACCTTTGCTTCGGCAGCACCTGATTAATGTTTGCAGCCATTACTTTTTGTTCAGCTCAATTATGAGATTTTTGCAGCCAGTTTAAATGCTTTTTGGGGGGGGGAAGCTGCCAGTGGCGGAACTTTAAAGCCCCATTGTGATATTACTAACAGAGCCAACAATTATCACGGGTCTTTAATAGTATTGGTCTTCTCCACCTTAGGCCACATTCACACGTTCAGTAGTTTACATCCGCATTTATTTGTAAGCCACAACCAAGAGTGGGTCAAAAATGCAGAAGTAGTGATGTGTTTCTGTTATACTTTTTCTGATTGTTCCACTCCTGATTTTTAGCTTACAAATACCGATGTAAAATACTGAATGTGGCCTTATGCTCCAGGGCTTGGGTGGAACTGAAACCCCTGCACTTATTGTAGTTGTGCATAAACCATAAGGGCCTGTGCACACTTCCAGATTTGCCTCTTTTTTTTTTTTTTGCTCAGATTTGTTACAAAACCTGAAGGGTTTCCTGATGCCAGCAAAGTGAATGATAATCCTGACGTCTCATACACATGTTGCTTCTTTTCGATTTACAGACTTGCAGCCGATAAGCATGTCATCTCTTTCAGCATTTTTGCTGCAGATTTCACTCATACTAACAAGTGGGGAAAAATCTGCACAAGAAACACATGTAAGAAAAACACAACAAAAACGTGTCTATTTTACACTGCATTTTTTCCGGCTATGAGATGCAGAAATTTCTGCACCAAATACTTAAAGGGAATCTGTCACCCCCTGGCACTTATCTGACCTCTAATATGGGCATACAGGTGATAGAAATGTAAATCTATTCATACCTGTATGCCTCATATTAGAGGTCTTGTTGCTGTGAAATGTCTTTTTATTCCTACAAGTTTCTGATGTGTTCCTGTCCCGGGGCTTGCAAGAAATCCCACCTCCTTTGTGAATTATAATGTTCTTGTATAACTTATAAAAGTTTGAGATCTTTCCTGAGGGTTTGTTACAATGTATCAGTCTAGGTTTCCTCTATCAGCATTGTTCATGATAGGAGAGTTCTGTGCTGTGGGTGGACTAAGTGCAAAGAAGATAAACTGGCTATATTTAATTGATACCTTAGCTGTTTGAGCAGGACTAGGTCCCAGTTTTGGCCTTTCATAATGCCTTTATTCTCTGCATGCAAGCAGAGGTAATGAAAACTGTACTTTAATTGACATGATGGATGTTTGAAAGCTGCAGAACGTTTCATTATGAAACAGATAAAGTTAATGCACAAGTTTATTTTATAATTTCTTTTTTTTATATAAAGATCGTAGTTCTTTTGCATGATTCAAAACTCCCATGTTCTCTGCTTTCCTTCACCCAGATAAATGATGACATGATACTTCTAGCTGCCTACAGTCACCACTAGAAGGTGCTTACTGCATACAGTTATTGAATGCAGTGGCTACAGGCAACTGTACTGTGATTTGAGCCCCCTAAATCATCACTTTTGCATTAAGCTATAAAGATACCCCTTTTAAATTGTCAGTTTCAGCATTGCATAGAATATTGATGTCTAATATACTGTGCACTATATGCTTATTACGGTTGAGTAGTCTTGGGTGGCATAACCTGAATTAGTGCCAGCCTTCAAACACTCTCATCTAGCCCATGGCTATTTAAACTGAAATTGGTCCACTGTACATTGTATGTAATGCTTGAAATAGTTTATTCATGGTGTTTCGTTATAAAGCTATATTGCAATGGAGGGGGGAGTAGGGGGTCTCGAGTTATTTGGCAGGTTGCATGGAGGTCTGAGTATTGTATATTAAGAAGCTCCGTTTTGTTTTTTTTTATCTTAGAGAGGACCAATCACCAGGTCAAATGTGGCCAGTTTTGCCCTTATTTTATTCTCGTTTATTCCCATAACATATAGCTATATTATATATATTTTTTAAGAAATTTACCATATTGTTCTAGATATAAAGACTTTGTTAATTTAGTACTAATTTTTATTGTCTTAACAAAGGTGGTATGGTGCACAGGATCCTCAGGGGAGTGTTTTTAGGTTGTTCTGCATCATTAGCCTGTGAGCAACGCCCCCTTGTAAAGACCACAAATATTGGCTCCAGATAGAAAGGCTGATGTCACTAGAACCGTATGCGGGATTACGAAAAAAAAAAGGCAAATGCTGACCACTTTTGACTTGGTGACAGGTCCTCTTTTAAATACTATATTCCTCAGGTGTAACATAAGAAATGACAGATACTTGCCTTTCACACTGGTGTCATTCCAACCATATTGGTGCCATGTCCCCTGGAGCTCACGTGACATTGTTATGCCACATCAGCTGCTTTGTGCACTCTTCCCTCGGGCATCCAAGCGAAGAGTGAGAACTGCAGCTCATTAATGGCCGCTGATTGTCTGCAGCGCCCATGTGGCATAACAATGTCACGTGAGACTCCGATGTGTGGAGATGAGTTTCTGTTGTATTTTTCTTTTATCATGGGGACTAAAATTTATAAGAGGTTGTCTGAACAGTGGACAACTCCTTAAATTTCTATAACTCTTAATCATTGTTGTCTATCTCTTAAACCATATCTGTTAAATACTGATCCCACATGTGCGATGTTGAGTTGTTTTTACATTTCCACAAAATCTTTGATGTTGTTTTTTTATTACTTGTCTTTTACTGCCTAAATTTGGTAGATTAGCTAGAAGTAGGAGATGTAGTAGAGATTGTGACTGTAGGACCAGATTACATGATTGTTTGTGGACTGTAACCATGAAACACATAGGTCTGACAGTGAGCTTTCAACCAAACCTAAGTCTATTTTCAAAGTTGCCTTTTTTTCATTTATAGCTGAAATGATTAAAATATCAATATTTTTTTTTTAAAATGGTTTAGTAAAAAATGGAAAACGAGGTGTGGAAATCTGTGGCTTTTGATCTTGTTTACTGACTTCTTTCCGAACCCATTTGTCATGCTAGGTATGGGAAGAACCCAGCGTACAATGAATGGCAAAGGGAGAAAGCCCAGCAACTACGGAAAGGGGGAGTGGAGACCCATAAGCAGATCTGACAACACTCAGGGGAGTCAATCGTCCCTAAATAGGTTCCGGACCTATCGCCGAGCAGGATACCTTAGCCCTGGCTGTCCCTAGAGCTAGGCCCTAGGTAGGGAGGGGGAGGGGAGATCACTAGTTGGCCCCACTGCAACTAAAGACAAACCAGGGAAACAGACAAGGGGATACACATAGCCTTGAGAAGACACCAGAGAGATCACAACTACAATCCACAAAGGAACTCCAAGGAGAATCTAGCCGACTGCTAGAATTCCAGACATGAACAGAGGAATTAGCGCTATCCCCAGCAACTCTCTGGAGAAACTGAGTGTATTTAAAGATCCAGCAAGGGTGTGTCAATTAGCAGAAGGCGGAGATCACCGCTGGGTCCTAGAGAGGGAGGGATGATGAAAGGATCAAGAAGGTGTCTACAAGGCCAAGCGCAGTGACCTTCTACAGCCGGATCCAGAATGACTGTTTGTGAAACCTGAGACACCCGTGACACTATTATAATATGTGCAGTTCAGCTCTCACATGGTAACATATACATATAAATAGTACAGAACAAATACCCATCCTGTACAGTATATGATAATAAACAGTATCTTTGACTTTTTTTTTTTCCCAATTTGCTCAAAAATGGTTCCAAATCTTCATAGTGTAGGAACTGTTTTTAAGACTGGTGCAGCAAAATACAGAACTGTAGAGCACATTGGGTACTATTTCTCACAAGTTTACTGCTTTCTATCTATCTAATATTTTTTATGCTTCTATCCTTTTGTGTGCTTTATAATTAAAGAAAGTGCTGTATTTAAATTGGCACCACAATAGTTGGGTTGAAAGGTAGAACACCGCTCACTTCTTGGCACCTTCATCGGGTGCAGTGGCATTCACTGGCTTGTAAATACAACTTTGGCTCGCTTCACATTTGCGTTGTAATTTTTGCTATAAACAGTAAATTCGTCACGATGCACTCCAATAGCGCGTGATGGACCTCATCCTATTCTCGCGTTCAAATATAATATATTCTGACGCAAATGTGAGCATCGCATCAAGCAGGGGCCAGCATATCATTGGTGCAACCACAGGGGCCCCAGATGTGAGGGGCCCATTTTTACCTCCAAAGCAACTGGAGTTGTGCATTATGATTATCTCTTGGGCTGCAAAGGGCCCATATATTGTTCATGCACAGGGGCCCTTTTCTAAGTATTATATACTTAAAAGTTTTTCAACTTTTGTAATGTTCTTTCTTACATTTCCTTAACTTTTCAGTATTTCTGCCTGATTGAAACGTTCATTGTTTGCATGTAGGGGGCCGAAAACCTATTTTCACCTGTCACTAATGTAAGGGCGCTTTACACTTTAGCAGAACTAACAAGTCATGCAATTCTCATAATGAATCGCGAGAATATGGTTCAATTTACTGACAGCTAGCAGAGATCTTGAAATTGAAGAATTGAGTTGCAGAATAGATAAATAAATGTTACATTGCTTTGGGGTCCCAATGGTAGGATCCTGATTGATCACTTGTAGGAAGTTGAAAGATCCTTCTCAGCCGTGTGTCAGCAATTCGGTGGTTTCCTTAAGAAATGGCAGCTGAGCGTGCACGCTACCACTCCACCGAAACCCTGTGGGATCAGCCGAGCTATGCACTCTGTAATCTCTTAGCATTTGTATACAGTGACTGAAAAATAACAGAAATTCCTCTTCAATACGGGGTATATTGGGAATAGTAGTTTCACAACAGCAGCGAGTTGGTCGACTACTGGCACAGGTTAACGTTTTTTCCTCCAGTATTTTCATCTGATCAGCCTTGAGATCTGTGTGCCGCCTCTTACGTATTGCCAGTGTCTCTCCTTCTCTCTCTCTCTCTGAAACATTTAGGTCAGTAGGTTAATGTGAGACCGTGGGCGAGGCGCTGTCATCCGCCTTACGTAAAAGTCTCCTTCTTCACATTCTGTGCTCAGAGGCGATGCAGAGGGTGAATTGATATTTCGTGTGCACTCGCCTATCTCTGAATTAAGAGGGCGACTGCACAATCTGACTGCGGTCTCAGTTGCTGTTTAATTCGGTGCATGAACCCGCATAGTTATTAACGAGAAGGTGACTCACCGCAGCTTTATTTTTTTTCCCTCACCCTTTTTTTGGGCTTATAAAAGGCTTCTGTGAGTAGGAGACATTTGTCGTCGATGTCACACTTGAAACAATATCACAATGAAGGATAAGTGAAGGAAAAAAAAAAAATCTGATCTACTTCAACCCACTCCCTGTTTGTGTCATTGCTCGTACTGGAAACAATGCGTCTCTATTATACGGAGTATGTGGGTTTTATTCTTAAATCTTTCTCTTTTGTAGATGTCGTTAAGTGGTGGCGGCGTAGCTGCATCAATTATAATTTACATAGAGATAAATATAGTTACAGGAATGATTACCTTTGTATTAAAGAGTGATGCAATCGGTAAAAGAGGTCATCTGGTTTTATGTAATTAAAGGTTAAAAGGGTTTTCCCCTTTCTACACGCGATTGACATGCTGGTGTGTAAAATTGTAGAACGAGTTGGTACCCGCCCTCCCCGGTGTGGTGCCACTTCTCTGCCACTGTATCGGTGGTTGTTTACCGGCTGCAGCTATGACTGCACAGAAGTAAAGCAAATCCCGGAGCTCATTGTTGTCGGCATCAGCAGAACCGCTGATCCCAGTGATTGGTCACAGCGCTTATTGATGTGACGTCACCGCTGGAGATGCAGGACACGGGGAGGATGAATACCGTATGTTTCTATTAACTTTCACACTGGTACATCAATGGCGAGCAGAATGCTGCGTTATGTAAAGTTCTGCGACTTTTAAGTAATTGATTTATATCAGAAATTTGGTGATTCAACTGATTGAAATCTCGCAAACCTTGCGCAACTCCTAGTTAAAAAAAAAACAAAACGTAACTTTTTGGATTCTTACTCCTGCTCCAATTAACTTTTTGAAAAGATGAAAAGTTTTCAGGGAAAGGACACGGTCGAGTGCGGCCGACAAAATTCATCATGATGTACACACAAGTGCCAAAAATTACAATAGAAATGTACTCCAGCCCCTCACTGGAGTACAGAAGCTGAAAAATGCTCTGTTTATTAAGAGGCAAGCCTTTTAATGAATTTGGTGTATTTTTCCCTTGTTCACCCTTCCTCAAGACTGGAGTGCTAAATGCAAGTCTTGATGGATTGGGGCCTTTTTGTAATTTCTTGTAATTTTTTCTAAATTTCTTGGTGGGGGGGGGGGGGGATAAAAAAAAAAAAAAACTTTCATTTGACTCCAGAGGCAGAAAACCTGTAGAGACCTAATACTTTATTGCTGCTGAGTTTGCTACAGTTGTATCATGTCAAAGCAATCCTTTTGTGAACAAAGTACATCAGATGCGTAGTGAAAATTTCACACACAGCAATTTTTATTTTTTTTCACGCCAAAGTCAGAAATAAAACCATTAGGAACCGGAAGGAGAAGTATAAGACTATGTTCACATGTTGCCTTTTTGCTGCTTTTCTTTTTTCCTGCAGGCAAAACTTGCTCTTGGCAGTAAAGAAGCTGCTCACAAAAAGCAGGTTTTGCTGCATTATTTGCTGCATTTTTATGGTCTCTTGTGCATGCTGATAAACTTTAGTACCCCCCCCCCCACCCCACAACAACAAAAAAAAAAACATTATGCAACTTCCTAAAATTTACACCAAAAACGCAGCAAAACCTGATACCTGCATTTTTGCACTTTCTTTGGGTGAAAGAAGTGACCTGCTGCAGTTGGCAAAAAACGCTGCAGTGTTCCAGATCAGTCATGAAAAAAAAAAGTGTGTGCATGAGATTTCTGAAATCTCATCTTTTGCTGGTACTGTAAAGAAGACAGATATTTGAAGAAAGATATTTGAAACGTACGTCGGGGCGATAGACGGGCTTTAGCGTTAATACACAGATTCAGGTAATTTCATTTAGTATTACCCTGTTTGCGCGACCTAGTCATTGTGATGCTCAGTTCTCTACAATTGTTGTCTATGCTTTGATGCTTATGGGCTCTTCTTGCACTTTTTGCATAATACTTAATAATACACTTTCTGTAAGCGACAATTGCTTTACAAAGATAGATATTTTTAGTGGCACTACTATATTTAACTTCACTTGTATTTTCCTTTGAAATAAGCCATATAGTCGCACTTGTGAGCAGCACATTGCAAATCAGCAAGTCTATAGCTGCAGCAACAGTGGTTGTATATTCATAAGCCCGCTCTCATGTGTGAAGCACTGTGATTTGTTTTATCATGTTTTTTAATATAGTCTTAATAAAATATTGACTTTTTAAGGTTTAAATACTCGTTTGATGTCTTTTCTTGAGGGACTTGTGTCCCATTTGAGAAGAGTAGATGTGTTCATGTGAATTGAGTTAAATAACCAATAATAATCCTCAGGATTCCAAGTGTGGAACTTTGTTGTTGGTACTGTAAAATGCAGCTTAAAATTTGCATGCAAAAATGCAGCGTGTGAACATATCCTAAGGCTGGGTTCAAACCAGATCTGTTCCACCTGTTTATGACTTTGTCGGACCTGAATCCCACTTTTAGGTGTCCCCAACTGAGCCATTTATTTCAAATTGCAATAGATGAAGAATACGGTGGTTCAGAGTCCGCGCTGCTGAAGGTCCAAAAGTATGATCGCACACAAAGATGAAGCGCAAATGTGATTTATTTAGTCAACACGTTTCAAGGTATTCAAACCTCGTCATCAAGAGGATGAAAAGGTTTGAAAACCTTAGAACGCGTTGACTGAATAAATCACATTATGTTTCACCTTTGTGTGCGATCATACTTTTGGACCTTCAGCAGTGCGGACTCTGAAGTACCGTGTTTCTCATCTATTGCATCTTATGTCATTGGTGGTTCTGCAGCAGCTTTTATATACTTCTAGAGGGGTTGTGACTGTCACAACCCTATCAGGTGAGCGTACCTTTAATATTCTATACTGCTTGGTTACCAGATAAGACCCTATTTTGTGCTTTTTTTTATTTATTTTTGTCTTGTTATTCTATCTGATTTATTTCAAATTGCTACCCAAGGTAAAAAAAAAAAATTGTGCTTTTTAGTAAATTTAAATTATTGCAGTGGACAACCCCTTTGACCCAGTTTCAGTGCATTTAAACTGTCCTTTAGGACATGTCTAAGTGATACTTCACCTATAAATAATTTTTCCTGGTAGTCTAAGTATACACAATTTTTGTTACAAACTTGATTGGATGTCTGTTATCCTTTGTCATGGATGCCTGCATAAAAATATCCATGAAAAGATCTGTCAACCGCAGCCAATCTGTTTGATTTATGGCTCCCAGGCTGCAACCTCTTCCCTATGCTTTGGCTTCCAGTATTTACTATTAAATCAGCTCTTCCTTCTCCTCCTGCTCCTGTTCCCTGTCCTCATGTTTGTCTAATAGTGTTGCAAGTAAATGCAAATATGTAGGCATTTTAGAGCAAGCAGAGATTCGGATACTAAAGCAGCAATTTTCTGAATGCAGATAGACTAATGCAGTAATGACATCTCTTCCTATTTAAACCCTTATCGTATTAAACCGCATTAAAATGTATGGTAAAGGCCCCATACACATTAGACTGATATCTGTGAGCTTGGCTAATAGTCTGTGTTTGGAGGGCTTCCTGACTCTTCCCCCAAACATATGGTGTCGCAGGAGGTAAGGATCTGGCATATGATTTCGGACTGCCGATCCTTTTTGGTCTTTGCTAGATAAGTCACTGCCATGGGAGTTTTGGCAGTGACTCTCTCATAAGGATCACAGAACTGCTCAGCAGAGCAATCGCTCGTGTATGGGGGAATCGGAAGAGAAAAGATGTTAACTTAAACAATGGTTCTTTCTGCACTTATATATTGTATATGATGCCCCAAAGGCCGTATCCAACCCAAATTATTTCAGGTCTGGTGCCACTCTGTGATCAACAGCATTCCCTAATTAGTTTCTTCTGCTAGCCCATCAGACTGCATTATCATAGTGGACTTTATTTGGTTTGACTTTAACTACTTTTTATTGGAGTCCACCTTTTGTTTTTTCTTTGTTGCAAGATTTAGTTTTGGAATTATTCAATGCCCATACTATGTTAAAGGAGTTCTTGAGTACTTAAAAATCAAGTTGTAGCAGAAAAAACAGTGAAGGAGAGGTTTTGGGGGTTTTGCTTGATTTCACGATAATCTTTCCGTCTAGATGGGCTGAGGAACAAGCGAAACACTTGTTTGTCGGGTGAAGTGATCTTTTGCGCTGCACAAAAGATCATCGTCCTCCGAGCGCTTTATGCTGTGTAAACAGAACTTGCGCTGCCGAGAACAATATTAGCCAATGTGCACTGATCGATGTATTTCAGATCATTCAATGTGCATGTGAGAAGAGGCGATCAAACAACCACCGATTAGAAAATAACTGATCGCCCGTCTAAAAATGAATAAAGATTGCAAAATGATAGTGCAATTTTCTCTTCTATAAAGTTAATATGTAAAAATCATTTTTTTTCATGTCAAAGGTGTCCATAGCCAAAGTCTAACATGATGTCCATTAGTCTGGTGGTAAAGTCTTATGACTATGGAAACTTGGCTAAATTACTGTAGGTGCACCCGTATTTGTGTACATGGGCGGTTTGCTTGGCCATGCATCCTAAACCCCTGAGGCTTTTTTATGTCGGTGAAACTTTTTCTTGCTTGGCTACTAAAGTTAACAAAAAAAAAAAAAATTGTCTCCTGTAGTAGTCTAACTGGTTCTATAAATTTTCTTCTTACAAGATAAGTCACTGTGGTCTGACATTTGGCATTTAAGAAATTCTCCAAGCAAAATTATATGGAGCACAATGCTAAAGAGGGCAAAGTATGGCAGAGGGAATCGGTGAAAACCGGAGACTCCCTGAGCCATACTCTGCCATCTTTGACTCTGCAATGTGCAGAACTCATGGTTTGACTACAAGCACACTATCACATGACCTTATTTTTGGTCCGAGTGCTGTCTGTGGGGGAAAAAAAACCTCCAGCAGTTGGACAAAAAAAACTGAAAAAATCAGTTTGTGCACTTGTTTCCTTCATATTTCGGATGAGACTCTCCTATTCAAGTATTTGGTTGCACAAAAAACATCAGATCCTGTGCGGATCAATAATATAGCATTAGCACCCGATTTTTACAAAGACATTACCATTATTGATTTTGTAAATTTTCTTCACTGCTGCTATAAAATGCTTGCAGTATAGATGACAATACATATAAAAATTGTCTTGTTTTTTTATACACTTTTGTGTACTTGGTTTATCTGTGTTTTTCCTTTTTAAATGTTTTTTTTTTCTTTTCATAAAACCACTTTTTTATTAAACAATTGGGCTTTGCTCATCCTTCCCTGGTTCCAGAGCGAAGTCTCCCCCGCTGCTTCCAGTGTGCGTAAGACTACGTTCCCATGTTGAGCTTTTGGTGAGGCTTTTGATGTCGCAGATTTTCTGCACCCATTAAGTAAAATGGGTTACTTTTTTTTTTTTCAACAATATGCAGTTTAAAAAAAAAAAACACCAAAAACTGATCGTCAGAACTTTAGTCTTATTGTCTGCAGCGTTGACGTCATGGCGTTAAAAGGCTCTGGCTCTGAGCAGCTTGTGCCATGAACGATAGCAGAGCCGCTGAGCTCGCTGGCTGCAGGGCTGTTGAAATGACGTCAACGCTGCCGACTATCACAGAAATCCGGAGCAGCTGTGGAGACTCATCACTGGACCTGGGGAGGGTAAGTAAAGAAATTGTGTTTTTCAAAACAAACTGTATCAGAGGGACTGGGATTTTCCTTTATTATAAAATAATTTCTAAAGCTAGTTAAACCAAAGAGTGCATTACCGAGTTCTTTGACCCAGGGATAAGTTGGGATCTCAATTCTAAGTACTCAGACACAATGTTCTCTTCTGAGAGGGGATAACTAAACTTGGTAAATCCCATTAGGCACAATACATTTGCATTCTCTACATTTAATGATAGTCAGTACTGGGAATTTGTGCAGCAATTACACTGAGGGATTTCGAGTGATACAAATATTGCTATATTAGCAGCTCTGCTTCCTGATAAGTTACAGTTTTAATAAGAAATATCCTTTTTCTTTCTAGCAGATGTGACTCTCACAGACTGTATCTGAATCCTGTTTTTTCGGGAGGCTTTTTCATGGATAAATCCAGGGCTTAGGCTGGCTATAATGGCATCCGGTGATTCTCTGGAAAAACACTTGTGTACCAAAATTAATATTACTGTATTTAGTAGTTACCTGGCAACGAGCAGCAATAGCGTATCATGAATAGTGATTAAATGTTCCATCTCCTGACAGTCTGGAATTGATTACCCAGACGTAAACCTGGAGCTGTTGGAATAGGCAATTTAATTTTTTTCAGAGCATTGCAGACCATTTTTGCTCTGAAACCAGGGGACTGTATGGAGATTAGTCACTCTGCCAGCACCATTGTAACTATAAGCTGCTGAGTAATAAGCCCCCATACACGTTAGATGGCAGTTAGCCGACATCTATCTTTTACGACTCTCTTGTACCCAAGAACGCTCTCGTGTTCTTAAATATGGAGCAGTCAACAACCTCCACTCTGTACCTCTTTCTGCCAATGTCCAATTGGAGAATAGGGTATATACTTGGTGTGACCCTCTTGGGAGCAAAAGATAATTGCACCTGTTGTATGTATCAGTAAATGTTGGTGACCGCCAGATCTACACAAGGCTAAAAAGATCTGAATATGTCACCTATGAATTGCCAGAGGACCTAGTCATTTTAAATTATTTCATTAGATTTGGGAGCGGCTCTTGGTTTCCTGCTCTTTTATCTAACTGCATACAGACATAGAGATGCAGATTTTCAGTTTGGGCAAGATAATGGAAAGTGCAGCACATGCTGGGAAGTGAGATAAAGATAGTTCCCACACCTATAGTGCTGGATAAATACACAATAGTGCATGGCAAGTTGCGGTCCAGGAGATGTGGGATAGTTCTTTGCCATATCAGAGGGGTATGTGCTCCAAAAGTAGACGTAACTTGTGGAGGATAAAGAAATATAAGCCTGTTCTATAGAATTTTTTGTGTGTGAATAGGTGCACTGGATCAAACTGTTAAGTGATAATGAACTGCATAATTGTGAAAGTAATTTTTTTTCCTTTTTTGTGCCTATATGCTAATGTTTTCAGGATTCTGTCACTGACCAAGTGATGCTGCCCTCTGAGCTTTTTCTGTTTTCCCATGACATCCCGTCTGCCCCAGCTCACGTTCTGATCATAATAGCAGGCATCGCTGGACATAAATGCTGATACTTGGCGTAGATGACTGACCAGTATGCCGGCCCTATACAGTGTGGAAATTATGGGAAACTAGATGGTGGCCCGATTCTAACGCATCGGGTATTCTAGAATACGTATGCGGCCGACGGGGCGCAATCAGCAGAGCGGTATTTAAATTTGGTGCCAAAATCGCTGATTGGTCGCGGCCGGCAACTGCGACCAATCAGCAAAGCGTTGTTTAAATTTGGCGGCAATATCGGTGATTGGTCGCAGGCGGCCGCGACCAATCAGCGAACCGTGTTAGTGAGGACTGGAGAGCATGTTTAAATTTGGCGCCAAAATCGCTGATTGGTCACGGCCGCCAATAATGCTGATTAGTCGCAGAGCGGTGTTTTAAATTTGGCACTAAAATCGCTGATTGGTCGCGACTGAAGGCCACGACCAATCAGCAGAGCGGGGTTTAAATTTGGCGCCAATAC
Source organism: Phyllobates terribilis (assembly GCF_046119375.1). Taxonomy (NCBI): domain Eukaryota; kingdom Metazoa; phylum Chordata; class Amphibia; order Anura; family Dendrobatidae; genus Phyllobates; species Phyllobates terribilis. The sequence continues at coordinate 97,921,127 of NW_027362773.1, read as the reverse complement.
TGCTGATTGGTCGCGGCCGGTGGCTACGGCCAATCAGCGACCGGTGTTACTGAGAACGGGGAGTGGCGTTGATGTGCGGGTACTTTCGGTGTGAGTAGCCAGGAGATGAACGGCTAGCGCCGGTCATCTCCCGGCTGCATCGCCGCTGACTTCCATGCGGCTACCGTCGGGAGATCAGCGGCTAGTGCCGCTGATCTCCCGACGGTGGCCTGCGTGTTTAAAATCCGGCGCCAATCCGCGGACGTGCTGCAGCAGTCGCTGATTGATCGTGGTCGGCTGGGCGCAACCAATCACAGAGGCGGGTTTTAAATTTCGCAGCAACATTGGTGATTGGTCGCGGCCGCGACCAATCAGCGAACCGTGTTACTGAGTACTGGAGAGTGAGTTTAAATTTGGCGCCTAAACCGCTGATTGGTCGCGGGCGGCGCCCGCGACTAATCAGCAGAGCGGCCTTTAAATTTGCCGCCCATATAGCTGATTGGTCGCAGCCGTCAGCCGCGACCAATCAGCGACCCGTGTTACTGAGAACGGGGAGTGGCGTTGATGTGCGGGTACTTTCGGTGTGAGCAGACGGGAGATGAACGGCTAGCGCCGGTCATCTCCCGGCTACATCGCTGCTGACTTCCATGCGGCTACCGTCGGGAGATCAGCGGTGTTTAAATTTGGCGCCAAAATCGCTGATTGGTCGCGGCCGCGACCAATCAGCGTCTTATTAGTGAGGACCGGGGAGCGGCGCTGCCTGTGCGGGTACTTCCGCTGCGAGCAGCTGTTAGATGAGCGGCTGCTCGCAGCAGAAGCATCCCGACCGGCGGCGCTGCTCCCCGGTCCTCCGTTCACACTTGCCATCGGGAGATCAGCGGGCCAAGCCGCTGATCTCCCGACGTTAGCCGCATGGAGGTCAGCGTCGCCGCCGGTCGGGGTAGTTCTGCTGCTAGCGCCGCTCATCTCCCGGCTTCATTGCCGCTGACCTCCCTACGGCAGATGAGCCGCTAACGGCCACCATCTTTTTTTCTGAAATCCCATGTCGCTGATTGGCCGCTCCCGGACCAATGAGCGACGCGGGATTTCCTAGACAGACACCGGATAAGATATATATAGATATAGATATAGATATATATTATAGATGAAGACCAAAAACTGCTGCTGACCAGAAGTGCTCCATGAAATTAAATAGACGTGTGGAAGGGAACTTGCAATTTTCTTTAAGAGGACCCAAAATTGAAAGAAAAAATTATTAAAAGGGGCTTTATTTGATAAGAATGTGGCCAGATCTTTTTTAATAATGTGCAGAAGTAGTGGAAAACCCCTTTAAAGCCAAAAAAAAACTTTGACAACTTTTTCTAGTTATGTAAATGGATACATGATATAGATGGGAAGTGTGTGGCTCTAGGTGACTTTCCATCCAAAGGCACAGAACGGTGTATCCTTTTTATCCTGCTTTTGGAAAATAATGTTGACACCTACTCTACATGTAATAGTGTGAAAGTTAGGCTATGTGCCCACGTTGCGGAAATGAAGCTGAAAATTTCTGCTTCATTTCCGCATGTCCTCTCCCGGAAAAACGCATGCGGAATTCCGCACGCGTTTATTGCGCGCTTATCGCGCGTTTACCACATGCGGAATTGCCTTGCGTTTTTAATGAATTGCACAAGGCAATTCCGCTTGCGGAAACGCAAAATTAATGAACATGCTGCGGATTTTTGAACGCAGCATAAACGCTGCGGAAAAATCCGCAGCGTGGGCATAGAACTTGCGGAATCCCCTTGGGGACCATGGGGAGCGGATTACCTAGCGTTTAACAAGCGTTTACGCTGCGGAAATTCTGCAGCGTAAACGCTTGAAAAACGCTACGTGGGCACGCAGCCTCAGAGTTTATATATACTGCTTCAATGGAAAGCTGAATGAAGGTCTACATGTACATCAAATAGGAGTCTGTTAGTTGATGCTCAGGATTTGTTGCCTTCCTAGAGGGTTTTGTATATTGGTGGCAGAGAAATTCCCTAGACTAGTGGTTTCTAGTTGCCTGCTCATTATTTAGGAGAACTTTGTAATATGTTTGTCTGTACATGTCCCTGCTTAATTGTAAAGTGCTGCAGAATATGCTGGCGCTATATAAATAAAATGTATTTATTATAGGAGTAATGCGATGAGGCTTTGGAGCTGCTCTTTGTACATTTGATGTTCACTTCTTGCTCTGCAGAACTGTCGTTTTCTTGCAGCGCATAGTTCAGACTGCAGATGATGACTCACGGAGGACAATGTGCAGCAAACGTCAGAATGATTATTATAATCAGCGTTTGGCTCGACAACGATCTAGCACTGGTTCTGCCAATTAGCTGCTGTGATGATTGTTAGCCATTGAATGCATGGCAGGGAAAACTGAGCAGCAGGCCCAACTTCCTCAACGTTTTTTTGTTTTTTGTTTTTTTTCTTGTAACAAAGGGTAAGGAAAATCTTGTCTTATCTGAAATGCAGTGCAAAAAGCTACTAAATTGGAGAATTTTATTTTATTTTGCATCGGGTAGGGATACCACAAAGTGTGCAGTTTTGGAAAAGTCTTTAATACTGTATTATTCTAAAACTAGTGGGAAAATATATTGAGATGTGACCCTTTAATTAAAAATCAGTTTTGTGTATGCAGCTCCAATGCAGACCTACCTGTCTCTATGGTTACAGACTGCAAATAATGTGTGGTCTCTGATGCATTGGAGTAATGGGGGGGGGGAATGTTGTGTTCCCTTTAAAATTTAAGTATAGGTGAGGCTTCTCATTACCGTTTAGATGCAGTGATCACTACTTGGCACTGAAATGAATCAATTTTTCTTGTGGTGCTTAATCTCTCGGTAATTGCTGCGTGGTATCAACGCAAGTCCTTTCTCTCTGAGAAGTTTCACAGGCATTATCGTGTATCTGACCATTGTGCAATATCTAAACTCTGAGCCAAACCTGTACACAGATGCTTTGTTTTCATTGTTTGTCAGAATAGAATTTGTTTACCTTTCGTGGCTCCTTTCCCATGTTGGGCTCTGTTCACATCTCCTTTTGGGGAAGTGTTGGTTCAGCAGTTCTTCTCTGAAGATAAAGCAATAGATACTGTGCTGCTTTTTTATTTTATCTTTTTTTTTTTGATGCCATTAACCTAATAATGGGCCAAATTAGGGTTAAACATACCACCTTAATGCAGCTGCCACATAGGAATCCAAGAGTTAAGAGCCCCCTTCTACCTGAGTCCTTAAAGGTTGCTGATGATGAGCTAATGGACTGCAAAAGGCCCTTGTGCTGTTCTTACACAGGGTCCTCTTCTGTTTGTGAATATCCTTGTGCCAAACATATTTGGGCAAAAGCTTGGCAAATGGCCTTGAATTCTGTTGCTTGAATGTAAGGATCAATGTTGCTGCAGCCTTTTGCTTGCAAATAGTTTTTTCAATGTTGGTGCACAAATGTAGAAGCTTCACTTTGCAGGAATAAACTGAAGGTTTCTTGGTCCCTTTAGGCTATGTTCACACTAGGCATTTTTCAACTTTTTTTTTTTTTCCGCCGCAGTAAAGTTTCTGCCTCCAAAAAGCAGATTTTCTTGTTTTTTTTTTCACTGCTCTATGCATGCTGATAAAGTTCAGTGACAAAAAAAATTACCTATTCAACTTCATCAGGTTTTGGCACAAAAAAACACAGCAAAACCTGATTCCTGCATTTTTTTCAGTGTTTTTGTCACTGCCCGTTACTTTCAGTTGGTGAAAAGCGCTGCAAAACTGCTGAAAAAACGGTGAAAGTGACATGCTCTATTATGCAAAAAAAAAAAATGCAAAGCACAAAATACTGATGTCACGAAAACCAAGTTAGTTGTGCATGAGATTACTGAAATATCATAGACTTTGCTGGTACTGTAAAATGCAGCTGAAAATTTGTATCAAAGCCTAGTGTGAACAGAACTGGCCAATTTCACACGTTCGGATATTTCCGATACTGGAGATATCCGCGTCACACGTGTGGCAACCGTGTGCCCCATCATGATCACACAGACAGTGCCTGGGAATCAGCGCTACAGTTAGGCTATGTGCCCATGATGCAGAAATGCTGCATATTTTTTCCTCTTCTCCCTGGCAGGAAAAAACGCATGCGGATTTTACATGCGTTTTTCCCGCCAGGTAGAAGCGTTTCTCACATGCGATTTCCACATGCGGGTTATCAAGCGCTTTTCCAAGCGATTTTAGCATCACTTGGAAAAGTGCTTGACAACTTGGTCACACTATATAAATACATGCAACCGGCATGGATTTATATAGTGTGACCAAGTAATCATTAAAAAAAAGAATAAGAATGGTAAAAAATAAAGATTATACTTGCCTTCCGATGGCCCCCGGTCTCCTCAGCGATGCGTCCGGTGTGTTGTATCGGTCGCGGTGGTGTGAAGGACCTGCGATGACGTCATTGAGTCATGTGACAGGTCACGCGACCGCCGACGTCAACCTGTCACATGACTAAATGACGTCATGGCAGGTCCTCACACCACCGCAAGCCGTACAAGAGACCGGACGCATCGCTGAGGAGGCCGGGGGCCATCAGAAGGGGAGTATAATCTTTTATTTTCAATTCTTCTTTTTTAACAGGTTCTACGGTACCCAGGTCTGGAGGAGAGTCTCCTCTTCTCCTGACCTGGGTACCATCCGCACATAGAATCGCTTAATATCTGTGTGTGCAAATGTGCTGACACGGATATTAAGTTTTTCAATGCAAGTCAATGGCAGCAATTATGCTGCGTGTCTGCAAAATTAATGGACATGCTGCGTATTTTTCCGCAATGATAATCCGCAGCGGAAATTTCCGCAGCATGTGCAGAGCACATGCGGATTGTCATTGGGGACCATGGGGCGCGGATTATTATTGGGGACCATTGGCCACGTATTACCAAGCATTTTCGCTGTGGAAATTCCACAGCAAAAAACGCTTTAAAAACGCAGAGTGGGCACGCAGCCTTAGTGCTGTTCCCGGGTGCTGAACGCTGCCCTCCTCATGGTTCCCTACCGGCGCTGCGATCAGCACCAGCAGAGACCGTGATGAGGGTAGTAGTGTCTGCTCCCGCAGTGTCCACCTGTGTAAAAATAAGAATAAAATAATAAAATCCATATAGTCACATCTCCTAGGTGTCCCCAACTGTAATCCACGGGACCGCTGAAGCTGGGGAGAATGAGCGGCTCGAGCTGTGTCCTGTCACTCACAGAGCGCAGCTCCGGAGCGACTCATTCGCCCCGGCTTCAGCGGTCGCATGGATTACCGCAGTGGACACCTAGGAGAGGTGGGTATAAGGATTTTATTTTATTTTTACAGAGGTGGGTACACCGCGGTAGCAGACACTACAGCCATCATCATAGTCCCTGCTGGTGCTGATCGCAGCGCCGGCAGGGAACCATGATGAGGGCAGTGTTCAGCACCTGGCACTTGGGAACAACGCTAACTGTAGAGCTGATTCCAAGGCGCGGGTACGTGACATACTGATGACACACAGATTTCATCTGTGTGTGTTCAGTGTGAGACAGTTTTGCGGACCGTGGATCCGCAAAAAAACGGACATGTCAGCGTGTGGAGCACACGGTCCGTGGAAACACACTTACTTGTGTTCAGACCCATAGATTTCAATAGATCTGCGTGTGTCAGTGTCTCCGGTACGTGTGGAAGCTGTCACCACTCGACCCGGAAACAAGGACGTGTGAAAGAGGTCTAAGGCTATCAAGAATGAGCTTTAGTAAACGGGAAATTTGCTGCCGAGAACAATGATATTCTATTAACGCAGAGCGATCATGTTGGTGATTATTCTGTGCGCATGAGTGCGTTCAGCCTATCTATGCTATTAACCGACCATCGATCAACTTTATGTAGCCGATTGGCGGCGATTTAATGCCCGGTGGTCACAGTGTAGATGTAATTAATGACTTGGTGACTCATGACAGTCCCAGTAATTGGATAGAATAGTCTTATGCAATCGGATATTGTGGTGAAAAAACAACTTTAAACTTTGACAAATCAAAAAGTGTGTTTTTGGGTCTTTTTTTTTTTTTTTTTTTTTTTTTTAAGACCTGCCAGAATTGTCAATTTGTGGGGTTCCAGGTGCTGATAATCCTTCTCCAACCCACTGACAAGGACAAACGGCAGGCAGCTGCATTTGGGTCTTTCACACTCATGACCCAGAAGTTTCAGAGAATTTTTAGCATGTCCCTCTTCTTACTGAGGGATTAGGAGCAGAGAAGGTGTTTGGCTGCCGCAGGGTATTCTATATTTTATTATCATGGGCAAGTGCAGTGCTCCTATTTTCAGCAGACCCTTCAAAATTGGATGTAGCAGCAGCAGTGCACATGCTCGACCCCCTCCCCGCAATTTAGTCAGTGTCATGGAAATTGAGGAGTCGGAGGTTTGGCTTACAGACTCCACAGCCCTGCCCCCCCCTCCCCAGTAATTTGGTTGTTCTTACTGGAATACCCCATTAATGCTGCCCTTGGTCTTCCTTATCTTGATCACTGGGTTTTGCATTTTTAGAACTTCACATAGCTAATTGTGAGATTCGAATCATCCGCTGGTGTCCCTGCTATACTAGGTTACTTTAGCTATGCTGCCCATGTAATCTGGTAATTGACACTTGTGCTGTCTGTGGTGTAACCTCACCTGTCCTTGATACCTTTTACACCTGTCTTTCATGTACAGAACTAGAAGTTTCAAATATTGCTGTAATTCACACCCCTCTTGTTGAATATGCGCTTCTCTAGACTGTATTAAAGGGATATTTAAAGGTCCAGTAAGCCCAAAAGAAGGGTTGTAAGTGGAGCTTAGTCTGTGTGGCTGTTCACAAGTCTGCAGACTGAATGGTCCACCCCCTTTTAAAAAAAAAAAAAAAAAAAAAGAACAGATCAAAACCAGACAAGTCCTATTTTGTTTTTTTTATGGAAATCTATGGGTCCATGAAAATCACAGACAGCACACAGATGCAATTAGTGTGTCGTCCGTTTTTAATCTTATTGCATTTTATTAACTCTTGTGAGAAAATCAATGATCTAAACTGACACATTGAATATCTGATCCAAAAACCAGTAACATCACTGTCGAAATGAGGCGTCATGCATATGGGTGTGAATGAGTCTAGTAGTGTTCAGCTCATGGAAGGTTTCTGCTCCAATCGGTCATTGCTTTTTTTTTTTTTTTCCTTTTGTTCTTATATTGGTAACATTCATTTTTTAAATTTCCTGGTTGTTTTTTATTTTTTCATAGAAAAAAGTTGCCCTAGTTAAAACATGCTGCGTTTTGAAGGAAACGCCATAGAAGCAAAAAAAAAAGGCCCCCCTGATCCTAATGTAGAAGGAATCTGTTCCAATCATACCCATCCATTTTATTTTTTATTTAAAAGGTGGCAAAAATGTCAGTGATTGATACTATTTATAATAGATCGAGCTGTAATAAAACACTTTGTCTTTCCAGAAATGATTAAAGATTTAGTCGTGATAACATTAAAGGTTACTTCTCCTCTATCCTGGGTGCTGCATTGATTCTGGATTTGCTGGTGGTCACTAGATGGAGGCGTTATGTGGGTGCTGGTGGAGGGGGCTGTTGTATAACGTGAGGACAGAGGCTGCTTCCTGTGTATCTAGGTCCTGATTGTGCCCGGTGTCTTAGCTGAGTCAGTTGACCTACTTTTTGCTGTGACCTTGATTCGCTCAGATAGGTGTTAGTGTGCACATGATTGCCTTAATCATGCAGTTAGGCCAGTCATGTGACCAGCAGCAGCAAAAGGCGCAGGTTCACAATCTGTACACCCTACTGCTCCCCTGGTCTTTACCCTCTGATGCCTTTTGCAGTTTTGGCATTGCATAAATATCTTATTTATTGCTCTGTCATCAGCCACTTCAGCCTTGAAGCGAAGCAAACTCTCTACTTTGTATTGTGCCAAGGCTACAAACCTTCTTAAAGAGTGCCTATTTCCATGATGGATTCCTTTTTAGAAGTAAATGCATTAGTAGAAGTACTCATGAACTGCTTTTTGAAATAATTTTCCATTTGATAAGGTATGAATTAGCCAGTGCTCCCAACTCCCTCAATTTCCCCTTGGAAATCATATTGCAAGTCCCTCTTTTGATGTACCATAATTGCAATTAATCGGGGTGTGGAGCTCCTAAATCCATTACTGCTTTTGGAAATGCAGGATGATTATACCAGAATACATTGTTGCCAATTTTCTGAATTTTCGTTGGCCACTTTTTGGTTCGACAGCACAAGAACCTTTTTTCTTTTTTACCCCCTTAGAAGACCTTTTTTCCTGATGACCATATTGGGAAAAGTGTTTGTTGTGTTTTTTTTTTTTTTCCCCCATCTTATCCTGTAACTAAATGAAAGAACATGTAAAAAGATAATCGGGAAACTTTGCGAACAATTTTTTTTTTTTTTCTTTAATGGTTAAATTGTATCCTTTTGGGTACAAGTACCAAAACAATTCCCTTTTTTCCGACTAGAATAAAGAGCCCGAAGTCGTATCAAATTCATTTACAAATGTAGGTGATGGTAGCCCTCATTCACATGTCTGTTTTTGGTGCTCATTATTTTATTTATTTATTTGTAGCTTGAGAATCTTTCATCAGCTTTTCTTTTTTTTTCCTCCTTCACCCTCTTTTGTTTATGCACTGATAGGATGTAAAATGGAAAGGCCCAAAGGAGTATTCCAGTCTTTGGTTGGACGCTTTCACGATTGTCCGAACAAGGGACTTGTGTCCCCCATTTTTCCCTGGCTGCACAACTGCAACCATGAGGAGTTTATTACTGTGGCCATTCGCCCTCCACACTATTCAGTATCTACTTGCCGCTGTCTTGCGTCTTAATTTGGAAGCCTGGAATACCCCTCAAATGCATAACTGTGGATGTGATCATTCCAAAAATAATGGTCCTATAGTGTCCTTAAGGGTTCGCTCACACTGGCATATAAATCGGACTAGTGCAAACCGATAAAAAAAATCAGATTGCGCTCGGACCAATGTTATTCAATGAGTCAGTGCAGATCTGCATGTTTTTTCTCCGTTGTATTCTGCATGAAAAAAAATAATTAATCACAGCATGCTGCTATTTCACTCTGAAATTGAACAGTGCGGGAAAAAAAAGAAAAAAATCACATGCCATACGGACCAACAGTATAACATCCACAGGTTACAGTGCTCAGGTCTGATTATTATTAATATATATATATATATTTTTTTTAGCTAAATAATTGTCTTTTAGTTACAAGATGTTTCCCCCCCCCCCCCTTTTTTTTTTCATTACGCAATATTTTACTAATTTGTGCAGCTAAGTCTGTCCTGTACACACAATCCCGTCATGTCTCCTCATACTGACGGCCAAGTAATTTGCTTACGATCGCATCTTATGACTCAGACCTCATTTTCCCTCTATGTGACATTTAGCATTTACAGATTTTTTTTTTCTCTTTATGTGCAGCTTTTTGAGAAATGAGAAGACTAATGTAAAACAGACATCATCTACATCCCTGTGCCAACACTGTAACCAGGCCAACAGGAGAAAGAAATGGCCTTGTGTTTACTGAGCGGAGGGAGTATAAAAATTGGGGGTTGAGAAATCTTACCTATTTCTGCTAGGTGCAGGAGGTATGGAGCTGTGCAGGATACAGAGCTATTGGTGTGAATTTGGTCATATCCAGCCTCTTTAGGTCATACTGTTAAAGGGTTATTCACAGAATAACATTATTTTTCATGAAGCAGAGTAAATGCATACTTGTTCCTTCCTATACAGACTAATACCGGCGCGCGAATTTTGGAGCGTTTTTCACTTTTTTCATAACATATCAACAATAAGAACATGGAAGAGTCCAGGAGCCATTTGGTGAGCTGCATATCCTGCTACATGTTGACAGACTTGCCAGTGGAAAAGCCAAACTTCACATGTCAGAAATGCAAGCTTGTGTCCCTGTTGGAGGAAAAGTTGCGAAATCTAGAAGAGAGGTTAACTACCTTGAAAATCATTAAGGAAGGTGAAGAGTTCTTAGACAGAGCAGAATTATCTCTTCATGATACAGAAGGAGAAGAAATTTGAACTGCACCTGACGAAACAGAGGAATGGAAGCATGTGACCCAGAGAAGCAGGAGGATCGAGAGGCAGTCAGCACCCATACTGCTCAGGAACCAGTACCAGGCTCTCACGCAGGAGAACCACGAAGAAATACAGCAAGATAAGACTTTACCCACAATGAATAACCTTGTAAGCCCTCAGAATCCTCCTGGATGGAGAAAGAAAAAACGGAGAGTGGTGGTCATGGGGGATTCCCTGTTGAGAGGAACAGAGGCCGCTATCTGCAGACCAGACATAACCTCAAGAGAAATGTGCTGTTTTCCCGGTGCAAAAAATTAAAGATGTGTCTGACAGGATATCAAGACTCTTCAGACCTACAGATCACTACCCATTCCTGCTAATACATGTGGGGACAAATGACACCACAAGAGAGGACCTGGAAACCATCTGCAGTGACTTTGAAGACTTAGGCAAGAAAGTGAAAGAATTGGGAGCGCAGGTGGTCTTCTCATCCATCCTCCCAGTGGATGGCCATGGAACAATGAGGTGGAATAAGATTCTACAGGTGAACAACTGGCTACGTCGATGGTGCCGTCAACAAGAATTTGGATTTCTGGATCACGGAATGAATTACCTATACGATGGACTACTTGCTAGAGATGGGGTGCACCTTACGAAGACTGGAAAACATGTATTTGGAAGTCTTCTTGCTACACTCATCAGAAGAGCTTTAAACTAGAACAATGTGGGAAGGGAAGCAAAAGGCCAGAAAAAGCCATACAGCTGACAAATACTATTGAGATCTCTGCTACTGGAAGTGGAAAGTAAGAACAAAGACAAAAAAATTTAAATAATAAAAATCACAAACTAAAATGTTTTTATACAAATGCACAAAGCATGGGCTACAAACAATGAGAATTGGAACTACTAACGCAGGAAAAGAAATATGATGTCATTGGAATCATTGAAACTTGGTGGGACGATACACATGATTGGAATAAAAGGCTAAAAGGATACAACTTATTTGCAAGAAACAGACTTGATAAACGAGGAGGAGGTGTCGCATTGTATGTTAGAAAAGCGAATATCTGCACAGAGATTGAAGCTTCAGAGACTGGGAGTTCTGTGGAAACTGTTTGGGTAAGAATACAAGGAGAGAACAACGGAAAGGACACCATTGTAGGCATTTACTACAGGCCACCTGGGCAAGCTGAAGATATGGATGAACTCTTTATGTATCAAATGACCAAGTTCTCCAAAAAATATGACTTGGTGGTCATGGGAGATTTCAACTATCCAGACATTTGTTGGGAATCTCTCTCAAGTAAAACTAACAGGTCAAGCAAATTCTTATCCTCTCTTGCTGACAACTTTATCTTCCAAAAGGTAGGAGAGAAAACAAGGGGATCTAATCCTTATAAACAGGGAGGAAATGGTTGAGGAGGTAAAAGTGGCAGCGATCATGCTATTATAGAATTTTGGATAACTAGAGGAGGAAGACATGTGAAGACTCAAACTGCACGGTTAGATTTCAGAAAGGCTGATTTTAAGCGACTCAGAAAGAGAATAGGAGGGATCCAATGGCTGGATGTCCTTAAGGACAAAAATGTCCAGGAAGGATGGGAAATGTTTAAAAATGAGATTCTCAAAGCACAATCATTAACAATCCCGAAAAGTAGGAAGAATGGGAAGCATTTAAGGAAACCAGGATGGATGAACACAGAACTTAAACACATGCTAAAAAGAAATAAAGAAATGTTTATCAAATGGAAAGAGGGAGGCATATCTAAAGAAGATTATAATGCAGTCTGCTGAACCTGTAGGGCACGTACCAGGTTAGCTAAAGCTGACAATGAATTAAGGCTTGCAAGAGATGTCAAAAGCAATAAAAAAGGATTTTAGGGGTATGTAAAAAGTAAAAGAAAAGTCAAAGATGCTATAGGATTTTTACAGGATGAAAATGGTGAAATGGTAAGAGAATGATGAGAAGGCCGAACTTTTTAATTCCTATTTTGCATCTGATTTCTCTCAGAAAGAAAATGTTACATCAACTGATCTTCACTGTCCTATTAACCCATTACTTGCCAAATTAGCAATTTTCATTTTTTTTTTTTTACCTAATTGGACCTAATTAGAAAATCTTAGTTGCTAGAAGCAAAAAATTAGGCGTCCCAAAAAAAGGACATTGGTAGATAACTTGGATTCTTCTATTCCTTTAATAACCCATTATCTGTAAACAGAGAGATTGTGAGGGAATATTTAGCTAACATAAATGAGTTCAAGTCTTCAGGTCCAGATGAATTACACCCCAGAGTACTGAAGGAGATCGTAGAAGAAATTTTAGAACCACTCTCTATAATCTTTGAAAATTCTTGGAGAACAGGAGAAGTCCCAGAAGACTGGAGAAGAGCAAATGTTGTTCCTATCTTCAAAAAGGGGAAGAAGGTGGACCCAGGGAACTATAGGCCGGTGAGTCTGACTTCTATACCAGGAAAGATCTTTGAACAAATTATTAAACAACATGTATGTAAGTACCTGGATAAGAATGAAGTGATTAACCAGAGTCAGCATGGGTTTGTAACTAACAAGTCATGTCAGACTAACTTAATTTCCTTCTATGACAGAATCGCTGACTGGGTGGATCAGGGAAATGCTGTAGATATAGTATATCTTGACTTCAGCAAAGCATTTGACAAAGTATCTCACACCATCCTTATTGAAAAAATTACCAAGTATGGAATGGACAAGGCAACTGTTAGGTGGATTCAGAACTGGCTTAGTGATCGGACTCAAAGAGTGGTCGTAAATGGCTTCACATCCAGTCGGATGAATGTCTCAAGTGGGGTACCACAGGGCTCTGTCCTGGGACCTGTATTGTTCAACATCTTTATCAATGATTTAGATGAAGGAATTGAGGGTAAACTGATTACATTTGCTGATGACACAAAGCTAGGAGGGATAGCTAATACTAGAGAAGAGAGAGAGAGGATTCAAAAAGACCTAAATAAACTGGAGCAGTGGGCAGCAACCAACAGAATAGTTTTTAACAGGGAAAAATGCAAAGTATTATATCTGGGCAATAAAAATGAAAAAAGCGTATACAAAATGGGAGGAATAGAGCTAAGCAACAGTACATGTGAAAAAGTCTTGGGTATACTAATAGATCATAGACTGAACATGAGTCAACAGTGTGATGCAGCAGCAAAAAAGGCAAATACAATTCTGGGATGTATTAACAGAAGCATACAGTCTAGATCACGTGAAGTCATTATCGGACTTTACTCCTCTTTGGTCAGACCTCATCTGGAATACTGCGTCCAGTTTTGGGCACCGCATTTTTAAAAAGACATCGACAAACTGGAGCAAGTTCAGAGAAGAGCGACCAGAATGGTGACCGGTCTGCAAACCATGTCCTATGAGGAACGGTTACAAGATTTGGGAATGTTTTAGCTTGCAAAAAAGACGACTGAGAGGAGACTTAATAGCTGTCTACAAATATCTCAAGGGCTGTCACATTGTAGAAGGATCATCTTTATTCTCATTTGCACAAGGAAAGACTAGAAGCAATGGGATGAAACTGAATGGGAGGAGACAGATTAGATATTAGAAAAAACTTTTTGACAGTTAGGGTGATCAATGAGTGGAACAGGCTGCCACGAGAGGTGGTGAGTTGCCCTTCAATGGACGTCTTCAAACAGAGGCTGGACAGACATCTGTCTGAGATGATTTAGTGAATCCTGCTTTGAGCAGGGGGTTGGACCAGATTACCCAGGAGGTCCCCTCCAACTCTACCATTCTATGATTTAAAGACAAAGTTTCTTCTTGTATCTATTTATTTACTTTTTTCCAATCTCTATCTGCCCCTCTGTGCATCCACCATCATAGTAGAATGGTTTGTCCTACTCTTATCTGCTAAAATTACACTTCCCAGCAACACTTGCTCCTCCCCAGTGTTGCACGTCCCACCCTCCCTCTCCTCTGGGCTCTTGCTGGCAACCCTATTTCACTTGAGTTTTCATCAAGATAATATAAGTGTAGAGTCCACCTTATGCTTCTGTTCACTCTCTGCTTCAGTATAAAAGGATAATCAGCCGCACTCGTCAGTGCAATGTCTGTTTCTTTATTATTGCATTATACATAATAATCCACCACAGTGCAAAACATGGAATATTGGACGTAAATGATTTTATTTATTTTTTTTCCCCCCAACATTTCAACCCAAGCCTGGGTCTTTTTCAAGAGTCGCTATTTCATGCTTCACAAACTTATACGAAATGATGGTAGGGATGTACGGCGTCCCCAATCCGGCATTGGTGCCAGTGGAATCTCCTGCGGAGCACAGTCTCTGTGGTGGTTCACTCTCTGCTGTTCAGTGCCCTGCCCAACCCATTTTTGTTTTGTTTTGTTTGTTTTTCTACCATCTACATCAGCCCCTTTGTGGTTTTACATCATTTAAGTGGTTCTATCAGAAGTCAGCTCTTCTACCCTCCTCCACAATGGCAGTGTACAGTCATGGCCAAAAGTTTTGAGAATGACACCAAAATTATATTTTCACATGATCTGCTGGCCTCTGGTTTTTATTAGTGTTTGTCTGATGTTTATATCACATACAGAAATATAATTGCAATCATATTATGAGTACCAATAGGTTATATTGACAGTTAGAATGAGTTAATGCAGCAAGTCAATATTTGCAGTGTTGCCCCTTCTTCTTCAAGACCTCTGTAATTCTCCCTGGCATGCTCTCAATCAACTTTTGGACCAAATCCTGACTGATAGCAGTCCATTCTTGCATAATCAATGCCAGAATTTGTTGCTTTTTGTTTGTCCACCCGTCTCTTGATGATTGACCACAAGTTCTCAATGGGATTAAGATCTGGGGAGTTTCCAGGCCATGGACCCAAAATCTCTATGTTTTGTTCCATGAGCCATTTAGTTATTACCTTTGCTTTATGGCAAGGTGCTCCATCATGCTGGAAAAGGCATTGTTGGGCACCAAACTGCTCTTGGACGGTTGGGAGAAGTTGCTCTTGGAGGACATTCTGGTACCATTCTTTATTCATGGCTGTGTTTTTAGGCAAGACTGTGAGTGAGCCAATTCCCTTGGCTGAGAAGCAACCCCACACATGAATGGTTTCAGGATGCTTTACAGTTGGCATGAGACAAGACTGGTGGTAGCGCTCACCTCTTCTTCTCCGAATAAGCTGTTTTCCAGATGTCCCAAACAATCGAAAAGGGGATTCATCAGAGAAAATGACTTTGCCCCAGTCCTCAGCAGTCCACTCCCTGAACCTTTTGCAGAATATCAGTCGGTCCCTCATGTTTTTTCTGGAGAGAAGTGGCTTATTTGCTGCCCTCCTTGAAACCTGCCCTTGCTCAAAGAGTCTCCGCCTCACAGTGCGTGCAGAAGCACTCACACCAGCCTGCTGCCATTCCTGAGCATGCTCGGCACTGCTGGTAGTCCGATCCCGCAGCTGAAACAGTTTTAAGATACGGTCCTGGCGCTTGCTGGTCTTTCTTGGGCGCCCTGGAGCCTTTTTGACAACAATGGAAGCTAAATCCTTGAAGTTCTTGATGATGCGATAGATTGTTGACTGAGGTGCAATCTTTGTAACTGCGATACTCTTCCCTGTTAGGTCATTTTTGTGCAGTGCAATGATGGCTGCACGTGTTTCTTTAGAGATAACCATGGTTAACTCAAGAGAAACAATGATACCAAGAACCAGCCTCCTTTTAAAGTGTCCAGTGATGTCATTCTTACTTAATCATGACTGATTGATCGCCAGCCCTGTCCTCATCAACACCCACACCTGTGTTAATGGATCAATCACTAAAACGATGTTAGCGGCTCCTTTTAAGGCAGGACTGCAATCATGTTGAAATGTGTTTTGGGGGTTAAAGTTCATATTCTGGGCAAATATTGACTTTGCAAGTACAGTAAATGCTGTTAAGCTGATCACTCTTTGATATTCAGGAGTATATGCAAATTGCCATTACAAAAAATGAAGAAGTAAACTTTGGAAAAATTACTATTTGTCTCATTCTCAATACTTTTGGCCATGACTGTAGAGCTGTGTTGTTTTCCTGTTGCTGTCAGATTAGTGATGTGAAACTGCAAATTCTGCTCGGTTGATGCATATGGCAGAAGATAATCTTCTGCAATCTGCATCCATGATGCCTATGCATCACTGGTCTCTCGGTAGCAGGCAACAAACTGAGCTCAATCCTTGTACACACAGCCCCATCTTGCAGAAAATCTTTTTTTTTTTTTGACTCCTATAGACAGCCCCATCTTCCTTATATTACTCTTCTCAGCCCCCTTTATATACCGCTCCATCCTGCAGTAAATCTCACATTTTTGGCAGTCTATATACAGTCATTAGTATAGCGTGTCTCTCCTTTCTGTCACCTATATGAACAGCCCAATCCTGGAGTTGGTTATCAGCACACCGACACTGCTGCTTCCTGGTATGAGTTTGTGCAGGGTACTGAAGGAGGCTTCACCCCTTTCATTGATATCATCCCTCGGAATATAAGCTCCTTTCTAGACAGAGCACAGCTATGCTGGCAGAATTGACTGGGGATTGTAGAACTAGAAGATATTTGGGAGCCTGGAGGAGCCTCCTTGGGGTGCTGATGTGTGCCAAATGGGACAGGTTTAGAAACGGCTTATATTGACGAGAAATTAATAAGTGGGAGTACATTGTTATAAGGCTACATTGTGACATAGGATTTAAAGGCGTATTCCTAATTGGCTTCTGTGTTATCCAGCATCCTAAGTAACTGAAGGAAAAAAATAAATCTTGCAGTTTACAAGTCATCCAGGAGAAACAGAGTAGGGGGCAGAGTACACGTCCATCTGTGAATCTCAATAGAAAACAGTGTTACAAATGGCATATATTCTTTATAAATTCATTTTAGAGCTGTTATATTGTGATATTTTATGTATTGCTCTTAAAGTGTTTTTTTTTTTTTGTTTGTTTGTTTTTTCTTTTACTCCGTAAGTGTCCATTGTTGTCGCCTCTAATGTTCATAGTTAGACCCCCACCTATCAGACATGTATAGATGGAATACCCCCTGTATGAGCAATGAACAATAGATGAGACGCTTTCCCAACGATACAAAAAAAAGGAGGTTATTTTGGGGAGATATTTCACGATCTGCTTTTAAAGCTGACATATTTCTTTGCCTTCGATGTCTTGTTTTGATGTGACTAGAAAATCTTTCTGCGCCATGACTTACAAGTTTAGGTCAATGTGCTGCAAATATGTATCTAGGCTTGCATCCTGTTCACGTGATACTCAACACATGGCATTCCTAAAGCATCCCCTTCTTGTTCAGTGTCTGTACAGACTTTGCTTCGGTAATCTTATTTTTTTTTTTTCCAGAAAGGGATTTATTTGCACCAGGCACTGTAAAGTCTTATGCAATCGAGAAAACTGTACTCCCTGTATTATGGGGAAGGCAACAATATTTCAAGTAGAAACCCCAAAAACACTGTGAATGCACTTTCCATGGACATGCATAAGTGCGCCAGATTTATAACCTTTCCCCCACCCTCCCATTATTTCAGTGATTAACAGACGACAGGACCATGATCAGCAGGTGACCAACTTTCAAGTCTCCCCAAAATAAAAAAGAAAAATCTTCAATTTCTTACGGCTTCTCTTTCACCACAACAGTTTACTTTTTTTTTAGGTGAGTGTTTTTGTTTTTAATAGCCTTGTCTTGCATGGTGTCCCATCATTATGTAACCTGCTGTTTACATATCGTGTAACATGGAAGATGTCCTGAAATCGAGAGATAAAGAGGATAATATGTAATGCCATACCCCAACCTCTGACTGTTGTATAAGGGAAGCTGCGCTCCCTGCCCGCACGCCCTTCCCAGCTCCTGATTCTGCTTCTTTCTGCACATTTACGCTTTTGTGTGTCTCTCTCCTTCAGATGTTCCAATGGCTGACCAAAGAATGGATATCACTTCAACTATTGATTTCATCTCCTCGGGTCCGACTGACCTCATATCTAGCTCGCTCAGCACAGGCGGAATGGAGTGCAACCGAAAAAGGAAAGGCAGTCTGACAGATTATCAGTAAGTGGCGTCCTAGCGGGCGAGAGTTTACGGTTAGCTGCTGTATGGATTGTGCATAACATGGGGAAACATGGCATCAAGTACATGCTTTTAGCGATATATGCTAGACTTTTTTACCGCTGCATTACTAGGCAGGTTTGCTATACTTGAGCGACAGCATGCATGCTCTGTGGAGAGTCGGCTGTACGTGTCAGAAGTGATCTGCCATTGTCCTCTTATATTCAGTTGACTAAATGTGCATATAATATGGGACAGCTTGGAAAATGGTCCAATCCTAGCTTTTGTCAAGACCTATAAAAAAATCATGATGACCTCATGGATAGCTTCCATCAAAATCTATGGGATTCACCATTAAGTCTTAAGTCTGTCTTTGATCAGCTGATAAATAGAACTAGGTGGTAAATCGTATATAAATCGTGAAGTCCTAACACTTGGTAAATGGGAGAAAAAATATACATATATTTTTTGCAACTCTACCAAACCATAACTTTTTTTTTTTTTTTTTTTTTTTTAAACTTTTATACATTCTATTTCTTTGCACCTTTTTCACTATTTAAAATTCAGTAAGAATAACTAATTAAATATTAGATTGCTACAATGGTGGGGTTACCAAATATGTATTTTTCTTATTTTAACGGGGATATTCAGTATTTTTGTTTAAAAAATAATGCTTAGGCACACTATCAGGCAGGTAGTTGCTAACTACCTGTTTGTTGTGCTCGGAGCCGTTCTCTGCTGCAAAGGTTTTTTTTTTTGTTTGTTTTTTCTATTTATTTTAAAGGGAACCTGTCATGTCTTATCTGCTATATAAACTGCCCCCATAGCGTTGTTAGTGATGCAATGTGCATCACTAACAAACTTTTTTTTATTAAACTTAGTGGTAATATAATGAGGATATAACATTTTATGTACTTATACTCATAACCTGCTCGTTCATTTATATGGGTGTGATTCTCACATTCAGTCAGGGCTGGCACCGTTCACGTATTTGAATTTTGCTCCCGGTGAGCGCTGAAGTCAGTGTGGGGCGCTTGAGCAGTATGATACGACCGGCAGTAAAGCTTCCAGCGCTGGGAGCAGCACATGCGCTATGATGAGCGACTCCCTGCGCAGTGAGGCTGTGTACTTTCCAGCTTCACTGCGCATGCGCTATGATGAGCTGGTGCATGTGCAGCTGGAAGCTCTTTACTCTTTTTGTGCTGAAGACTTTTACATGCAGTTGTTGTTTTTTAGTTTTGTTTTTTGTTTTTTTGTTTTTTTTCTTCTGTTTTTAGCACTTTTCCATCCAGCCTTTTAATTTCTCTCTGCAGCAGGTTCTATAAGACCCTTGCACTCTTTATGTAACTACTGCACATATAAAGATTAAAGGTGTTATCTCAGTGAAGGTCACTATGAAGTTCTATAATCCCTTACTGGCCAGCTTGTCCAGGAAAAACTAATTACTAGTCCCGTTATATGCAGGCAGCAGGGAAAGGGAATGCAAGGGAATATTTTAATGTATATAGGATCTATATTGCAGATACTGTAGATACAGTCTAGTGGTAATTTGTGTGAAGGGACCTGATCACTTTTGCACTGTTGTCCCATGTCATCCAAGCTATTCGTCTATTTTGGTTACTGTATGAATGAGCCAGCTGCACGACCCTGTGCTGCACGACCCTGTGCTGCACGACCCTGTGCTGCACGACCCTGTGCTGCACGACCCTGTGCTGCACGACCCTGTGCTGCACGACCCTGTGCTGCACGACCCTGTGCTGCACGACCCTGTGCTGCACGACCCTGTGCGTGATGGGTCTTATTCCAGATCAGGAGCTCATCCGGCCAATATCCCGGTTATCTATGGTTGTACATGCTATTAAGTTGCATCTCATCCCAATTCTAATCATCCCCCCTCTAAATACTGGCTGTAGTTCTACGTTATCTCGGTGCATTTGTGTGTGTTGTTTTTTTTTCATCTTTAATGTAGCAGCTGACAAAAGTCGTGACAACTTTCTGATCGACAGAAAAAAAAAATTGTGTTCATTATGTTTTCCCTAGAAAGATACAGCTGATTGACAATTATGTCCCATTTTATGGACTGCGGCATATGAATTTTCATCAGTGTGTTTTTTCCTTTTTTTTGTTTTTTTATTATTCTTGTTTCCATAGCAGCTACAGTAAAAGGTGTGTATATGAACTATACATACAAAAAAAATGTGAATAGAGCCTTAGGAAGTACCGATTAAATGACTAGATTGGCCTTCAATTCTAATGTCCATGGGCGCCATGAAACTAATACACAAAATGGTTCCCAGGAGAATAAGATCCGTGGGAGAATGTAGACTTTACATTTCCTGCTAAAAGGAAATGGCTATTGTTTCCCCTGATCTAAGCCTTCATTTACACTTTCTGACTGCGGTTATTTTATAATAATCTTTTTATTTATATAGCATCAACATATTCTGCTGCGCTTTACAGTTCAGACAATTTACAGACTTTATGGGCACTGTCCCCATTGGGGCTGACAATCTACATTCCCTATCAGTATGTCTTTGGAGTGTTGTCATCATCATTCAGATCAACGATATACTAATGATACAACCTTTTTTACCCCTTACAAGTCTATTAACACCACCTGCAAAAGACATCAATCATTTGTGGTTTTGGCCAGTACAAAACTAATCCATGACTATAGTGCCCACCATTGCCTGCCTAAACTATTGCAACATTCTACTTCATGGTCTTCAATCGTACACCAATTGTACCTGCTGCCCAGTAAATTCACTTTTCCCCTTAAGAGTCCCCTATATACATCAGATGAAAATTGGCACAAACTGAAGTTTTCAGCAAGAGGAGCCGACCATCTGAGAGTCCTCCCGACTCTTCCTCCAAGAAGTGTCAGGGGAGAGACGGATCGAACCATTGAAATTTCAACGCCCGATCCTTTTTGTTTTCATTGGTGATTTTATTCGGTTTCTCCCCCGTGGAAAAAAAAAAAAAAAGAACATTAAGCTGAGCCGAGCACCCATATATTGACTCGGGAGAGATTGCTGATTGCACAGTGAACGTTTGTCCGACCGCTATCTACTGGGTATTGTCAGCTCCTACCTCTCCAATCTGCCAGTCTCTACTGGTTATGTATTGCTTAGAGAATTCAGTGCAATATATAAAAAAAAAATATTGCATGTAAATCTGTCCACATTCTGCCCGTCCATAAATCTTTAATCTGCCAATAGGTCTCCACTTTTAACCTCCAGTCCATAACCTGTCGTCTCCGTGCAGCTCTGACCTAATCTGCCAATAATCCCGCAGGTAATCTCAAGTCCTCCTGAGACCTTGTCTGCTCCTCACAACTTTTCCAAGATTTCTCCTGTGCTTCCCTTAAACTCTGGATCTCGCTACCTCCAAAACTATCTCTCAAGGTTGAAATCTCCTAAAAACACCCTGAAAATTTAGTTGTTTAGAAAAGTCAGCCACATACCCTTGTGGTCTTCTTGCCTCTTTCCTTGTGGACAGGGTCTTCTCTCCTTTTTTACCAGTTTGTGGGTTATCCAGGACTTGTTTTTATTTTGGGGCTAAGAACTTACCGGCAGGTAGTTGGAAGTTACATTCTTAATCCTAGGTTTACATTAGTGACCTGCTATTTTAAGATGTATGGTTGTATTCTCAAAATATCAAGTAATTAATTCAGTGTCTTCCTTTCTTTTAGGCTGGACAGCTTTTCTTTTGAGTAAGTATTTTGTTTAATTTTTCCTTTTTTTATTTTCTTTTTTTTATACTTGACCCTGAATGCATGCATTGCTATTCTATCTGTCATAGTTGACAGTACAGCACATTGACCAGTGGACCCAACATAAGTAAATAGCGTCTTTTGTGCACCAGTGATATGTGACTGACAGATCCTTCACAGCGTCTAGGCACAATGGTGGTGTGAACACAATTTGGGATATTTCAAGTTTTGGTGTGCTGATCCTTCTGTGCACCTAGAACATCATTGTATCGGCAGCATATCTCCTTTTTTGCACAGGACGATGTGCTGCAGAGAGCGATGACTTCTAAGCAAATTTAAAAAAAAATCCTCTTGCTCAACGAACGAGTGTTTTGCTCATTTGCCGGGCGATTACTGGCATGTTTTTAGAGCTTTCCTCATACCCAATTATCAGACTGTCCTAAATGGGCCTCTAGTCTGTTACGAAGATTCCTTTTTGATGATGAAAGGTTCTCTCCACCCAAAAAAAAACCTGGCGTGCCTGAATTTTGATGAGTAATCGAATGAAAATGACATATTGCTCTGTTTCTCCTGTGTTCTAATGGCTCTTCTGTAAAATAATTTTCAAAATGATGAGAGTTCTAGAATTAGAAAAACATGGCTAATTTCTTACAAAAATCGGCTGCACACCTGCGAATGGGTTCAATCTGGTATCGCAGATCTACACAATCTGGCTACACTTACAGGTGGCCGATATCCTGTGACTCTTCAATTTGATGCAGACTTTCACAATGGATTAATTTGCGATCTATAGGCGGCATTCCATGAAAAAAGCTACGCGTAACACAATCGTATGTTGCAGATTGCTGCAAAATCCACAGCAGAGAACTTGCACTTACAATGTAGGTTTATAAGTGAATAGGTCTTGAGCTGAGATGTGCTGCTGTGTGGTTTTTTTTTTTTTTTTTTTTTTTTTTTTTATATAAGAAAGCCCTTTTTTGTTCATCTGAGCACTGAAATAAATGAGCACAAGGAATATAGACTTTTAAAAAGAAATGTAAAAGTACCGTATTTTTCGGACTATAAGATTCACCTAGGTTTTAAAAGGAGGAAAATGGGGGGGGAAAAAAAAAAAATGTAAGCAAAAAATGTGGTCATGATGCCCTGTTATGGGGGAGGAGGTCTGCTGCTGACACTGGTATTGGGGTAATGTCCCCCAATTCTGTTAATATCCTCCATCCTGGTATGTATGGCCTCTCCTTCCTGGTATAATTGCCCACATCCCATTCTGGTATGCATGATACCCCTCTGAGCCCCCATCCTGGTATGAATAGCACCCTCTGATCCCCCATCACACTACCTACAAAAAAAATAAAATAAACAATCATACTCTCCTCCAGCGCTGTCCCGCGTCCCTGCCATGCGCCCTCACACAGTGTGAGACGCTGTGCTGGAATAGTCACTGCTCCACACGCCAGGACTCTTTGAGTTTTCTTGTGCAGTAATGGGCTGCCAAACCCAAAAATTAGGGACAGGCTCTATATATTATATTATATTTGGACTTGCATGCAAGCTCCAAATCCTTTCCTCTGTGTAAACCGGTTGAAACCCTTATGGTACAAGCTTCAGGCATTACAATGTATCTTCCATTTGTGCATTAGGTGTAGACTTCAGAGTGTGTGTCTTTCTTATTTTTAACACTAATCTTGTACAGGGTAAAGAGCAGGACATTGACCTATAGTTGCCGATTGGTCATTTTGCTTTTGTTTTTCCTTGTCCTAGTCATGGAGAAGGCATGGATACCGATAAGGATGATCCACACGGGATGTGAGTATAAGACTTTATTATATGAAATCATTGGAAGGCGGCTGATGCTTTTCACTGGTTTCCACTTCATGAAGGGGCTGTAAGCCTTTTATTTATTTATTTTTTTTCTTCCCCAGCACCTTACCCTTATCTGAAAAAGTTACTCTGTAGCACAAACTTTATTTTTCTTGTACATTGTGGCTGTAATATCAGCCGCTGAAATAAAAACATTGTGTACTTAGAAGAAGCGTATATACATATAGGCAAAAATGAAACACTAGCTCTGGGTTTTAATCTGCATGGCGTTTGGATATTCTTCATGGTTAAGTTTGTTTTCCATAAGTGATGCATGTGGCAATCGTGTACAAAATGTAATACTCAGTAAAATAGAGACATGTATTTTTTTTTTTTTTTTTTTTTTGCGCCCTTGTACCAAACTTTTTTGGTTTTGTTGATCAAGAATTCACAATTGGGTAATAAGATGAAAATGAACATACTGTATGTGTTATTTAAAGAGAACACTGTTCCTGCGTTCACCCTTCTTTTTTTTTTTTTAGGCTTGAATATGCAGAAGGTCGGATAAAAAATGCACGGTAAGGTGTTTTGTGTTTTTTTTTTTTTTTTTTTTTTTTTTTTTTTTTTTTTTTGTTTGTTTTGTTTTTTTAGAATTTCTCACAACCTAGCCATGCACATTGGATGAGTGTCAGCCGGATCTCCAGATTGTGCATGCAAGGGCAACCAGTTGTGTATTTTGGGTTGATGCAAGTGATCGGGCGTACTGATATCTTGCCTGATCCTTTGTATTCCTGGAAGATGAGCTGTGCCAGTTTGTTTAAAAAAATTTTAAAAAAATTCTGTCTTGAAGTCTGAAAACTTCTTGTCTAACAATCTATGTGTTTGTGATTTACAGAGAGGCTCACAGTCAGATCGAGAAGAGGCGCAGAGACAAAATGAACAGTTTCATCGATGAGTTGGCGTCTCTTGTGCCCACGTGTAATGCCATGTCTCGGAAGTTGGACAAGCTGACTG
Source organism: Phyllobates terribilis (assembly GCF_046119375.1). Taxonomy (NCBI): domain Eukaryota; kingdom Metazoa; phylum Chordata; class Amphibia; order Anura; family Dendrobatidae; genus Phyllobates; species Phyllobates terribilis. Next base: position 97,896,463 of record NW_027362773.1, on the reverse strand, counting down.
TGCTGAGAATGGCTGTACAGCATATGAAGACTCTGCGAGGTGAGGAGGCGACTTCAGGGGGTCACATTCTTTGTGGTTCAGTTTGACGCATTGCTCCCTGTTATCGGCCATTGTAGGGTGTGAGAGAGGCTGACTGTAATGTTTAACGATTGAATGAGTGCAGAATCTCCCTACCCTTCATCGTCTCATTTGTCGTATGTTATAAACTGTGAGATTTAGACTCAGTGGCCTTATTAACGGATCAGCTTATAATATTGTCCTTTTTCAGGTGCTACAAATCCATACACAGAAGCAAACTACAAACCCTCATTCCTATCGGACGATGAAGTGAAGCAATTGATTCTCAGGGTAAGTAATGAGTGCTGGCAGCTCATTTACTACAGTCACAATTCTGCTGGTTTCATTGCTAAACTTTCCCAGCATCTCCTGCTCTGGATTATAATACAGGATGTAACTCCTTATCAGTACTGTAACGTATGTACACAGTGACCGCACCAGCAGAATAGTGAGTGCAGCTCTGGAGTATAATACAGGATGTTACTCAGGATCAGTACAGGATATGTAATGTATGTACACAGTGACTGCATCAGCAGAATAGGGAGAGCAGCTCTGGAGTATAATACAGGATGTAACTCAGGATCAGTAATGTAATATATGTACACAGTGACTACCAGCAGAATAGTGAGTGCAGCTCTGGAGTATAATACAGGATGTTACTCAGAATCAGTACAGGATATGTAATGTATGTACACAGTGACTGCATCAGCAGAATAGTGAGAGCAGCTCTGGAGTATAATACAGGATGTAACTCAGGATCAGTACAGGATCAGTAATGTAATGTATGTACACAGTGACTGCATCAGCAGAATAGTGAGTGCAGCTCTGGAGTATAATACAGGATGTAACTCAGGATCAGTAATGTAATATATGTACACAGTGACTGTACCAGCAGAATAGTGAGTGCAGCTCTGGCGTATAATACAGGATGTTACTCAGAATCAGTACAGGATTTGTAATGTATGTACACAGTGACTGCATCAGCAGAATAGTGACAGCAGCTCTGGAGTATAGAATCCATTTAAAATATAAAACTTTTCCTGACACATTGGCTAAACCTGAAAAGAAAAATCCTAGCTGTAGACTGGGCAAAAGTGAAGTAATGTAGTTGCAAAATGTGACTCCACTTCAGTGAGCATAGAGCGCCTCACTGAAGGATTTCCCCATTGTGGTATAACCAGATACAAGACGTCAGCGCTCGCCGTCTCCTCTGCTACAGAATGAGCCTGAACATGTTGCCTTAGAGGACAAAAATGTCGCCCAGTAAAACATGTTGGCAGCGAGGTGTGGGTCTGTATGACGTCTTGCACTCCAGCACTGACGTCTCGCATCAGACGCAGGGGTAAAGGCCTCCACCTGTGTGATCTCAGGTCCCGGCCGCAGAGCTGGGACACAGAGGTTATTTGCTTTGTGCGTGGCATTTCCATCATGGAAAGGAAATGATATAACATTGGGCAGCTGGCAACAGTGAGTCACTGGGTGTAACCAGCGCTAACCTCAGCATTGGTGCACCCGTCTGCCTCATTGGTACAGACATCTACATGCATTTTATCTGAATTAAAGGTGATTTATGTCAAAAACGTCAATGAAACAGTTCAGCAAAACTCTTAACATAATGATACAAATTCTTTATTTTCAACATCTCTCCTTGCTGTCCATGAATACTAACATTCAGGTTTACACTTGGTGTTTTAATACACTGTAATGCTAGATGTAACCAGGCTATCACACCTTTCTTGGACAGAGATTTGTGTCACTGATGTGTTCAGGGGGTTTTCTGGTTTCAGAAATTCTCATTTTTAGCAAACACCTCTGACCTGGGAGGGCGAAAAAAGCGCAGAGTCTCAGCGGCAGCTTCCGGAATCTGTTGGTCTGCAGTGTTGATAGCGCTGCAGCCAATTAATGTGCTTGAGTTCTCTGTCCGAGTTGACGTCAGCGTTGCACCCTATAGCAGTCAAAAGTAGCAGCGTTAGAGACTCGGCACTGGACCTGGGGAGGGTGAATAAAGTTGTACCTGAGGTTCACTTGGACCTAATACAATTGTAACACACCCTCACATATGAGAAGTATGAAATTACCATTCGCTGACAGCAAGCTGAGATTTTGAGAAGGATTCAGAATTGAGAAGATCTACTGGAAAGATGCAGAACGTATCAATATATGATGAGGGCTTGAGCGAGAAAATCTGGCTGAGGCTATGTGCCCACGATGCTGAAATGCTGCATATTTTTTCCGCTTCTCCCTGGCTGGAAAAAACGCATGCGGATTTTACATGCCTTTTTCCTGCCAGGTAGAAGCGTTTGTCAAGCATTTCTGCATGCGGGTTATCAAGCGCTTTTCCAAGCGATTTTAGTATCACTTGGAAAGTGCTTGACAACTTGGTCACACTATATAAATCCATGCAACCGGCATGGATTTATATAGTGTGACCAAGTAATAGTTAAAATAAATAAATAATTAAATAAAGATTATACTTGCCTTCCGATGGCCCCCGGTATTTTCTCCGCACCGTCTGATCTGTTGCATCGGTCGCGGTGGTGTGAAGGACCTGCGATGACGTCATTTACTCATTTGACGGGTCACTCGACCGCCGACGTCAGCGGTCGCGTAACCTGTCACATGACTACATGACGTCATCGCAGGTCCTTCACACCACCGCAAGCCGTACAAGAGACCGGACGCGTCGCTGAGGAGGCCAGGGGACATCGGAAGGTAAGTATAATCTTTATTTATTTTTTTTTTTTTTTTTTACAGGTACCATGGTACCTGGGTCTGGAGGAGAGTCTCCTCTTCTCCAGACCCGGGTACCATCCGCACATTGAAACGCTTAATATCCGTGTGTGCAAATGTGCTGACACAGATATTAAGCGATTCAATGCAAGTCAATGGCGGCACTTACGCTGCGTGTCCGCAAAATTAATTATCATTGGGGACCATGGAGCACGTAGTACCAAGCATTTTTAAGCGTTTTCACTGTGGAAATTCCGCTGCAAAAATGCTTGAAAAACGCATAGTGGGCACGCAGCCTTAAACCGCTGCAATGCCCAGCCGGTCTTTTAAGTCCTGTAAACATTTGTCTGCAGCAGTCAAATCAATGGGCTCAGACCATGGATGTCAGTGACTGGCTGCAGCGATCACAGGGTGTCAACAGGGTCCTTTGCAGCAGCCAAGTGATTGGATGTTCTTATTTTATGCATCCACTTGACTCTCGTGAACCATTTTCTCGTAATCATGGAAATCCACTTTAAGTTTTATTTAAATTAAACCCTTTAAGTCGGCTCATCACACAGTGGGATGATGCCGTATGACCGAAGCATTGGTTGTATATGTTCAGTGGGTTTGATTGTGTGTATTAATACTTGTCATCCTCTCTCACAGGCAGCAGACGGATTCCTCTTTGTGGTGGGCTGCGACCGCGGGAAGATCCTGTTTGTATCAGAATCCGTCTTTAAAATCCTTAATTACAGTCAGGTAAGGGCAGATCATCGGCCTCTGTAACGTGTACCACCTCTGTCCACCCCTACTACAGACGTGCAGCTCTTCTCTTTACATTGCAATCTCCAGGCTTTCCATATCCATATGGTTGGGTTGGTTCCTGCCCATTACATGGGGTCTGAGATTGCGTTCTTGTTACTCGGAGTAAGGAAATCGGCTGTGCAGTAATCTGTAGACCACTTGGTTAGGAGATGTGCTCATGTGCAGCAACTCATTTCAAAGAAATTCCCTTCCAAAACCACTATAGGGATCACTCTTTACAATGGCTTGGTTGCCAATGGATCTCAAGTAAATTGCAGGTGCAAATGGAGAAAACCTTCACATGCAATTACTGCAGATTTTCCACAATGTTGCTTATGCTAATGCATTTTTGCAGTACTTTAAAGGGTTAGATCACATGGAAAAAAAAGCAAAAAAAATTAGTGGCCAAAGTGCCATAGATGGACATGTGCAGGCCAGTGTAAGGGCTCATGCCAAGTGTAGTCAGAAGGGAGCAGGGAATCCTGAAGAGGGAATGATGGCTGTTAATAGCCACGAAGCAGAAAGGCATAAAACATGAAAAAGTACACAGGCTTCTCTAGAGGTATTATTCTTGGGCATTTATGGCAAAAACAGTAACTGAGTTAGGGTAGTGGAGAAACCCTTTAATGTTGCCAGGAAGGAAGAGCTCTGTACAGTGACTGATGTGAATCTTTTCCATTTATAGAATGATCTGATTGGACAAAGCCTATTTGATTACCTTCATCCAAAAGACATCGCCAAAGTAAAGGAGCAGTTGTCATCCTCTGACACGGCCCCACGAGAGAGGCTCATCGATGCAAAGAGTAGGTTTCAGCTTGGTTGAAAACATGTATTTTCACTTTTTGGTTCCCAAATAGTGATGAGCGAGCGTGCTCAGAAATCGTGTTATCTGAGCATGCTCGGGTGTTATCCGGGTATCTTTGGTGTGCTCAAGTAATCTGTTCAAGTCCCTTCAGCTGTATGATTTGTAGCTGTTAGACAGCCACTACACATGCGGGGATTTCCAAACAAACAATACCTGCATCTGTGGCCGCTGTCTGATTGTTCAGAGTCTCTCGTGGCTTATTCCTCGAGCACGCCCAAGATACCTGGATAACACCCGAGCATGCTCTGATAACACGATTTACGAGCACGCTCGCTCATCACTATTCCCAAACTTTTGCATGCTCTTCATGGGAACCGAGGTGGATTAATCCATGATTGACAAGGGAAGAGTCTGCTGTTAAGGCCACAGTGGTGGTCTTTTATGGCATGGAGACCATTGGGCCTCCCAACCACCCCCCCAATCCCTGAAGACTAAGGGAGGATTCATCACTTGTAATTTTATTTTTTTTTTCCCGCTTTTCTTCTTTTTGCTTTGTGGTATTCGTTGGTGTTTTCTCACCAAATTTATTTTAATGAAACACACTGTTCATAAATTTTATGCAAAGTCAAATATGCTCCTTATTTTTGTTTTTAATCCGTTATGGGTCTTTTTGTGCTGGATGTCCCATGTTAATATTTAAAATGGTGTAAAAATTGCTTTCAAACTTCAGGCGTACATAAAATCACACCAGGAATGGACTGTTTGGTTTTTTTTTTTTGAACTTTTCCAAAGTCTTTAATGATGAATCAGGCAAAAACTTCTGTAAACCCTAACATAAAAAAACAGGTGCAAATTGGGCCATACGTCTTTTGCACACTCAGCTACAAAACTTTGTTTTTTGTGGCAGGCAAAACTTCCAAATTAACTAAAGACCTAACCCTCACACCCTAAAGGATCTGGCAATCCATGCATGTGATACTTACTATCTGTGCTATGTTTATTACTCCTGAATCAGCTCTCATATATACTTCTTATGTCTTTGATCTCATTTAGCCGGTCTACCGGTCAAGACTGACATTACCCCCGAACCATCGCGGCTGTGCTCTGGAGCAAGGCGCTCATTTTTCTGCAGGATGAAGTGTAACAGACCCTCTGTGAAAGTAGAAGATAAAGATTTCCCATCTAACTGCTCGAAGAAAAAAGGTGAGTGCCTCCGGGATGAGTAGGTAGCATGTACCACAATTGGCAACTTGACTCTTGTGATAATCATTAATTAATTAATTAATTTTTTTTTTTTTTTTTTTGAAGGGTGGGTGTTGGAATATAATGCTGTCCTCCTCACCTTGTTGGTCCAGCATGGCTGCTATGTAAACGAAAGCCGCCCTGTATTAATAGATTGTCAGTGAGCATGTGTGACTACCACTCCTATAGACAGTGATTGCAGCAGTGGTCGCACATGCTCAGTACTGCTCCCCGCTCCATTAACACCGGGGATTTTGCGGCCTCCATTCTCATGATAGATGGGAGTTCTTGTGGTTGGTCCCATCACACATTTATCATTTATTCTAAGTCCTCTATATTTGAGTTGACAATTTTGCCCTTTCAGAGACTTCAGACTAAAGGCCCCGTCACACACAACGAGATCGCTAGCGAGATCGCTGCTGAGTCACGGTTTTTGTGACGCAACAGCGACCTCACCAGCGATGTCGCCATGTGTGACACTTTGCAGCGATCAGGCCCCTGCTGTGAGGTCGCTGATCGCTGCAAAGTGTCCTGGACCATTTTTTGGTCGTTGCCCTCCCGCTGATCAGCACACATCGCTGTGTGTGACCAGCGAGAGCAGCGATCAGGCTGGTAACCATGATAAACAGCGGGTTACTAGGGGCACACGCGCACCTAGTAACCCGCTGTTTATCATGGTTACCACTCTGCTACCGTGACCGGTAACCTCCTGCCCACCGTAGCAGAGTGGTAACCATGATAAACAACGGGTTACTAGGTGCGCGTGTGCCCCTAGTAACCCGCTGTTTATCATGGTTACCAGCCTGCTCCTGCTTCAGCAGGCTGCTAACCAGGAGCAGGACATCGTGGAAAGATTCTTTCCACGATGTCGCTGCTCCCCTGATCGTTGGTGAGCCTGCCTGTTTGACAGCTCACCAGCGACCACATAGCGACGCAGCAACGATCCCTGACAGGTTGTATCGTTGTCTGGATCGTTGTAGCGTCGCTATGTGTGACGGGGCCATTAGTCTTGGGACACTGTCAGCAAGTTGGGAAATCTTTTAATTTCGTGAATATAATAGAAGAATGGTGCAATCCTTGGTCTGATGACTAAATCAGGCCAAAAAAAATGCACCATGTGGGGCTGGCTTTGAAAGAGGATATGCTTTTCTATTATATCTTATTAATCCTACAACAAGATCTATTATAAATATTCACCTCGTCTTTGGATATGGGGCTTCTGGCTAGTAGCAGTTGCCCATCCCCAATGCTGATTGCAGTAATAGATCAGATTTGCTCCCACCCCCCACCTCAGCCTTCAGGACCATTTTAGCCCCTGCATTGATTCTCACTAGGACTGTTTTTGGTTTGCAGGAGACCGGAAAAGTTTTTGCACTATTCATAGCACTGGATATTTAAAGAGCTGGCCACCAACAAAAATGGGCCTCGATGAGGACAACGAGCCTGACAACGAGGGCTGTAATCTTAGCTGCCTTGTTGCCATTGGACGCTTACACCCGCACATAGTACCGCAGCCTGCAAACGGCGAGATCCGAGTCAAATCCACGGAGTATGTCTCGCGGCACGCCATTGACGGCAAATTCGTTTTTGTAGACCAGAGGTAAGAATTACACTGGATAATTGTGGCGGAGGAGGAGTGTTAGCTCAAAACTTCTTTTTTTTTTTTTTTGCGGAACCTCGCAAAGCCAGAGAAGACACAAGATGTATAATAATTCTGCGGTTCAGCATTTTAATAACCGTTCTTTTTGCATTGCAGAGCCACCGCCATTTTAGGGTACCTACCACAAGAACTTTTAGGGACGTCGTGTTACGAGTATTTCCATCAAGACGACATTGGAAATCTTGCAGAGTGCCATAGACAAGGTAGGCCAGGGTTACAATACAGGATTAGGAAAACATGACTACATTTGCAGGTTTTTTGTTTTTTTTTTCTCCCCATAACTGTCAAACTTTTGCACAGGTCTGTATATACATATATGTATATATTTTATATTTTGTGTGCACACATGTATGTAATATGTGTGTGTACCTATAAAATACAGAATGCCTGGTTCCTCTTTTTGGGTTGAAAATGGAAAAAAACATTGTGAGGGTAAATTGTTAAAGGGGTCTTGTGACCTTTATGGTATTGATGACCTATCGATTAAATAGGAGCTGATCTGCAGTACCCGGCAATAGCCGTGGCTAGAGGTAATAACAACTGATCGTCGGTGGTGCAGATGTAAGACCCCCCACAGATATGATGCTGATCCTAAGGTTATCACTATATTAAGACCCAGGATTTTTTTTCTCATATTTGTAGTTTTATTTAGATGATTATTGTGCCCTCTAGTGGTGGAGACTGCAATTGTTACCAGACCCAGTCTCACAATGTGACGTCACTGGTGTATTTCTTTCTCACAGCAGAGATTCAGCAATTATTCACAATATTTTTTCCTTTCCTTCCAGTATTACAGAATAGAGAAAAAATTACAACAAATTGTTATAAGTTTAAAATCAAAGATGGCTCCTTCATCACCCTGAAGAGTCGTTGGTTCAGTTTCATGAACCCTTGGACCAAAGAAGTGGAATATATTGTTTCTACCAACACCGTTGTATCGTAAGTTATTCTAAACTCTGAGTCATACATCAGTTTTGAACCATGTCTTACCGTACAGAATAAATCTTATTTTGGTTGATTGGACTTTTTGCAGATGTGAAAATTAAATATTTAATTTAAATTTTGCTTTTTTTTTTTTTTTTTTTTTTTTTTTTTTTTTTATTCTTAATATTTTTGTATTGGGAAAAGGGAGGGGTTTAAAGTTCTATATTTTTTATGTAATCTTTTTAAAGACTCTCCATTTTTGTTTTTACTTTATAATTTGATCTCTTGACTATAATATTGAAATACATGAAATTATATTAAGAGTCTCCACTGAAGCCCAGCCACAGCTTGTGGATGGCTTCATAGGTGTACAACGATGGCAGCCGTGGGGGGGCCTTCAGTAGTTCCCTCACAAACCAAAATTTTATCGAAGAGACTGATAGGCCTCCTAACGGACTCCTGATCCAGATCACACCGCTTATATGCTGCTGTCAGATTGACACCAGCATATAAGTGGTTGACCACAGTCCACAACTGCTGTCTATGCCCTATGCATCCGCACCTGACACAGGATCTACCACCAAGTCCAAATGAGCTAAAAATTGTAATAGTTTCATGTCTTCCAAATAGACAGTTGTAAATAAGCCAAGTATATATGCTGAGAAATAAATTTCCTGTAGCTATAAGCATAGGGAATGAAGGAAGGGGAGGGGGGATAAAGTATTGCAAAAAAAAACAGCACCCACAAAAATATGCTGCTTTTCTATTACTCAAAAAGAAAAAAAAGTGGAGTATAGGCCTCAACAAATTCCCCTCACTTTCTTTATACATCTGCTCCAACGTCTGTGACTTGTTACCTGGGAGTTTTTTTTTTTATAAATAAACCTAATGGATTCCTTGTTATTATGTAACATTATGGGGAGATGAACAGATGGGAGCTGGTTACTGTGTGGAGCTCGGCTATGATGCATGTATGTGAGTTTATGAACGGTGTTTGTTTTCTTGCAGAGCAAACATCTTAGAGAGTGGAGACTCGGCCTTTTCACATTTGGCATCCTCTCCGCCCAGCATGGACAGCGTCCTGCAGTCTGGAGAAGGTCAGTCTAGAACACGTCTCTTCTGGCCCCTATAAATATCTTCTCCTCCCCATCTAAGATTTCTGGTCAGTGACCTAAAATGACATCAATCTGGTGCAAATCGAACCCTGCGCTATTCAAACAGTACTGTGGCAAAATCCACATTTTATTCCTGGTAGGTGGCCAAAAAAATGGTTGGAGTAATTTGTGAGGTTTATATCCTTTTTATATTATCAGGTGGTGCAAAGAGAACCCATCCAACAGTGCCTGGCATTCCTGGTGGGACCAGAGCTGGAGCCGGGAAGATTGGCAGAATGATTGCTGAAGAAATCATGGAGATTCACAGGTGAGTGGCCATTAGTGACAGAGTGTGTGTGTGTTTACATATTTTTACATCTTTGTCAATGTAATTAGTCCCCAGTATATATTATTCAACTAGTCTGACCGTATTTAGTTGTTCCTATTTTTCTGAAAATTATAGAATTTTTTTTTTTCCTTCTTTCTTCTCCTGGGATAGTCAGTGCACATGAAAACCTGATTAACAGTCCCCACCCTGAGAGTTGCATGCCTTCATGTTATTTTCAGGAGGAGGTCACCATACAATGCACCAAAACTGCCTGTATGATGAAATTGCATGGACATTACCACTGAAATTCTCCTCTACGGGGTTGGACAGAAATTACTATCATAGTCACTGATTATGACTGCACAGCTCCTGTCACGAAGTTATAATCCTATCTTGTTTAAGGGAACATAGCAGATATTCAGGAGAATGAACTGTGATCTTTATAATCACAGTGTTACATTAACAGGCAGAGAAGATACTGCCTCTCACTGCCCATATGATATATCATGGGATTTAAAGCAGAACCTAGAAGAATAAAAAACGGTAAAATCTGGAAAACAAGATGGAGGCTGAAGAGAAGCAAAGGGAACGCTAAACTGCAGGAAAGCAAATGCACCACATAGAAAGGAAGTACAGATTGTGATGCAGGGATGGGGAGAAAAAATGTGGACCACATAGACAAAGGGCTTATGCCTTCTCCATGTGTGTGTGTGTGTTAGAAACTTTGGCCCTGATTCATCGAACTTTTACGGCCACACAGTGGTGTAAAAACTCAGTTGGGGCAAAATTTTGTGACTTTTGGCATTGTCATGCCAGTTTTTCACAGCTCCAGAGATGTGCGAGACAGGCACGATGCCATATCTTGTCTAATTCATGATTAGACCTGGCATTCCTTATGCCAGAAACCTCATTCCAGTCTCAGCCTGGAGTAATATTTCTAGCATGGGGCACAATGCTCCAGATTAATGAAGTCGTGTGTGTGTGTGTAATAATAGTATTGAGCCACATACAATGTCTTGTATTGACCACTGTGCATGGCATATACCAAAGTTGTCTCATTTGGTGATAATTTTTTGTTTTTTTTGCACAGAATAAGAGGGTCTTCACCATCGAGCTGTGGGTCAAGTCCACTTAACATCACCAGCACTCCCCCTCCTGACGCATCATCCCCTGGGGGTAAAAAGGTAACTTTACCAGGTGGTCTGTGTGGCACTGGCGTGGTATACCTTTGTAGCTTTTCATATAGATTCTCACCAAAAAATGGCAGCATCTGCAACAAAGTAATTGGGGACTCCATGAAAAAATATTGCACTATTCATACCATAAAAAAAAATTGTGCCCCGATTCCACAACTCCTTACTTGCAGGCACCTTAGACTCATTTCCACTGAGCATTATGTTGTATGTGTATATATTATATTACAATAAATAAATATATTATATATCTCTATCTCTCTAAACATTTTATATATTTTTTCTTCTATAGATTATGAATGGTGGCACCATGGACCTGCCAATCTCTGGATTAGGCACAGGACAGCTGCAAGATAACTCTGGCTTCCCATACTCTGACAATTCCTCAATGCTCGGTAAGGGAGTGGGATGATATAGGGGGTGGGGGTGGGGGGGAATATATATTTTCTGCAGGAGAAGTTGTGTGGGAGTGTAACTTACCACAATATCCAGACTTTACTTCTCCTTCACACTGGCACCGATTTGGTCTGTGCCAAATTCTAGTTCATGCCAGGATCTACATTCTGACTTGAGGCCAGTGTTAGCGAAGTATATTAACTAGATAATGTTGATGGATGTCAACATTTTCTGACTGTACCAAGAAGTTAAAGGCTATATATTAACGCTTTTTTTTCCGATAATCGGACAATTACTCGACAAACGAGCAAAATGCTCATTCGTTTTAAATTATTTTTGAGCTGGCTTAAAATTTATCGTTCATGGCAGCGTATTGTCCATTGTAAACATGTGCTACTGAGAACAATGACAACCTCCTATGCGTATCTAATGTGCCCCTCCAATCAGCGGTTGTTTAAAGGGTGTCAGCACAAAGTGACTGTTCAAACCAAGCACCTGTGCCCTTTGTACCTTTTGAGAGGCCAAGCAGTTTGGTGCACTTTCCCACCTACTTGTTCCATCTTTTTTTTTTTTTTTTTTTTGATTGACAGCTCTAGCTGTACAGGAACCAGAGAAGGAAAACAAGCAGGTTTAAAGGTGCACTGAACTGTTTGGTCACGCCAAGGGTGCACTAAGCGCCTGTGCTTGGTTTGAACTGTCATTTTTTGCTGACAAAGGGAGAATAACAGCCAGAATTGTGTAGTGTAAATTCAACCTTGTGTACATGATTTTGTGGCTCCATGTGAAGCCGTTTTAATAACAGAGTAAAGCTGCACCAACAAGCGCAGGAGCAGAACCTATAATACTTATACATTAGTGCCATTAAGACATCCTCAACATATTAAAACGGTAGACGACCTCTTTAAAATAAAAAGTGAGAAGTATAAAGCCATGTGCACACAGAGGAGATGTGTTCAGCAGCAGGTAATGAATTAATGTTTCTATACAGTAATGGCCAGTGTAAAATCCTTGTGTTGGGCCATGTTCACATAACACTTACGGCGTCCATTTAACATCCTGGACTACAGTATTCAGTAAAACCATATTTCTCAACTACAGTTTTTAAAGGGGTTCTCCAGCACTGCTTACTTTCGCATCTGGAGGTGATCGGTGCTGATGTTGCACCGCAACACACGCTAGATCGGCAGGTAATGTGCACTTCTCAAACGTCATTTGAATAGGACAGAAACCTGATCTTGCGTGTGTTGTGGTTGGTATTTGTAGATGATCCGTTCACCTTCCAGATGTGGGAGTGAACTGTGCTAGACAATAAAATTTTAAGGGAATTTGTCATTGTTTTGCTATCCCATCTGAGTAGCATGATGTAGTGTTGTAGCAGTGTTCTTGATGTAGCAGTGTTCTTGATTCCAGTGATGTCACTTACTGGGTTACTTGGTTTAGTTTTGAGAAAATCCGTTTTCTCTGCTGTAGATCTAGCAGAGCTCTGAATGCGGTGCGGTGTATAACTCCGCCCCCACCACTAATAGGCAGAAAGCTGCCAATCAGTGTTGGCGGGGCAGGGTTGGACAACATGGCAACTGGTTTACTAGTCCTGTAGTGATTACTGTATTTTTCGGACTATAAGACACACTTTTTTCCTCAAATTTTGGAGGAAAATGGGGGGGGGGGTGCTTGTTGTAGTCCAAATGTTGGGGGGGGGGGGTGTATATAGATAGTGTGGAGGAGCGGGACACAGGAGGCAGCAGCCGCCCGCTGCAGCCTACACTGTCCCCGCTGCTAGCACTGAATATTCATGCTCCTTAATAGCAGCAGTGTAGCTGCGCTGCGGCTCCTGCTGCTGCCGGAATCTCCTGTGCCCGCTGTTAAAGGGTATGAATATTCAACCTCTCTCCATGCCCATGGGCGTGGGGAGGGGGTGAATATTCATGCCCTTTAATGAGCGGGCACACGCGATAGCCGGCAGCAGCAGGAGCCGCAGCGCGGCTCCGCTGTGTGCCGGCTATGAAGGAGAGTGAAGTCACTGGTCCCCGTGCACACAGTCCCGGCATGGGGAGCAGTGACTTCCGGCAGCTGATCTCTTCTTGTGAGCCGCGCATGGCAGTGACGTCATGCGCGGCTCACATGGAGAGATCAGTGCAGGCAGACCGGACGCAGCGCTGGAGGAGAGAAGAGAGGTGAGTAGGAGTGTTTATTTTTTTTATGTGCAGCATGATGGGGATTAGGGGGACCATGCATACTAGGATAGGGATTAGGGGGACCATACATACCAGGATGGGGATGAGGGGTGCCATGCATACCAGGATGGGGATGAGGGGTGCTATGCATACCAGGATAGGGGTGAGGGGTGCCATGCATACCAGGATGGGGATGGGGACAACGTATAAAAGGAAGGGGGGGGGGCATATATACCAGGATGAGGGATATTGTCAGAATTGGGGGACATTACCCCTATACCAGTGTCAGCAGAAGACCCCCCCCCCCCCTCCCCCTTAAGTGCATCATGACCACATTTTTTGCTTACATTTTTTTTTCCTCCTCTAAAACCTAGGTGCGTCTTATAGTCCGAAAAATACGGTATCTATTACCAATAAAAGTGATTTATCAAAACTACAGCAAGCAGCCCTGTAAAAGACACATTGCTGGAATCAGGGTCTCAATCTCTACAGTATGCTGCTCTCAGGTTAGGTGGCAAAAACCTTCTGCCCCATTTACTTTAAAAAAAAAAAAACAAATAGTTAATGATTGCCCTGCATGTCCAAGATCCTATCCCAATATGTAGTAGGTGTATTAATATTAGCAAATACCTCCAATTAGAAATGTAGTATAGTTCTCCTGATTCGCTATATTACTTACCCCAGGAGCAGGTATTGCAGTAGCTTAGTTGTTAACTGTCACTATTAGTGGTGGTCATAACTATGGATACCTAAGCTACTGCAATGCCCTGCACAATAGGGTAAAGCAACACAGTGAATCAGGAGAACCATACTAATTTCTAATTGAAGGTATTTGCTAATATTATTAATGCTCCTACTACATATTGGGATAGGATTTTGGAGATGGGAATACCACTTTTTCTCTTTCCGCCACCTCCCTGAAATTGTGAGTGCTTTAGCTATAACTTACAGCCATTTTACCCTGTAACTAACAAATGCCAAACCCAGCAGCAATTATGTGATAATACACAGGGCTGTGAATACAGTGAAGAAAAATGGTAAAAATACATGGTTTCTTCTGTTGTGGTGGCCTGGTTCTTTGACACCTAAGCCCCATCTCTTGCTCCTCATGGGAAGTTTACTGGATGTGGAAGATAAAGGTTTGGTCACATTTTCTTTACCTCTTTCTACTCTTTGCAGGTGAAAACTCCCAAATGGGGATCGATATGATAGAAACGGACCATGGATCGAGCAGTCCCTCCAATGACGAAGCCGCCATGGCAGTCATCATGAGTCTCCTGGAAGCAGATGCAGGTCTCGGGGGTCCAGTAGACTTCAGTGACTTACCCTGGCCATTGTGAATAGGACTAGATCTCCTCCACTCCCACAGCATCAAAGTGCATTTATGGGGGGATTCAAATACTGCAGCCCATGTCTGGCAGTAAGAGGTAAACCGGACCCCCAAGATCACTTGTATGTTATCAAGCCATATCAGCTCGCTGTCCACTGTGTTAGATCCCGCTCCAGTGATCCAGCTCGTGCTGTATAAGCTTCGCATTAATTGTATATTTTGAAAATTTATATATATATCTTTTTTTGTAAAATCATTGTCAGCAAATCACGTCATTTCAGATGTATGGTGTACACACTGCAGAGCTCCCCTGTATGGATATTTCTTATATTTACTTGTATAAAAGATGTTTTATTGTAAGAATCCTTTGCTATACATGGTACAGTGTAATAGTTAAATATTTTTTAAATAAATTGTTTAATTGTTCTATAACCGATGTCAACATTTGCTTCAGAGGATTTACAGGGAGAGGGGGGGGGGGGGGGTTTAATACTGATTGCAGGGGATCCTGGAATATACAGGTGCTTCTCACTAAATTTAGAATATCATCAAAAAGTTCACTTATTTCAGTTCTTCAATACAAAAAGTGAAACTCATATTATATAGAGTCATTACAAACAGTGATCTAATATATATTTCAAGTGTTTATTTCTGTTAATCATCAACATTAAGGCTTACAGCTGATAAAAAACACAAGTCATTATCTCAGTAAATTAGAATACTTTATAACAGCATGAAAAAATGTTTTTAAAATCCATATTGTTGGCCTACTGAGATGTATGCTCCTTCTGCATCAATGCGGCAATGTGGCATGGAGGCATGGAGGCGATCAGCCTGTGGCACTGCTGAGGAGTTATAGAAGCCCAAGTGGCTTTGATATTAGCCGTCAGATCGTCTGCATTGTTGGGTCCGGTGTCTCATCTTCCTCCTGACAAGGCCAGGCGAGTTTTCTGGCCAATCAAGCACAGTGATACTGTTGTGTAAACCAGGTATTGGTACTTTTGGCAGTGTGGACAGGGGCCAAGTCCTGCTGGAGAATGACATTTCCATCTCCAAAAAGCTTGTCAGTAGAGGGAAGCATGAAGTGCTCTAAAATCTCCTGGTAGACGGCTGCGCTGACTTTGGTCTTGATAAAACACAGTGGACCTACACCAGCAGATGACATGGCTCCCCAAACCATCACTGATTGTGTAAACTTCACACTAGACCTCAAGCATTTGGATTGTGGCCTCTCCACTCTTCCTCCAGACTCTGGGACCTTGTGGAATGTGTCAATGACTCCCTTCTGGACACCTGTCAAGTCAGCAGTCTTCCCCATGATTGTGGAACCTACTGAAACAGACGAAGGGACCTTTCTAAATGCTTAGGAAGCCTTTGCAGGGGTTTGTTAATTATTTTAATTTACTGAGATAATGGCTTTTGTGTTTTCATTGGCTGTAAGCCATAATCATTAACATTAACCGAAATAAACACTTGAAATGGATCACTCTGTAATGACTCTATATAATGAGTTTCACTTTTTGTATCGAACTAAAATAAATTTAACTTTTTGATGATCTTCTAATTTAGTGAGACGCACCTGTACCTCAGCACCACGCCATCCATATAGTTGTGGTTGTGCCTGGAACTACAGTTCAATCCTTTTCACTAGTTGCAGCAGTGTGTGATACTCACTCATGACATTTCTGCATCGTACTCATTAATTTTTAGGACTCGTACAAATCGACAGTCATGCCTACAGTGCCACCGCTTCACTTACAGGAGTGCACAATGGAGACTAAACATACACATGTAGATATGCCAAATGTAGAAGATAAACCCTCCCCCACCTCACTTTTTAAATATCAGAAAACGATTAAAGGGAAGTATACAAATATGAATTGGAGCTGAAGGTAACTGAATACTTACTGTAAACAATGTTTTGTTTTCACTCACCCCTATAATTTTTCATTTTTTACAATCCAGCCCCCCCCCCCAATCCCTAGTGAATTGATAATCTCCCCTCCTCCTCAGAACTGTTCCTCAACATACCATCCTGTGTCTCCAAACACAGCCACCTTATGCTCTCTCCTGCTCTGACCTAATAATACTTTCTCTGCTCTTACCCACTGCCAGCAATATCTCTCCAAATCCTGGTCCTCACCAGTCACTTCTACCTCTCATCTATGGTCTATCACAATTTTACACAACCTCGCTATCCTTATAAACCATGCGCCAAGTCCCCGCTTTCCCAAACCTACTAACAGGAGCTCTATGGAACGCTTGCTCCGTCTGCAACAATCTTTCCTACATCCATGATCTTTACAGTAGTAACAAACTTTCCTTCCTCTGCATCACTGAAAGCTAGCTCAACCCCTCCAACACAGCCTCTCCAGCTGCCCTTTCTTATGGCAGATTCAATCTCACATCCCCACCCCACCCCAGCAGCAAGCATGGCGTAGAAGTTTGTTTTCTCCTGTCAGATAACTGCTCCATTCACCCCAATTCCACTACCACCCTCCCTTCTTTTGAGGTGCACTGTGTGCATATCTACTGCCCCCCAGCCACCACCTGACTTCATTTCCTTTCCACTGACATCCCCACTATCATGGTTGATTTCAACATTCCCCATCGACACTTCCCTCTAAGCTTCTATCTCTCACTTCCTCCTTCGGCCTTGCTCAATGATCTGCCGCAGCCACTCAAAGATGGCCACACGCTGGACCTAATCTTCAATCATCTGTTCCCTATCTAACCTTTCCCTCTTTCTGATCGCAACTTACTTCCATTCTTTTCCCTCTCCTCAATCCCCACTCCACAAACCTGCACACCCTCACAGAAATCTTAAACACTTCAATCTACACTCACTCTGAATCCCTTCTCCCTCTTACAGACAAGTTCCTTTCACGATGCAGATGCTGCTTTATACAACACCACAATAGCTGCAGCTCTCAAATCAGTCGCCTTCTCAAACATACCAAAGCTCACACAATCAATAGGCAAGCCTGGCACACCAACCTAAAGAACTGTGAGGGGCCTCCAGGGTTGGTGAGCGGAGATGGAAAAGGTCCCACTCCAACAAACACTTCATCACATTCAAATAGTCCCTCACCACTTTCAAGTCCACACTCACTGCAGTAAAGCAGATACACTTAGCTCTCATATCCTCCCTGTCTTACAACCCTAATTCTAAATCAAACCAGCTGAAGACTTTTGCCCCATTCTTCAAGCAGAAATCGATAAAGATTTGGCCTACAACTCCCACAGCCCCTCCTCATTACTCAGCCCTCCTCCAAAACCAACTTCTCCATTTCAGATGATCAACTTTCCATTCTACTCTTTCACTTGTGCACTCGACCAAACCAATCCAGTCCTACCTCATCCCAAACCTCAGTCTTTACCCCAACCTCGCTAACAACTGGTGTCTTCCGCTCATGCTTTAAAATGCCTCAATCACACCCATTTTTAAAAAGCCTTCCCTTGACCCATCCTCTGTATCTAGCTATCGCCCCATATAATTTCTCCCCTATGCCTCAAAACTAATGGAACACATCCATCTTGAACTAACCTCCCACCTCTCCTTCCTCTTGGATAGCTTACAATCTGGCTTCTGACCATATCAGGGTCACTGACACTGCCCTGCCTAAATTCACCAATGCCCTTCTAACTGCCAAATCCAAGCAACACTGTCTTCCTCCTCCTGGACCTGCATGTGCTTTTGACCCAGTGGACCATTCCCTCTTACTACAGACTCCTCTCTTGGCATCACTCTCACACCTCCTCATATCGCCCTCGGTCGGTCGGTGTCCTGCAAGGCTCAGTCCTAGGACCCCTGCTCTTCTCCATTTACACCTTTGGCCTAGGACAGCTTAGTCCCATGACTTCCAGTATTACCTCTATACTGAAGACACACAGATCTACCTCTGGACCCGATATCGCCTCCTTACTAACCAGAATCCCACAATGTCTGACAGCTATTTCATCCTTCGTCTCTGCTAGATTTCTAAAACTTAACATGAACAAAACAGAAGTCATCTGTATCGCTGTAATTGAACCGACCCGAAGAATAAAGTAGTCTAATCACTTATACCGCACGAGGAACGGCGTAAAAAATAAACTCTAGGGTTAAGGTTGTGATGGGGTTGTTTTTTTTTTTCAAAAGTAAAAAAAAAAAAAAAAAACACGACATGGCGACTAGTGTTGAGCACAAGTGCTCGCTACTTGAGTTTGCATTGGGCACTCAGGAATGCGGAGTATCGCGGGTGCTCAAGTGACATGCTAGAGTCTCCGCCCCATAGGCTTCGTGGCCCAAAAAAACTTGCGGGGATTGCCTGCCATGCACGAGCGATCCCCGCATGTTTTTTTTTGGGTGTCTAATAACCATGAAATATGCAGGCGGGGACTAGAGCATGTCACGCGAGCACCCGTGATACATGGTGCATAACTGAGTACCCGATGCAAACTCAAGTAGCGAGCACTTGTGCTCAAGACTAATGACAACTTATTCAATATGATGACCTAATGTTATCAAATTCTGTGTAATACCCTCTGGATTCAAAATGTTCACTATACCCCTTGATAAAATCCTTGAGGGGTGGTTTCCAAAATGGGGTCACTTGTGTGTGTGTGTGGGGGGGGGGGTTCCACTGTTTAGGCACATCAGGGGCTCTCCAAACGCGACATAGCGTCGGCTCTCAATTCCAGCCAATTTTGCGTTCAAAGTCACACAGTGCTCCTTCCCTTCTGAACTCTGCCGTGCGCCCAAACACTATTTTCCCCACATATGGGGTACTCAGAAATGGCACAACAGTTTTTGGGGTCCATTTTCTCCTCTTACCCTTGTGAAAATAAAAATTGGGGCTAAAACATTTTTTGTGGAAAGAGTTTGATTTTTTTTTTTATTTTCACGGCTCCATGTTTATAAACTTCTGCAAAGCACTTGGGGGTTCAGGGTGCTCAACACACATCTAGATAAGTTCCCTGAGGAGCCTAGTTTCCAAAATGGTGTCACTTGTGGGGTTTAGGCACATCCGCTAAGTATTCAAGTAAATTTTTACATTCAAAAAGTCAAATGGCGCTCCTTCCCTTCCGAACCCTGCCGTACGCCCAAACGGTGGTTTTCCCCCACATATGGGGTATCTGCTTATTCAGGAGAAATTGCACAACAAACTGCATGGTGCAATTTCTTCTGTTACCCTTATGAAAATGTGAAAATGTTATTTTTAAGGTTCAATGTTCTAAACTCCTGTGAAGCACCTGGGGGTTCAAGGTGCTCACCGCACATCTAGATAAGTTCCCTGAGGGGTCTAGTTTCCAAAATGGTGTCACTTGTGGGGTTTTTCCACTGTTTAGGCACATCCGCTAAGTATTCAAGCAAATTTTACATTCAAAAGTCAAATGGCGCTCCTTCTCTTCCGAGCTCTGCCATGCGCCCAAACAGTGGTTTTCCCCCACATATGGGGTATCTGTGTGCTCAGGGGAAATTGCACAACAAATTTTGGGGTCCATTTTTTCCGGTTACCCCTGAGAAAATAAAATTGGGTCTAAACATGTGAAAAAAGTTAAATGTTAATTTTTTCCTTTCACGTTCAATTAATTGGTGTGAAGCACCTGAAGGGTTAATAAAGTTCTTGAATGTGGTTTTGAGCACCTTGAGGGGTGCACTTTTTAGAATGGTGTCACTTTTGGGTATTTTCTGTCATAAAGACCCCTCAAAGTGGCTTCAAATGTGATGTGGTCCCTAAAAAATGGTTTTGTAGGAAAAATGATAAATTGCTGGTCATCTCTTAACCCTTATAGCTCCCTACTAAAAAAAAAATTTGGTTCCAAAATTGTGCGGATATAAAGTAGACATTTGGAAAATGTTAACTATTGTGTGACATATCTCTGATTTAAGGACATAAAAATTAAAATTTTGAAAATTGCGAAACTTTCAAGATTTTCGCCAAATTTCTATTTTTTTTCACAAACGCAAGCGATATCGAAGAAATTTTACCACTATCATGAAGTAAAATATGTCACGAAAAAACAATCTCAGAATCAGGGGCATCCGTTGAAGCGTTCCAGAGTAATTACCTCAAAGTGACAGTGGTCAGAATTGTAAAAATTGGCCCGGTCATTAACGTGCAAACCACCCCGGGGATAAAGGGGCTAAAGTTTTACAATTAATTTTTTTTCACTTTGACAGTTTTTCACTTTGTCCTTTCATTTTTTTGCAGGCTGATAGCTTGCATAAGCATAGAGATGCAGCAGCAGCATCTCGTGTCTGCAGGGCTGACAGGCTGCATAGCAAAGTTAGGTCAATCGTGCGCAATGCACAATCTAACTTCTTGATGCCTGGTGACCCGAATGTCGTCATGACGACATCAGGACTCCATGCACACAGCGTGGGGTCTCAGATTCAAGGTAAGAGGTGCGCTTCTACCTCTGCCTGCCCCATAAATGCTGTGATTGACTTAGACTGCAGCATTTCAGGGGTTAATGTGCCGGTAGCGGTGTGGGACCGCTCCTGGCACATAGTACCCGGTGTCAGCTGTGAGAATCAGCTGACACCCGGCGGCAATCACCTTGTGTAATAGTACATCCCTGGTCTATAAGGCCCAGGGTACAGAGATGTACTATTACTGACAGTGTCAGAAAGGGGTTAAAATCAAGAATCTGCAAAAACCCTAGTTCATGCCCTCATCTCCCATCTCAACTACTGCAACCTCCTGCTCTGTGGCCTCCCTTCTAACACCCCTCCAATCTGTCCCCCCGCTGCTCCCCATTGCCCAGAGACTCCAGTTCAAAACCCTAACCATGGCATACAAAGCCATCCACAACCTGTCTCCTCCATACATCTGTGACCTAGTCTCCCGGTACATACCCGCACGCAACCTCCGATCCTCACAAGATCTTCTTCTCTACTCCCCTCTTATCTCTACCCTATCAGTCTCTCGCCTACCGTGGAAACCTTCAAAAGGAACCTGAAGACCAACCTCTTCCGACAAGCCTACAACCTACAGTAACAATCGTTCCACCATACGATGTATGACCAGCTCTACCCATCCCTTGTAGACTGTGAGCCCTCTTGGGCAGGGTCCTCTCATCCTGTTCCAGTTTGTCTATTATTGTACTTGTTTTTATGTATACCCCTTTTCACATGTAAAATGCCATGGAATAAATGGCATTAAAAATTATTAATCACCCATAAATAGCTGGTGATATGATCGCTCAAATGCAGTGGTGGTCGAGCATCCTCTGCTCCATCCGTTTGCAATTTCTGCCAGTGCCACAGCAGAGGATTGCACTGTTCTCAGGAGCCATGCTCCCCAGATAAAACCCCTATGATCCACTATTTCATTAGTCAAACCATTGCAGCTCATGACTGTGGAAAGCAGTTCACAGCACCACTAATACGAATGTAATCAAAGTGCCGCAATTCATTATTTGCTTCAATCACCATTTTGGATATTTAGATATAAAGGAAACTTGGCATTGTATCTTACAGTACTGAATACTTTTCATACACAGACTATTTTCTATGCCATAAATTCTATACATGGCAGACACTTGCCATGCATATTCTGCAACAATCTCCTGTTCAAGTGAATGAAGTGTTAAAATCCTCCCATTCACTTAACAATAGTATTTAAAAAAAAAAAAAAAAATACACTGATTTGCAAGTCTGGAAAAGCCAAAAAATGTCACCCTCTGCAGTGCACAGGGTGTAATCTGCAGCAATTGACAATTCAACCAAATATCTTCTGCTGCTAATCTGCATGCGCCATTTCATTGTTTTAAGGTGGGTTTGTGGGTTTTTTTTAAACTAAGAAATTAATGCACACTGACCACTCACTAGGGGGCAGCATTTCCAAAGAAGTCTCCTAGGGGAGGTGGGGGGGAGCACGCAGCAATGTCTCAAAAGTTTTATGACATTAATATACAGTCGCAAAAACTAAAGCTGCATTTACGCTGCACAATAATGGTGATTTTCATCCCATGGAAACAGGCAAAACGCTTGTTCAATCGGGTAAAATGATCTTTTGTGCAGAACAAGACCATCGTTCTTGGTGCATCGTCCTCTGTAATCAAGCAGACAAGTGATGAGCAAACAGACATTACCAATCTGCAATCTTATCGTGCCAATGGTTGGTAAATACCCGTTTCTTTGTGTGCATCATTTACACAGAGTTATCTTTACAAGGGACGATGCAGACAAGGATTATCCTTTGATGCACACACTATGAAGGAGCGTTTCTCATTCATGGAGTGATCGGGGGCCCATTTACCCATAGATTGTGAAGTGAGCGTTTAAGAACACTCGTGCACTATTCTTCCAGTGTAAATGCAGCCTGACTTGCCTTACAAGCTTTGTGACAATCTAATGTAATCACAGGTTATTTATAGGCATCAAACAATGCATCTACTATGGGATTAAAATGAGCTTTACACATCAGGATGACAGAGGCAGGGTTAAGCCCTCTCTGGCTTTAATAGACGACTACTCCACAGCATCCCAGAAAACATAAAATAATGACTTTATTTAAATGCAAAACATACAATCATTTATTGTAATAAACAATTCTATTGGTAAACCTGGCCCAGCAAAGATTGTGGTGTAAGGCATCGCTTGCTTCAAGCCGCACTGACCGACATCCCGGCTGCTCCGGACACTGCCGTTACATGATGATATACTGTGATCGAGGGGGACGATTTTCTCTAAATGAAACCCTCCAGTGCAGGAGGAGACGTCCCCCACTTGTGCTCAGAGAATATATTTAAAGGAGGGGGGGGGGGGGGGGGGGATTAATAAGCTCACTATATAGCCAAACAAACTTTTTCTATATAGATGCACTTTTCGTAAAGATAGTACTAATATACTATAAAATAACTTTACAAACACCATCTGAAACCATCCATAAAGTGCCACTACGAAAGACTGGGTGTATTTAATGGAGGGGGGACCCTGTGATAACTCCCAACTTCCACTGGATAGCAGAGAGAAGGGATCCTTACAATGTGAGGGGAAGAAGTGAAGAGACAGCCAACATCACAAGCCCATCAGAAACATAAGACAGCAGGAACCTCTGCTCGTTCCTTTGGTCTTTATAAAGAAAAGTACACTGCACAACCAAAACAGTTCATTGGTATAGTACACATCCCACATGTGGCAGTGACAACAGATCGCCGTTTAGGCCTCCTTTTTCTTTGTACTGATTGTAGAGGAAAAAGAAAAAAAAAAGAACTGGTGACTGGTGGGATTCACCCCCTGAAACGGCCGATTACACATTGCCTCTGCATGTCAAACACTTTGCACACTTTCCCAGCAGCTGTAGTGAAGCCTGTATTATAAGGTGGAGTTCTGCCCATCTGGTTCTGTGTCATTGTTGCCTGGGGTGGGGTGATTAGGTAAGATATCGAGCTCGTCTACTTGAGGCGTTGGGTGCATAACCACCAGTTGGTCCTGTGGGATGTCGGCAGCGGCTGCAGCCAGGTTTGTGATGGATTTGCTTTTTACACACTGGAAGTCCACATGTCGGCTTTTCCCCTCTTCCTTCTCCCAGGACATCCTGATGAAGGGCCGCTGCACGTAGTTGTAGATCACCTCTGGTCGCCCACCTGGCCTCTTCTTGACTTTCTCCTTGTATGTTGGGTAACCTAGGAGTGAGAAACAGAGGTAAGATGCTGCTTGTGCATCACCGATGGCACAAATGGACTTGGCATTTCTTAGAACTGATAATTGAGGGGGTGGGAAGCAAACTAAATACACCATAATGTTACTACTGGTCTGTAGGAATGTAAACATTTTATCACAATTTACACTGTCTCATCTGTTAAAAGGATTGAATGCTTGCTATGATCAGCTCTTTCAATATAACCAATGTGCAGCTTTGAAAGGATTTCTTACTCAGTTTATAGGGTTTGTTCCATCTTCAGGAGAACACTGCTTCATTGCCAAGGAGGGAGGGGGGGCGGTACTTCTCCTAAAGAGTGACAGTTCGCTCCAAACTGAGCGCTCTCCCGTGCCGCTAGCAGATGCAGACTTGCGTATAGCCTACAAGTTGTGCATGCTCTTTGCCTAGGTAATGGGTCACTCCGACTGCAAAGTGACTGGTAGCCTAGGCAAAGAGCTGAACACCATAGAATTAAAGATCCCTACATTCTTGAGCACAGGAAACTTAAGTAAAATTTTACTCGTTATGTTTATAACATGGGCTGTTAAAGTAGTTTTTCTTTAATCTTTGTTAGACAGGTAGTGGGGGAGGTGCTCACCTTCAATGCCAAGCCGGATCTTTTTAAGGCCTCTCTCCTTCAGTACGGACTTTGCTACATCTCTGTTTTCGATATATTTAAAGAACCTGTACAATTTCGTGCTGTAAATAACTGGAGAAAGGGAAAAAAAAATCATAACCCATTTTATGATTCTGAGTTACAGGAGAACTCCTCCTTATAAAATGCAGTGGGAAATCTAACCTAGTCATACATCAAAGACTGTCTGCCGGGAAGCTGCTACTTTATCTCATAAAAAAAAATAGGCTAGATACTTTTCCATTGCTTAGATATTTCTAAAATTTAGTTCACCTTGAGAGATCTTCTTTTAATTATACCAAGCAAGCACCTAAGAGCTCTGCCTTACATGGCTGGTTAATTGCCTGGGAAGAAATTAGCCGTAGCATTGTCAGATGCATGTATAGTGGATATGAAGACTACACATCCCAGGGTCCAACCTCTGTACAGACACTGAACAAGCAGGAGATGCTTTGAAAGGATAACCCTGCAACTTGCAAAAGTGTGGATGGGAATCAGTACCAAAGTTTAAAGTTTGTCGCTGTCATAAATGGAGTTATTATTGTACAAATCAAAGGCTGGGGGGCTCGGATCACTGCCTGCAACAACAGAGTTCCTCAAAAATTGTTAACATTTTATGCAGGTTTACACAAGAACTCTATAATTCTGGGACCTAAATCTGCTAGACTTCAAGAACAAAAACATCTTACTTTGCGAATATTCTTCTCCCATCTGTGGCGGGTACTCTTCATCCCAATCCACGACATCGTCATCAGTCAGCACCACTATATGACATTCTCGCTCTCCACTCTGAGCGCTGGCAACCATCAAGGGCAGGATCATCTCCTCCAAGTAAAACTCAAACTGTCTCCGGGCTCCATCGTTGGACAGTTCATGCATCAGCGCACCTGAAATATGCAAGCGACGGTAAGAAATTAATGCATAGACTATACTTCTGATAAACATCTGCTCTTCCAAGAAATAGTCAATAAGTAACAAAGGCACAGGAGGTCAGACAGAAATAAAAAGGCACAAGACGCAGAAAAGTGAATACCAAAAGGAGAAAGAAGCCACGGGGATGGTGACTGCATCATTTATCTGTGCTGCCACACAAGAGAAAGTGTGAAATGGAAAGAGCTGGACAGACGCAGAGAAGTTTCTACCAGATACTTACTGAGGTCTCTGCATTTGATAGTGCTATATTCAAATGAGATACATAGATAGTCACACGCTTCTCTTAGCTCAGGGATAGATATTCCATCTGGACAGCGAATTATCCCGGTCTTGTAGTAATCCTTATAAAACAAAAAAATTAATTACATAAAAAAAAATAAGGGGTGAGGGAAAAAAAAAGGTCTGAAAAAGTTTTATAGCTGCAGACACAACTTTATAGAACTCCTAAGATTCTCCCAGAATTCCATTCCCCAAATCATAAATGCTATGAATCTGTGGAGATGCTACTGACCAATCTATGCTCATACTCCATCCTAATAGAGATGTTTTGAAAACTGTGTTTCTAAGTTTTCATATCACGAACGTCTATCCATAATGTGATTTTCACATTTCCATTACTTTTCCTTGCAATTTCAATGTTGAAGGTAGAAAAGTGCTGTTCACACTTGAACTACGAGACTCCCTACAAACATTCTAAAATTAAATAAAAAATTATGGCAAAAATGATGCAATCGGCAGATTCTTCCCACCAAAAATACCGTAGTCCAATTAAAGTCAAGTCCGGATCTGTAAACTGATCTGTCCCAGAAGTCCTGACTCGCTTATAAGCAGAAGCCCGGACGCCGGCGTTAGCACAACCCATAAGTGGAAGGGGAAATCTTTGTCTCGCTTCTAAATATGTGCACAGGTCCCCATGTAACACTGTACTGCCTTGTCGCAGCAATTACTTGAATTTTACATAATGTGTAGATCTGTATGAAAACCTAAGAGCGCAGGAGACCCCAAGCAAGCAATACAAGTAAACAGTCTACATGCAGCGGGTCGCTAATTCCTGGCTAAGTCAAAGTGACAAGTGAGAACACAGACATTTAGCGGTAGATGACAATTGTATTTTGGTGGGAAAAGGAAAAAAAAAAAAACTAAAAGTGAAAAGTATGTGCCAAATCCCCACTGTACACAGTTAAAGGGCCAGAGCCAACTGTTTCCACTGATCCCATATTCCATAAACTTTTAAAAGTTTAACGTATCGGCCCCCTCCCCAATGTGAACACAATGCAGCTATGGAAAAGACCAGAATACAGACCACTTAATGCAGGGATGAAGCTGCCGCGGCCTGGTATTGATCATCATCTACACTGCAGCTGAGAAAGCGGCATCACAGGAGATGAGGAATCGACGTCTCGGTCTGGAATGTAAAGTCTTAAGTGCAGAGATGATATAAACAGCTGCTCCGCCACAGCGTTATAATCCACTCTCCAAAAATCTCATATGGGTTAAGTGCACCGCAACATACTTCAAGTAAGTAGAAGTACATGGTGCAGCCCAATAATAAACCCTAAAATAGACTTGTTATGTGAGGGACAGGAATAGCTGCAGGGTTTGTTATGAAGAATGAGGATTTCAGCGGAACGTCTCAGTGTAATCCACGTCAGCCACAAAATGCAACTGTCGGGGTCGGTTAGCAGGAATGGCTGCGTCCCATCAGAGATACTGATGAGGTCCTCGTATGGACCCTCTAAATTGTTGGACATGGCCATCAGATCTTTCCATTTTCGAATAGGGAAGTGACAAAATGTCGGACCATTCTGCACTTCTATTACATGGTGGGCCAATGGGTCGTGAGTCATCTGTCTGCTCCAATCTGTCACTAGAAATAAACATTCATACACCATCTATAATGGCTCTTCCCCTACTCTGCACCCCTCTATTAGCCACTTGTAGAAGGTCACTTGCCCCTACTCTGAGTCGCAGCATCAGCCACTTCCCTTACTCTACGCTCCTCTCTAACCCCAAAGTAATGGAAGCCCTAATAAATCCATCTGGTCACCCTTTCCACAGCGATTTCCCCACAAGTCAAAAAGCATTAAAAGGAAACCTGTCGCCACTACAGCAGATCTGATTTATTAAATACTTATACCTTTCCAATGTAATAGCAATTCTGAAGCATGTTTTCTTATACCTCTGCATTGTGCAGCCCCTCTGTTAAACCTCCTGGAAGTGGACGATTAAATGACAAGAAGGTACTTGCGTTGTGTCAGTGTACAACGGTTCAGCAAGGAAAATGTTAAATATCCCTATCCAGTTGTCCCTCTATATATATTTCTAGGAGGAATAAGCAAATACCCAGAAACATTATCTTATGGGAAATACAAGATTTCAGCAAAGCGGCCGTATCCGGAGAGAGGCGAGGTTCTCTCTAAAGAGAATAATTCATTGGTAACACAGCTTCTGGAATCTAAAGAACATTTCTCATATCGAGCAGAAATGAGCATAGAACGTTATAAAGAGAATATAAGACAGAAGAAATATGCACAGAGGAAAAAGGAAGATGCGAGACCACCACAAAGCATAAAGCATGAAGGAAAACTGCAGGACTGAGCAACGGACACATAGAAAAACCTCAGAGCAAAGAAGTCAGAGAGGAGAAAAGCAACAAATGTCAATAGGCAGCACAAATTCTCACCAAAATGGCCCGAAACACAGTGGAGCTGATTCCCTCTGCCACTTCAAACTCTCCTTTGTCATTAGGACGCGTGAAATTATGTTCTCTGCCAGATCCAAACATCCTGCACAACGAGATCGGCACGAGTGAGAAAGAGAAGACGGGTCACAGAGACAACTCTGCAAATGGCAGAGAATAAAAAAAAAATCTGCCACCACTTTATGTACACAGCTCCTGCGCAGACCCATGTGTAGCCTGACCCTGCAGTCATGAAACCCTTTCATCCCTCTATTACAAGTTGGAAGGGAGTAAGGGTCCTTTTACAGGGCTGATGAATTACCCTAAATAAACGCTGATATAGGAAGTAGATCATTGCTTGTTTCCTTCCATTCACAATGATGGTGATGGGCTTCCTACGACTGATTGGCCATTCGTTAGTTTATTGGCGCTACTTCCCGGACGAGCTGCCAACTAATGAGAATTTTTCTATCTGCATAAAAGATGCGATCGACAAGAGTTTTCTCATTTGATTACTGGGCAATAATGGGAAAGTTTGTCTGGGTGATCATTGCCCTGGCAAAAAGACCCTTGAGGCGCAGTCAGACGGCCATATAAATCCAACTGAGATCGCACCACAATGCACGGACTGGCCAGCGGCTCTCCCGGTACAAGAGTACCAGCTTCATGTATTTCTATGCAGCCATCACGTCGGGTCAAGAATGGCACCCGGCCAGTCCGATTTATATGACCGTTTTCAAGAGGTTGTGCAGTCTTATGATACTGGTGACCTATCCTATGGATGGGTCATCAACGTCAGATAGGTGGGAGTCCATCACGCCCACGAATCAAATGCTTTCATCTCCAGCCAGAATTAAGCTGAAAATATAGTACTGAATAGGAGCAGAGCTGCAGTTTTCAGCCTTGCCGTTTCAGGTCCGTTTGCAGTTTACATCCTGCTGGTGTCCAGAAAAACAGCCGATTGGTGGGAGTGCCGGACCCTCAGCAATCTAACACTAATGATTGGTCATTATCATCATAATGCTGGACAACCCCTTTAACAAATGCGCCCATAATGTTAATATGGAACCATAAGAGAGACAGGTCTAAGAGGGGAGCAAGAACATTTGCAAAGTTGTGTATTTTTCAATTGTTTTAGATGCTTCGATTGCAAAAAAAAAAAAAAAAAAAAAATATAAGAGGACAAAGCTGTTAAAAGGGGAATCTGTCCACAGGTTTTTGATACCCATCTGAGAGCAGCATGATATAGGGGCAGAGACCCCGATTCCAATGTGTCACTTACTTGCTGCAGTTTTGATAAAAATCTTTTTTCTCTGCTACAGATCTAGCAGTTCTCTGAATACTGAGCACTGTATAAGCCCGCCCACATCACTGATTGGCTGCTTGTTTACATTGCGTCAGTGGTGGGGCATGGCTGGACCAGGAGACACAAGATACCTAGTCATGTAGTGATAAAATTGCTGTGTTATCAGTTGGAGATTATCAAAATGACAGCAAGCAGCCCAGTAAGTGAAATATGGCTGGAATCAGAGTTTCAGCCCCTACATTATGCTGCTCTCAGATTAGGTGGCAAAAAACAAACAAAAAAAACCTGGTGACAGATTCCCTTAAAATGGCAGTTCAATAATATTCAGCAATCAGAACAATTCCTATTCGCTGCAGGACCAATCAACATATATATGCCCTCAAACTACAGCCTTCCAGCCTGTGAGGGGTGAATTCGAGAGACTACAGACTGATAAAACTGTTGCCTAAAGTCATCTAGATCGGGCTTTGAAATTACAACGGCCCAATTCTTCTCTCTCCCCAACATCATCCGTTAAGTCGAGGGTTCCCCCCCAATGCAAGGCAGATGGTCAGCCAGACTCCTCTGATTCATCTAATGTGAACAGGGGACTTAACAAAAGCTTTACATTAAGGAAATGGAAATAGGACAATAGCATTATAAATGGGCTCGAGACTAGACTTTTGCTCAATATTACAAGGACACAGCCAGCACAAAGACGACATAATGCCATTATCTGCCGCGAAAATCATAGACTGAGCCAAGAAGACTTAGCAACAGTCTCAGAGCGAGTGGACCATGAATGCAGAATACCAACCTGCCCAACATGGTGTTTGGCTGCGCTGTGAAAATGGCCGGGTCTACAACAAATCTGGTGTTGTCCACTATCAAAGTGACCCTCTCGGAGGTGCGGATGCTCCGCGCGCCTTCCTTTACATTCTCATATACATACACCATCTCTCCCGCTGTCTTACAGTTCCCTTCCGAACTCGACTGGCTACTGTTCCGGCTACTGAGCCCAACGCTACTACTGGAACCGTTGGGGGAGATTTTCTGAGGGCGGGGGCTGCTCGGCCGGGATGAACAGTATTCCTTCTCTCGATCTATAAAAGAAAATCAAGTCTTTCTTTAAGCATGTGGACGGCAGGCGAGACATTTTTCAGGTATAGACTTACACAGAGAGCCACAATTGTGTGTATGTAGAGAGTAATTGAGTTTCCAAGCACTTAAGACTTCCAGCAAGTAACCCTGCCAGTTACAGTAACGCAGCGACAGATAATGCTATGTATAATCCATTAAGGTGCCCACAATTAATTTATCCAAATGCACTGCACATTTGGGAAGTAAAATTCATGGACGTTAATGCTGTAAATCTGAAAAATAAAAATGTAAGTTTCTACTCTAAGTTTACTTCTGCACATGGGAAGCCATCAGAAAATTACCCCTTATAAAATGAAAAAAAAAAATATTTCTTTCTAGTTTAATGTTTTTTTTAAAGGATTGCAATATGGAATATATTTTTTATATAAATTTAATAAGTTCAGATGAAAGATTTAAGAAAAATATATATATTTTTATCATATTGCAATCTTAAAAAAATAAAATTCGTAATATACAGTATTTTTTTATAAAAAAATTGTACTCAAGATTTTTTATATCAGTCATTTTGCAGTTTTTACACTGACCACTGGGGCTCATACTTCCTGTCCTTTCAAGCAGCACTCAGCAGGCTCACTATCATCAGAAACAGGATTACAATGACTGATAACCTCTGCACACACTCATTAGAAGCTTCAATACAAAAGATAGAGGCAGAGTGTTCATTGCTGCTAATGTACATGTGCATTTACTTAAGCAACAAGACGTTAGGAGTCTAAAAAAGCCTAAGTGGCCAATGAGAAAACGGCGAGATTTCAAATTTTTAAGAGACTGATCAGGTAGAAAAAAAAAAAAAAGTGATTTTAACAAGAATCATCTTTAGGATGTGTTCACATATGTCAGGTCTGTTGTAGAAATCTCTGCAATTGACAACTCATTCATACAAGAGGGTTATTTCTGAAGCATGTGAAGGGATAGTTTACAACGCTATTCGGATGTATGGAACAGTCATAAATATCACATGCTGCTCCAGAAGAGGAAGAAGTCAGCCAATGGATGGGTGGAGACAGCAGACCTGGCCCACAGCCCACCAGGACTCGAGAGAGCTGCAGCGTTTACATGAGACACCAGACAGCATTCATGCGAGTTCAGATCCTCAGAAGTCTGTCTTCATAACGCACGAGGCTTTATTCTTTTGGCTTCCTTACTGCTGGCATTAACTGATTCAATTGTTATTGATTGCGGATATTATGTCATCTAGGATTTGATTACGGAGGGTCACCTCAGGACCTGGTGCAGAGATTTACTTACAGAGGATCCATAATCATCTAAATTTAAAGGCTCCTGAATGACGAAGGAATAATAAAGACTTAATAAATAAAATTGTGGTAAACAAATTAATTTTAAAACCTCAGAAGAACATCCGCCCCCACATGGCCTAATGTATCAGAGAATCCGTGCCAACTTTTAAGGCCCTCGTGACATTAAAGTCAGTCGTCTTATGTGTATGGAGGCCTCCAGAATAAGGATGAGGAGGCTAAGGATTGGGTGGTCTTATTGTAAATGCCTGAGCTTTTTATTTCTGCATTAGGCAAGTCTCCCCTCTCCCCATTAAAAATACATGAACGCTCTGCCGAGATCAGCGTTCACATGGGGAGGGAGAGTTGAAAGATATTTATTGGCTTTACGACTATTTGACCAACAACTATGTAAGCCATGCCTGTATCCCTAAATCATGGCTCCCCTTCAGTCTGTTCTTGGCTTTTTCCATCAGCCTCATGGAGTGGTTGTTTTCAGCAGACAACACACTTTTATTCTCTAAAAAAAAGCTGTAAGAATAAAAAATGCCAGAATTTAGCTTTTTAGTCAGCACAACGTCACTAAAAAAAGAAAACACAACAAAAGATCAAATCATAAATGATACCGATAAAAAATAGTCAGCTTGCCACGCAAAAAAAAAAAAAACAAGGTCATCGACTAAGATATGTTACACGTCTCAAGACAGTGACAAACCAAAATGTATTTTTAAACAAATTTCTGAATATTTTTTGGGGCCACAAAATGAAAAAAAAAAAAAAAAGTTCTGGCGCTTGGAGGATTAGATGAAGGCTGGACACCTTGAGATGAAGATAAATCATTCAATACAGTTGACTTACTTAAAAGGGAAGCCATTAAAAAATGGATTTATTTAAAATCTGATGTTTGCTTTTTGATTTTTTTTTAATAAATAAAAATATGTAGTACATACACAAATATGTATGCAAGATAAAAAAAACTTGGCATTCTCACACTGGCCGCTGGGGCTTTTTTAAACTTGTTTTTTTGAGGAAATCCACCGGTACATTAGCCACAATGGTCAGACTCCGACCCTATCTTTTGTAAAGGTTACTGTGAAGGGAGGGGGATAAGGTCTGCTGTGATATCGCCTATTAGAGTGATGGATTATGTGTCATCACCTGTGTATAGAGGTGTCGTTTGTGACTTGTAGGATTGCCGATTCCAATCGGTGGCGCTAGAGAGTTCAAGTCCTCTTTCTCTCTGAAGCAGCAATTTACATATAGAGATGTTAGACATTGGTATCCTGCCTCTGATGATAATGAACTTGCTGAAAACTCTTCCCGAAAGGACAGGAAGTACGAGTCTAAAAAGAGTCCCATAATATGAAAACACTGTTGATAGTTTGCCAAACAATTGGCCCCAGGTGCTGTTCAGTGAAATATAAACATGCTGTGCTTTACTTTCCCGCCCCAGGTCTAGCACTATATCTCTACCACTACCCCGATCTGTGTTTGGCTGCAGCACTGATGATGTGATGTCGGTGCTGCAGCTAATGACTGAGCTCAACAGCTGTTGCCATGACTACACCGCTACTGACAAACAACTAATACCTGGGCAACGGCGGAGACAGAGAGCTGGACCTGGGGCAGGTAAGTAAAGCACAGTTAGGGCTTCAGTGTTTCACACGGAACAGTTTACTGAAAATTCTTTTAAGTTATCTACAACGGAAGATTCTTGCAATGCGACAAACAGTTTTAAAACTATTTTTCTGTATATTGTGTAGCCACCGCGGACTGACGTTAACTTGTCCGACCACTTGTTGCCTCCTTAAAACAAAGATTTAAAATGAAATTTCCTTCATTTCCCTTTCTGGATTCAAAATTGTAAAAAAAAAAAAAAAAAAAAAAAAAATCTGCTTTACAATGCTGCCCATTGCGAAGATATGGAATCAAGTTTTCTTATTGTGGTGGTCGTTACTGCTGTCGATTTTTATTTATTTTTTTTAATTTTCCACCCCAAAAAAACTAAGGAGAATTCATGCAAAGTTTGTTGTTCCTAAATGAAAATAGATCCATGTAACTATTGCTCTGATAATTGTGTGATCCAGCCACATAATGATGCAGTTACCATGCACTATACTGGCAGGGGACAGGGGATCATTACAGCGCAGCATGCAGACGGTAACACACTTGCTCAATACATAATAGTAGAAAATTTGCCAAAATTGTTCCCCTTTTCCATTTGTATATGTAATTAGATCATAGGAGTGACTGAACGCAAAAATACCATCTGTGTGATTCTTGTAATCCAGGCTGAATACAGAGTATATAGCA
The DNA here is from genome assembly GCF_046119375.1 of Phyllobates terribilis. NCBI lineage: Eukaryota > Metazoa > Chordata > Amphibia > Anura > Dendrobatidae > Phyllobates > Phyllobates terribilis. The sequence continues at coordinate 97,861,868 of NW_027362773.1, read as the reverse complement.
AGCAATGATCAAAATCAGAGGACATGTACCAATAGCAGACGATGAGCTGTGTGTGCAATTTCAGAGTAACTCTTACGACAGGATGTGTGAGGGTTTGCAGGCAGAGAAATGAGCACATGTGATATTCTGCACTCCGACCCTAACAATGTGTGATCAATGGAGATAGTCTCCGAACCGTCATCTTGGAGACTTACCGCTTTGATGCTGCCGTGTAGGGGAGGTAACGTTTCGGATGCAGGGAGTCAGCTGGCTCTCTCCTCTTTCGTGGGACGAGTCTCGAGATCTGTCACTTGATCGACGTCTATCTCTTGATCGTTCATGACCCCCACTGGCACCATGGAGACTCATCTTTGTGTGGCCAGTGCCTGTTTTAGCTCCTCGAGAAGGAGTGCTGGAAAAAAAGAATGCGGGTTCATATAAAAATTAGAGTGAGGGAGACAAAACAAAAACTTTGTACAGACACAAAAACAACAAACCATACATAAAAAGAGAAAAGGCACATGCAAAAAGGATAGGAGAAGACTGGTGCAAAAACATCCAGAATCAGTTAACATGGAGATCCCCTGCAGGCAGGATAATCGGGGCACCCCTAAAAAGAAGCCCTCCCTGTAGGAGACGGGACAAATACACATGTATTAGGTCTGAAAAATATACAGGTGACAATGAAGACAGACAAGCGCTCTGCAAACAAGGGCAGCACATTGATGTGAGCAGGAACCTTTAAGACTAAAAGGAAGGAAAAGCTACAGCTTGTACATTTGGATGCAGTTTACAATATCTGGGATTTTTATTCTTTTATTTAGGGGGGGAGGCGGTGGGTGGACTATAAACTTAGATCTAGATATTTTCTGGCACAGATGCCAAGAAGGAGGCAGATGAAAGACAGCGACGTATGAGAGGAGGCCGGCCAGATGTCTGCTGCACGCTTTATGGAAAGCAGGATTAAAAGCAGAGCCTTGATGGGAAAGTAGACACAAAGGATTTTTAACAAACAGTTTATTACAGGACCGGTGAAAAGAAGGCAATTCCTCTACCCCCTGGGCAAAACCTCACACATACACAGAAATGGTCCTGTGAAGTGCATCCAAAAAAAATAAATAAAATATCCAATACCCTAGGAGACCTTCCTTTTACAAATTTACAAGTAAACATCCTTGGAATATTAACATCTTCTATACCGCTGGGTATATCTGATCTTATTTATGGGGCATTTAATCATCACTACGGAGTACGAACCCACCAAGAGCGCACTGCAAAGCTGGACCAAAGCCATTACCATTGGTACCGAGCGTCGGCTCGGTAAAAGTAAAGCCGAACAAAGGAGCGATCACTATCACATGCACACAAAGAAGTGCCTGAGATGAAAGACAAGACCTGCAACTCTCCTATAATTGCGTCGGATCCCCCAGGGAGACATACACACCTTGCACTTGGACCACTCATGCACAGGAAAACCTTGGGTACAAGAGCACAAAGGAATTGTGCAGCATCAAGTAATGACTGTCCAAAAGCCGGGTCAGCATCCTTGTACATTCCTTGCAAAGTTCAGCATATTGCAGCATTTAGTCCAGCGTCTGGGTGTCCTTTAGCCTTTCCTTACCCTCGTGCCTCAATGGCAGCTCTTTGGGAGATGCCACCTCCTCCCAGATATTAATACAAATCATTTTCACACAATCAGTGATTCAGACTGGCGTAGTGATCGGGGGCTGACGTCTCCAGCCGCACCACCCCATTAGTGCTGCTTTGTGAGAGCCGTTTTTACCAGCTGGCTGCTATTGGATGTCCCACGGTGACAGGCAGAATACAGGCAGGAGGGGGGGGGGGGGGGGGGGGGGAGACGTTTCTAAGCTATTTCGAGGCTAACAAGATTTTCTAATAGAACTCGTCAGATCTGATGCCGCGGCTGCTGCAAATTACTCGAAAGAATGACTTAAACCTCTGTCATTTAGGCAACAGCTATTTCATTGACAGAAGCAGCGGATTTCAGTGACAGAAAACCAGATGAATGAGCGCTCGCTGGAAAGACCCCTCAAAAGGAGGAGGAGGAAAAAAATGCTGCAATCTGACACATGAAATAAGCCAGAAAGCTGCAAACTATGGGGAGAGAAGGAAGATACAGGGTACAATGCTAGGTCTGTCACTAGATAACTGCAGTCTTTTTTTTTTTCAGGAAAAACACATCAATAATGTAGTATTGCCGGAATGAGAAAGTAAATTGAACATTATGGATGACAAAGCAGGAAGAAACATTGCGACTGCCTGCAAAAGTGTCAGCTATCACTGTAACAGACAGAAAGGTTAAAGGGAACATTCACATGTGATGGATGCACTGCAGATTATCCACCCGAAAAACGGGCAGCCAAAAAGGCTGGTGTCACAAGTCGGACATAGGTACCGTACATATGTGGTTGTTGCGCTCAGGTCAGGAGATGCCCGACCGGTCCGGACGGACGGGACATAGCCGTGAGCGATCCACGACCGGTCCGGACGGGACACAGCCGTGTGCCTCTTAAGGTAGAGGAAGCCAACAAGTAAAAAATAAATAAAATCTGGACAACTCCTTTAAATGTTTCTACCATTATAGGGTCTAGTGAACAACCCCTTTGAAATGTCAAATGAGTATATTTGGCACTGGCAAAACGTGTTATTTTGCCAATACTACGCTCGTCTGAATGAGGCCTTAAAGCTGTGCATTTTCACCTTTGCATTGCAGCACCAATTTAGGCTGCAGATCTTCTCCGCAGCATGCACAGCGCTGGTACAGTAAAACAGAATTTTTCCATCCAGAGGCTGCATTTCCAGTGGGAATATAAAATTTCCCATATAGCATATTACAAGACCCAGTTTTGTTTTGTTTTTTTATAATGGGTTAAATCAGCAGCGCTTTATTGAAATAACCAAAAACAAAGGCTACTAACCGCTTTCTAGACATTTACTAAAAAGGAAGAAAATAAAAAGAAGAACACCTGAGAATTGCACAGCTGACTCATGTCAAGTGCTTGATAGCTGATCCTGACCCAGGAGCCAAGTGTCAGCGATACGGCTCTTAACCTGGTATCAACTGCCAGTCATACGGTTCAGACCCCGATCCTAAGTTTCAGTAATTCAAGGCCATCCCTGAGGTCAGTGGTGCAAAATAGTATCTGTATCAGCAGCTGGGGAGCCAGGAGAACAGGTCACCGCTAGGGGAATAATGCTCAAAACCAGTAGTGGCCAACCAAAAACATTACTGGGGTCTGAAATACAGGCACTAATACACAACAGAGACCAAATTGGGGACATGCATAGATGCATCCAAATATGGGCCTCAATTATAGTCTGTCAGATGTCACAGTGCCCTTTTCCAGCAGTCCTTCTATTTTCAGTGTTTGGGTTAAGCCACCCAATAGGACATCATGTTTTACATATGTAGGTAAAGCTATAGCTATATGTCCCATAATAAATAGGATACCTTTATCGTGGAGATCTGATGTGTCAGTCATGAGAAATCTAGTATAGAAGCCATAAGCAAATCAGGCAGGAAATGAAGTTCCTTGGGGTCATGTCAAGTACTTTGTCCCACCCCCAAGGAACTGCACTTGTCCCATTTTGCATACAACTAAATTTTTCATGACTGGCACATCGGATCTCTACAATATAGGTATCATTTTTATTGGGGGGACAAGACCCTACACAGCCATGGCATTACTTGCATATGTAAAAAGTGTGCCATCAGGTTTGTGGAAGGCTATATGAGATAGTATGGCACCCAAATACAGACTAGACTTTGCTTTTTCAACACAATCCTGTTGGTGGTGGTGTTGAGATTAAATTTGCAATATGCAAATTAAAATGCATATTTATGAAAGTTTCACATTTTAGAAAAGAATATTTGCATCTAATTTCGCTCGTGTAGAATTCTACACGTACGTGCTATCACTGACAGCTCAAAGGCGTTTTTTTGCGCAACAGGAACTTTGAAATGCAAAACTAAAAGTGTTCGGTATAAATTATAGGCAATTCTTACTACAATACATATTTAATGCGAGTGCCCTGTTCACAGTAAGAGCTTGATGGGTGAAGCGTTGAGTCGAGTCAGAATCTGGTCACGGGGTAATTAAGAGAAACATAATAACATGACTGTGAAATATCAGACTTGGGACTAGAACGTGTGTCAAAAAGGAAAGATAGAGGTGCAACCTAAACAGTCTGCATTAGTTAGGGGCAAAACCCATCCAGAATGAAGACACAACACTGCAAAATAGAAATGTCAGTGCAGACGGTAACGGACTACCTATTCTGCCCTCGAGGACCGCTTTATACGCCCACTGTTGTGCTTGCTTACATAAAGCAGTCCGCAATTTGTAAAAAGGGAAGTGACAATGTTTTCTCTCAATTCCACAAACTGCCAACATAAATATGGATGGGAACAAAATCCGCCAGAATATGATGAATAGGCCGCCTGAAACTGAAGGATGAAGCTGCCCCATCATGATTTACCATTTAAAAAGGGACTCGTCTCAGAAATGGTTGTTAACTATGAGGCTTCTAGTTAAAGGCGAATTGAAGCCAGAATGAAAAGCGCCCTCCTGGGACACGGGACGATGAATGCCCCTCAGTATTTTCTCAGCATGACGAGCAGCCTGGTCCTTCCCTGGGCAGCTCTAGAATAGCAGTGACCATGACCAGCTTGTGGCTTATTAAAATGCCAATTGGTTTATAATGCTAATTATAGTCATTACCTGGGTGAAATGTTTTGCATTTTCCAATTCTTTGCAATTGACAATTTCCCGGCCATAATGTAGGGATCATTGGAAAAAATAGAGGCAAAAGCACAAACCCTTCTATCAGCTCTCCATCTCCTAGCACTGCCACCTCTGCCCCCTACATGGTTAATTCTCAAAGATGTTAGGAACAACCTCCCTGCTGAGTTCATTTACAAATGGTGAGCAAGTACCCAGAAAGATTGATGAAGGCAGAGGAAGGTCACACCTAAAATAGATTTGATATTGCCTTCTGTTTTGTTCATTTGCTTTGCATTTACTTAAATGGGTTGCCCTGTGTTCTGATAAAAGTCTGCAGTCACTATGACTGCAGACTTCTGAATCCTGACACCGTGCGGTCATGTCACCACGAATTCCACTTTCATACATGCGGTCACTGGCCAACTAGACGTGCTCTCAATTCACTTGTATTAAGAAAAGCCAGGCACGTCTAGTCTGATTGTGACCAGAAGTATGCGGCCTGCTTGAATCCTGACATCGTGCAGACCGTAAGCTGGCAGGATTCAGAAGTCTACAGTCACAGAGTAATGGTAGACTTTTCAGGAGACCAGGTAAACCCTTTAACTGATAAAAATAATCTATTAAAGGGAATCTGTCAACAGGTTTTTGCTACCCCCATCTGAGAGCCGCACTATGTAGGGGTAGAGATTCTGATACCAGCAATTTGTCACTTACTGAACTGCTTGCTGTCATTTTGATAAAACCACAGTTTTCTCTGCTGCAGATCTAGCAGTTCTCCGACTGCTGAGCCCTGTATAACCCCACCCACACCGCTGATTGTCAGCCTTCTGTGTACACGGGGAGAAAGCTGTCAGTGGTGGGGGGCATGGTTGGCAGTGAATCTCCTGCTGTTAAAATAGTGATGTTATCAAAAGTACAGCAAGCAGCCCAGTAAGTGACTCGCCGCTGGAATCAGGGTCTCTACCTCAAAATTATGATGCTCTCCGAGTAAAAATCTGGTGATACATTCTTTTTTAGACTTCTATTTTTGAAAGCATTCTTACTGTGCAACATTTTTTTAACACCTGTGCAAAGCCTTTGCACAGTAATAAATATACAATAGATTATATGTAATATATACACATTCTCCACATGGTAATACATGGTGCTAGTGATATTTGCATTACTTTATGTACTCCAATGGAGCCCATACACCTCAGATCTCTCCCATCTCCCCATGGGGTGAGCAGGGTAAGTCGCCCACAGACTCATTATCGAGCTGAAGAACAAAAGGATTGGGATTTTGTGTTCCTCCTCAATCTCATCTGACCAGTGGGGTGAGAACTGGATGATCCCATCAAAATTGTTGGGCTCAGCTGACTATTATGTATGGGGGCTTTAACACAGTTGGAAGAGTAACACTGGAGGGTAATTAGCCATCCCTGTACAACCAGTTACCAAATGGTCTAAAACAACCCTGTCGAATCCCAACACTGGGTTGACTTCTATCTTACCACTGTTTTTTTGCAGTGTCAGGAACATTAAAATTTTGTCCACAATTTAAAAAAAGCAAACCAAAAATTAAACCACTTTTTCCCCAATCCTGGACAGACCCACAGTCATAGGTTTATTTGCTACCTGGATCTGTTCTGACCTATGCCGGTGAATGTTGAATATACCAGTATTAGTTTTACAACACCTAAAATGCAAAAGCAATGTCTGTACCAAGTAGATAATTAACCTAAAGCCATGAGAAAGATTAAAAACCATGACGATTTGCAAAAGCAAGGAAATAAAGCAGAGATGAGGACAGAGTTCACAAATAACCAGTGACGGGGGGAATGATCATCATGAACCCACGCACCATGGACCTGGGAGGAAATGACGTGAACGGTGTACGTGACGAGCCATTGGCTTTTGAGTACCTACCTTGAGTGTTTGTACAGTTTACGTGGTCTATTACACAATTTCCGATCCCAGTTCTCTGGATCACTGGAGTTACTGTCATAAGGATGGGGACGTCCAGCCATGCCACTCCCAGCGTCCTCACACTACTCTTCCGCAAGCACACATGACCTATATAACACAGCAGTATTGATCATCACACAAGAGGCCAAGCAGAGAGAAAGCAATCCCACTTTCCGTAACCATCCTCCAAACCTCCCCCTTCCCTTATATACAAGGCATAAATCCTGCGTCCCCTCATCAGGACCAGCATTAGGCATAATACAATTGGGAGCAATTTACCAAGACTGTCAGGAACTAAAAGTAAGGACCATTTCACACATCCATGTTTAGTGGTGCTTGCAGGTCTCCTGACCTAAGGACAACAGCTTTGTATATTGGTTATGAGGCTATCAAGTTTAGATCAGGAGACCCCCGGCCAGTCCACGGATCACAGTCTGGGGACGCGCCAAAAAAGCAAGGATGTGAGAAATCAGCCTAAGGGGAGCCAAAGTTATTTAAGTCTACATTCCCACGATGAGCATTTGACGTGTCAGATTAACTGCAAATATTAGGTAAAATTAAGCTACCGTACTTGTATTTTCTTCATTCCATTTGAGTATTTTTTTACGTATATGTTTTTGTCTCTTATGATAAAAAAAAAAGTTGCTTTGTTTTTGATACTTCCAGATATTTGGCTTTGACAAAACAGTATTGTGGATTGCATGAGCTTTTACTGAGTTTCCACAACGAAAAACGCACTAAAAGACGCTATATTTTTGGCACAGAAGATATGCAGCATCAAAAATATTCACTGTGGGAACATAACCTAAGAGACAGACACACGTCTCTTAAGTTTGATGCATCTAATGCACCAGAAAATGAAATCCACCTTTTAGAAAAAAAAGTGGCATGGTTGAGGCAAAATAACAAAAACTTGCAAAAATAGCCAAACTTTGTCCTTTCTTCCACGCCAGAAAACTTGAGTAGAAGTATAACTTGCCCCTAATGTGTACATTTTTACTGTAGCGTTTTGGACTCCGTTATTTGCTCCCATTTTAAAATAGTTGCCCCACTGTGACTGACCCGCTATTGAAATTTTTCTTTACAGCACAAAATGAGACTTTTTTTTTATATTAATCTACTGAGGACATTGACTTCATCAAGTCCTGATGAAGGGAGGCAGAGCCTACCTCATTGCTCAGCCTTGTAAACATGTCTATTGTGTGTTCATATTTCACAATTCCGGGCTGATAACCCAGCAATCATTAACCCAACTTTTATATTGAAATAATTCAGGGCTAATTCCAGTCACACCCAAAAGGAGACAAATCCCACCATTGATAAAACAAGCAGCAGAGGTTCCGAATGTAGCAGGTATTTAGAATTCTGCCGATACATTGTAAACATCGTGTTATGAAAATGTAGCAGCGTATGAGCCAGTACTGGTAATAGGGTTATTTTTGGAACTTGCGTTTGCAGAACTTCTGCTAAAAAACTCCCCCTCTCTGAACCTCTTCAAAAAAAGCTCAAAAAGCTAGACCATCTTTCCCTATGAGCAGCCAGATCTAAGTGTGGGAGGATTAGGATATATTTTGATCACGCAAGCACAAGCCCCTCTTAAATTGACAAATACCAAAAAGATTTATTTCTGGCCTCAGTCGGGCTTGTAACTGTTTTATACCTTTTAGATTTTTTATTCCTCCCCTTCTTTCAAGGGCCATAAAGTTCTTATTTTTCACTCAACATCCAAATGAGGGCTTGTTTTATTTTTGTCTATTTTTTGCAGTACGAGTTGTAGCTTTGAATAACCCCATAATGGGAAAATGCAATTCCGCCATTTTCATTTCGTTCTTAAAGGGAACCGGACAGCTGATACATGCTGCTTTTGAATCGGGCAACGTGCATCAGCAGCATTCCCGCCATATAGGTTTAATGTTGCAGAATTTCAAGTAAAATATTGTTTAATAGCCTGCCGCCCTGGATTGACAGGTCTCTGCTTATACATGCACGCAGGGAGAGACCTGTCACTTCAGGGCAGTGGCCGGGGACCCGTCTGTCTGACTAGTCTCCAGCGCTGCACAGTCCGGTCCCAGTACAAGCAAGAACACAGCCTTAAAGGGTTATTCCTTACACTGAAAATGTAACACCTAGTCACAGGTCTGACCACTCGGACTGCTATGATCCCTTGAACAGGGCATGGAAATGTGCCTTCAGAATGGAGCAGAGTGTTTCATCCACCACTGTCCCCCTGTATATGAACACACATGCTGCATCTGTACAACCAAATGTCTATGGACCCTGGTGAGAAATCCCAAGCTTCCTCGGCCTCTGAACTATACTCCATCTATATAGGTCACAGCTTTATAAGCTTACACTGGTCTGTGCACCAGTCTGACCCTGTCTGAGACCCATCCTGACCAGATTAATGATCCAATCCTCCTAGAGCTCAGCCCAGCAAGTAATTCTGACGAGCCCCAGAGTAGCTAACCTTAAATCCAAGTACTAAACTGAAAAATGGGAAAGAAATAATGGGGTCCAGTTATGAAGCTAATAGGAAGGAGGGACACATAATTGGGATTTATTCACATGTACATGATTTCCACTGTGGATTGTTATGTACAGACTTGACACTGAGGTGGTTTCAAATTTTGCACAGATTTCAACTTCTGCACCAAAATGCACTGAAAATATGCTGCCTTCACACATGGCGTTTTTTCAATTCACGGCAAAAAATGCATCATTTTCCCTCTAATTTGCCAAAATTGCAACTAAAAAGTTGAGATATGGCCACAATGCATGAGCCATAAAACCAAAACCGCAGGTCAATTATCACTACAGATTTTTTTCTTTGCAGCACGTGGATCAGATTTGGTAATATCCCACTTACTTCCATTATGTAAACAGTTGTGCATGTTCTGTCCACAAGTCTAGGTTCTTCAAAGTAGCCACCTTTTTCTTTGATGACTGCTTTGCACACTCTTGGCATTCTCTTGATGAGCTTCAAGAGGTAGTCACCGGAAATGGTCTTCACTTCACAGGTGTGCCCTGTCAGGTTTAATAAGTGGGATTTCTTGCCTTATAAATGGGGTTGGGACCATCAGTTGTGTTGTGGAGAAATCAGGTGGATACACAGCTGATAGTCCTACTGAATAGACTGTTAGAATTTGTATTATGGCAAGAAAAAAGCAGCTAAGTAAAGAAAAACGAGTGGCCATCATTACTTTAAGAAATGAAGGTCAGTCAGTGCGAAAAACTGGGAAAACTTTGAAAGTGTCCCCAAGTGCAGTTGCAAAAACCATCAAGCGCTACAAAGAAACTGGCTCACATGAGGACCGCCCCTGGAAAGGAAGCCCAAGAGTCACCTCTGCTTCTGAGGATAAGTTTATCCAAGTCACCAGCCTCAGAAATCACAGGTTAACAGCAGCTCAGATTAGAGACTAGGTCAATGCCACACAGAGTTCTAGCAGCAGAAACATCTCTTCAACAACTGTTAAGAGGAGACTTTGTGCAGCAGGCCTTCATGGTAAAATAGCTGCTAGGAAACCACTGCTAAGGACAGGCAACAAGCAGAAGAGACTTGTTTGGGCTAAAGAACACAAGGAATGGACATTAGACCAGTGGAAATCTGTGCTTTGGTCTGATGAGTCCAAATTTGAGATCTTTGGTTCCAGCCAACGTGTCTTTGTGCGAAGCAGAAAAGGTGACCGGATAGACTCTACATGCATGGTTCCCACAGTGAAGCATGGAGGAGGTGTGATGGTGTGGGGGTGCTTTGCTGGCGACACTGTTGGGGATTTATTCAAAATTGAAGGCATACTGAACCAGCATGGCTACCACAGCATCTTGCAGCAGCATGCTATTCCATCTGGTTTGGGGACAATGACCCCAAACACACCTCCAGGCTGTGTAAGGGCTATTTGACCAAGAAGGAGAGTGATGGGGTGCTACGCCAGATGACCTGGCCTCCAGTGTCACCAGACCTGAACCCAATCGAGATGGTTTGGGGTGAGCTGGACCGCAGAGTGAAGGCAAAAGGGTCAACAAGAGCTAAGCATCTCTGGGAACTCCTTCAAGATTGTTGGAAGACCATTTCCGGTGACTACCTCTTGAAGCTCATCAAGAGAATGCCAAGAGTGTGCAAAGCAGTCATCAAAGCAAAAGGTGGCTACTTTGAAGAACCTAGAATATAAGACATATTTTCAGTTGTTTCACGTACGTACGTATGTATGTAGTGACCTTAAAAATGCTGGCTGCAGCCATATCACCGTAGCCTAAATGTTAAATCATTCTCTTTATGTCAGTTTGTTAAAATTACTGAAATAGTTTATGTCAGCATGCCATGCCAACAGCTCCAGCACAAGCATAGGCTCATTCAGCCGATCACCATCCTGTTGGACTCCCTCATGAACATGTATGTTGACATTCCAAATTTGCTGCCATAAGGGATAAGTAGCAGACAGGGCAGCTTATAACCAATGGAAACAAGTTTGAATATGAAGACTCATTTTTCCTCAACAGCATACAGCGAGGGTCTGCAACCTCACACATTAGATATCACTGGGATAGAATGGCTGTTCTCTAACATGTATGGCGTCCTCCAAGGCTATGGTGACATTACAATAGCCGGGAAATCCAATAAAAAATGAAGTTCCTTCAAAACTGTACAATGGAACTACAGGGCTGCACAATAAAGCAGATAAGGCAGATCAAATAGGACCAAAACAATCTGCAACAAAGTATCTGGCGCTTCCTGCTTTATTGTGTGCACCATCTGTCACTTCCTTATAAAGTCACAAGACTAGAAATCACGTTGTGCCGAGGCGCTCAGACCACAAAGCCCATTATGTCCACAAGATCTGAAATGAGACCTCAAACCACGGCCAGAGGACACAACAGTGGCACCAAAGAATATTTGTCATCGAACTGGGAGACAGAGCAACACTACTCTTGTCATGAGTAAGCCCCAAGCAGAGGAACAAGCTCGCAAAATGACCTGTGTGTGGCCCAGTCTGTAATGCGCGGTTGCCTGACCAGAGACCGGCCAATCCTTTCCTACCTACCGACATGCCCGGCGCCTCTTCTGACATCAAGTGTGACAACATCACCATGGTCCTACTAATCAGAAGAGGCGCCAGAGAAGGAGGTTCACAGGGCGCTGGTCAGGTGCCCACAGACTGCTAATGTGTCCACTGGTTCGGGATCCTGCAAGTCATTCGGAGCCACCCAAAGTTATATTCTCCCCCAAATTCTACATTTTCGGAGATATCCCAGCCTCCTGCTTCTCTGAAACACGGCTCCCATATAATTTACATAATTGTACGACGCAGAGCTACGCAGGGGGAAGGGCGCACACGCACGACGCAGAGCTACGCAGGGGGAAGGGCGCACACGCACGACGCAGAGCTACGCAGGGGGAAGGGCGCACACGCACGACGCAGAGCTACGCAGGGGAAGGGGCACACACACCCTGCATGTACTGCAATAAACACTCCCAAACTGTCGTTGCCCCTCACTCCTGTGTCACCTCACATAATTAAGTCCCGCAGTGACCTCACACCCCACATACAAAACCCGCACATTCGGTCACCCCGCAGCCACTGCACCCCTAATCCTGTCAGTGGTGCCCACTCGGCAATAATCACCCCCATATCCGGTCTCCCAACATCGCCGCCTCCCGCTCCAGTCAATCCTCATATATACACAGCTCCGCCCGGACACCGGGGGCTGACCGCCGGCTCCAGAGCACTGCCTGCTACCAACCTCACCTTCCGTCCGCCCTACACCGCCATCAGGGCCGCTCTCCCCGGACAATGCGATACGGACACCGTTGAGCAGCCTCCCTGCGTCAGCCCAAACACAGGATACCAAATCTCGCGACAAGAGGCTAAATGCCCGGCTTAGCCAGAAAATCCCGCGAGAACACCGGAGCTGCTGCATGAGACTGCGGTAAAGTCCCGCGAGAACCTTACGAGATTATAGTCTGTGGCCGTGTGGCATCCTAGGTGTGAGCGAGAGCGAGAACACACGTAGCATCTGTAGTCACTAACACCTATGTGTATGATAGAAAGGCTGGTTATTTTATTACATAAGGGGCAGTATTATAGTACTTATATTGTACATAGGAACAGTATTATAGTAGTTATCTTCTTGTACATAGGGGGCAGTATTATAGCAGTTATATTCTTGTACACAGGAGCAGTATTATAGTAGTTATATTCTTGTACATATGAGCAGTATTATAGTAGTTATATTCTTGTACATAGGGGGCAGTATTATAGTAGTTATCTTCTTGTACATAGGAGCAGTATTATAGTAGTTACATAGTTACATAGTTAGTAAAGCCGAATAAAGACTTGCGTCCATCAAGTACGACCTGTTAGTTCTGTAATTGCTAAAGTTGATCCAGAGGAGGGCAAAAACCCCAAATGATTTGACCAATCTTCACCTGAGGAAAAATTCCCTCCCGACTCTGAAACCAGCAGTCAGAATAAATCCCTGTATCAACCTACTATTTTATTCTATTTTTAAGTATATGCAGAAATCTGCCTGGTATCTAGAAATGCATCCAGTCCCCGCTTGAACTGGTTTAGTGAATCCGACATTACCGTCTCCTCACTCAGTGAATTCCATATTCTCACTGCTCTTACCGTAAAGAACCCCTTCCTATGCTGGTGCTGAAACCTTTTCTCTTCCAGTCTTAGTGAGTGCCCTCTTGTTACCGTAATATCCCTCCTTTTGAACAAATCCCGGGCAAGATCTCTATACTGTCCCCTAACATATTTGTACACATTTATTATGTTCCCCCTCAACCTTCTCTTTTCCAGGCTGAATAGTCCTAGTTTTGCCAACCTCTCTGGGTATTGCAGTCCCTCCATTCCCCTTATTAATTTTGTTGCCCTCCTTTGTACCTTTTCAAGCTCATTTATATCCTTTCTATATATTGGGGCCCATAACTGAGCACAGTATTCCAAGTGTGGTCTGACCAGTGCTTTGTACAGTGGAAGAACAATGTTCTCATCCTTTGCAGCTATACCTCTTCTGATACATCCCATTACCCTGTTTGCCCTTACAGCAGCCGCCTGACTTTGGGCACTCCAATTTAGTTTGCTATCAATCAAGATGCCCAAGTCCTTCTCCATCTCTGAATTCCCCAATGATTTCCCATTCAGTGAGTACTGGTGACTTCCATTTTTCCTTCCCATATGTATGACCTTACATTTCTCCTCCTTAAACCTCATTTGCCATTTAATGCTCCACCTACCCAGCTTATCCAAATCCCTCTGTAGGTCTGCACTGTCCTCTTTTGTATTAATTGTTTTACATAACTTTGTGTCATCTGCAAATATTGATATTTTACTATTTATCCCGTTGACTATGTCGTTAATAAAGATATTAAATAACATTGGGCCTAGTACAGACCCCTGTGGTACCCCACTAGTGACGCTTACCCAATCTGAGTATATTCCATTTATAACCACCCTCTGCCTTCTATCCTTTAGCCAGTTAGCTACCCACTTGCAGACATTTTCCCCCAGCCCCATCATTCTCATTTTGTATACCAACCTATTATGTGGCACGCTATCGAACGCTTTTGAGAAGTCGAGATACACGACATCCACTGGTTCCCCCTGATCTACTCGAGAGCTAACCTCCTCGTAGAAGTCAATCAGGTTTGTTTGGCAGGAGCGATTCCTCATGAATCCATGTTGGTTCGGGGTTAATAGATTATTAGCATCAAGATGCTCCATGATTGCCTCATTAATAAAGCCTTCAAAAATTTTGCCCACAAAAGTAGTTTGTGGGCAAATATATATATATTTTATATATATTAGTTATATAGTTATATACTTGTACATAGGAGCAGTATTATAGTAGTTACATTCTTGTACATAGGGGGCAGTATTATAGTAGTTACATTCTTGTACATAGGGGGCAGTATTATAGTAGTTATATTCTTGTACATAGGGGGCAGTATTATGGTAGTTATATTCTTGTACATAGGGGGCAGTATTATAGTAGTTATATTCTTGTACATAGGGGGCAGTATTATAGTAGTTATATTCTTGTACATAGGGGGCAGTATTATAGTAGTTATAGTCTTGTACATAGGGGGCAGTATTATAGTAGTTATATTCTTGTACATAGGGGGAAGTATTATAGTAGTTATATTCTTTTACATAGGGGAAGTATTATAGTAGTTATATTCTTGTACATAGGAGTAGTATTATAGTAATTATATTCTTGTACATAGGGGGCAGTATTATAGTAGTTATATTCTTGTACATAGGGGCAGTATTATAGTATTTATATTCTTGTACATAGGGGGAAGTATTATAGTAGTTATATTCTTGTACATAGGGGCAGTATTATAGTAGTTATATTCTTGTACATAGGAGTAGTATTATAGTAATTATATTCTTGTACATAGGGGGCAGTATTATAGTAGTTATATTCTTGTACATAGGGGCAGTATTATAGTAGTTATATTCTTGTACATAGGTGGCAGTATTATAGTAGTTATATTCTTGTACATAGGGGCAGTATTATAGTAGTTATATTCTTGTACATAGGAGTAGTATTATAGTAAATATATTCTTGTACATAGGAGCAGTATTATAGTAGTTATATTCTTGTACTTAGGGGGCAGTATTGTAGTAGTTATATTCTTGTACATAGGAGCAGTATTATAGTAGTTATATTCTTGTACATAGGGAAAAGTATTATAGTAGTTATAATCTTGCACATAAGGGGCAGTATTATAGTAGTCAGGGGCATACCATCCATAGCGGCAGCCCACGCAGCTGCTATGGGGCCCATGAGACAGGGGGGCCCGATGTGAAACAGCATCGGACCCCTCCATCCCGCATCACAATCTCAACAGTATCTGCATCGTCAGGATGCAGATACAGTTGAAAACAACCGGGCTCCGTCAGAACCTCCAGAGGATTCGGTGGCCCGGAGTCAGAAGGACCCACCTCTTCACCTCTGGCTGCACTATGTCCCGCGCAGACGATGGCAATGTCAGCTCTGTAAGTGCAGGTGATGAGGCTCCGCCCACCAGCTCCGGCCTCCAGCTCCAGTGGAGGGGATGCTTACAGCATGGCCCCTGCTCTCTCTGCATCCCCTGCTCAGTTCTCCCCCTCCTGCCTTCAGCCTTTCAGTTTGGAAGAAAGCTCTGCAGTCGGGCCCTGGGAGGTGGGAGGCTGCACCAGAGTGACATGCATCATGTGGAATCATCTGCAGAGAGGGTAAGTCCATGTGTAATGTGTGCGTGTATATATGTATATGCATATGTGTGTATATATATATATATATATATATATATATATACAGTACAGACCAAAAGTTTGGACACACCTTCTCATTTAAAGATTTTTCTGTATTTTCATGACAATACAAATTGTACATTCACACTGAAGGCATCAAAACTATGAATCAACACATGTGGAATTATATACTTAACAAAAAAGTGTGAAACAACTGAAAATATGTCTTATATTCTAGGTTCTTCAAAGTAGCCACCTTTTTCTTCGATGACTGCTTTGCACACTCTTGGCATTCTCTTGATGAGCTTCAAGAGGTAGTCACCGGAAATGGTCTTCACTTCACAGGTGTGCCCTGTCAGGTTTAATAAGTGGGATTTCTTGCCTTATAAATGGGGTTGGGACCGTCAGTTGTGTTGTGCAGAAGTCTGGTGGATACACAGCTGATAGTCCTACTGAATAGACTGTTAGAATTTGTATTATGGCAAGAAAAAAGCAGCTAAGTAAAGAAAAACGAGTGGCCATCATTACTTAAAGAAATGAAGGTCAGTCAGTCCGAAAAATTGGGAAAAGTTTGAAAGTGTCCCCAAGTGCAGTTGCAAAAACCATCAAGCGCTACAAAGAAACTGGCTCACATGAGGACCGCCTCAGGAAAGGAAGACCAAGAGTCACCTCTGCTTCTGAGGATAAGTTTATCCGAGTCACCAGCCTCAGAAATCGCAGGTTAACAGCAGCTCAGATTAGAGACCAGGTCAATGCCACACAGAGTTCTAGCAGCAGACACATCTCTACAACAACTGTTAAGAGGAGACTTTGTGCAGCAGGCCTTCATGGTAAAATAGCTGCTAGGAAACCACTGCTAAGGACAGGCAACAAGCAGAAGAGACTTGTTTGGGCTAAAGAACACAAGGAATGGACATTAGACCAGTGGAAATCTGTGCTTTGGTCTGATGAGTCCAAATTTGAGATCTTTGGTTCCAACCACCGTGTCTTTGTGCAAAGCAGAAAAGGTGAACGGATGGACTCTACATGCCTGGTTCCCACCGTGAAGCATGGAGGAGGAGGTGTGATGGTGTGGGGGTGCTTTGCTGGTGACACTGTTGGGGATTTATTCAAAATTGAAGGCGTACTGAACCAACATGGCTACCACAGCATCTTGCAGCGGCATGCTATTCCATCCGGTTTGCGTTTAGTTGGACCATCATTTATTTTTCAACAGGACAATGACCCCAAACACACCTCCAGGCTGTGTAAGGGCTATTTGACCAAGAAGGAGAGTGATGGGGGGCTACGCCAGATGACCTGGCCTCCACAGTCCCCAGACCTGAACCCAATCAAGATAGTTTGGGGTGAGCTGGACCACAGAGTGAAGGCAAAAGGGCCAACAAATGCTAAGCATCTCTGGGAACTCCTTCAAGATTGTTGGAAGACCATTTCCGGTGACTACCCCTTGAAGCTCATCAAGAGAATGCCAAGAGTGTGCAAAGCAGTCATCAAAGCAAAAGGTGGCTACTTTGAAGAACCTAGAATATAAGACATATTTTCAGTTGTTTCACACTTTTTTGTTAAGTATATAATTCCACATGTGTTAATTCATAGTTTTGATGCCTTCAGTGTGAATGTACAATTTTCATAGTCATGAAAATACAGAAAAATCTTTAAATGAGAAGGTGTGTCCAAACTTTTGGTCTGTACTGTATATATATATAATGTGTGTGTGTGCACATATGTATGTGTGTGCATATATGTGTACTAGCTATTGAACCCGTTCTACGCCCTGGTGGCGAGCATTTTTATTGGTATATGGTCTCCCATGCTGGTATGTGCTGCCCCCCTCCTGGTATTTGCGCTGCCCCCATCCTGTCTCCACCATCCTATCCTGGTATGCATGGCACCCCTCACCCCCAATCCTGGTATGCATGGCATCCCTCATCCCAAATCCTGGAATGCGTGGCACCCCTCATACCAAATCCTGGTATGTGTGGCACCCCTCATCCCTGATCCTGGTATGCGTGGCACCCCTCATCCCCAATCCTGGTATGCGTGGTACTTCTCATCCCTATCCCGGTATGCATGGCACCCCTCACCCCCAATCCTGGTATGCGTGGTACTCCTCACACCTATCCCCCGGTATGCGTGGCACCCCTCACCCCCAATCCCGGTATGCATGGCACCCCTCACCCCCAATCCCAGTATGCATGGCACCCCTCACCCCCAATCCCGGTATGCATGGCACCCCTCATTCCCAATCCCGGTATGCATGGCACCCCTCACCCCCAATCTCCGTATGCATGGCACCCTTCACCTCCAATCCCGGTATGCATGGCACCCCCCACCCCCAATCCCGGTATGCATGGCACCCCTCACCCCCAATCCCGGTATGCATGGCACCCCCCACCCCCAATCCCGGTATGCATGGCACTCCTCATCCCCAATCCCGGTATGCATGGCCCCCTCATCCCCAATCCCGGTATGCATGGCACCCCTTATCCTTATCCTCGTATGCATGGCACCGCTCATCCTTATCCTGGTATGCATGGCATCCCTCATCCTTATCCTGGTATGCATGGCACTCCTCAGCCCCAATCCCGGTATGCATGGCACCCCTCATCCTTATTCTGGTATGCATGGTACCCCTCATCCTGGTATGCATGGTGCCCCACATTCCTATCCTGGTATGTGTGGTAACCCTCATCCCTATTCTGGTATGCATGGCACCCCTCACCCCCCAATCCTGGTATGCATGGTTCCCTCACCCCCCATCCTGGTATGCATGGTACCCCTCATCCTGGTATGTATGGTCCCCTCACCCCCCAATCCTGGTATGTGTGATACCTCTCACCCCCCAATCCTGGTATGTATGGTCCCCTCACCCCCCAATCCTGGTATGCATGGTCCCCTCACCCCCCCAATCCTGGTATGTGGGTACCCCTCACCCCCCCAATCCTGGTATGCATGGTCCCCTCACGCCCCCAATCCTGATATGCATGGTCCCCTCACCCCACAATCCTGCTATATGTGGCACTCCTCATCCCTTTCACGCTGTACACACATACAAAAAAATAAACGCTCCTCCCGGTCAGGTAAGTATTTAACTATGGCGCGGTATGCGTTCAATGTCTACGTATACCGCGATCTCCGGCGCCATACACACTCCTCTTACCTATAACGGCTGGATGCGTGCTTCTGTCTGGAGCCAGACTGCACGTCACGCATGAGCAGTCTATAAAGGCTTCAGACAGAGACATGCATCCCCCGTTATATTATAGATGTATATGTGTGTGCATATATGCAGTGGTTTACCGCCAATGGCAGCAGGCCATGCCACTACTATGGACCCGTGAGCTGGGGGCGCCCGCAGGGGGCCCTCAGCGCAGCGGGCCCCTCCTTCGCCCGTTAGCACCCGCACTGCCCGGCCGCTCGCCCACGCAGAATGATGGGAATGGAAACTTCTTCTGACGCTTCCTCCTCCATCATCATTGCTCACGCTGATGGCCGGAGAGGGAGCCCATTGCGAGCAATGATGATGGAGGAGGGAGCGACAGAAGACGTTTCCACACCTGTCGTTCTTCCTCGACTTATGATGTCATTACAGGGCGCTCGCTGCTCTGAGATGTCCGGCGCTTCACACCGCACGCTGAAGGGACTGGAGCATCAGTTGGAACCAGGAGATGTGAGTATTGTATTTATTTTTTTAAATCAGTGACCGGTGGCCATAATACAGTATTAGGGGTGCATTATACTGTGTGCAGGACCATGGGGGGTGCATTATACTGTGTGCAGGACCATGGGGGGTACATTATACTGTGTGGAGGATCATGGGGATGCATTATACTGTATGCAGGACCATGGGGGGTGCATTATACTGTGTGGAGGACCATGGTGGTGCATTATACTGTATGGAGGACCATGGCGGTGCATTATGCTGTATGGAGGACCATGGGGTGCATTATACTTTGTGGAGGACCATGGGGTGCATTATACTGCGTAGAGGACCACGGGGGTACATTATGCTGTGTGGAGGATCATGGGGGTGCATTATGCTGCATGGAGGACCATGGGGGGTGCATTATACTCTATGGAGGACCATGGGGATGCATTATACTGTGTGGAGGACCATGGGGGTGCATTATGCTGTATGGAGGACCATGGGGGGTGCATTATACTGTATGGAGGACCATGGAAGTGCATTATACTGTGTGTAGAACCATGAGGGTGCATTATACTGTATGGAGGACCATGGGGGTGCATTGTACTGTATGGAGGACCATTGTGGGCGCATTATATTATGTGGAGGACCATGGGGGTGCATTATACTTGTATAGAGGACCATGGGGATGCATTATACTGCATAGAGGACCATGGGGGTGCATTATACTGCATGGAGGACCATGGGGGTGCATTATACTGTATGGAGGATCATGGTGGGCGCATTATATTGTGTAGAGGACCATGGGCGTGCATTATACTGTGTGGAGGACCATGGAAGTGCATTATACTGTGTGGAGGACTATGGGAGGTGCATTATACTGTGTGGAGGACCATGAGGGTGCATTATTATGTCTGGAGAACCATGGGGGTGCATTATACTGTGTTGAGGACCATGGGAGAGTGCATTATACTGTATGGAGGATCATGGTGGGTGCAATATACTATATGGAGGATCATGGTGAGCGCATTATATTGTGTGGAGGACCATGGGGGGTGCATTATTCTTGTATAGAGGACCATTGGGGTGTATATTATATTGCGTGGAGGACCATGCGTCGTGCATTATATTCTATGGAGGACCATGGCGAGTGCATTATTTTATATGGAAGGCTATGTGGGGCCATTATAATATGTGGGGGTCCATTATAGTGTATGCAAGCAATTATACCGTGTGAAGGTTCGTGTGGGGTCCATCATACTGTGTGGGGGCCATTATACTGTTTGGAGGGCTAGTGCAAGCCGTTATACACTGTGGAGAGGTTGGGGGCCATCATACTGTATGTAGGCCCATTATACTGCATGGAGGGCTGTGTGGGGGTCACAGTTGGGGGATCATACTGTGTTGGGGTCACCAAACTTTGCCTTGGGAGTTGAGGTGGGTGCAGTAGGATCATTATACTGTGCATGTGGAGGAATTCACCATGAGGGTATCATACTGTGTTTGGGGGGCACTTTTGTTTGCATAATACTTTATGGAGGCAATGATAAGACTTCAGCAGGAGGAAAATGACTATGTAAAGGCTGGAAAGTTGTGATATACTGTATACTGTTCTGTGACCCCAACAATTTTATTTTTTGGGGGGGGAGGGGGGTGGTCCAATTAGAACTTCTGCTATGGGGCCCCATGATTCCTATGTACGACCCTGATAGTAGTTATATTCTTATACACAGGAGAACTATTGTAGTAGTTATATTCTTGTACATAGAGGCAGTATTATAGTAGTTATATTCTTGTACACAGGAGTACTATTGTAGTAGTTATATTCTTGTACATAGAGGCAGTATTATAGTAGTTATATTCTTGTATGTAGGGGGCAGTATTATAGTAGTTATATTCTTTTATATAGGAGCAGTATTATAGTAGAGAAAAGGAAGGTACATACAGCACTGGGTCCTCATAAAAAATTCTTCTTTATTGCAAATCCATAAAAACTCCAGACATAGAGTAATCGCATATGCGTTTCAGTGCTGGATGTACCTTCCTTTTCTCTTCATTGTTCCTTGCTATACTACAAGACCGTCCGTGCAGAGGAGATCCTTGGTCCATGGGTGAGCTGAATACTAGGTTACCGCAAGGTTTCCTATGACTTTCACAGTATTATAGTAGTTATATTCTTGTACATAGGAGCAGTATTATAGTAGTTATATTCTTGTACATAGAAGCAGTATTGTAGTAGTTATATTCTTGTACACAGGAGCAGTATTATAGTAGTTATATTCTTGTACATAGAAGCAGTATTATAGTAGTTATATTCTTGTACATAGTAGGCAGTATTATAGTAGTTATATTCTTGTACATAGGAGCAGTATTATAGTAGTTATATTCTTGTACATAGGGGCAGTATTATAGCAGTTATATTCTTATACATAGGGGCAGTATTATAGTAGTTATATTCTTGTACATAGGAGCAGTATTATAGTAGTTATATTCTTGTACATAGGGGGCAGTATTATAGTAGTTATATTCTTGTACATAGAAGCAGTATTATAGTAGTTATATTCTTGTTCATAGGCGGCAATATTATAGTAGTTATATTCTTGTACATAGGGCCAGTATTATAGTAGCTATATTCTTGTACATAGGGGCAGCATTATAGTAGTTATATTCTTGTACATAGGAACAGTATTATAGTAGTTATATTCTTGTACATAGGAGCAGTATTATAGTAGTTATATTCTTGTACATAGGAGCAGTATTATAGTAGCTATATTCTTGTACACAGAGGGCAGTATTATAGTAGTTATATTCCTGTACATAGGAGCAGTATTATAGGAGTTATATTCTTGTATATAGGAGCAGTATTATAGTAGTTATATTCTTGTACATAGGGCCAGTATTATAGTAGTTATATTCTTGTACATAGGGGGCAGTATTATAGTAGTTATATTCTTGTACATAGGAGCAGTATTATAGTAGTTATATTCTTGTACATAGGCGCAGTATTATAGTAGTTATATTCTTGTACATAGGAGGTAGTATTATGGTAGTTATATTCTTGTACATAGGGGCAGTATTATAGTAGTTATTTTCTTGTACATAGCGGGAAGTATTATGCTAGTTATTATATTCTTGTACCTAGGGGGCAGTATTATAGTAGTTATATTCTTGTACATTGTAGACTGTGATCCCTCGCGGGCAGGGTCCTCTCTCCTGTACTAGTCAGTGACTTCTATTGTCTAAGATTATTATACTTGTTTTATCTATACCCCTTTTCACACGTAAATCGCCATGGAATAAATGGCGCTATAATAATAAATAATAATAATAGGGAGCAATATCATAGTAGTTACAGGTGCATGTCACTAAATTAGAATATCATCAAAAAGTTAATTTATTTCCGTTCTTCAATACAAAAAGTGAAACTCGTATATTATATAGAGTAATTACAAACAGGGTGATCTATTTCAAGCGTTTATTTCTGTTAATGTTGATGATTATGGCTTACATCCAATGAAAACACAAAAGTCATTATCTCAGTAAATTAGAATACTTTATAATACCAGCATGACAAATGTTTTTAAAATCCGTAATGTTGGCCTACTGAAATGTATGTTCAGTAAATGCCCTCAATACTTGGTCGGGGCTCCTTTGGCATCAATTACTGCATCAATGCGGCGTGGCATGTATATTCTTGCACATAGAGGCAGTATATAGTACACGTAAAATGTATCTCTCGTTGGAGGGGGATCCCCACCTCCATAGAACTTTATAAGCACCAAGTGTCATCTCCTATCTCAGTAATGTGAAAGTCTGTATTCACTGAAGACAAATGTAACCCGCGAATTGAGATTATTGAGAATGAAAATCCGAGAAAGAAGTAGATTTCTCTGATATATTATTTCACATGTTCTATTGATTTTTGAAGAAAAAAAAAAAGGTTATTCTATAAATATGCTTAATAAGGATCTTGTATTTTCCATGTTGGGGATTTATTTTTTTTCTGAACATGCACAATGGGGTTGAAATTACTGTGCACAACTTATTGCTTTATGTATTGCTAAACCCCTTTAAGATGTGAATAATGAAAAATGATCTACAGATGAATTATTAAATTTATAGTAACAATTGATGCTTCTTCTTTTGCCACTTTTGCCTTTTGATAACCAAAAACTGGCAAAAATGTGCTTAAACAAGTGCTGCCCCCTAATGGAGAAAGCTGTTCATTCTTTTTTTTTAACTACAGTTCCAATGGGAAACTGTTTTTTTACTTTTTTGGGGGGGAGGGGGTTTGTCTTTTAAGAAAGATATGGGGTCAATTCATCATTGCATTTTAGCCAGTTTTTCTTTGCATGAATAACTCTCAATTAGAACGCTTTTGACTTGCGACAAATTTATCACAGGATTTGAACCGTATTTAATGTCTTTTGCTGTTTAGTTCATTTTCTGATTTTTACGTCAATATGGCTTTTCTAGATCTTTTAGACTGATTCATCAAATGTGACCTTGAAAAAGTCGCAAAGCTTCGGCATGACAATTTTTTGCGCAAACTTTGCAGAATATGCCACCTTTTGCTCTAAAAACAAGAGTAAAAAAGATTAACAAAAATAAAGATCATTTTCAATTTTGCATACAATTTATAGACCCCGTGCGCCATTTTGAAGAGCCCCATATCACTTCTCCCCTATGCCTCAAAACTACTGGAACAACCTGTTCTCCCACCTCTACTCTTGCTCCCTCTTTGACCACCTCCAATCTGGCTTCCGACCGCACCATTCTACTGAAACTGCCCTAACTAAAGTCACCAACGACGTACTAACCGCCAAGTCCAAGCGACACTACTCTGTCCTCCTCCTCCTAGACTTGTCATCTGCCTTTGACATGTCACGCCCCTGGGGCCGTGGGGTACTCGGCAGCCGGGCCCTCAGATGCTTGGGGGTTATCACGGTGGCTGGCCCGGTCCGTGGCCCAGGGCGGACAACTGAAAAGAGGGGAATGTATATTGGAATAATAGGTTTGTAAATGTTCGTGACGCCACCTGTGGTGTCTGGTGAGGATCACCAGCGCTGCGGCAGCCCACTGAGGCCGGTGTTAAGGCAGCTTGCGTGGTATAGCTCCCCACAGGTGGAGCTAGGCCTCAGGGCAGCGTAGATGAAAGGATGCAGGGACAGATGGGACCCAGCCGGGTCAGAGCAAGAATAGGAGCACACACGAAAGTCACTTCAGTACCTTTTACTGATGGAAATTCAGGCACATCCCGGAGCACTGTAGGGTGAGGGGTGCACGTCCGGATTCTCCCCAGTGAGCGGGTGTAGGGCCTCCTGTTTCTTTTCTCTCTGTAGTAAGTTTCTGACCTGCCTGGAGCTAGGCCTAACTTGGTTTCTGTTCTGTACCTGCTGACTTGGTGATAGGGCCTTCTGTTGGAGATCACTCTCCCTATTCTCTGGGGTCTCCGTGATTCCTGACCCTGGTACGTATCAGCTTTTGGTGATCCTGGGACATGTAGTTCGCCAGGGGTTCCGGTTGTTTTCTACTGGTCATGAAGATCCACGTAAACTCGGACCCCGTGTCCGGTATATGCTTCTGGGGTGAGCTTGTAAAGCTCCTTTGCCCCCTATGTTACTCTCTTCCACTTGCCTTCGGCCCCGCTCGGGCCCTCATTAGGCTACACACACTGCAGCCGGGACGCTGCTCTTCTTCGCCCCTCTGAGAGTGTCGGCACACTCCTAGCTCTCTATCCTGAGCTCTGTGAGTTCTAGTCTGGACTCACTCTACAGACTATACTGAACTCTTTCTACAGGAACTGCTAGGCTCTGGCTCGACTGCACTGACTCCCTCTGTGTCTGAGCAGGAACTGCTGAATCACTCAGCTGCCTAGCTCCACCTTCCCTATTTATATCCCTATCGGGCTCCCTCTGGTGGTCTGAGGTGGAAGGTGGAGGTGTGTGTATGCTGTGGGGGCCTCTTGTGGAAAAATCCGGTAATGCA
Source organism: Phyllobates terribilis (assembly GCF_046119375.1). NCBI lineage: Eukaryota > Metazoa > Chordata > Amphibia > Anura > Dendrobatidae > Phyllobates > Phyllobates terribilis. The sequence continues at coordinate 97,836,318 of NW_027362773.1, read as the reverse complement.
CCCCTCTAGGATCTGTGGTACCAAGCGCAGCTGGGCGCCACATTCCCCCCTAGCAAAGCTCAGCACTCCCGGGCTGAAGTACATTTTATAAAACAATAAACATTAACAATCTTCCCTTTATGGGAGGCACATTTCTTAAACATTGCATAACAAAAACATTATAAACATATAAAACATTATCAGCAGTTCAATAATGGTGCTCCTTCCGGGGAAGCACCTGTCCATGATAGGCTGGCCCAGCCAGTTCATCAGCCGTAGATGGCGGGGGTTTGCTCTCCTTCCCCACCTTGTGGACATTCAGGGCCATGGGTATGACAGGGGTTACCGGTCCTGCTAACTTGGCGGCCGCTTCGGCCTGCTCGGGGCTGAGCTCAGGTTGAACATCAGGGCGGTGAACCGGTGCTCCGGCACTGTGCTGTTCCTCGGACATTCTGGCACCCCCCGAGCGAACCGTGGCCTACCTTCCTTTCCTTCCGGTAGGCCGCAGCTCCGCAGGTGACGGTCTTCTTCAGGACCTTGCGTCGCTTGCGTCCTACGTCATAGCGTTCAGCGATGCTCCTTCCAGGACCTGGCGCTTCCTGGTTTGACGTTGAGGCGTGGGGCGTGTCCGGGGCTTCACGTGCTTTTGCAGGTACGCCCCTCAGTTTCCCGCGGTTACGCCCTTCTTCCCGCTCGGCGGCCCAACAATGCCGGCAATCTTCGCCACAGTTAAATACACAGTTCAGAATAAAGGCGCACAGTACCCGGTGGCAACGGGCATAACACTCCATCGTTGCAGCGGGCACTGAATCCTGTTCGTGATGCCAGAAGTTGTCTCTTCTTCGCCGCTCTCAGAGTGTCGGCACACTCCTAGCTCTCTATCCTGTGATCTGTGAGTTCTAGTCTGGACTCACTCTACAGACTATACTGAACTCTTTCTACAGGAACTGCTAGGCTCTGGATCGACTGCACTGACTCCTTCTGTGTCTGAGCAGAAACTGCTGAATGACTCAGCTGTCTAGCTCCACCTTCCCTATTTATATCCCTATCGGGCTCCCTCTGGAGGTCTGAGGTGGAAGGTGGAGGTGTGTGTATGCTGTGCGGGCCTCTTGTGGAGAAATCCGGTAATGCACCCCTCTAGGATCTGTGGTACCAAGCGCAGCTGGGCGCCACAGACACAGTAGACCATTCCCTCTTCCTACAGACTCTCTCATCTCTCGACATCACAGACTTGGCCCTATCTTGGATCTCTTCATACCTAACAGACAGGACATTCAGTGTCTCCCACTCACACACTACCTCCTCATCTCGCCCCTATCTGTCGGTGTCCCCCAAAGTTCAGTTCTAGGACCTCTGCTCTACTCCATCTACACCTTTGGCTTGAGACAGCTCAGAGTCTCACGGCTTTCAGTATCACCTCTATGCAGACGACACACGGCTCTACCTCTCTAGACCCGATATCACCTCCTTACTAACCAAAATCCCACAATGTCTGTCTGCTATTTCATCCTTCTTCTCTGACAGATTTCTAAAACTTAACATGGACAAAACAGAATTCATCATCTTTCCACCATCTCATTCATTCCCCTCACCCGACCTACAGTATAGACCAAAAGTTTGGACACACCTTCTCATTTAAAGATTTTTCTGTATTTTCTTGACTATGGAAATTGTACATTCACACTGAAGGCATCAAAACTATGAATTAACACATGTGGGAATTATATACTTAACAAAAAAGTGTGAAACAACTGAAAATATGTCTTATATTCTAGGTTCTTCAAAGTAGCCACCTTTTGCTTTGATGACTGCTTTGCACACTCTTGGCATTCTCTTGATGAGTTCAAGAGGTAGTCACCGGAAATGGTCTTCCAACAATCTTGAAGCAGTTCCCAGAGATGCTTAGCACTTGTTGGCTCTTTTGCCTTCACTCTGCGGTCCAGCTCACCCCAAACCATCTCGATTGGGTTCAGGTCTTGTGACTGTGGAGGCCAGGTCATCTGGCATAGCACCCCATCACTCTCCTTCTTGGTCAAATAGCCCTTACACAGCCTGGAGGTGTGTTTGGGGTCATTGTCCTGTTGAAAAAGAAATGATGGTCCAACTATATGCAAACCGGATGGAATAGCATGCCGCTGCAAGATGCTGTGGTAGCCATGCTGGTACAGTATGCCTTCAATTTTGAATAAATCCCCAACAGTGTCACCAGCAAAGCACCCCCACACCATCACACCTCCTCCTCCATGCTTTACGGTGGGAACCAGGCATGTAGAGCCCATCCGTTCACCTTTTCTGCGTCGCACAAAGACACGGTGGTTGGAACCAAAGATCTCAAATTTGGACTCATCAGACCAAAGCACAGATTTCCACTGGTCTAATGTCCATTCCTTCTGTTCTTTAGCCCAAACAAGTCTCTTCTGCTTGTTGCCTGTCCTTAGCAGTGGTTTCCTAGCAGCTATTTTACCATGAAGGCTCCTCTTAACAGTTGTTGAAGAGATGTGTCTGCTGCTAGAACTCTGTGTGGCATTGACCTGGTCTCTAATCTGAGTTGCTGTTAACCTGCGATTTCTGAGGCTGGTGACTCGGATAAACTTATCCTCAGAAGCAGAGGTGACTCTTGGTCTTCCTTTCCTGGGGCGGTCCTCATGTGAGCCAGTTTCTTTGTAGCGCTTGATGGTTTTTGCAACTGCACTTGGGGACACTTTCAAAGTTTTCCCAATTTTTCGGACTGACTGACCTTCATTTCTTAAAGTAATGATGGCCACTCATTTTTCTTTACTTAGCTGCTTTTTTCTTGCCATAATACAAATTCTAACAGTCTATTCAGTAGGACTATCAGCTGTGTATCCACCAGACTTCTGCACAACATAACTGATGGTCCCAACCCCATTTATAAGGCAAGAAATCCCACTTATTAAACCTGACAGGGCACACCTGTGAAGTGAAGACCATTTCCGGTGACTACCTCTTGAAGCTCATCAAGAGAATGCCAAGAGTGTGCAAAGCAGTCATCAAAGCAAAAGGTGGCTACTTTGAAGAACCTAAAATATAAGACATATTTTCAGTTGTTTCACACTTTTTTGTTAAGTATATAATTCCACATGTGTTAATTCATAGTTTTGTTGCCTTCAGTGTGAATGTACAATTTTCATAGTCATGAAAATACAGAAAAATCTTTAAATAAGAAGGTGTGTCCAAACTTTTGGTCTGTACTGTATCTATCAACGTCAATGGCTGCCCACTCTCCCCAGTTTCACAAGCTCGCTGCCTCGGGGTAAACCTGGACTCTGATCTCTCCTTCAGACCACATAACCAAGCCCTGTCCTCGTCCTGCCGACTCCAACTCAAAAATATCTCCCGGATCCGCACATTCCTCAAAGACGAATCTGCAAAAACTCTAGTGCAAGCCCTCATCATCTCCCACCTCGACTACTGCAACCTCCTGCTCTGTGACCTCCTCTCTAACACTCTCGCATTCCTCCAATCTGTCCTAAACTGTGGTGCCCGACTAATCCACCTGTCCCCCCGCTATTCCCTGGCCTCTCCTCTCTGTCAATCCCTTCACTGGCTCCCCATTGCCCAGAGACTCCAGTTCAAAACCCTAACCATGGCATTCAAAGCCATCCACAACCTGTCTCCTCCATACATCTATGACCTAGTCTCCCAATACACACCTGCACGCAACCTCAAATCCTCACAAGATCTCCTTCTCTACTCCCCTCTTATCTCCTCTTCCCACAATCGCATACAAGATTTCTCCCGTGCTTCCCCCCTACTCTGGAACTCTCTACCCCAACACATCAGACTCTCGCCTACCATGGAAACCTTTTAAAGGAACCTGAAGACCCACCTCTTCCGACAAGCCTACAACCTGCAGTAACCCTCGCTCCACCATACCGCTGCACGACCAGCTCTACCATCACCTACTGTATCCTCACCCATTCCTTGTAGACTGTCAGCCCTCGCGGGCAGGGTCCTGGCTCCTCCTGTACCAGTTGCCGTCACATTTTGTTCAAGATTATTGCAATTGTTCTTGTATGTATACCCCTTTTTCACATGCGAAGCGCCATGGAATAAATGGTGCCATAATAATAAATAATAATAACATAACAAATACCAGAACATGAAAAAAGAAAAACCGCAAACAATAAATCTGAACCTAGGATTTCATTGTAGATTTTTTTTTATATATACAGTTGAAACCAGAAGTTTACATACACTATATAAAAAGAAACATCTGCATGTTTTTCTCAATATCTGACATGAAATCAGAATAAACCTTTCCCATTTTAGGTCAATTAGGATTACCATAATTTTTAATATCTGCCAAATGCCAGAATAATGAGAGAGAGAACATTTAAGGCATTTTTATTACTTACTGCAAAGTCAAAAGTTTACATACACTAAGATTACTTTGCCTTTAAGCAATTCTGGACTGCCCATATGATGATGGTGCCATGTGTTTGGAAGCTTCTGATAGGATTTATGGCAACATCTGAGTTAATTAGAGGCACACTTGTGGATGTATCTTAATGCACACTTGAAACACACTGCTTCTTTGTGTAGCATCATGGGAAAGTCTAAAGAAATCAGCCAATATATCAGGAAGAGAATTGTGGACTTGCACAAGTCTGGCTCATCCTTTGGTACAATTTCAAGATACCTGAATGTGCCTTGTTCATCTGTACAAACAATTATGCGCAAGTACAAACAAGATGGGAATGTCCAGCCATTATGCCGCTCAGGAAGGAGACGGGTTCTGTGTCCCAGAGATGAACGTGACATGTGCATATCAACCCAAGGACAAAAGCAAAAGACATTGTGAAGATTATGGCAGGAGCTGGTAAGATTGTGTCAATATCCACAGTGAAACGAGTACTGTATCAACATGGGCTGAAAGGCCACTCTGCCAGGAAGAAGCCATTACTACAAAAGAAACACAGAAAAGCCAGATTAATGCTTGCAAATGCACACAGGAACAAAGACTTTAATATTTGGAGACATGTCCTGTGGTCTGATGAAACTAAAATTGAACTTTTTGGCCATAATGACCATTGTTACATTTGGAGGAAAAAGGGAGAAGCTTGGAAGCCAAGAACACCATCCCAACTGTGAAATACTGTTGTGGCAGCATCATGTTGTGGGGTTGTTTTGCTGCAGGAGGGACTGGTGCATTTCACAAAATAGATGGCATCATGAGAAAAGAAGATTATGTGGCAATACTGAAGCAACATCTCAAGACATCAGCCAGGAAGTTAACGCTTGGGCGGAAATAGGTCTTCCCAATGGACAATGACCCGAAGCATACTGACAAAGTGGCTCAAGGATGACAAAGTCAATGTTTTGGAGTGGCCATCACAAAGCCCTGATCTCAATCCTATTGAAAATTTATGGGCAAAGTTGAAAAGGCAGGTGCGAGCAAGGCGACCTCCAAACCTGGATCAGTTACACCAGTTTTGTCAGGCTTAATGGGCCCAAATTCTGACCAACTATTGTGAGAAGCTTGTGGAAGGATATCCCAAACATTTCACGTATTGAAGGCATTTACTGAACATTTCAGTAGACCAACATTTTGGATTTTAAAATAATTTTTCAAGCTGTTGTTATAAAGTATTCTAATTTAATGAGATAATGACTTTTGTGTTTTCATTGGCTGTAAGCCATAATCATCAACAGATCACTCTGTTTGTAATGACTCTATATGTGTTTCACTTTTTGTATCGAAGAACTGAAATAAATTAACTTTTTGATGATATTCTAATTTAGTGAGATGCACCTGTATCTACCCCAAAATGGCATCATGAGCACGCCATGCAAAAAACAAGGCCTCACACAGCCTCATCAATGGAAAAACAAAAACATTATGGGTCTTGGAAAATGATGGCAGAAAACAAATTTTTTTTTTTTTTTTTTTTACAAACCCCTGAAAAAAAAGCTAATCATGCTTCCAGGTCAACTTTACAATCATCACCGTAAAAAAAAAAACAAACAAACAACTATGGCGAAATTTTATGTGTTTCTCACCATTTCATCCCACTTGAAAAAAAATTTCATTCTTCAGTACATTCTATGGTAAAATGAATGGTGTCACGCAAAACTACAACTTGTACCCCAAAAAACAAGACCTTATATAGCTGGAGAGGAAAAAGAAAGGTAGAAATAAATTAAAGCACAAAAATTTAAAATTGCCCGGGCATTAAGGGGTTGCTGTATAATTACATAAAACTGCGTGTGTATTCAGTGTGTAAATTAACTACGTTACTTATTACAAGTGATGATTTTTCTGTGATTGCGGTGTACTAACCAGCTAGGATTGGACGTTATGCAACCCTCCTCTTGATGCACTTGCCTTGTTCTATTTTCGGGAACATGTATCATGTTATTTTTATTGCCTAATGTTAAAGCACTGCAGGTATGCGCCTAATATATCTGTATGCCGATACATTTGGATACATCCCGAACACTGAAAAGTATAATTTTATGCTATTTTATATTGAAACATTTACAACCATATAATGGGAAGTGGGTTATAAGGATGATTTACAGATTTGATGCAGAATAGGAACACTTGAGAGGCCGTGCCCCAGCCACAGTCCCTCCACTGACAGCGCCCCCGGTGTAACCACTTTGTTAGTGCCATCAGTGACCACATGAAAGTGTTTTCCCATTATTTAAAACATAATGGCTTATCCTTAGGATACAGCATCAATACTAGATTGATGTGGGTAACACTCTTGGACAGCCACATCTCCGTACTTTTATTAGCAGCTGTCTCCGGCATTACAGTGATATCCTATTTTAAAGGATATGGACATGTTTTTTTTAACATAAATACATTTATTTTTACTTTAAAAATAATTTTTGCAATTGTGTTTCAGTAAAAATTTGGCACCTTACGGCTTCTCCAGCCTCTGTGTTGCATTTTCTATTGGCGGCAAAACTTAGCCCGACCTCGTTCTGATGGTAGAGTTTATAAAGCCGGTTTTAAACATTGTTTTTTTTCTCATATGCAAAAAATTCTCCCAATTTCTTTTTGGAGTGTACTTGGCCTATTTTTGGTTCATGTGTCTGTTTTTACAATCCTTGTTGCATTTGTTTTTCTCATATAGAAAAAAAAAATCGTAGCTTCTTTTACCCATTATTATTATTATTTAGCGGCCTTCATCTCGATCTCAAGCCATGGCGACTTGATGGATGATCGATCTGTAGGAAGATCGATCTTGTGCAAGCCTAGATAGGTCTAACAGGGTCTTCACTGTTATCTTAATAGTATTAAACCATTGGGTTGCTGGTCTTCCTCTTCGCCTTCTCCATCTGTGCTATCCATTATTTTATTTTTTTTAATTGCACTGACGAGTTTGATCTGCAACTCGGATCAAAGTAGGACATGTCTCCATTTTTATTTTTTTGCAGACAGTTGGTCCACAAAAACAAAAGACATGTGAAATGGCACATTCACTGTAAGGCGTCTCTGATGTGTCCACAAAAAATAATGGATAGCACACGTACCCAAACAACTGGTGTGTGAAATCGGCTTTACTCTTATCTTTCTTCTTCTTCTGAGCTCTTCTCAGACAATTTATGAACACAATTTTTAAGCTCAACTTTTATGTGGTTATAAATCAGCTGATAGGCGCTCAAAAGAAGGAAGATAATAGTTATGAAGACTCCCGTAAGAATGAGCTCGCTAACAGAGGTGACAGGTGTCAGACTCCACCGGATCTAATATTCATGACCTATCTGTTAGAACCCTCCTGTTTGTTTTTTTCCATCTTGTGTTTTGCGGTCACATGACCATCTGCCTTTATATTCCTGCTCCGCCCTTTTCGCTGTGCTGGACTTCAGTGTTTGACTGTTTCTTTAGCCAGGTGCTTTGGGGCCTTTCTCTATCAGTTCGCTTGGTCCTTCTGGGACCTCTAGTACCTTTTTGTCAGTTTGTCTTTTTGTGTTCTGCAACAACTTCTCTGTTTACGAGGTGTCCCATTTTTGTCCCAGTCCTTAGTTCTTTTAGGGACCCCTCCCCTTATGCTATAGGTCTTCCTTCAGACTAGCCGAGGACAAAGGCGGGTCTGTTCGCTAGGAACAGGCAGCCCGCTACATCATAGGGATTCAGCTTAGTCTTACTGTAGGGACAGCTTTCCCCTATCTTTCCTTAGTACTTGTTGCAGATCATAACAGTAAGTCCAGCCCAAAAAACTAAAAGGAAAGAAATTCGGGGATCAGTATGGTTTCCATCCAGAATTTGGCTCAACGCTTGCAGGGATTGTGTCTGGAGGTGGCCGAGCTACAGCAACACGTGAGTAGCTGTTCTGGAGCGCATTTTGTGGAACCCAAGGTAGGACTGCCTGATGTTTTCTATGGTAAACAGCGAGATTTTTTTGCCTTTAAAAATGATTGTTTGTTATATTTTCGTTTGAGACCAAGGTCCTCTGGGAATGAATCACAGCACATTGGTTTTACTATGTCACTTTTGCTCAATGAACCACAGGGGTGGGCCTTTTCTCTCCAACCTAATGATCCATGCTTAAGGTCTGTAGAAGAATTTTTTTCTGCTATGGGTCTATTATATGACGATCCTGATAGAATCTCATCTGCTGAGGCAGAACTCAGGCTTTTGAATCAGGGGTCAGGTGATGTTGAAAACTATTGCACACACTGCAGAAGATGGGCTTCAGAAGTCTTATGTAATGATCCTACTCTGAAATGTTTATTTCTTGCTGATCTGAGTGAAAGGGTTAAGGATCTGCTAATTGCATTCCCTGCACCGGAGACTCTGCAGGATGTCATGCAATTAGCTGTTCGTGTGGCCAGGAGGCTGAGGTTCAGGCTGAATGAGGTAAAGACTCCAGTAATGTCAGGTCCTAGTCCCCAGAAAATCTGCTCAGACGGCGGAGAACCGATGGAGGTTGAGGCGATGTCACTCCGCTCTCAGGAAAGAGACCGGAGGTTCGCTGAGGGATTGTGTCTTTATTGTGGTAAAGCTGACCATTTAATTAAGTATTGTGAGCTTTGTTTAAGTAAAGAAACAAAAAAGGTCAGGTACGCCCGTATTGCTTGTTTACGCTCTGCAGGAGTATTTCTTTCTGGGAGTACTACTTTGCAGGGAGATTTGATTGAATTTAAGGTATTTGTGGATTGTGGTTCAACAGTTAATGTGATTGATAAAGGGTTTTTGGAAAAATTTAACTTGAAATCCAAACCTTTGTCATCACCTATTTCTGTGATTGCAATTGATAACACTCCCTTGAAATGTATTACTCACAGGGTTGCTGCATTTCCCCTCATTATCAATGGAGTTCACCAAGAAATTTTGGACTTGGTTGTATTAGATAATTTACCCTCTCCGGTTGTTCTAGGATTGCCTTGGTTAAAACTGCACAATCCTTTACTGGACTGGTCTACTAATGTGATTAAGTCTTGGAGTCCGAAGTGCTATGATAAATGTTGTAATGGTCGCATTGCGGCTGTGGAAAAAGGGGAATTACCGGTACCTATTCAAGATTTTTGGAGGGTTTTTTCGGAGGAGGAGTCTCAAGTTTTACCTCCTCATAGGGATTATGTGTTACGGATCCGGGTGGTGGAACCTCTGTGCTGCTGTGCAAGGAGGGACCAGAGGGGCGTAACTAAGTATCAACTCGGACTGACCAAGGTCGCACGGCGGCTCAATTGACTCCGTGAACCAGGGAAGGACCGAGCTGAGGGACCAGGTGCTACTCTGGACCAGTCCTTGTATGAGAGCAGGTGACTCCCATGGGTCAGAAGGCAGGGACTGACCGGTACAGCAGATGAGCATGGCAGGCAGGCTGACGGGTGATCCGGGAAGACGGACTGGCAGACACCAGGGGTAACTGGCAGGAGCCTCCAGGTAGGCTGGCTGGTAGGCACAACAGGTAACTGGTACGTTCCCCGGGTAGGCAGGCAAACCTGGCCCATAGACAGACTGGCGGGTTTGAACCGTAGGCAGACCGTCGGGCTGGAGAGTGTACTTAGCTGGTGGAGACAGGTAGTCAGGCTGGCGGACTGGACTGGTAGTCAGGCTGGCGGACTAGACTGGTAGTCAGGCTGGCGGGCTGGACTGGTAGTCAGGCTGGCGGGCTGGACTGGTAGTCAGGCTGGTGGACTGGACTGGTAGTCAGGCTGGTGGACTGGACTGGTAGGCTGGCGGACTGGACTGGTAGTCAGGCTGGCGGACTGGACTGATAGGCTGGCGGACTGGACTGGTAGTCAGGCTGGCGGACTGGACTGGTAGTCAGACTACAAAGAAAAAACCTGAAGGTCTGAACTGAAGCGTAAGTTGATGTGCATGCAAAATGTAAATGCATATTCACACAAGGCCATTAAACAGAGAGAAACCAAAGACAAGAAAAATACCCAAATAACTGAAAGTAAATGTATAAATCGCACAGTGGAAAAATAATAAATAATAACGGGTATTTAGTTAACAAAATTTTGATCAAAATAATGTGAAAGCCATCCCGCCACTTCACGGCAACCCTTATGGGACAGTCCTAACTCTAATATTAAAAACCTTACCATTTGTCAAGTGACATACATATGGACAAGGGCAGAGAGACTGGATCCCTGGTGTAAGCATAAAGACGAAGCAGAATGAGCGTCTCAGCCCAGACAAAGGGCGGCCACACCCTTTTATATGCACTAAAGCATACCGACTGCAAAGGTCTTTATGCTTACACCAGGGATCCAGTCTCTCTGCCCTTGTCCATATGTATGTCACTTGACAAATGGTAAGGTTTTTAATATTAGAGTTAGGACTGTCCCATAAGGGTTGCCGTGAAGTGGCGTGATGGCTTTCACATTATTTTGATCAAAATTATATTAACTAAATACCCTTTATTATTTATTATTTTTGCACTGTGCGATTTATACATTTACTTTCAGTTATTTGGGTATTTTTCTTGTCTTTGGTTTCTCTCTGGTAGTCAGACTAGCAGCAGGACCTGAGGGCTGAAGCAGAGTTAGAACACAGAGCTACAACCTTGCATGGGCACCTCCATTTTGGAGGAGGTGCCTTTTATTTGAGAGGTCCTCCAGCCATTGGCCGGGGACTCCTTAGGACGGCGCGCGCAGCCCCTTTAAGAGGGAGGGAGCGCGCGCGCCCTAAGCACAGTGCTCGGGAAGCTGCGCGCGCCGGCAGCAGGAGGGCCGGAAGACACCGGGCCAGGAGCGCGGCGGTAAGGGGGACGGCGTCTCTGCCTGTCAGGGGGCAGAGACGCCGATGCTACAGTACCCCCCCTTTATGCCCCCTCTTTTTTAGGCCAGAAAAAAAAGTTTTAAGAAGAAGCGGGGCGTGGATATTCTACCTGGGTTCCCAAGTTCTTTCCTCTGGGCCAAACCCCTTCCAATCCATCAGAAAAAAGGTTTTTCCTCTTACCCTCTTGGTGGCCAGAATGTTCTCTACCTCATAGACATCCTCAGCGGAGACCAGAGCTGGGGAGGTACCTGGATCGTCGGAAAAAGAATTAAGAACAACCGGTTTGAGGAGAGATACGTGGAAGGAGTTGGGAATCCGTAAGGTGGCCGGGAGTTTTAACTTGTAGGCCACTGGGTTGATTTGCTTGAGGACTTCAAATGGACCGATGAACCGTGGACCCAACTTATAGGAGAGTATCCCGGACGGAATTGAGGCGGATCTAGACGTCTCTTATCAGCATGTCTCTTCATCCGCTCGGAGGATTGAAGAAGTGCGGATCTAGTGTCCTCCCAAATGGTGGAAAATTCGCTGACCAGAGACTCTGCGGCAGGATTGTCCACTGAAGAGGAGACGGGAAACGGAATCCGGGGGTGTTGACCGTAGACCACAAAGAAAGGGGACTTGGAAGAAGATTCGCTCTCATGGTTATTATAGGAGAACTCGGCCCATGGTAGGAGCTCTACCCAATCAGTATGGTGAGCGTTGACGAAGTGCCGGAGGAAGCTAGTAAGGATCTGGTTGATACGTTCCACTTAGCCATTGGACTGAGGATGATAAGCAGAGGAGAAATCCAGGGTGACATCCAACAGCTTACACGTAGCTCTCCAGAAGCACGAAGTGAACTGGACCCCTCGATCAGACACAATGTGAAGGGGTAGGCCATGGAGACGAAAGATGTGATGGATGAAGTCCTTAGCCAGCACAGATGCAGACGGGAGACCAGGCAGAGGGATAAAGTGGGCTATTTTAGAAAAGCAGTCAGCGACCACGCAAATGACAGTACAACCGGCAGAAACAGGGAGATCAGTAATAAAGTCCATAGCAATGTGTTGCTACGGGGCAGCAGGTACGGGAAGAGGCAGGAGGCGACCGGCTGGAAGTTGACCATAGACCACGAAGAATGGGGATTTAGAAGTAGATTCGCCCTCATGGTTGTTGTAGGAGAATTCAGCCCATGGTAGGAGCTCCACCGAATCGGTATTGTGAGCGTTAACAAAGTGCCGGAGGTAGCTGGTAAGGATTTGGTTGATACGTTCCACTTGGCCATTGGACTGTGGATGGTAAGCAGAGGAGAAATCCAGGGTGACATCCAGTAGCTTACAGGTAGCTCTCCAGAAACGTGAGGTGAACTGAACCCCTCGATCCGACACAATGTGGAGGGGTAGGCCATGGAGACGGAAGATATGACGGAAGAAATCCTTGGCCAGCTCCGATACAGACGGGAGACCAGGCAGAGGGATGAAATGGGCCATCTTAGAGAAGCGGTCGGCGACCACCCAAATGACTGAACAACCGGCAGAAACAGGGAGATCAGTAATAAAGTCCATGGCAATGTGCTGCCACGGGGCAGCAGGTATGGGAAGAGGCAGGAGGCGACCGGCTGGAAGATGTCTGAGAACTTTGTTGCGGGCATAGGACGAACAGGCCGAGACGAAGTCTACCACATCCTTGCGCAGGGTAGGCCACCAGTAATGCCGGGTAATGAGTAGGAAGGTCTTCTTTTGGCCAGCATGGCCGGCTAGTTTAGATGAATGACCCCAGTGAAGAACCTTCTCACGATCTGGTACCGCTACAAACGTCTTACCGGGTGGAAGACGAGTCAGAACCAAGGGGGCCACATTCATCACTTTGGAGGGGTCGATGATGTGCATAGGCTCCTCCTCTTGATCGGAGGACAGGAAGGATCAGGACAAGGCATCGGCTTTGACATTTTTGTCCGCCGGGCGGAAATGTAGGACGAAGTCGAAGCGGGCGAAGAACAAAGACCACCGGGCCTGACGCGGATTGAGTCTTTGAGCATTCTGGAGATATGCCAGGTTTTTGTGATCCGTATAGATGATCACCAGGTATAGAGCCCCTTCAAGCAGGTAACGCCACTCCTCCAGCGCCAATTTAATGGCTAACAGTTCTCGGTCTCCTATGGAGTAGTTGCGCTCAGACGAGGAGAAGAGTTTGGAGAAGAAGCCGTAGGTTACCATTCTCCCGGATGAAGACTTTTGGGTGAGCACCGCTCCGGCTCCAGAGGAGGAAGCATCAACCTCCAGGTAGAACTGTTTGTTGCAGTCCGGACGGTGCAGCACTGGGGCAGAGGAGAAGGCTTGTTTTAAGGAAAGGAAGGCCTCCTCAGCTTCGGGCGACCATTCCTTGGGATTTGCTCCCTTATGGGTGAGCGCAGATATGGGAGCAGTCCGGGAAGAGAAGTGCGGGATGAAGAGACGATAGTAGTTGGCAAAGCCCAGGAATTGCTGAATCGCCTTCAACCCCTCCGGACGGGGCCACTTTAGGACAGCAGAGAGCTTCTCGGGATCCATTCGTAGGCCTGTCTGGGAGATAACATAGCCCAGGAATGGAAGAGAGGTCTGCTCGAAGAGGCACTTCTCGAATTTTGCACAGAGGTGATTCTGCTTGAGCCTAAGCAGGACCTGACGAACATCCCTCCGGTGTGTGGGAAGATCCGGAGAGAAGACCAAGATATCGTCCAGGTACACCACCACGCAAGAGTAAAGAAGATCATGGAAGATGTCGTTGACCAATTCTTGGAAGAAGGCAGGAGCATTGCAGAGACCGAAGGGCATCACACGGTATTCATAGTGACCGTCCTGGGTATTGAATGCCGTCTTCCACTCGCCTCCTTGACGGATTCGGACCAGGTTATACGCCCCACGTAAATCTAGCTTGGTAAAGATCCTAGCTCCTTAAGATGGTCAAACAACTCGGAGATGAGCGACAAGGGGTATTTGTTTTTTACCGTGATTTGGTTGAGTCCTCTATAGTCAATACAGGGGCGTAATGAACCATCTTTCTTCTTGACGAAGAAGAATCCGGCTCCAGCCGGGGAGGTAGATTTCCGGATGAATCCCCTGGCCAGATTCTCCTCGATGTACTCCGACATGGCCCAGGTTTCGGCCGACGACAACGGGTAAATACGCCCACAGGGTGGAGTGGCTCCGGGTACCAGGTCGATCGGGCAATCATATGGCCTATGAGGTGGCAGTGTCTCTGCTTCCTTTTTACCGAAGACATCTGCATAGGACCAGTAAGGTGCCAGTAGACCGGGTAAATTAGCCGGGGTAGGTGGAGGACGAGCCGGGCGAACCGGAACCAGGCAGGTCCTATGGCAATCCTGCCCCCACCGGAGTACTTCACCGGATTGCCAGTTCAGCACGGGTTCATGTGTCTGGAGCCAGGGTAGACCTAGCAATAGGGAGTGAGAGAGTCTGGACAGCACATGGAAGGAGAACTTCTCAGAGTGCAGCATTCCCACCTGCAGGTTTATGGGTTCAGTGACGAGCAGGATGGTCACCGGAAGGAGTCTTCCATCCACAGAGGCGACTGACAATGGTTCAGCCAGAGGTTTGGTGGGAATCCGGTATCTCTCTACCAGGGACTGGGAAATGAGGTTTCCAGCAGCTCCAGAATCCAGGTGAGCAATTTCAAAGTGACGGTTCTCTCCCCAGGAGATAGAGACAGACAAATTTAGGGACAGAGAGGGCTTACTTTTACCTAGGACGACCTCTCCGAGCGGTCCTAGACACTGGAGTTTCCCGGCTTCTCCGGGCAGGAATGAAGTGCTCCTTACTGCCACAATACAAAACAGCTCCCCTCGACTCGGCGTGACTCTTGGCGAGATTTGATCATCTTGGTCTGGTCGATCTGCATAGGTTCAGGCGAGTGCACCCAGGGAGTGACTGGTTGAGAGGCAGGTGTCTGGAAAGTAGGAGCAAGGCGAGGAAACTTTCTCTCCTGGGTAGTCTCTTTGGTACGTTCTTGGAAACGGATGTCAATCCGGGTAGCTAGTGACACCAGGTCATCCAGGGTGGTAGGAATGTCCCGACCGGTTAAATCGTCCTTAATCCGACCGGAAAGACCATCCCAGAAGACGGACACCAGAGCCTCGTTGTCCCAGGCAAGCTCAGAAGCGAGGTTACGGAACCGTATGGCATATTGGCCCACGGTGAGACTCTCTTGGCGGAGACGTACCAGAGAGGAGGCTGAAGAGGATTTTCGTCCTGGTTCATCGAAGACTTTCCGGAAAGCAGCGAGGAAAGACGATAGGTCGGACACCAGGGGATCCCCTCTCTCCCACAGGGGATTTAGCCATGCCAGTGCTTCCCCAGTGAGATGGGACATGATGAATGCCACTTTGGCCCGGTCAGAGATGAACTGATGTGCCAAGAGTTCAAAGTGCAGGGTGCACTGGTTTATGAAACCTCGAGCTAAAGCGGGGTCGCCAGCAAAACGTGGAGGTGCCGAGAGCCGGGGTCCATAGCCGGACGCCATAATAGGACTAGGTTGTGGTGCCGCGGAAGCAGGCGCTGCTTGACCAGAGACGGACACAGACGGATCGGACAATGCGCCTAGGCGAGATTTAACAGACCGCAGGAAGGACAGGACCGACTCCTGTTGAGCCCTCTGACGTAAGACCTCCTGGTGCAGGTCGGAGATTGTGGGGGTCTGGGGGCCACCGGGTTCCATGGCCCGAGCAAACTGTTACGGGTCCGGGAGGTGGAACCTCTGTGCTACGGTGCAAGGAGGGACCCAGAGGGGCGTTACCAAGTATCAACTCGGACCGACCCTGGTCGTACGGCGGCTAACGACTCCTTGACCAGGGAGGGACCGAGCAGAGGGACCAGGTGCTACTCTGGGGACGACCTTGTAAGGGAGCAGGTGACTCCCACGGTACAGATGGCAGGGACTGACCGGATTAGCAGGTAGCCACAGCAGGCAGGCTGGCAAGCAGAAGCCTCCAGGTAGGCTATCAGGTAGACACAGCAAGTGACGGCAGGAGTCACTAGGTGGGCTGGTAGGTGGTCACGGCAAGTGACGGCAGGAGTCTCTAGGTGGGCTGGCAGGTGGTCACGGCAAGTGACCGCAGGAGCCTCCGGGTAGGCACGGCAGGTAACAAGCGGGTAACAGGCAGGTCACAGGCAAGTACTCCCAGGTGAGCGGGCTGGCAGGCACGGCAGGTAACAGGCAGGCAACAGGCAAGTGCTCCCAGGTGAGCGGACTGGCAGGCATGGCAGGTAACAGGCAGGCTACAGGCAAGTGCTCCCAAGTGAGCTTGCTGGCAGGCACAGCAGGTAACAGGCAGGAAACAGGCTGGCAGGCAGGACTGGTAGTCAGGCTAGCAGTGGGACCTGAGGGCTGAAGCAGAGGTAAGAAACACTGTGCAACAACTTTTGCTCGGGCACCTCCATTTTGGAGGAGGTGCCTTATATATGGGAGGACCCTCGGCTATTTGCCGGGGACTCCTTAGGACGGCGCGCGCGGCCCCTTTAAGAGGGAGTGAGCGCGTGCGCGCCCTAAGCACAGTGCCCGGGGAGCTGCGCACGCCGGCAGCAGGAAGAGGAGCGCTAGAGAACGCAGAGCAGGGAGCGCGGGAAGCGAGGAGGTGAGTGGGATGGCGTCTCTGCCTGGCAGGGGGCAGAGACGCCGATGCTAAATAGAGACGGATAAAGTCAAGAACGGAGAGGATTTACTCTTGCCTAGGACGACCTCTCCGAGCCGTCCTACACACTGGAGTTTCCGGGCTGGAACGGATAAGGTGCTCCTTACTACCACAGTAGAAACAGCTCCCCTCGGCTCGGCGTGTTTCTTGGCAAGATTTGACCATCTTGGTTTGGTCGATCTGCATAGGTTCGGGCGAGTGTCCCCGGGGAGTTGCTGGTTGGGAAGCAGGTTTCTGGAAAACAGGAGCAAGACGAGAAAATCTTCTCTCCCGGGTAGTCTCCTTAGCACGTTCTAGAAAACGGATGTCAATCCGGGTAGCTAGAGACACCAGGTCATCCAGGGTGGTAGGAATGTCCTGGCCGGCTAACTCGTCCTTAATCCGACCGGAAAGACCCTCCCAGAAGGTGGACACCAGGGCCTCGTCCCAGGCAAGCTCAGAAGTGAGGGTACGGAACTGTATGGCATACTGGCATACTGGCCCACGGTGAGACTCCCTTGGCGGAGACAGAGCAATGAGGAGGCAGTAGAAATCCTTCGTCCGGGTTCATCGGAGACCTTCCAGAAGGCAGTGAGGAAAGCTGGAAGATCGGACACCAGGGAATCCCCTCTCTCCCATAGAGGGTTTAGCCATGCCAATGCTTCCCCGTTGAGGTGAGACATGATGAGCGCCACCTTGGCCCGGTCGGAGGGAAACTGATGTGCCAGAAGTTCAAAGTGCAGCGTGCACTGGTTCAGAAAACCCCGACATAAGACAAGGTCAACTCCAAAACGAGGAGGCGCAGAAAGCCGGGGTCCTAGGCTGGATGCCGTGGTATTGGTAGGCAGCGGCGCCGCCAGAGTGGGTGTTGCTCGGCTCGAGGCGGACACAGGTGGGACAGACAGCGTGTCCAGGCGAGAGTTGACAGACCGCAGGTAGGTCAGGATGGTTTCCTGTTGGGATCTCTGACGAGAAACCTCCTGGTACAGGTCAGCAAGCGAAGAGGCCTGGGGGCCACCGGGTTCCATGGCCCGTGCAAACTGTTACCGATCCGGGTGGTGGAACCTCTGTGCTGCGGTGCAAGGAGGGACCAGAGGGGCGTAACTAGGTATCAACTTGGACTGACCAAGGTCGCACGGCGGCTCAATCGACTCCGTGAATCAGGGAGGGACCGAGCAAAGGGACCAGGTGCTACTCTGGGCCTGTCCTTGTATGAGAGCAGGTGACTCCCATGGGTAACTGGCAGGAGCCTCCCGGTAGGCACGGCAGGTAACTGGCAGGAGCCTCCAGGTAGGCTGACAGATAGGCACGACTGGTAACTGGCAGGAGCCTCCAGGTAGGCTGCAAGCCAGGCCCATAAACACACTGGCAGGTTTGGATCGTAGGCAGACCGTCGGGCTGGAGAGTACTCTTGGCTGGCAGAGACAGGTAGTCAGGCTGGCGGACAGGACTGGTAGTCAGGCTGGTGGACTGGACTCGTAGTCAGACTGGCGGACTGGACTGGTAGTCAGGCTGGCGGACTGGACTGGTAGTCAGGCTGGCGGACTGGACTGATAGTCAGACTAGCAGCGGGACCTGAGGGCTGAAGCAGAGTTTAGGACACAAAGCTACAACCTTGCACGGGCACCTCCATTTTGGAGGAAGTGCCTTTTATATGAGATGTCCTCCGGCGATTGGCCGGGGACTCCTTAGGATGGCGCGCACGGCCCCTTTAAGAGGGAGGGAGCGTGCGCTCCCTAAGCTCAGTGCCCGGGAAGCTGCGCGCGCCCGCAGCTGCAGGAGCGCCGGGGGACGCCGGGCGGGGAGCGCGACGGTAAGAGGGACGGCGTCTCTGCCTGTCAGGGGGCAGAGACGCCGATACTACAGTTTGAAATGTAATTAAGAAATATCAGTTACCAGGAACAGTGGAGGTCAAGATAAGGTCTGGAAGACAAAGCAAAATTTCAGTGAGAGCTGCTCGTAGGATTGCTAGACAGGCAAATCAGAACCCCCGCTTGACTGCAAAAGACCTTCAGAAAGATATAGCAGACTCTGGAGTTGTGGTACATTGTTCTACTGTTCAGAGCCACTTGCACAAATATGGCCTTCATGGAAGAGTCATAAGAAGAAAACCTCTCCTGCGTCCTCACCATCAAATTCAGCATCAGAAGTATGCAAAAAAAATCTAAACAACAAGCCTGATAGATTTTGGAAACAAGTCCTATGGACCGATGAGGTAAAATAGAAATCTTTGGCCACAATGAGCAAAGGTATGTGTAGAGAAAAAAGGACACAGAATTTCAGGAAAAGAACATCTCGCCAACCATTAAGCATGGGGGTGGATCAATCATGCTTTGGGGTTGTGTTACAGCCCATGGCACGGGAAACATTTCACAGGTAGAGGGAAGAATGGATTCAATCACATTTCAACAAATTCTTGATGCAAACATAACACCATCTGTAAAAAAGTTAAAGTTGAAAAGAGGATGGCTTCTACAAATGGATAATGATCCTATACACACGTCGTCAAATTCCACAATAAATGAGCTCAAAAGGAGCAAGCTGAAGGTTTTACAATGGCCCTCACAGTCCCCTGATCTGAACACCATTGAAAATCTATGGCTAGAGCTCAAAATAGCAGTGGATGCAAGACGCCCCAGGAATCTCACAGAACTGGAAGAATGGGTGAAAATCCCTCAAACAAGAATTGAAAGACTCTTGTCTGGCTGCAAAAAGCGATTACAGCCTGTGATACTTGCAAAAGAGGGTACTACTAGGTATTAACCATGCAGGGTGCCCAAAGTTTTTCATCTGCCCATTTTCCGTTTTGTAATTTTTAAAATGTAAAATATGAAAATATATATATTTTTTTGCCTAAAATACAAAGGAAATGTGTCATTTTTAACTTTAGGCCTTTTAGTGATCATTTCATCTTCAACTTGCTTAACTGTTCACAATAAGGCTGTGTGCCCACGATGCATTTTTTAAGCGTTTCTGCAGCGGCAATTCTGCTGCAGAAACGCTTAAAAAACGCTTGGTAGAAGGCCTGCCATGTTCACCAATGATAATCCGCATGTGCTGTTCACATGCTGCGGAAATTTCCGCTGCGGATTATCATTGCGGAAAAAACGCAGCACTACCAATTATTTTGCGGAAGCGCTGCGTTTTCGCCGCCATTGACTTGCATTGGAACGCATGTAATCCGCATCACTGGATTTGTACATGCGGATTACAAGCGTTTCAATGTGCAGATGGTACCCGGGTCTGGAGAAGAGGAGATTCTCCTCCGGACCCGGGTACCATAGAGCCAGTAAAAAAAAAGAATAAAATAAAAAATAAACATTATACTTACCTTCTGAGGGCCCCCGGTGTCTTTGTCCTGGCTTGCTGGCAGATCGCGGTGAACTCAAGGATCTGCCATGACGTCATTTAGACATGTCACGCGACCGCTGACGTCGGCAGGTCCTTTCAGTGTACCGCGAGCTGCAGGCAAGCCGAGACTCATCGAATAAAGACTGCGGGGGCCATCAGAAGGTAAGTATATATTTATTTTTTATTTTTTAACATTCTTTCGGTCACACTATATAAATCCATGCCGTTTGCATGGATTTATATAGTGTGACCAAGTTGTCAAGCACTTTCCAAGTGAGGCTAAAATCGCTTGGAAAGCGCTTGTCAACCCGCATGCGGAAATGCAAGTGAAGAACGCTTCACATCCGCATGTCCCTGGCAGGAAAACGCATGTACAATCCGCATGTACAATCCGCATGTACAAACCGCATGCGTTTTTTCTGCCAGGGAGATGCAGAAACGCTCAGGAAAAAATCCAGAGCATTTCTGCATCGTGGCCACATAGCCTAACAGTAATTTTGACCAGGGGTCCCCAAACTTTTACATGCCATTGTAAATAGATTTGCAGCTGGCTCCCCTTAGGGATGGATGTCACTAGTCTTTGCTGCCTGCTCCGTCGGAACTGCCGGAGACGTATACGCACCTCTGCTTCATTCAGAGCAAGACTGCAGAGCCTCATTTTCAGGGCTCAGGATCGCTGGGGGTTCAAGTGGTCGGACCCCTAATGATAAAGTTGTTTCCTATCCCATGAATAGGGGATAACTTGACTTTTGAGGGAATATCCCTTTAAAACTATTCATGTTCATGACAAAAATCTCATTCCCGTTATTCAGACTATTTATACATTATTCAGCTCAGTGTAATGTACAGGTTTCTTGGATATGCACAATATTGCAATTATTACGCAGGTAACATATTTCCCATACAAATATCTATTTTATTAATTACAGAATAGAAAAATATGAAACAATAAGTTATGCCCAGTACTTTACATTATAAAAAATAAATACAATTAAAGTGCTTTTTACATATACAGAAATGACCACAAAAAAAATACATTTTGTCTTGTTTCAGTGGAAAATGAAGATGACTCGAACACCAAAAATGTGATGACATAGATGTGACTAGAATAGTCCGAGACGCTGGTGCAAACACTAAAAACCCACTACGTCTAAAGGAATGTAAATCTTATACAAATAAAAGGGTTACTGGAGATTATAAAATATGAGGAAACTTGAAAGTAAAACATCCTATTAAGTAAATGTCATAAGAAGTGTTGTATCGCCCATTTGTAACCATTATGAAATTAAAGAACCTTGGTAAATATCTCTGGAAAGGATTTTATTCAAGTTCAGAGCCTTGAATTCATTCCGTTTCATACCACATTTTTTCACATTACACTCACAAACTTAAATGTATTTTATTGGGATTTTATGTGATTTACCAACACAAAGTAGCAAGTATTTGTGAAGTGTAAAGAAAATGATACATTTGTTTTCTAATTATTTTAAACATACAAATCTGAAAATTGTGACATGCATTTGTATTCAACCCCTTGACTCAATTCTTTGTAGGACCACCTTTCGCTTCAAATACTGCTGCCAGTCTTTTGGGGTCTGTCTGTACCAGCTTTGTACATCTAGAGGCTTAAATGTTTGCCCATTTCTCATTGCAAGCTAGCTTCCCTGTCCCTGCTGAAGAAAAGCATCCCAACAGCAGGATGCTGCCACCACCATGTGTGACAGTGGGGGTGGTGTTTTCAGGGTAATGTGCAATGTTAGTTTTCTGCTACACATAGCGTTTTGAATTTAGCCCAAAAAGTTCTATTTTGGTTTTTATCTGACCAGAGCACCTTCTTCCACATGCCATGTATGGGACACAGCGAGCATGTGCAAGAAGATGCTCTGGTCAGAGGAGACCAAAGTAGAACTTTGGGGGGCTAAATGCAAGACACTTTGTGTGGTGGAAAACCAACACTGCACATTACCCTGAAAACACCATACCCACTGTCAAACAAGGTGGTGGTGGCAGCATAATGCTCTAGGAAGGCTTTTCTTCAGCAGGGACAGGGAAGCTGGTCAGAGTTGATGCAGCTAAATACAGGGCAATCCTAGATGAAAACCTGTTAGAGGCTGCAAAAGACTTGAGACTGTGGTGTAGGTTTACCTTCCAGCAGGACAATGAACTGCCAGAGCTACAATGGATGGTTTAGATCAAAGTATATTCATGTGTGAACTGCGCAATCTCAGTCCAGACCGAAATCCCATTGAAAATCTGTGGCAAGACATGAAAATTGCTGTTCACAGACATCTCCATCCAATCTCACTGAGCGAGAGTGCAAACAGAAAGGGGAAAATATTTCAGCCTCTAAATGTGCAAAGCTGGTAGAGACAGACCCCAAAAGACTTGCAGCAGTAATTGCAACGAAAGGTGGTACTACAAAGTATTGACTCCGGGGCTGAATACAAATGCACCTGACAATTTTTAGATTTATAGTTTTAAAATATTTAGAAAACCAATGTATCATTTCCTTTACACAAATACTTGCTGCTTTGTGTTGGTATCACATAAAATGTGGGTGTAACGTGGGAAAGTTCACGGGGTATGAATACTTTTTCAAGGCACTGTAAATAAACCATTTTCTATTATATTAAAACCTGAACACCAGTTTACTGTTTATATAGATATAGTACTCAGAAACAGATGAGTAAAGGTGCAAAATAAGTAACGTATGTACATCATGACTCCGCCAGCAGAACAGTGAATTCCGCTCCGGAGTATAATACAGGATATAACTCAGGATCAGTAATGTAACGTATGTACACAGTGACTGCACCAGGAAAATAGTGAGTGCAGCTCTGGAGTATAATACAGGATGTAACTCAGGATCAGTACAGGATCAGTAATGTAATGTATGTACACAGTGACTGCACCAGCAGAATAGTGAGTGCAGCTCTGGAGTATAATACAGAATGTAACTCAGGATCAGTAATGTATGTACACAGTGACTGCACCAGCAGAATAGTGAGTGCAGCTCTGGAGTATAATACAGGATATAACTCAGGATCAGTACAGGATACGTAATGTATGTACACAGTGACTACACCAGCAGAATAGTGAGTGCAGCTCTGGAGTATAATACAGGATGTAACTCAGGATCAGTACAGGATCAGTAATGTAATGTATATACACAGTGACTGCACCAGCAGAATAGTGAGTGCTGCTCTGGAGTATAATACAGTAACTCAGGATAAATAATGTAATCTATGTACACAGTGACTCCACCAGGATAATAGTGAGTGCAGCTCTGGAGTATAATACAGGAGGTAACTCAGGATCAGTACAGGATACGTAATGTATGTACACAGTGACTGCACCAGCTGAATAGTGAGTGCAGCTCTGGAGTATAATTCAGGATCTGCACAGGATAAATAATCTAGATACACAGTTACTCAATGTAGATTATATCTAAATGTAAACAGTAAAATAGTGTTAAATTGGTAAAGGGTGTACACAGTCAGGTCAACCTTGCGTTGGTCATCTATGGCAATTCGGCTACTATATCCGCCAGTGGGGAGAATCGGATGGAAATTTCAGTTTGACAAGACGCAAGGGGATCATTTATGAAAACTGAACAATTGGCCACGCGGCCAGTACTAACCAATCAGTGCTGAGTTTTAACTCATTAAAGCTCAGGAAAGATTATAGTTGTTCTTTGCCCAAACGCGTTTGTCCTAGTTCTGACTACAAGGAATGCAGGAAAGATAAAAACTAAATGAACATACAGGATATAGGCACATACTTAAGTTTCAATGCACTATGTCTTGGCCACAAAGGGGCAGGGTTTATTTACATTTTGCATTAAAAGAAGTATTTCTGTCAGTTTTGGGGGGCAACTAAGGGTGTGTATTACAAATATCCCAAGATTTGGGTTTCAAATATTGGCAAGTATATAAACAATATGATAGAGGTGTGAGATTTGGTCTTTACTATTCTTTCTCTTTGCTATAGTGAGCAGTATATTTAGGCATGTTCTCTACTGAGCGTGGGGGGGATATCACTGAATGTCGGGCTTTAAGTAGTTCTCTATATTGGGTTTCATGCCGTGTCGGTGAGATTTTTTCCCGCTTGTTCTCTGGTTCTGGTGGGCAGGCTGCTTGGTCCGGTTGTCCACTGATTTGTCTTTCTTGTGAGGTTTCTGCGGTTTGCTTTCAGCCACCTTGGCAGTGGCTTCCTGGGTGGTGCTGACAGATGCTGGGTACAGGTTCTGTAACTTCAGCTGCAACCACTCCTGTCTCTGCAGCGTGTGCCTGAAATCTCCATAATTGTGCATCAGCTGCATCTCACTTACTGCTCGCCTCCTGGAAAAAATGCACACAAATTAGGGTTTTATTTTAAGAGCAGCACTTTACCTATATAGTTGGTTTTACAAGTTGCATTTTTTCTGGCAATGTTCCTAATATTTGCAGCAAAATTCATTGCAGTCAGAATTATCAAATGCAATATATATATATATATATATATATATATATATATATATATATATATATATAAGGAACCTATTTGTGTAATGCTTTAATTATGCAGACAGCAGAAGAAAGCCTCGACCCTCCAGCTGTTATAAAACGACATCAGTGTTCTGATTGCGTTATCCATTTTATTACTTTTTTTCGTTTGGATAGGTGATAATTTGCTGAGGGGGTTTTCACTGATCCCGAGAACGGGGCTATGAAGTGCTTCATTTAAATCGAGAGATGACCACACATCCATGCCCCCTGCTTGACTGAGAGCTCCTTTCCCTAAAGTCATACAGCATAGAGACTGTCAGTTCAGCAGGAAGAGGTGGTGCTGGGCTGGGAATAGAGCTGGAGTGACATAGGCTTCAGTTTTACCATAGTCGTTTCCATATCAATTAAAACACTGATATCGGGGCGTGGCCAGGACCTCAATGTGAGAGGAAGTGTGTGTGAGGAGCTCCTGCTGAGCTGAACACAATAGAGGCATAGAAGAGGCAGAGTGCCGGCATTTTCACCTCAATTACAGCACACATGGGGCCACGACGTGCTAGGACACCGGCATCCACTCCAGGGCCAGTGATAGCGACCGCACTGGACACCATTCTTCAGAAGGACTCAGCACCTCATGGCTTGGCTGGAACAGACCGGGCTGCAGCGGCCTCAGACAGAGCACAGAGGTGAGGGGAGTGGGAACCAATCTCAGCTTGCGGCCCCTGCTGATGTGGATTTGCAGGGGCACCTAACAGCAAAAAGCCGAGGCAGAGCTGTGAGAGTCGTCTCCTCTGCAAATAAGACTGTTACAGCTCACAGGAGGTGCACATCAGAGCCCCCCTTCCCCTCCTCCCCACAGACAATTGCACAGATAACAGCATGTGCTGCTGATCATCCCCAGCCCCCATCAGAAGACGGAGAGGCAGCCGGGGAGACTGAGGGAGAGGGGAATATTTTCACTGTCCATGGTAAAGGGGGTGGAGACTTGTCCTCTTCCCCTGGCTGTACTGAGGATAAATGGGGGGTTGGGAGCCTGCATCCCTGTGCCCCTGCATGGCAGAGTTACCTAGAGCATTTACCCTCCAAGACAGACTTCAAAAACCTTATAAAGGAAGTCAAGGATACCTGCAGGTCAGAGATTGCTTGTGTGAGACAAGACCTGAGGCACTTGGCAAATCGTATAGAAATACTGGAGGATGATCATAATACTACTAGAGCTCATGTAACCAAACTACAACAGGTGACCACCCAGCAAAAATCAGTGATGCAGGATATGCATGCCCACATTGAAGATCTTGATAATAGGGGAAGAAGGAGCAATATACGGGTGAGGGGTCTCCCCGAGTCGGAGGGGGTGGAGGATCTCAGAGCTATACTTCAGGAGATCTTTAACTCTATCCAGGGTGATAGTCAGCCTGCCTCAATCAAATTTGATAGAGCTCACAGAGCCTTGAAGCCAAAAGGTACTACAGCATTTCCCAGGGATGTAATATGCTGCTTGCATGACTTTGAGCTGAAAAAAAGATAATGGCCAAGGCACGGGCCCAGAAAGCCATAAAGTATAGGGGGGCAGACATCCAGCTCTTCCCGGACCTGTCTAGAATTACCCTGCAGAAGAGAAAGCATCTTAAACCTCTGCTCAGCATGCTCCTGGATAAGAAGATTCCCTATAGGTGGGGCTTCCCCTTTGCTTTAATGGCTCGCAGGGATGGGGTGTCGGCAGTGCTCCGCTCTATGGGGGATTTGGCCAAGTTTTGTGGGGACCTCCAACTAACAGCACCGAACATTCCGGAATGGGACTATCTTCTCCCCCCCCGGAGGCTCTACCTCCCGTATGGCAAAAGGTGGGGAGGCAAAGAGGGAACGACACCTCGCAGGCCTGGAGAGCAGGGCCCGCCCTCTGGAGTGCATAAGAATAACTATGGTTGACTGTAAAACCCGGAGCATAAGCGGTTTCACTTGAGGGTTTACTTTTTGTCTTTATCGCTCTTTTTCACTTACAAGCCGGTGCTCGACGTCAAGTTCTGAAATACTTATGTTTGATATTTTTCTATGCCTTAAATGAATGAAAATTTTAAAGTGTCACTTTGACAACCTGTTTATAAATGCTCAGTGGGGTTCCTTGGGTTTTGGGACAAGGATTTTGGTTATTGTTTCTCTTCTTACAGGAAGGTTTTTTTTTTTCACTTTTTCTGGACTCCCTCCAATATATTTTTCCAAAGGGTTGTTGGACAGCAAGGACATTGTGATTTCCCTTAACTGCATAGTACATTTTTGAAACTTAGTGGGCTCACCTTGTGCCACGATAACAACCCTTCTCCAAGAGTTACTCTTGGGAAAATTGTTCTGATCTGTTTTGATATTTGTACATGTTTTCTCTTAATGTTGGTTTGCTTCAGTCTGTGTCTCCCCTACATCCCACTGTCTTTCCCCTCCCTCCTTTTTACCTTTTCTTTTCCTTATCAAGAGAGCAGGGGTCATTCATGAAGCTCCATGGCAGGTCATTATGGGGCGGGAGGCTGCAACGATTGTCAGTGAGTATGATTATAAGCAGTAGTTCACCTTTTCTCACTAGCAATGGTTAAGTTGATCACTTTGAATGTAAAGGGACTTAATTCCCCTAGAAAAAGAAGGCTCACACAGCAGGAGTTGAAGGCTCAGAGAGCGGACATTGCCTTTTTACAGGAGACCCATTATGACCGGAGTGGGACGTTTAGATTTGCGGCCTATCATTACCCTTCTGCCTACTCTGCCTATAATAATAATAAAAAGGGTGGAGTGGCCATACTTATATCATCTTTATGTCCAATTCAAATCTCTAAATCTCATGAGGACCCGGCAGGTAGATTCTTGATACTGGAGGGCTTTTTTCAGGGCAAAGCAATAATATTGTACAACATTTACGCCCCAAATTCGGGCCAAATACCCTTTATTCGCAAGGTTCTAACTGCAGCCTGGGGCATTGTTGGTGGGGGAGGGACTTTAATATCCCGTTCTCAGAAATAAATGATAAGCTTGCTTTGAGGGGGAACCCGCCATCTGCTGGTTTGTCCCGATTATCATTGGAATTTAGAAAATTGATCCGGGCAAATTCCCTTTTTGATATGTGGAGAATAGATCATCCCAAAGAAAAAGCTTACACTTTTTATTCAAATCCGCATCAGACTCATACCAGAATCGATTACTTTTTTGCTAATATTGTCACACTTAGAATGCTAGAGAATGTGGAGGTGGGGTCCATAACATGGTTGGATCATGCGCCGGTAATATTAAATTTAAAGTTGGGTCTCAGTTCCTCCAGAGCCTGTCACTGGCGACTGAATGAATTTCTGGTAAAGGATCCCTGTATTCAAAAATCTTTATCAAATCATTTAACCCAGTATTTTGAACTAAATTTGGGATCTGTGCCCTCCCTTCCTATTTTGTGGGAAGCGCATAAGGCGGTAATAAGAGGGTGTTGTATTGCAGAGGGAGCGAGGCTTAAAAAAAATTCAAGGCAACTTTTCTCGAATCTTAATTCTCAGATTCGCCTTCTGGAACGTAGATTTGCCTCTTCTCCGTCGACTGGGACTCTGAGGAAGCTGTTGGCCACTAGGGACAAATTGAAGGATCTCTCCATCCGTAAAGTGGAGAAGATGCTTGTATTTTCAAAACAGAGATATTATGAAAAAGGGAACAAGGCCCATACCCTGTTGGCTAGGCAATTGCAGGATCGCTCTGTGGCCGCGGCTCCTCAGGCTCTTAGAGACGATGAGGGAACTACCCACTATGACCCGGGGGAATTGTCAAATATCTTTTATAAATTTTATAAGAAATTATATAATCTTCAGGACCCACTGGCAGGCAATCCAGAATATAGGCGATCAGAGATAGACAGCTTTTTTCGGAGGATTAGTCTGCCAGTTCTTTCAACGGAGGCACAAGATTCCCTTAACAAACAGATCACTCTTGAGGAATTAACTGACATTTTGAAAGATTTGCCCCTGGGTAAGTCACCAGGCCCGGACGGTTTGACCTATCTATATTATAAAACTTTTGTGGATATACTACTCCCCTATATGGTTGACCTTTTTAACTCCTTCCTGACGGGAACCCCGATTCCTAGCTCGCTGTCTCATTCATATTTGGTGTTAATTCACAAGGCTGGTAGAGATCCCCTTGACTGCGCCAACTATAGGCCCATAGCCCTCTTGAACTCAGATTTAAAAATATTTACCCGTCTCCTTGCAAATAGACTGAATTTCTGGCTTCCGCACATGATTCATAAGGATCAGGTGGGGTTTGTGCCCTTCAGGCAGGGAGGAGACAACACAAGGAGGGCTGTGGACCTGGTGGATGTGGTCAATAGGAATAAGTCTCGGGCGCTTCTCCTTAGTCTTGATGCGGAAAAGGCTTTTGATCGCCTTAATTGGCCCTTTATGTTTGAGACAGTGAAGACTTTTGGGATATCGGGTGCTTTTCTAACCGCACTAAAGGCCCTTTATTCTTCTCCCACGGCGTCCATTAAACTTCCCCATTGTGTATCACCCAGTTTCTCTATAGCAAATGGTACAAGGCAAGGCTGTCCTTTATCCCCGCTCTTGTTTGCCATGTGTATCGAGCCTCTAGCGGCAGCAATAAGAGTTAATCCTGACATATCGGGGGTGGAGGTAAGGGGTAAAGTATTTAAAATTTCCCTATTTGCAGACGATGTGCTACTGACCCTCACAAATCTGCATATCACCCTCCCTAATCTTAAAGTGACACTTCGGGAATATGGCATGATCTCAGGATATAAGATTAATTCTAAAAAAACAGAGGCACTTCCACTAAACCTTCCCCATGAAGAATTAGATCATCTTAAGCTGAATTACAAATTCCGGTGGAAGTCAGAGAGTATCAAATATCTGGGGATTAACATAACGTCAGACTATGGGACCCTGTTTGCTCATAATTTTCCGCCCCTTTTTAAAGAATTGAAGGGTCTTATGGTCAAGTGCGCCAATCTTCATATCTCATTTTTGGGGCCGATATCGGCGGTGAAAATGTCCCTTATTCCTAAACTCAACTACTATTTTGAAACTCTGCCAGTTGGGGTCCCTATGGGGGAGTTGAGGGCTCTCCAATCCTGTATAATGAAGTTTATATGGAATAATGGGAGGCATAGAATCTCCAAGCAGGTACTGATCTCGGGGAGGGAGCAGGGGGGGTTATCGGTCCCGGATGTGGTGAAATACTATTGGGCGGCTCACTTGAGAAGGATTCCCTCGTGGTCATCCCTTTGGGCATATAATAAGTGGACAGAAATTGAAAAATTATGGATAGCCCCAGTGCATCCGAATTCACTACTGTGGTCTGAGAAATCTGTTAAACTCCAAACCACTTTACTGGGCCCTATGAAATTCACTAGAGACATATGGGACACCTGTACGAGGAGATTTCCTCTTTCTTCTAAACACTCCCCGATGATATCGTTTGTCTTTCAGCCTTTGCTCCCTCAGAGCCAAAAATCATCGATGGCTCATCCCTGGATCAACGCGGGATTGTTTAGATTTGCGGATATAGTGGACAGAAACACCTTAGTAATACATCATTTTGATTATTTAAAAGAAAGTTTTAACATCACTAACCGGGAATTCTATCAGCACATACAGATTCAGTATTTTACAAGATCCTTGTTTGGCTCATATAAAGTGTCCACCCGCACGGAGTTTGAGAGACTGTGCAGGAGAGGTCCCTCTACCAAGGGGTTGATCTCGGATATATATAAAATAATCAATTCACCGGTGGGTGGACCCATCTTCCTGCACCCTTATATGTCTAAGTGGGAGGGATTCTTGGGAAGGAGGCTTTCCCCTCAGACATGGCAGACAATATGGTCTAAAGCAGCTAAGACATCAATCTGTACCCTATACAAGGAGAACCAATATAAAATTTGAATGCATTGGTACCACACGCCGGATGTCCTGAATAAAATGAACCCGCAGGTCCCGAGTATATGCTGGAGATGTGGATCATCTGTCGGCACTTTGACACATGTTTTCTGGACCTGCAGCAAAATATATATATATCTCAGGATATAAGATTAATTCTAAAAAAACAGAGGCACTTCCACTAAACCTTCCCCATGAAGAATTAGATCATCTTAAGCTGAATTACAAATTCCGGTGGAAGTCAGAGAGTATCAAATATCTGGGGATTAACATAACGTCAGACTATGGGACCCTGTTTGCTCATAATTTTCCGCCCCTTTTTAAAGAATTGAAGGGTCTTATGGTCAAGTGGGCCAATCTTCATATCTCATTTTTGGGGCCGATATCGGCGGTGAAAATGTCCCTTATTCCTAAACTCAACTACTATTTTGAAACTCTGCCAGTTGGGGTCCCTGTGGGGGAGTTGAGGGCTCTCCAATCCTGTATAATGAAGTTTATATGGAATAATGGGAGGCATAGAATCTCCAAGCAGGTACTGATCTCGGGGAGGGAGCAGGGGGGGTTATCGGTCCCGGATGTGGTGAAATACTATTGGGCGGCTCACTTGAGAAGGATTCCCTCGTGGTCATCCCTTTGGGCATATAATAAGTGGACAGAAATTGAAAAATTATGGATAGCCCCAGTGCATCCGAATTCACTACTGTGGTCTGAGAAATCTGTTAAACTCCAAACCACTTTACTGGGCCCTATGCAATTCACTAGAGACATATGGGACACCTGTACGAGGAGATTTCCTCTTTCTTCTAAACACTCCCCGATGATATCGTTTGTCTTTCAGCCTTTGCTCCCTCAGAGCCAGGAATCATCGATGGCTCATCCCTGGATCAACGCGGGATTGTTTAGATTTGCGGATATAGTGGACAGAAACACCTTAGTAATACATCATTTTGATTATTTAAAAGAAAGTTTTAACATCACTAACCGGGAATTCTATCAGCACATACAGATTCAGTATTTTGCAAGATCCCTGTTTGGCTCATATAAAGTGTCCATCCCCACGGAGTTTGAGAGACTGTGCAGGAGAGGTCCCTCTACCAAGGGGTTGATCTCGGATATATATAAAATAATCAATTCACCGGTGGGTGGACCCATCTTCCAGCACCCTTATATGTCTAGGTGGGAGGGATTTTTGGGAAGGAGGCTTTCCCCTCAGACATGGCAGACAATATGGTCTAAAGCAGCTAAGACATCAATCTGTACCCTATACAAGGAGAACCAATATAAAATTTTAATGCATTGGTACCACACGCCGGATGTCCTGAATAAAATGAACCCGCAGGTCCCGAGTATATGCTGGAGATGTGGATCATCTGTCGGCACTTTGACACATGTTTTCTGGACCTGCAGCAAAATAGTTCCCTTTTTTGAAACAATAAGAAAACTGGTTCAGGAGGTGCTATTTACAAAGATTTCTCTGGAGCCCTCTGTTTTCCTTCTCAATGTGACCCCTGAGGGAATGGGTAGACATTCTTCCAAATTGCTCCTCCACTTGTTGACAGCAGCGAGATGCATGATTGCTCTTTGCTGGAAAAGGGACTCACCACCCTCTAGACAAGAGTACTACGCTAGGGTCTGTGATGTGAGGCGGATGGAGTCCTTGACCGCAAGTCTTAATGCAAAGATGGACCTGTTTGAGACAGTATGGGCCCCATGGGACTACTATTGGGCTCAGCATAGTGAATGACCAACTGTTTCTTGATCTTTTGTCTAAATCGTTCTTCCTTTCCCTTCCTTCTCTCTATGTTGTCTTTTTTTTTTTTTTTTTTTCTTTGTGTTTCATGGACTGTTATTTAAAATGGATGTCATATCAGATATTTGAATTTGAAAGCTTTAAAGTGATCTCCTGTTGGAGGCCTAAGTGTTTTCTCTGATATGAAAATGTGAAAGACTTTTCTGTGTTCTATGTTTGCTAAAATATGTGAAAAATTTTAATAAAAATTATAGTTATAAAAAAAAAACACTGATATCTTAGTAATGAGGGAACAGACTGGCCTTGTAAATGTATTGCTGGATTTGTCTTTGAAATAATGACATGCACATAAAAATTGTTTGGGGGTGTTAAATCCTTCCGGCCAATTACCTTTAAACAACAATCACATAAAACTTGACACCAAAACCTAGTAAGAAATCACTTCACTATGACAAACCAAAAGTTGATCAATTTTTATTGATCATGCTTCTAAAAAAAGAACACAATAATATTAAGTAAAAAGGAAATAGATCCAATTTTAGCCACCACGGAATAGCCTCAGTAACCAAGATGCAAAGTAATAGTCAATAAATGCTGGACAAAACTCAGTTTTGGGTATTTGCACACCTTCAAACTTGGGCGAACCTGATGAGTTTTTCAAGAGGAAGATGCATCAGGACACGTCGACGTTTTTTGTCCTGAAGCACTTTTTTTGTCATTTCCTGAACGCTTGCTTCGTCATTTTTATTCGACAGCTGTTTTTTTAGTGTTTATTGTTTTTGATTCAACTTTTTTTTTTACTGGTAGTTTCCGGTTGTTTTTTTTATTCTCCATTCAACAATGAAGAAACGGTTAGTAGTTTCTGAAGCAAAAGCCAGGGCTGTGGAGTTGGAGTCGGAGTTAAGAGTCGGTATAAAATGGACCGACTCCTAAAATATATAATAAATTGGGTACAGTAGTTCAATGCAGGATGTGCTGGAAAGGTTTTCAAAGAATTTGGGAAAGTTATGAAATGTCCTATAAATGTCTGTCCTATTCCTGATCTAAGGGTCTAGACTTTTAGTGGCGATGAATCTGCTGCACTTTATGTACATGCTCAGTAGTGAGGCAGTGCTGCGGAGTCGTGGAGTCGGAGTCAGTAGACAGAGAAATTGCGGAGTCGAACACCACGGCCCTGCCGAAAATGCTGGGTAACGGCTCAAAGGGACGACTTGAGCCTCCACATTGACTTGTATATTAAAGTACAGAGCGTTTTCCCAAGTGGAAGCTGACTGAAACCTGGTCAGCTAACTTGGCATCTTTTAAAATCTGAAGTGGTGAGAAGACGCTCAAAAACCTGAACATATGCACAGCAAGTCATTTTCACATAGCAATGTATATGTTCATTCTTTTTGAGCATTTTCTAAGCTCTTTTTCAGGCGGGATCTGTCTAAAAAATATGTTGTTTGCACATATCCTTATTGTTCGTACTTAGTCCTACACAAAAATCCTTCCTAATCCCAGAAATAGGTGTGACGCTAGTGTAGCACCCTGAGGATTCGGCTGCTACAGGGGTATTGCACCTCAACCCAGAGGTGTGATATTCCACTCCCGGGTAAGGAAGGAGTGTGAAACTGAGCTCGGTAGGCTGCATGCACTACACACATCCCATTTCCGAGGAGCAGACCGACGGTACTCCCACTTAGAAATGTGCAGGTACGACCGAGTCTGTTCCTGGCTGGAGTGGGAGGGGGGTGGTACATCCCAAGTAGTGTAGGGGCAGATAGGGGGAGCAGCCTGGGTAAAGATAGGAGCTCATTGGGTGCTGGTCACCTGAGCTCACACATAGAGGGTGTATATAAGGTGGGCACCAACTAAGAACAGGGTCAGTTGCAGAGAGAAAGTCAGCGAGCAGAGGAGAAGAGAGACCCAGAGTGAGAGAGGAGAAGAGAGAGAGACCCAGAGGGGGAAACAGAAGAGAGGACTCTGAGACCCCAAATCCAATCCACGGGTGAAGAGCCGGCACAGGGTACCGGAACCCAAGCTGGTGGGGGCAACAACACACCCCAGCCAGAGACCGGAGACCGTGGGCAGCGTTTGCCACGGTCACCCACCACATCCACCACGAAGGCATACCACGTGGAGGGTCAGGGAACCCAAGGCCAAGGGTCTCCCAACAGAAGGCCCGAGGGAGCTGGACCTGGGTGGATCAATAGTGGGGACGGCCAGAGAAAGGACAGAAGGAGAGCTCAGGGTCACGCTCCGGACTTATTTGGGGGTTGGCTGGATCCAGAACCTGGTGGACGCAGCACGGCTCAGGAGGTCACTCGAAGCTGGAGTGACCAGAACATCAGCAGTGAGTAAACATCCTAAACTGCATAACCCGACTCTGTCTCTGATTGCCGTCTACACTGCATCACCACAACTCCCATCCTCTGCACCTGATCCCCCTGAGGCTATACCCCACCCGTTGGGGGTTATATCACCAAAGCTGCACCTACACCATCAGCCTCAGCGGACCCTGCTGCAGCGGCGGCCACAGTGACCGCAACACAACGGGTGGCGTAGTCGACATTAAGAACTTAGCAACATCTGTAGGACTGCCACATACAACTCAGTTTGACACCCTGGGCACGGACCGGGTCACAGCCACTCGGAAGACTACAACTCCCATCTGATCCGGCTCCGGATATTCCCCCTAAAGAATATGGCCCAGGGGGCGCGTCAACTTTGGCGTAGTCGGCAGGATTACGTGCCCGCAACACCCGGGTACTGCGTGCCTGAAGGAAAGTGCAAGTTTACCTCAAAAAGAAGTCTCCTGCCGGTTCCGGAGGGTCCCCGCCATCGGACCCCATCACCAGTCGATTCCTGCCGGTTGTCCGCCATTAACAGCTTTTTCCCGCCATCTGCAGAGTTTCCCGCCACTGGGAAGCGATTCCCGCCATTTCCAAAGGTTTCCCGCCTTGGAAGAGCGGACGCCATTATGGGCGTGCCAGAGGGTGGTGAGAGGCCGCCTCCCATCGTGGGCCAGGACCGAAAATGGCGCCAAAAGTGGAAACCGCCCCCACCAACAGAGACTGTGATGCTAGAGGTGTCTGTCAGCGTGAAAGAACCGCCCCTGGAGCTGACAGTCACCCAGTGGCCCCGGGACCGCCCTCGAAGTGGGAGGAGACGAAAGAAAAGAACGAAGATGGGTGCCGCCTGGAGCAGTCTGGAGCGAGAGCACCCGGAGGCAGGAAGCCTGGAGAAGAGTAGCAGAGAAGCTCACCCGGAGATGGCGAGAGAGCAGAGCAGCACCGGCCCGCTGGCCAGGAGCCTGCTGGAAGAAGAGCAGAGCAGCACCGACCCGTTGGTCAGGAGCCTGCTGGAAACCACGACCCCACTAGGCCTAGTGGAGGTCCTTGCACAGCTCCCCCGAGACCGGGAGTGTGCACAGACTGCCCTGGAGGGCCTCGCACGGAGGATGGCCCGGGTACAGCGAGAGACATTGGCGGAGTGGAGCCGAGAGATGGCCCAGCAAACCAAGACCCGGAGCACGCCAGCCAAGATGAGGAGACAGACCGCCTCTGAGGATGGCGCGGGAGGACCCAAGGCCGGAGACGGCGCCGAGAAGGGAGCCGAACGCATGGAGGCAGGTAAAGGGGACGTCTATACCCCAAACCGGGACACCGCTTACCTGCCCCAGCTCCCCGTCGCAGAGCCCGAAAGTCCCCCTGCTGTGCCCGAAAACGCCATGTCACCGACGCAGACTAGGCCCCAACCGGAAGCCGCCGCCGCGACCCCTGTGACGCCATGCGCAACGACCCCGAGCGTGGCAAAACAGGAAGCAACACCAGCCTGGTCGCAGGGCCTTGAATTTCCGGGCGTCGCATCACCAACAGCGCCCCCTACCTCCGCGGAGCCTCCGGCCTGGCCGCAAGGCCAGGTAGCCCAGGGCGCCGCCGTCCTAACGGTGCCCTTAACCTTCCAGGTGCCCCAGGCCTGGCCGCAAGGCCTGGGCAACCCGGGCGCCACCACCACCGCGCCCGCACCCGTAAAACCAAGGGTGCCGCGTCTGGGAGAGGACTTGTTTGCCCAGCACACGTGGCCGGACGGGCAGCCTTTCATCTGGCCCCAGAAATATTATGAACTGGAGCACCAGAGGAGGGTTGGGGCCATATGTGCACCCCTGATTCCGGCTCCGAAGCCCGTGATAAGGATCTCGCCCCCGCTTGAAGAGACCCAATTTGAGTGGGACCCCACCGGAGAAGACCTAATGGGGTTCACTCAAGAAACCAGGGCAGCTGCAGCGGAGCGTGCTGAGTGCTGCCGACAGCAGCTCGAGGAGTTTGCGAGGGAGCGGAGAGAGAGGCGGGTCCGGGAACAACAGGCCCAAATAAGGAGTGCCGAGCAGAAGAGCCGAACCAGGAGGGACCCCCGTGCAGCGCACAGTCCCCGCACCACCGGGACTGTAATTAAGTTCAACATGCAGCATGGGTGGGGCTTCATCAGAGACCACAACACCCCCGGCGACGTCTTTGTCACGCGCAGAGATGTGGAGTCCCATCTGCCGGAGGGGCACAGAGGTCGTGACCTTTATATCGGGGACGAGGTCACCTTTACCCGGCACAAGTGTGCCAAAGGACCTTACGCCCTCCATGTGCATCGCCTGACAGAGGAGGAGCTGCGATGTGAGGAGGAAGAGCAAGAGGATCCGGACGGGTCTGAAGCTGAGATCCCCAAAGAAGGAGCAGGAGGAAGACGTTGTTGAGTACAGCGGAGTAGGAGCTGTAAATAGTTACCCGATCGGGGTACAAAGAAACTGTTATTGCTAATATAGTCCCCGTTGGGACCAGCTGAGTGAACTGTTTACCCGTTTACCTTAATCCCACAGGCTGAGGACTGTGAGCAGCCATTCCCTTTCCCTCCTTAACTGGCCGAGGACTGAGAGCGGCCATATCCCTGTATATAGTTGCGCGTCCTAAAGCGCCCCCTACCGGTTTTATAGGAAAACCATTTTTCTAGAAAGACTGTCGCACTTTGCCCGGTCAACAGTTGCCCAGTGACCAAAGGAGGAACAAGAGACGACGAGAATGTTTATTATAAAAAGTTTTATTGATGCTGCTAATTTATATAATGTTTTATATGTTTTATATGTTTATGAAAAATTTTGTATGTTTTGTGATGTTTTTGTCTTACAGCCCGAGGACGTGCTGTGATTTACCAGGGGGGAATGTAGCACCCTGAGGATTCGGCTGCTACAGGGGTATTGCACCTCAACCCAGAGGTGTGATATTCCACTCCCGGGTAAGGAAGGAGTATGAAACTGAGCTCGGTAGGCTGCATGCACTACACACATCCCATTTCCGAGGAGCAGACCGACGGTACTCCCACTTAGAAATGTTCAGGTACGACCGAGTCTGTTCCTGGCTGGAGTGGGAGGGGGGTGGTACATCCCAAGTAGTGTAGGGGCAGATAGGGGGAGCAGCCTGGGTAAAGATAGGAGCTTATTGGGTGCTGGTCACCTGAGCTCACACATAGAGGGTGTATATAAGGTGGGCACCAACTAAGAACAGGGTCAGTTGCAGAGAGAAAGTCAGCGAGCAGAGGAGAAGAGAGACCCAGAGTGAGAGAGGAGAAGAGAGAGAGACCCAGAGGGGGAAACAGAAGAGAGGACTCTGAGACCCCAAATCCAATCCACGGGTGAAGAGCCGGCACAGGGTACCGGAACCCAAGCTGGTGGGGGCAACAACACACCCCAGCCAGAGACCGGAGACCGTGGGCAGCGTTTGCCACGGTCACCCACCACATCCACCACGAAGGCATACCACGTGGAGGGTCAGGGAACCCAAGGCCAAGGGTCTCCCAACAGAAGGCCCGAGGGAGCTGGACCTGGGTGGATCAATAGTGGGGACGGCCAGAGAAAGGACAGAAGGAGAGCTCAGGGTCACGCTCCGGACTTATTTGGGGGTTGGCTGGATCCAGAACCTGGTGGACGCAGCACGGCTCGGGAGGTCACTCGAAGCTGGAGTGACCAGAACATCAGCAGTGAGTAAACATCCTAAACTGCATAACCCGACTCTGTCTCTGATTGCCGTCTACACTGCATCACCACAACTCCCATCCTCTGCACCTGATCCCCCTGAGGCTATACCCCACCCGTTGGGGGTTATATCACCAAAGCTGCACCTACACCATCAGCCTCAGCGGACCCTGCTGCAGCGGCGGCCACAGTGACCGCAACACAACGGGTGGCGTAGTCGACATTAAGAACTTAGCAACATCTGTAGGACTGCCACATACAACTCAGTTTGACACCCTGGGCACGGACCGGGTCACAGCCACTCGGAAGACTACAACTCCCATCTGATCCGGCTCCGGATATTCCCCCTAAAGAATATGGCCCAGGGGGCGCGTCACTAGTCACTACTCACATACAAGCAGTGAAGCTTGGATAGTCAAGAGGTCAGATACGTCGTCA
This sequence comes from Phyllobates terribilis, assembly GCF_046119375.1. NCBI lineage: Eukaryota > Metazoa > Chordata > Amphibia > Anura > Dendrobatidae > Phyllobates > Phyllobates terribilis. The sequence goes on along the minus strand of NW_027362773.1, from coordinate 97,797,541 downwards.
TATACAAAGGGGTAAGGCAAAGGCGTAGTCAGGTCACAGTCCGAGGTTAGAATTCCGGGAAGGTAGCAGATCAAGACAAAAGGGGTAGGCAAAAGGGTGGTCAAAAGCAAGGTCCAAAGTCGAGCAACAAAGATCAACTACAGGAACACAAAGAACAGAGCATGTGCACACTTTTGCACAAAGCTACAACTAGCACTAATTGGAGGCAGAGAGCCGCCAGCTAAATGGCCAGGTAATCACTCGAATAGCAGACACATGGAGGATGCCCCAGTACTCCCTGGCCCTGATTGGATAGCTGAACTGTCACTCAACACTCTGACAGCTCAGCATATCCTAGCCTCCGATTGGACGGCTGAGTTATCCATCATCATACTGACAGCTCAGCACACCCCTGTCCTAGATTGGACAGCTGAACTGTCTCTCACTGCTTCCAGACACACTGATAGGCAGAATAATGACAGTTGGCACCCGGAAACATCGGCTGAATATCTTATCAGTTATATACGTTATGAGTTATATTAATTGGATGATTTTTTTTAGCAATATTGCTGTGGTATGTTGTATAAAAAATAATGTTTCCATGCATCTCACACCAGTCACCTCTCACTGAAGAAAGGATTCTGGAGCAGTTTCAATTTGGCGTGTTTTTTTTTTTGCAACTTTTGATTCTAAAAAGTTTCAAATACTGGCAGACACTAAATACAAAAATAAAGAGCGTTTTTGCAATAAATTCATTAACTACATGAGCCATTTTTGATGAATTTTGCATAAAAAAACAACAGCAAAATCTGCAAGTCAAAAAAACAAGAAAAGTGACTTCAGTAATTCGCAAATGTCCCAAAATGTTTTTAGAAGGGTAAGTTACTTAGTTTAGTTGGTTTCGTACTTACATCAAGTAATGTTATTACTTCTGTTGTGTCTAAGGTGATGGATCTATTTCCTATACAAAAAAAACCCCATAAAACCAGAACTCCGAAAGCTAATGTGAACCTAGCCTCCTAGCCTGTCCCTGATCCCCCGTCTCTGGTCCCAGGCGTGTAGGTATTACCTACATAGTAAAACTTGCTGTTAATAAGAATCTTCCAACCCTAATACCCAGTCATTAATTTATTCATCTATTTCCAGGAGGTATATCAAAGGGGAAAACAACAACACAATAAGTCTAAGAATAAGATTACTTGTTCCAGTGCTATTATGTAGCATTTACAGTAAATGATAGGGTGCGGATATAAAATATTCTTTAGGATAAAGTAGTAAAGCTCGTCATGTCTGGTGCACATCTTCTATTACTTTCATTAAACAGATGCAAAGATTTTAAGGAAACCGCAGAACACTCACGTCACAGGTTTCCCTTCATATCCAGAGAAGAGCGACACTCCGCACAGTATGAGTCCAATTTTGGTGAGGTCTGTTATAAAATTCATGGCGGCTGCAAAAAAAAATAAAAAATCACATCATTTATGTTTATGTCTCATTATTCCAAGAGGAAAGAAAGTCAGCACTGACTGTGAAGACAAAATGAATATACATCGAATCCCTATGGTTTATTCAGCACCAATATATATAATATATGTAATATATGAGGAATAATAAGACTAAAGGGAGAGACACTTGTAGAAACATTGGGGGCGGGGAGAGAAGAAGTTATTATTAGAGGACTTTTTAAAGCAACGTTTCCTTGTGGTTGCGTGATGTTTGATAAATTTCGCATATCATAAGATATTACACTTCTGTCTAGAAATGTTACTCCACTTTTGACGCCAACCCCAATTGGAGTGAGTTTACAGCTTGTTAAACAGAGAGCGGAATTAAATTGCTAAAAGTTTTGCACAAAAATGGTGTGTGACAAAATTTGCGACTTTTTGACGCAAAAAAAGGTTGCAAAAGCCTTGATAAAGGTCTCCCATATTATGACATTTATCCCTATGGGAAAACATAATTATCTATTTAATATCTATCTATATATTTCTATCTCATATCTATATATCTAGTATCTATTTTATAAGTTTCTACAATATATATTAATGTAGCTATATCATATTTATCTAATATCTATTTTATCTGTTTCTATCTAATAGAAAGGGGTGGTAGGCGGTCTACCGATAAATAATCAATAAATAGCAGCAGGTAGAGCATATAATGGCGTATATAAAAAAAAACATAACTTTTATTATGTCACTATATAAAATAAGGGGGCTCACAAATACAATACCAAAACACATAAAGGTAAATGAGATTACATGGGTTGCTTTTCCTGAGTTTTTTAACTTAATGTGTTTTGGTATTGTATTTGTGAGCCCACTTATTTTATATAGTGACATAATAAAAGTTATGTTTTAATATACTCCATTATATGCTCTACCTGCTGCTATTTACTGTTTCTATCTAATATCGCTTTCATTATCTTCAATATCAATTTCATATTTTTCTATATATTAATCTAGCTACCTTCCATCATATGTCTACTGTCATATCTATCTATTATGCATCTGTCTATGGTCTCGTGCTGGCACCTGTATTTTCGGTCCGAGTGTGATCCAACAACACATTGAATTGCACTCGGACCAATGTTATCCTATGGTCCGAGCACATGTGTGATTTTTTTTTCCTCGGACCAGGTCTCTCCGAAGGGATAAAAAAATTGCAGCATGCACAATTTGCATCTGTAAATGGATCAGTCAAAAAATATTGGACTGCACTCGGATGAAATCTGAGTGCAGTCTGATTTTCATGGACTGACAAAATGGAGAAGATGGACACATTTTTTTTACATCCGAGAAAATCATGCTGATCAAACTTTAATCAGTGTGTGATTAGCATAGTTGGACAGATTTTCTCGGATGAGAGAAAATATGGTTGTGTGCCTTTCTATGTCTAATATGTATCTCTTAATATTTATCTATAATATCTATTTCATACTTATTTTTTTTATGGAATATATTAATCAAAGATACCTCATATCTATATATCCATCCATAGTCTATCTACTGTCATATCTATCTGTCTGACTGTCTATCTGATCAGTCAGGAAATCCATGTCTTAATCATGCCCAACACTACCTGTCATTCTAAGTGTAATCCCATGTTCTATATTGTATTCTATTCTGATTGTTTTCCTACATTTATTGTACTGTGGCAAGTGTGGTGGGAACGTATTGCTCAGTGTATCCAGATCTTGGTTTAAAAATAAACTCTCAGAAGTGCAGTGATATAGATAGTGCAGTAGGAAAGAAGAACTTTGGAAGGGAAGGTTAAAGAAGTATTCCCAGAATTCAAAATTATCCTCTATCCCTACTGACCTCCACGATCCCAAGAAAGGAGCTTTGGAAACTGAGAATGGGATCCCTTGAATGGAGCAGAGATGCACATGCTCGACCTCTTCTCCACTCATTGCCTATGGGACTATCAGAAATAGCCAAACTTTCTCCTGCAGGCCCATAGGCAATGAATGCAGTGGAAGTGAAGGATGCGCACCTCCTCTCCATTCAAGACAGAGCCATGTTCTAAGGATCCGATGCCTCGTTCTAAGGATCGCTAGAGGTCAATAGGGATAGAGGATAACTGTCACGCAGGGTGTGGGAAAGACTTGGTGCAACACAGAGGGAAAGGGACCCCAGACACTAGGGAAAGGGGGGAGTGGAGACCTCCTAGTCTGGTCTAGTGTCACCCTGTCTCAACTACCGTCCCTATATTGGCTCTTCACCTTTCGCCGCACGCGTGCCTCGCCCTGACTTTCCCTGGCGTAAGGCTAGGGAAGGGAGGAGATGAGCACTAGTCGATCTCCAATAAACTCTACAGGCAAGGGTAGACAAACAGGGGGGATTGCTTAGCTTTAGATGACTCCAGCCAAATGCGCACACGGCCTCAAGCTCCAGAGAGGATGAAGTACTGCTCTTGTTAAAGCCTCACAAGTAGTAATGAATATCGCCGGCATCTCTCTCTCAGACACACCAGGTATTTATACACTCAGGCCAGGGAGCTAATTAGCCAGAGGGAGGTAGCCGCTGGGTCCTAGAGACAGCCAGCCTCTAAGAAGTCTGTAATGCCAAACGTAGAGCTGCAACTGCACCGGGGCCCCGCGGTGCAGGGTGGATAATTTTGAGGGCAATCTGGCCAGTTTCTCGGAGCCTGAGGCTCCTGGGGGCCCATGGCCAGATTGCCCTCATCCTGTGCGACGGGCAGGAAGCGATCCCTGCAGCTCCGCTGCCTATAGGAGAGAATGGCAGCGGAGCTGCCGGGATCTGTCCTCTGCTTCCTGCCCGCCCGCACTTTGTGTGTGACACAGACACGCTGCTTGATGACGTCAGCGCGCCTGTGTCAGGGAGAAAGTTCCTGGTGAGGACGATGCTGCAAGGGAGCGGGCCGAGAGGTAAGTTGTTGTTTTTTTAAATTTTATCCAATACACTGGGGCAATGATGGGAGACAGCAATGATGAGTATGTTGGGGGGAGAGCAATAATGATGGTGATGGGGGACAGCAATGATGGGGAGAGAGCAATTATGGGGGACAGTAATGATGGGGGGAGAGCAATGATGAGGGTAATGGGGACAGCAATGATGGGGACAGCAATGATGACGATGAGGGGGAGAGCAATGATGTGGTTAATGGGGGAGAGCAGTGATGAAGAGCAATTATGAGGATGATGGGGGACGTAATGATGAGGATAATGGGGGAGAGCAATGAGGAGGATGATGGGGGAGAGCAATGATGGGGGTAATGGAGGGAGAGCGGTGATGGGCGGAGAGAAATGATAAGGGTGATGGGGGAGAGTAATGATGAGGGTGATCGGGGGAGAGCAATGATGAGGGTGATGGGGGAGAGCAATGAAGGGGGAATGGAGGGAGAGCAATGATAGGGGTGATGGGGGAAGAGGGGTGATGGGGGAGAGCAATGATGAGGGTGATGGGGGGAACAATGATGAGGGTGATGGGGGAGAGCAATGATGGGGGTGATGGGGGGAGAGCAATGATGGGGAGAGCATTGATGGGGGGAGCAATGATGAGGGTGATGGGGGACAGCAATGATGGGAGTGGTGTGGGACAGCAATGATGGCGGGTGGTGTGCGACAGCAATGATGGGGGGTGGTGTGCGACAGCAATGATGGGGGGTGGTGTGCGACAGCAACGATGGGGGGTGGTGTGCGACAGCAACGATGGGGGTGGTGTGCGACAGCAATGATGGTGGGGTGTGGGACAAAAATGATGGTGGGGTGTGGGACAGCAATGATGGAGGTGGTGTGGGACAGCAATGATGAGGGTGAGGGAGAGGACACTGAGGTGTGGTGTGGAAGAACAAGGATGGGAGGAGAGCAATGATGGGGGTAAGATGCATAGGACACTTTATAATTAATTTAAAGGTGGGAGAAGACGCTGTCAGAGACTTGTAATGAATTGGGATGTGGCAGAGGATGCTAAGTACCTGATATCATCTTCTCCCACCTCCAAAGAGTGGGGGAGACACATGTATGTATACAATAAATGTGACCTTGTTATTTTCTAGGCTGGAGATCATCGTGACAAGATCAGTTGTGGCTGGGAGATGTCGAAATGAAGGTCTGACCAAATGGAGAAAAAACAGCAGAAACCGACTGTTCAGATGAGACTTCAGCGGTAAGTGCCTGGATGTAAATATTATTCTGTATCTGGACTGTGTGACTTGGAGTGATAATGTTATCTGTAAAATCCCTCAGGCTGCATTCTCACATTTGTGTGAAATGTCCGTGTGCTGCCAGATTTTTTTATTAGACAGCAAAAGGACTTGTAGAGTTTTATAGATTCATTCACACATCCATGAATATCATGGATCTGAGAATGAGATCTGTGAGGGTCAGAGAATGTCCTGTTCTTATCCGATTTTGAGGATCAGAATAGGACATGCTCAATGCGTCTGTAAAAGCGGGCAGCACACAGACCCTGCACACAGATACAAGAATGTAGTCTTATTATCTATAGCACAGTCCCTTAGTATGTATATATGTGGCTATCTATATATATATATATGTAGCTTTGTTGCAATAAAAGGAAGGGACCCATACACATTTCTTGCACAGGGGCCCCAAGCTGTCAGTGTCTGCCCCTGAGTCAGACGGCCGTATGAATCGGACCACAATGCTCAGATTGGCCGCGGCTCTCCTGACCTGAGCGTGGCAGCCGCATAGAAATGTATGAAGCTGTCAAGCTCTGGTCGGGAGAGCCGCGGCAAATCTGAATATTGTGGTCCGATCTTGGTCCAATTCATACCAAATGACTGCACCCTTAGGGTATGCTCATACATAGCAGCTTTATTACATTTATTCATCAGGGATTCTAGCCTTAAAAATGCAAAAAAACAATATTTCGTGTAAGTGCATTAATTAATTCTAACATTGCATTTTTGTCCTTCCCAATGCCTTTATCATGTGGTTTATTTATTATCTCATTGAGACATGAATGGAGAAAATCACAACCTCATAGAAACCACAGAAAAACTGCATTACATTACTGGGTTTTATCATGCTTTTTAGCCATCACATATGAATGTGCCCTAATGTAACTGCATAACAATTTGGATATTCCTCAGAGAATCAGGGAATTTCTTGATGTAATTACTAATTTGAGAGGCAGCTCTCTGTGCTGTAGACCCCCAGACGGGGAATGCTCTGTGTCAGATGCTTCTCTCATCACGTAAAAATGAGCAGATAATATTTCATTTGTTTTTGCTACCACACTGACCAGACAGGATCTAAAACTTCTGAAGAATGTTAAGCACTTTTCAAGGGACCATTTGCAAATAAATCAATCTGATTCCGGAACAGCAACCTATCTGAAATGCAATGTCCATTGCATTGTACTATTGATATCACTGAATTCCTTTACACCCCAATCCACAATCCAAGTGCCCTATTCACGGTTTTACCAGAACTAGATCTGCACCTTGCAGACGTCCTGAGCTCTGCTGTAATGACTGGTCTCCCTAGTAGACAAATCTTTTGCATAAATCACAGTCCCATTCTCATCTCTATTTTTTCCTTTCTCTGATCATTAAGATCAATGCAGGGAAGAAGGAGGATGTTAAATGCAGTCATGTCAAGGACCAACACTGAGGTCTGCTCAGGTGCATAAAAGCCCATTTACAACTGGACGATTTTTTGCCTATAAATGAGCACTGATCACATAGCTACAAGACGATTTTTATGGACCTGTTCACACGAAAAGCTGGAAAAGCTGTATGTGGACACAATGGTTAATATGATCAGCCTGTCCCCATGCAGCATGGATGTTGTCGGCAGCACATCGCCTATTTCCGTGGGAAGACGTGCTGCTGCCAATGATGCAATCAGCCAAAGAATGAGTATTTTGATAATTTGTTGGCTGATTGACGCTATGTTTACATGAGCCCATGATCTAGAATACCACAGGATACCAGCAATTAAATATTAAAGGGATTGTCCAGTGAAAATAAGTTATCACCTATCCATTCAATAGGTATTAACTTACTGATCGGTGAGTGTCCGACTGCTGGGACCCGCAGCAATTGGTAGAATGAGCATTTTTTGTCCCCAATGGGGCACCTTTATCCTCATTAGAAAATGGAGTGGCAGGTCCAACCACCAATCTATTTACTCTGTATGGGACTAGTGGAAACGATGAGCCCAGCGCTCATCAGCCCCATAGGGAATGAATGGTGCGCATGGCTGCTCCATTCCAAAGAGAATAACATTTTCCTGTTTTGACGATTGGTGCAGGTCCCAGTGGTCGGACCCCTACCAAGCAACAAATTATTGCCTATGTTGATCACTAACTTCAAAGGCTACACAACATTGTTCCTATACCTCTGATCTAATATACATTTCTAATGCTTGAAACATATTTCAATATTGCAACACTGCAAATGTTTGCCCTGGAAACATATTTGTCAGTGATCTATAGGACTGGTGATAGTCCTGATGTACACTTGACACCAGAAGTTTACATACGTTATATAAAAAGACACATCTGCATGTTTTTCTCAATATCTGACATGAAATCAGAATAAACCTTTCCCGTTTTAGATCAAATTACCATAATGTTTAATATTTGCCAAATGCCAGAATAATGAGAGAGAATGTTTTAAGGCATTTTTATTACTTACTGCAAAGTCAAAAGTTTACATACATTTCATTAGTATTTGGTACTATTGCCCTTAAACTGAACGACTTGGGTGAAACGTTTGGGATATCCTTCCACAAGCTTCTCACAATAGTTTGTCAAAATTTGGGCCCATTCCTCCTGACCAAACTGGTGTAACTGATCCAGGTCTGAAGGTGGCCTTGCTCGCACCTGCCTTTTCAGCTTTGCTCATACATTTTCAATAGGATTAAGATCAAGGCTTTGTGATGGCCACTCCAAAACATTGACTTTGTTATCCTTAAGCCACTTTGTTACCATTTTGGCAGTATGCTTCGGGTCATTGTCCATTTGGAAGACCCATTTCCGCCCAAGCTTTAACTTCCTGGCTGATTTCTTGAGATGTTGCTTCAGTGTAACATCCCTGGCAGCATGCTGGCATGGCTTACCATCTCCCACCATGCAAGACCGCCAACTTGCCTATCAGTCCAGGCTGCACACTTTGCTCCATTACTTGCTGTGTGCATGTCTCTTGTCTGATTGCTTAGGGCGGCGGCCCTGTTACTTCCTGATTCTTAAAGTTACAGTGTGCGCAGTCCTAATGCGTCCCCAGCCTATTGCTGTGAGTCACTAGATACTTAAACCCTCTCCACCCAGTAAGAGTTGCCTGAGCAACACTTTCTTTCAGTGTGTTCTGTGCAACTGAGTTGCCAGGTCCTGTCCTGTATCTTGTCTGTTTCCGCCACCCTTGGGGCTGAGTACCCAGGCCCGTTACCTGTATCTGTGACTTCTAGTCTGTTTCCGCTACCCTGGAGGCTGAGTGCCCAGGCTCATTCCTGTATCTTGTTCCAGGTTCAGTTACTGTCTGAACTGTGTCCTAGCCCATTACCAGTTTGTCTCTATGTCCGATCCTTTCCTTTTCCTGCAGTGTCTGAACCTGCACCTAACTTCAAGTCGTTGTCTCTGTACTTCTGTTTGTGAGTTTTGTGTCCACTCGCTACTTTATTGCAAGTACCTTGTGTGTATCTGGTTCTGCTTGTCCCGTTTCCCTGCCCCCATATCTACCTCCTGTGTTCTAGCTATCTTCCTGTGTTTCCTAGTCTGTTCCATGTGAACAGAGTCCTGTCCTGTCCTCTGCACCTGCGGCTCTGCTCCGCTCTGCTCCTCTTGCCCTCTGCACCTGCAGCTTAACTCTGCTCTGCTCCGCTTGTCCTCCGCGCCTGCAGTTCCGCTCTGCTCTGCTCCGCTTGTCCTCCGCATCTGTGGTTCTGCTCTGCTCTACTCCGCTTGTCCTCTGCATCTGCGGTTCTGCTGTGCTCTGCTCCGCTTGTCCTCTGCGTCTGTGGTTCTGCTCTGCTCCGCTTGTCCTCCGCGTCTGCGGTTGTGCTCTGCTCCGCTTGTCCTCCGCGTCTGCGGTTGTGCTCTGCTCCGCTTGTCCTCCGCTTCTGCGGTTCTGCTCTGCTCTGCTTGTCCCCCGCATCTGCGGTTCTGCTCTGCTCCGCTTGTCCCCCGCATCTGCGGTTCTGCTCTGCTCCGCTTGTCCTCCGCATCTGCGGTTCTGCTCTGCTCCGCTTGTCCTCCGCATCTGCGGTTCTGCTCTGCTTCGCTTGTCCTCCGCATCTGCGGTTCTGCTCTGCTCCGCTTGTCCTCCACGTCTGCGGTTCTGCTCTTCTCCACTTGTCCTCCGCGTCTGCGGTTCTGCTCTGCTCTGTTCTGCTCTGCTTGTCCTCTGCGCCTGTGGTTCTGCTCTGCTTGTTCTCCGCGCCTGCGGCTCTGCTCTGCTTGTTCTCCGCGCCTGCGGCTCTGCTCTGCTTGTCCACCGCACCTGCGGCTCTGTTCCTGTATCCCAGTCTGTACTGGTCCCTATCCAGCCTTTTTCCCTACCTGCCAGTAACCGCCTGTCTGCATTATCGACCTGTCTGCATACCAGCCGTGCCTGCCAGTTCCCACGTGCATGCATACCAGCCATTCCTGCCGGTACCCACCTGCCTGCCGGTACCCACCTGCCTGCATACCAGCCGTGCCTGCCGGTACCCACCTGCCTGAATACCAGCCGTGCCTGCCAGGTACCCACCTGTCTGCATACCAGTCGTGCCTGCCAGTACCCACCTGTCTGCATACCAGCCAAACCTGCCCATTCCTGCATTCCCCAGTGTGGGTCAACAGCTGTGACCAGAGTCTGACCTGGAGTAGCACCTGGGCCACCTCCCATGTCCCTCCCCGGACCACGGAGTCGATTAAGCCACCGTGTGTTTGTGGTCGGATCTGGAGAGGCCCCTAGTCACGCCCTTCCAGGCACTCTTCGGTTCGTGGCCCAGTGGGACCACTAACCACGCTCACGCCAGTCAGTCCGGGCGTGAGCGTAACATTCAGTATTGCCACATAGATGGCATTATGAGAAAAAAAGACTATTTTGTCAAGTGCACCAGTCCCTCCTGCAGCAAAATAACCCCACAACATGATGCTGCCACCCCCGTGTTTCACAGTTGAGATAGTGTTCTTAGGCTTCCAACCTCCTCCCTTTTCCTCCAAACGTAACGATGGTCATTATGCCCAAAAAGTTAAATTTTAGTTTCATCAGACCACAGGACATGTCTCAAAAAATTAAGGTCTTTGTTCCTGTGTACATTTGCAAACTGTTAGAACCCTCCTGTTTGTTTTTTCCATCTTGTGTTTTGTGGTCACGTGACCATCTGCCTTTATATTCTAGCTCCGCCCTTTTGACTGTGCTGGACTTCAGTGTTTGACTGTTTCTCTAGCCAGGTGCTTCTGTGCCTTTCTCTGTCATTTTGTTTGGTCCTTCTGGGACTTCTGGTACCTTTTTGTCTTTTTGTGTTCTGTGACAACTTCTCTGTTTAGGAGGTGTCCCATTTTTTGTTCCAGTCCTTAGTTCTTTTAGGGACCCCTCCCCTAATGCTATAGGTCTTTGTTCAGACTAGTCGAGGACTAAGGCGGGGCTGTTCACTAGGAACAGGCAGCCAGCTACATCGTAGGGATTCAGCTTAGTTTTACTGTAGGGTCAGTTTTCCCTTATCTTTCCTTAGTTCATGTTGCAGATCATAACAGTAAGTCCAGCCCAAAAAACTAAAAGGAAAGAAAGTCGGTTATCAGTATGGTTTCCATCCAGGATTTGGCTCAACGCTTGCAGGGATTGTCTCTGGAGGTGGCCAAGCTCCAGCAACACATGAGTAGCTGTTCTGAAGCGCATTTTGTGGAATCCAAGGTAGGACTGCCTGATGTTTTTTATGGTAAACAGCAATATTTTTTTTCCTTTAAAAATGCTTGTTTGTTATATTTTCGTTTGAGACCAAGGTCCTCTGGGAATAAATCACAGCACATTGGTTTTATTATGTCACTTTTGCGCAAAGAACCACAGGGGTGGGCCTTTTCTCTCCAACCTAATGATCCATGTTTAAGGTCTGTAGATTAATTTTTTTTCTGCTATGGGGCTATTATATGATAATCCTGATCGAATCTCATCTGCTGAGGCAGAACTCAGGTGTTTGAATCAGGGGTCAGGTGATGTTGAAAATTATTGCACACACTTCAGGAGATGGGCCTCAGACATTAAATGGAATGATCCAGCTCTGAAATGTCTATTTCTTGCTGGTCTGAGTGAAAGGGTTAAGGATTTGCTAATTGCATTCCCCGGACCTGAGACTCTGCAGGATGCCATGCAATTAGCTGTTAATGTGGATAGGAGACTGAGATTTAGACAGAATGAGGTAAAGACTCCTGTAATGCCAGGTCCTAGTCCCCAGAAAATCTGCTCAGATGGTGGAGAACCGATGGAGGTTGGGGCGAAGTCGCGCCCGTCTCAGGAAAGAGACCGGAGGTTCGCCGAGGGATTGTGTCTTTATTGTGGTAAAGCTGACCATTTGATTAAGTACTGTGAGCTTCGTTTAAGTAAAGAAAAAAAAAGGTCAGTTACACCCGTATAGCTTGTTTACGCTCTGCAGGAGTGTTTCTTTCTGGGAGTACTACTTTGCAGGAAAATTTGATTGAATTTCAGGTATTTGTGGATTGTGGTTCAACACTTAATGTGATTGATAAAGGGTTTTTGGAAAACCTTAAATTGAAATCCAAACCTTTGTCATCACCTATTTCTGTGATTGCAATTGATAACACTCCCTTGAAATGTATTACTCACAAGGTTGCTGCATTTCCCATCATTATCAATGGAGTTCACCAAGAAATTTTGGACTTGGTTGTATTAGATAATTTACCCTCTCCGGTCGTTCTAGGATTGCCTTGGTTAAAACTGCACAATCCTTTACTGGACTGGTCTACTAATGTGATTAAGTCTTGGAGTCCGAAGTGCTATGATAAATGTTGTAATGGTCGCATTGCGGCTGTGGAAAAAAGGGAATTACCGGTACCTATTCAAGATTTTTGTTGGGGTTTTTCAGAGGAGGAGTCGCAAGTTTTACCTCCTCATAGGGATTATGATTGCGCCATTGAGTTTGTTCCTGGAGCTACTCTTCCCAAGAGTCGCTTGTTTAATCTGACTATCCCTGAAAGAAAGGTCTTGGAGGAGTACATCCAGACTAGCCTGGCTGCTTGTCACATTAGACCTTCTAAGTCGCCTGTGTCAGTTGGATTTTTCTTTGTTAAAAAAAGGATGGGGGTTTACGTCCATGTCTGGATTTTCGTGAAATGAATAAGATTACTGTACGCAATTCCTACCCATTGCCGTTAATTCCTGACTTGTTTAACCAGTTGGTGGGGGCCAAGTGGTTCTCTAAAACTGATCTCCGGGGGGCATACAATTTGTTACGAGTGAAGGAGGGTGATGAATGGAAAACTGCATTTAACACTCCGGTAGGTCATTTTGAGAATCTGGTGATGCCTTTTGATCTTACCAATGCACATGCATTTTTTCAGAACCTTATTAATGACATCCTGAGACCTTTGATTGGTAAGAATGTGGTTGTGTATTTGGATGACATTTTGATTTATTCACCAGATCTAGAGTCCCATTGGCAGAGTGTACGTGAAGTTTTGCAGTTGTTGAGTGATAATTCACTCTTTGCTAAGCTGGAGAAATGTGAGTTCGCTGTGCAGAGAATTCGTTTTTTGGGCTACATTGTCTCCAGCGAGGGCTTTGAGATGGACCCTGTGAAGGTTCAGACTGTGCAGGAATGGCCTAGGCCTATTGGTTTGAAATCTATACAGAGATTTTTGGGTTTTGCCAATTATTACAGGAAATTCATTAAGAATTTTTCTGTAATTGTTAAGCCTCTGACCGATCTCACCAGGAAAGGTGCGAATACGGTCCAGTGGACTACTGAGGCCATTGAAGCGTTTAAGTATCTCAAATAGAGGTTACGTTCTGCCCCTATCCTTATGCAGCCTGATGAGACCAAGCCTTTTTTGGTCGAGGTCGATGCTTCATCGGTGGGGGTCGGAACAGTTTTGTCTCAGGAGAACAAGGATGGAGTACATCCTTGTGCCTTCTTTTCGAAAAAAAATTCGGAAACCGAACTGAATTATGATGTTGGAAATCGGGAGTTGCTGGCTATTAAACTCGCGTTTGAACATTGGCGTCATTTTTTGGAAGGCGCTAGCTTTCCTATTCAGGTTTTCACAGATCATAAGAATTTGATCTATCTGGATGCTGCCAAGCGCTTGAATGCCCGTCAAGCTAGGTGGGCACTTTTTTTTTCCTCAGTTTTATTTTTCTGTTACCGATATCCCTGGTACTAAGAATGTTAAAGCCGATGCTTTATCTCGCAGCTTCTCTCCTACGATCGGTGCCGAGGAGGATGAGAGCATTTTACAGTAAGGAGTTGTGGTGGCGGCATTGGACTCCGTTTTGGAGAATGGGATTCTGAAAGCTCAAGATGATGCCCCATCTAACACTCCCCATGGGAGGTTGGTTGTGCCTAGAGCCTTTAGGAGAGATTTGTTTGTGGAGTGTCATGAGTCTCTGTTGGCAGGTCATCCAGGAGTTTCGGAGACCAAGAGACTTATCAGTCGCAGTTTTTGGTGGCCTGGATGGCAGAAGGAAGTCATCAAGTGGGTGCGTCAGTGTACTGTGTGTGCTAGGTCGAAGGCTTCACATACTCCTGCTGCGGGGTTGCTTTGCCCTCTGGAGGTTCCTAGTGCGCCTTGGACGCATCTCACAATGGATTTTATTACTGATCTTCCTGTGTCCGAGGGTTTTACTGTCATCTGGGTGGTCGTGGACCGTTTTAGTAAGATGTGTCATTTGGTTCCATTCATTAAGTTGCCCTGCGCCAAGACACTCACTAAGACGTTTGTTAAGGAGATTGTCAAGCTCCATGGCGTTCCCACAGATATTGTTTCTGATAGAGGACCTCAGTTAAGACGTTTGTTAAGGAGATTGTCAAGCTCCATGGCGTTCCCACAGATATTGTTTCTGATAGAGGACCTCAGTTTGTGGCTCGTTTTTGGCATGCTTTTTGTGACAGGTTGGGAGTCCATTTGTCATTTTCGTCTGGTTATCATCCTGAGTCTAATGGACAGACTGAAAGAAAGAACCAGGATGTTGAACAGTTTTTGCGTTGTTTTGTGGCGGACAATCAAGAGGTGTGGTCTGAGTTTCTGCCTCTCGCAGAATTTGCTGTTAACAATCATACATCCTCCTCTGCTGGATGTTCTCTTTTTTTTTGTTGTACTGGGAGACATCCATCTTTTTGTTCGTTCTCCAAATTGGGGTCGGCGGTGCCGGAGGAGGAGAATTTTTCTGGTGATTTGGAGAGAGTTTGGACTAATGTACATTGCAACTTTCAAGAGGCTAACAAGAAGTCCAAGAAGTATTTTAACAGGAAATGTAAAGAGGTTTTGTCTACTGTGGGTGACATGGTTTGGTTGTCCTCAAAGAACATGCGGTTGAGGATTCCCTCTAAAAAACTGGGTCCTAAGTTTGTGGGTCCATTTAAAGCGCTTCAGGTTGTTAACCCGTCTGCTGTTAGGTTGGATGTCCCTACTTCCTGGAAGATTAATCCGGTGTTTCATGCTTCCTTGTTGAAAAAGGCTGATGTATCAGAGATGCCATTGTCACAGTTCCTCCTGTGGTGGAAGACAGCGAATATGAAATTTCACGTATCTTGAATTCTAGATGGCATAGAGGGAGATTACAGTATCTTGTCTCCTGGAAGGGTTTCGGTCCCGAAGACAACTCCTGGGTAAGAACGGATGATGTCTCTGCTACTAGGCTTGTTAAAGCTTTCCACAAGAGGTTTCCGGATAGTCCTGGGCCTGGAGGATCCGGAGGATCCTCATAAAAGAAGGGGTACTGTTAGAACCCTCCTGTTTGTTTTTTCCATCTTGTGTTTTGTGGTCACGTGACCATCTGCCTTTATATTCCAGCTCCGCCCTTTTGGCTGTGCTGGACTTCAGTGTTTGACTGTTTCTCTAGCCAGGTGCTTCTGTGCCTTTCTCTGTCAGTTTGTTTGGTCCTTCTGGGATTTCTGGTACCTTTTTGTCTGTTTGTCTTTTTGTGTTCTGCGACAACTTCTCTGTTTAGGAGGTGTCCCATTTTTTGTTCCAGTCCTTAGTTCTTTTAGGGACCCCTCCCCTAAAGCTATAGGTCTTCGTTCAGACTAGCCGAGGACTAAGGTGGGTCTGTTCGCTAGGAACACGCAGCCCGCTACATCGTAGGGATTCAGCTTAGTTTTACTGTAGGGACAGTTTTCCCTTATCTTTCCTTAGTTCATGTTGCAGATCATAACACAAACATTAATCTGGCTTTATGTTTCGTTTGGAGTAATGGCTTCTTCCTGGTAGAGTGGCCATTCAGCCCATGTTGATACAGTTCTCGTTTCACTGTGGATATTGACACAATCTTACCAGCTTCTGTCATCATCTTCACAAGGTCTTTTGCTTTTGTCCTTGGTTGATATGCACATGTCGGACCAAAGCACGTTAATCTCTGGGACACAGAACCCGTCTCCTTCCTGAGCGGTATGATGGCTGGACATTCCCATCTTGTTTGTACTTGCGTATAATTGTTTGTACAGATGAATGAGAAACCTTCAGGTATCTTAAAATTGTACCCAAGGATGAGCCAGACTTGTGCAAGTCCACAGTTCTCTTCCTGATATCTTGGCTGATTTCATTAGACTTTCCCATGATGCTACACAAAGAAGCAGTGTGTTTCAGGTGTGCATTAAAATACATCCACAGGTGTGTCTCTAATTAACTCAGATGTTGCCAAAAAAACTATCAGAAGCTTCCAAACACATGACATCATCATATGGGCAGTCCAGAATTGTTTAAAGGCATAGTAATCTAACTGTATGTAAACTTTTGACTTTTCAGTAAGTAATAAAAATGCCTTAAAATATTCTCACTCTCTCTCTCTCATTATTCTGGCATTTGGCAAATATTACAAATTAAGGTAATCCTAATTGACCTAAAACAGGAAAGGTATATTCTGATTTCATGTCAGATATTGAGAAAAACATGCATATGTGTCTTTTTTATATAGTGTATGTAAACTTCTGGTTTCATCTGTATGTACCCAACAGCACTAATGGCTAATGTTCTGCTAACTTGTTTTTGGATATTTTTTAATATAAAAAAACAATAAGTGCCTCTTCTATAGGTTACTCAGAATTGGAATAATTGAACCTAGAAGTAGAGCTTCAAACTCTTTCGCCATAAAGGGGAACTTTCATCTCATTCATACTGACAGAACCACAGACAGCATGAATCAGAGATTGGCTGCGTCATTACATCTGCTTATGTTTTACTCTGAAACGCTGTCATACTGAAAATCCATCCGAGGATTATACGACTGGGATGACTAGTCCGAGGCCGATCTCCAGTCACTTCTCCCCACCCCAATCTCCTTGACTGAAAGGTTTCTTTCTATGCGTGGGCATAGGGAGTGACCTGTCAGTCAAGGGGATCAGGGCAGATAGAGGCCACATTGGACCTGCCTTGGACTAGCCCCAAGGCAGATTTTCAAAGTATGTGTCTCTGAAATGTTGCAGTGTTTTGTAGTCTAAGGGTTGAGGTTTCTTCTTGTGGAGAGTGACAAGCCAGGTCTGTTATGGCAGTATGAGGAGACTTAAACACCGTGCATGCTCCTCTGGGAAATTAAATATGCAAATTGTCTCTTCAGAGAGGAAGAGGACTTGAACTCTAAGGGTATGTGCACACGATGCAGAAATGAAGCAGAAAATTTCTGCATCATTTCTGCATCTCCCTGGCAGAAAAAACGCATGCAGATTGTGCATGCTGTAACATACCTGGCGGCGTCCTTGCATGGTGGTCCATCTCCCACTGTGCAAGAGGGCGCACTTGATCTCCTGTCCAGAATGTCTCTCTGGCTTCCCTCCATGCTGTCTGTTTGTGTCTGTTTCTGCTGCTTAAGGGCGGCGCCCGATCACTTCCTGCCTTTTGTACCTGCTGTGGGTCACACCCCTTGTGCGTCCTCAGCCTATTGCTGTCTGTCACTTGGTATATAGCTCAGCAGCTCCCTTCTATCCCTGCCTGAGCATAGTGTTTCCTTCAGTGTGTGCTTGCACTCTGAAGGTGCCAGGTCCCGTCTCTTGTCTCCTGCTTTTTGTATCAGTTCCCGTGTCTGAACTGAGTCCTGTATGTCTCCTGCTTTTTGTATCAGTTCCCGTGTCTGAACTGAGTCCTGTATGTCTCCTGCCTTGCGGTATCAGCTCCCGTGTCTGAACTGAGTCCTTTCTGTGTTCTCTTGTCTGTCCTGTCTGAACACGCTCCTAGCCTGTTCCTCTCGCCTTCTAGTGGCCGATTTCCTAGACCCGCTCCTGTGTCTGGTCTGTCCTGTCTGAACACGCTCCTTGCCTGTTCGTTCCGCCTCTCTGGGGGCCGTATTCCCAGACCCGCTCCTGTATCCCTCTGCAGTGTCGGTCTCCTCCGTACACTCAGTTCCAGTCTGAACTCTCTCCTGTCCTTTACCTGTTTTGCCTCTATGTCCGTTCCCTTCCTTTTTCTGCAGAGTCTGAACTCGTACCTAACTCCTGCTTGTTGTCTCTGCAAGTACTGTGTGAGTATCTGGCTCTGTCTTTCCCTTCCTGTCTGTTCCGTGTGAACAGAGCCCTGTCCTCCCTGCTCAGCCTTGTCTGCACTCTAGCTGTGCTTGCCTGTAACCCTCTGCCTGTATTGTTCCTGAGTCCCGGTGTGTACTGGGTCCTATCCCGCCTGTGTTCCTACCTGCTAGTGCTTCCCTGTCTGCACTCTAGCTGTGCTTGCCTTTACCTCCCTGCCTGCATACCCGCCTGCCTGCATACCAGTCGTGCCTGCCTATACCCTCCAGTCTGTGTGCCAGCCTACCAGCCTGTTCCTGTATTCCCCTGTGTGGGTCAACAGCCGTGTCCGGGGTCTGTCCTGGAGTAGCACCTGGTCCCTCTGCTCGGTTCCTCCTTGGTGCACTGGCGTCGTATGCCGTCGTGCGACCCTGGTCGGATCGGGTGAATACTTAGTCACGCCCCTCCAGGCATTCACTCTCCGGCACGGTCCAGTGGAATCACTACCAATCACACGCACACGCCGCTTAGCCCGGGCGTGTGCATAACAGCATGCTCAGGCCATGGTTCCCGTTGAGCCCCACGGCCTTCGCTCTTTGAGAAGTTTTTCCAGCGAATACATGCATTAAAATAAATAAATAAATTTTTTTCCCCCCTTTAGCTGAGTTCCAGGCGAATTATGCACCCGTCCAGATGGATCTATCAGCTCTCGTTCCTGCGGATCCGCCACGTTACTATGGGGATCCAAGACAGTGTCGTGCATTTGTGGAGCAATGCATGCTACACTTTAAGGCCTACCCTCTCTATTTTCCTTCCGATTGGGCTAAAGTGGCCTTTATGATTGACTACCTAGCGGGTGATGCCTTGAAATGGGTCACCCCCCTATGGGAAGCATGGGATCCTGTCATCCTTGACCTGCAGGCCTTCCTGGTGGCCTTTCGTATGGTCTTCGAGGACCCTAACTCTGAAGCCCCTGCTGAAGCTTCACTTCCCAATATCCCGGAGCAGCCCCGACGGGTAATGTGTGTGGGTAGCGCAATAGTCCTCCAGCCCAATGAGACTACTGCCCACCCAGAATCCTCACAGGGTGACTACGCTTTCCGGAATACTTCTCTCAACCTCAAGAGGCAGCCCAGACGTGCTAGACTTAGAGGCAAGCCGTCACGCCAGGGTCTGTCCTCCCTGAGACCTCCTGACCCCAACCTTGAAGTCCCTACTGAAGCTTCATCTCCCTGTATCCCGGAGAAACCCCAATGGGTAATGTGCGTGGGTAGTGCACCAGTTCTCCTGGCCGAAGAGACTTCTGCCCATCCAGACTCCACACAGGAGAACTTCCTGCACCCGGCATCAGATGCTTCTTTCTCTTTAACCGGTGTGCATGTCCAAGGATGCTCCAAAGCTGTGGTTACCTCAGAGTCTGTGCACCTCTACTACCTGGCGGAGGATCCCCTGTTGCCTCCTGAACCCTCCGGGATACCACTCGATGACAAATGGAGAGAGACTTCTCTACACCCGGTACTCAATACTTTGTCCGCTTCGTCCTGTGAGCCTGACAATGGGTACCCCAAAGTGGTAGTTACCTCCGAGTCTCTACACCCCTCCGACCAGGCGGAGGACCTCCAGTTGTCTCCTGAACCCTTCGGGGTGCTACCTGGTAGCGAAAGGACAGAGACTCTCCTATACTCTGTACCTGATACCTCGCTCGCTTCGTCCAGTGAGTCCAACTTAGTGTACTCCGAAGCAGAGGTTACTCCTGAGTCTCTACACCCCTCCGACCAGGCGGAGGACCTCCAGTTGTGTTCAGAATCCTTCGGGGTGCCACCTGGTGGTGAATGGACAGAGACTTTCCTATATCCTGGATCTGATACCTCGCCTGCTTCCTCCAGTGAGTCCGACCTAGTGTACTCTGAAGCAGAGGTTACCCGTGAGTCTCTACACCCCTCTGACCAGGCGGAGGTCCGCCAGCTGTCTCCAGAACCCTTCGGGGTGCCACCTGGTGGTGAATGGACAGAGACTTTCCTATACTCGGTACCCGATACCTCGCCTGCTTCCTCCAGTGAGTCCGACCTAGTGTACTCTGAAGCAGTTGTTTTCTCTGAGCCTCTGCACTCTTCTGACCCGGCGGAGGACCTCCAGTTGTTTCCTGGATCCTCCGGGATATCACCAGATAACAAAGAGACAGTGACTTTTCCTCATTATGTACCTGATAACCCGTCTATTTCTTCCTGTGAGCTTGACAAGATGTACCTCAAAGCAGAGATTACCCTTAAGTCTCTGTCCCCCTCCAACCCAGTGAACGACTGGCCCTCGAATTCCCTGCGGAAGATTCTGGCAGGCCTGAAGAAGAGGGGGCGTAAGGGGGGAGGTACTGTAACATACCTGGCGGCGTCCTTGCATGGTGGTCCATCTCCCACTGTGCAAGAGGGCGCACTTGATCTCCTGTCCAGAATGTCTCTCTGGCTTCCCTCCATGCTGTCTGTTTGTGTCTGTTTCTGCTGCTTAAGGGCGGCGCCCGATCACTTCCTGCCTTTTGTACCTGCTGTGGGTCACACCCCTTGTGCGTCCTCAGCCTATTGCTGTCTGTCACTTGGTATATAGCTCAGCAGCTCCCTTCTATCCCTGCCTGAGCATAGTGTTTCCTTCAGTGTGTGCTTGCACTCTGAAGGTGCCAGGTCCCGTCTCTTGTCTCCTGCTTTTTGTATCAGTTCCCGTGTCTGAACTGAGTCCTGTATGTCTCCTGCTTTTTGTATCAGTTCCCGTGTCTGAACTGAGTCCTGTATGTCTCCTGCCTTGCGGTATCAGCTCCCGTGTCTGAACTGAGTCCTTTCTGTGTTCTCTTGTCTGTCCTGTCTGAACACGCTCCTAGCCTGTTCCTCTCGCCTTCTAGTGGCCGATTTCCTAGACCCGCTCCTGTGTCTGGTCTGTCCTGTCTGAACACGCTCCTTGCCTGTTCGTTCCGCCTCTCTGGGGGCCGTATTCCCAGACCCGCTCCTGTATCCCTCTGCAGTGTCGGTCTCCTCCGTACACTCAGTTCCAGTCTGAACTCTCTCCTGTCCTTTACCTGTTTTGCCTCTATGTCCGTTCCCTTCCTTTTTCTGCAGAGTCTGAACTCGTACCTAACTCCTGCTTGTTGTCTCTGCAAGTACTGTGTGAGTATCTGGCTCTGTCTTTCCCTTCCTGTCTGTTCCGTGTGAACAGAGCCCTGTCCTCCCTGCTCAGCCTTGTCTGCACTCTAGCTGTGCTTGCCTGTAACCCTCTGCCTGTATTGTTCCTGAGTCCCGGTGTGTACTGGGTCCTATCCCGCCTGTGTTCCTACCTGCTAGTGCTTCCCTGTCTGCACTCTAGCTGTGCTTGCCTTTACCTCCCTGCCTGCATACCCGCCTGCCTGCATACCAGTCGTGCCTGCCTATACCCTCCAGTCTGTGTGCCAGCCTACCAGCCTGTTCCTGTATTCCCCTGTGTGGGTCAACAGCCGTGTCCGGGGTCTGTCCTGGAGTAGCACCTGGTCCCTCTGCTCGGTTCCTCCTTGGTGCACTGGCGTCGTATGCCGTCGTGCGACCCTGGTCGGATCGGGTGAATACTTAGTCACGCCCCTCCAGGCATTCACTCTCCGGCACGGTCCAGTGGAATCACTACCAATCACACGCACACGCCGCTTAGCCCGGGCGTGTGCATAACACATGCGTTTTTCCTGCAGAATACATGCGGATCCACATGCAGATTCACATGCGTTTCCGCATGCAGATTGACAAGCGCTTTCCAGGCGATGTTAGCATCACCTGGAAAGTGCTTGATAACTAGGTCACACTATATAAATCCATGCAAACAGCATGGATTTATACAGTGTGAACCGAGAGAGTGTATATACTTACCTCCGATGGCCCGCGCTGTCCTGCTTTACACTCCGTTCTCCTGGCTGCCGGCAACTTTGAATTGAAAGACCTGCCGACGTCAGCGTCACGTGACCCGTCACATGACTCTGACGTCACCGCAGGTCCTACAACTCACTGCAAGTGCCGGGAACCAAGCGGGAGCGCTGCGCGGGCCGACAGAAGGTAAGAATACATTTATTTTTTATTTTATTCTTCTTTTACAGCTTTTTTAATGGTACCTGGGTGTGGATGAGACTCTCCTCTCCTCCACACCCGGGTACCATCCGCATATTAGAACGCACCAATTACGCAAGTACAAATGCTGTCTTGCGGAATTGGCGCGTTCTAATGCAAGTCAATGGCGGCGAAATCGCCGCGTTTCCGCAAAATTAATTGACATGCTGCGGATTTTTGACCGCAGCGTTAACGCTGCGGAAAAATCCGCATCATGGGCACAGCACATGCGGATTTCCATTGGGGAACATTGCTTCCCTTCTACCATGCGTTTTTCATGCGTTTCCGCGGCGTTTACGCAACTGCAAAAACGCCGCGGAAACGCATGAAATACGCATCGTGTGAACACAGCCTAATACTTCTTATAGGTGGCACTAGAGTTGTCTGAAGAGACAATTTGCATATTTAGTGTTTCGGAGTATAATATATAAGGCTGCAATAATGCAGCCAGCAGTTAGTGCAGCATGAATGAGATGACTGGTTCCCTTTAATGCAAGAACTATGTATGAGCCCTGCACTTACCAGACAGCAGCTTTATACTGTGCTGTACTTAATTATATTATCACACCACATATATCACAACAATCAATAAGTCATTGCATTTATATACTGTGCACATACAGTGCCACTGCTCTCTTATTTACCTGCAGAAGGAGTAGAGGTTCAGTTGTTGCTATATCTGCATCCTCTTTACCTACTGCTATTGATTTAACATATATATTATATATATATATATATATATATATATATATATATATATATATATATATATATATATATATATATACTGTGGTCCTACAATTTACAATTTGTATAGCTACTTTCAATGAAGTATAGCAGAGGCTGGTATAGAGCAAATTATGTTTTTTTTATACATAACTTATGTTTTCACTAGATACATATGAGGCACATAGATAGATAGATAGATAGATAAATATATTTAGAAAAATAGAGCAGCACCTTTAAGAAATGAGGGTGCAAAGCCTCCTTGGTACCGAACCATCTAGATAAAAAAGAAAAACTGAAGGCAGCACACCAAAAGAGTGTACAACCTTTTTCAAGCCCAAATATATCTATCTAATGTGTGTGTGTGTGTATATATATATATATATATATATATATATATATATATATATATATATATATATATTTTATACTTTTGAGAAACTTTCAGCGTATTATTGATCATTTAGAGAAACTTTATATCTCTTAACACTTTATTTCTAGTTCCAAAAACATGGCACCTCCTATTTCAGTGCAGATTGTATAATAGATGATGTACTAAAAGAGGAACCTGTTCCTATTTGTATCTATAAATTGCAGCGAAGTCTAAACTTAACTGAGAACACGTGGTTGTTGGAATGTAAACTTGCTTTCTGAAGCTTGCACATATTGTAATGTAACCTTGCTGCTTTCATGGTGTAATATGTAAACCTATACCTAGAGAGGATGCAGCTTATGTCATGCCCTTTCCTGATTCTTTACTTCATCTCTTTGCCATTCATTAGACATCACTCCTCTCTTAGGGAAGATTTATAACTGCAGCCCACCAGCTTCCACTAAGAGGCATTTCAAGGAGTCATGTTGCTACAAAAACATCCATTTACTATCATTTACTTTGCATGTGTCGCTGTTAATAGACCGCCCATTACATTGTCCGATATGTTTGATACATTTTAGTTATTTGTTACATGTGTCAAATTGGGATTCCAGATTTAATGGAAATTGGGATACAAAGTGCCAGTATGTGATCTGCAATTAATTATGTGTTCCGAATATTTACTACAATATTGTTGAGGAGGGAGGTATCAGACAGACTAATCAGGCGATACTGTTGCAGACTAGACTCAGAGTATGTTTTCTGATGGACACCCAAATCTGTAGCAATGATAACCTATTTATTAATGTTCTTGAATCATCTGACTTTGGGTCTGTTGTCCTTTTGATCTTTGCAATGGTAAATTTCATCATCAACCTTTTACCTTATGCAATTGAATTTTCATTTACAATGGTTTATGGTAAGCTTGCCTTACTGTTAATGCTGAAAAATTATATTTTATAGATGACCCAATGAAGGGCTTGGACACTTGTGTATTTACATTTGACATCTTCATTTTCCTTTACTTTTATTTTCTCCAGAAATGGGTTGTAGCTAATGAGAAATCAAATACTTTCTCAATTTGTAAAAACCTGTTACCAGTTTTTATTAAAAAAAAAAAAACACAAAATCCATATATACTCTAAATACTCTCAATGGTACAATCTATAAACAGTGCTAACCCATTATAATTAAAGACATCTATTTTGGAGAGTATGGTCAATTATGCAAAGTTTACAGGGGTTTCCCAACTCTCTCCCAACAGATGATGCCAGGGAAGAGAAAGATCAGGCATGTTGAATTTTAATGCCCAATCCTTTTGTTCCCCTACAAATTAGCAGCCACCAGAAAAGTTTGTCAACAACTGAAGCCCCTCTCGCCATAAACACACACATGCGTGCGTGGAATAACATAATGTGCATGGTTATGGGGGAAGCAGGTCTGAAGGAAAAGTTTATGGTCAAATGAGCATTCATCTGACAGCTATTAACAATACATGAAATTGAATTAAAGACAAAAATCAAACCAAAAACACCCCTTATACCTGTATTAAACATTGTAACTATTAATTAACATTTATAAAATTAATTTTAAAAATCATAGGCAGAAAAAAAAGCAAATGCAGAAATGTTTCTGCTGTTTTACTCACTGAGTGGAGATGAAATGTTGGACTTGGCAGAATCCAGCTGTGTAAAATTAAGTGCTGAGGTTATCCAACTATTTGATGAACTGGCTTTGTGAAACTTGTGTGAGTAATTTTATGGCCCATGTGAGCCAATATACCCAGCTTTATATCTTCTCAGTGTCTGTCACACCCATCTGCCAAGCCAACCTCTACCTTATAGGGCTCACTCCTTACACCCACTGGAGTCCAAAGACCACCCCTGCAATGATGAGGTTATGTCACTACAGTCTTTTTCAGCTCTCCCTTATGTCCAACTCTGCCTCAAGATGTATTGGGTGAGTCAGACACCATGGGTGCGAGTGCTGATCAATGTCGCTGCTTGTCCAAAATGAGGGTTCTGCAAAATTTGTGGCTGGAGAATAGGAACAGTGTTCTGCACCCTGAGAATAGCACCGAACATAAATGACTCAGTAATTGATAATGCAGTATGGTCATCACAACCCAAAGTAATAACAGCCTCATTATATAGCATATTATCTGTATGGTAATTATACATAGGGGGGATTTTTGAAGTTGGGGTCACACCATGTTTGATACATTTGGTACATCTTTAGTTACAAAACTTCTGCATGCAGCTGTTTTTTTCACTTTGTACACCAAACCTCCACTGGAGTAATAATTGCAACTTTTTGACAACTTATTCAGAAGTGCATTGTATCTTTCTCTAGGTTTTTGTTTACTTACATTTTAAGAGGCAACTACTTAGCTGTTGTAAACTGCTACAATGAGGCTTTATACACAAGGATGTATTACAACAATGTACATGTATGGATTGATACAAATTGATGACGCAATCACCATAGACTGCTACTATGGATCCATAATGAACCTTTACTCGTAAAGGCAATTACTGCACCTCACTGAGGCGCCATATGATGGCATAAGGAACCTACAATCCATGGGGACTTCAAGTTATGTGCCATATAGGTATTAAATGTATACATTAACTAGTATTATAATCTTATAATCTTATAATTAAAATGCTATAATAAGACATTAAAGTTTGGTTTTGCCATAGTTTTGTTTTTGTCCCCTACTAGTGTCTACATGGAGACAGATGGATAGTCTAAGGCCACGATCACACGTTCAGTATTTGGTCAGTATTTTACATCAGTATTTGTAAGCCAAAACTAGGAGTGGGTGAAAAATGCAGAAGTGGTGATGTGCTTCTATCATACTTTTCCTCTGGTTGTTTCACTCACTCTTTTGGTTTACAAATACTGATGTAAAATACTGACCAAATACTGAACGTGTGATCCTGGCCTAAAATGGACATCTGCTTCAATTAAATATTGTGTGTTCTGTTGAACAAATAACAAAGGTTGTCAAGTTCTAAAATGTTAATAAAAATAAATAAATTAATAAATAAATAAAGAACAGAGGCGTTACATAAAGCTCCTGAGACACCAGTGCAAAATCTGTTACATGCCCCTGGGACATTTATAATAATGGTGACTACTTAGGTGGCAACCTAAGTTGTGTGAGTGATGATGAATTTGTCAACCAAACTCCCTCCCCTCGAAGCTCCATCCACTGTTTAAAAAGTTGGCAGAGCTAGCCAGGACTGGAGTCAAAAAAACAAAACAAAGGACACAACGAACTGAACAGACTACCACTGAAAAAAAGTACAAACAGATGATCGCTGAGGTCCCACCTTCTGGAACTCCGATTGATCATGATTAGTGTGGTCCCAAATTCCCCTTGTGTGAATGGATCTATCTATAAGAGTGATAGTCGTACATGGTCATTACCGCTCCATTCACAGGAGGGGACTTTCAGCCTCCCATTTCTTGGGATTTTGAGGAACCCAGAAGCCGGATCACCAGCGATCATACATACATTTATCATCAATCCTATGGATAGGTAATAAATATTGTTTATGGAAAAATCCATTTAATTACAGTGTAATAAAAAGTTCTGCAACTAATAGACTTGCCATTCAATTTCTCACTGAATTTTATGAAGCTGAAACAAACGTTCTGATCATGTCCAGCAGAAACAGGTGTATGTTACAGAATAAGAGCGCTTCTTGCCCCTGTGTGGGTTGGATACAATCAGGGGTGTTTTTTTAAATTCTGGATGTAAAAATAAAAATTTCCATTCACTGACAGAAAGCAAAAGTCATAAAAGTAGTGAAGAATTGAAACCTTAATTGTAGAACGTTGCTTAACTTTTCAGTTATGAACAAAAAGGATTTGCTTAGATAAAAGTTAAAAACTCCTTTAAGAAGACGCATTACACAGATAATTTCCCTGATCATATCACATTATTCACCTTACGCATGGAAAGTTTTGTACAGATCAACCTAGATAAAAATTCTAATGAATGTTAAAAAGAAAGGAATTAGGAAGCGTGCATTGTCATTGTTCAGTGACCATCTTACTTTGGCATGAACTTGCAGAAATATGCAGGAATCTCAAATGTCTCACAAAAAGTTTTGAAGAAGAACTTGTAAATTCTTGTTATGCATAATTGCTTATACCGCTTAGTAGATTTTCCTCACATTTTTTTCTTGTCTCTGTTCTCTTCTTCTTTGTAATGTGATCTATGGTCCATGAAGTTAGAATTCTGGCACAAAACGTCTTGAAATGTCACAAAATTTTGCGCAACTTTGATTTCGCCATTTTTACAACAGTCCTGGCTGAGTCTATAAAATTTTTGAAACGTGTGCGGAGCTTGGAAGGGATGGACTCGACAAATTCATAACAAATTACACCACAAAAAGTGTTATCTAAATTACTGTGGTGCACAGCAGCTCCAAGATGGTCCTAATTCATTAAGAGGCAGCTGCCTCTTAATAAATTCGGCAGCATTTTGCTCCAGTGCACTATTCATCGGGACTGATGTACAAAAATGTAAGTCTTAATTAATTGAGTCACAGATCATCCTAAAAAAATGCCTTTTTATGAACCACAATCAGAATTCAAACCCCTGAATTGTATGCTGCGACACAATCACTGAAGGTGTAGTACAAGATTTATAGGACAAACGTGGGGGAGGGTATACAAGGATTATACGACACTTGTCTTTTCTATGCATCTAAAGCATCACTCAAACTGTATGTAGCAATCAGATATTCTAATGAAAAAAAAATGGTACAGATCTGATTTTCCGCTTATAATAAAAAAGGGTTATAAAAATAGTTCGAGAAAAATCAGACTATTAGGCCACGTTCACACGTTCAGTATTTTACATCAGTATTTCTAAGCCAAAACCAGGAGTGGGAGAAGAATGCAGAAGTGGTGACGTGTTTCTATGAGGCCATGTGCCCACATAGCGTTTTTGTAGCGTTTTTGCAGCGTTTTGCCAGCCGCGAAAACGCTTGTAAAACCGTCTTCCATGCAAAGCAATGTGAATTCGGATGTGCTGTGCACATAATGCGCTAATTAGCGCGCCAAATTCGCATTGCGTTGCAAAACACAGCATGACCATTTCTACCGCGATTACACTGCAATTTCGCGGCCATTGAGTAACATTAAAACGCAGCAAACCCGCAGGTATATGTGAATTTGCTGCGTTTCAATTTAATTCAATAGCCGCGAATTTGCAACGTAATCGCGGTGCATGTGATACCCAGGATGAAGAGGAGACTACAACTCCTCTTTATCCCGGCTACCACGTGGTGAAAAAAAGAAATAAAAAAGTTATATTCACCTCTGGGGCGGCCCCCGGTCTGCTCCTGGCAGCGTCCTCTCTCGTCGGCGTCCCGCTGTGTACTTGCAGGAC
This sequence comes from Phyllobates terribilis, assembly GCF_046119375.1. Classification (NCBI taxonomy): domain Eukaryota; kingdom Metazoa; phylum Chordata; class Amphibia; order Anura; family Dendrobatidae; genus Phyllobates; species Phyllobates terribilis. The sequence continues at coordinate 97,768,871 of NW_027362773.1, read as the reverse complement.
CTGCGGTGACGTCATGTAGTCAGCTGATGGTCGCACGACCGCTGACATCAGTGGTCAGGTCATGGTCGCGTGACCATCAGCTGACTATATTACGTCACCGCAGGTCCTGCCAGTACACCGCGGGACGCCGAAGAGAGACTACGACGCCGGGAGCAGACCGGGGGCCGCCGGAGAGGTGAATATACTGTTTTTTGTTTTTTTTTTACTTTTTTATTCTTTTTTTTTTTTTTTTACTATAGATGCAGCATTTAAAGTATCTAAGTTGGTCGCACAATATAAATCCATGCCGGTTGCATGGATTTATATTGTGTGACCAACTTGTCAAGCACTTTTCCAAGTGATGCTCAAAATCGCTTGGAAAAGTGCTTGAAAAAACGCATTGAAAAACGCATGTAAAAACGATGAAAAAACACTTCTCTATGGCCGAAAAAACGCATGTAAATCTGCATGCGTTTTTTTCTGCCAGAGAGAGGCAAAAATGCTCTGCATCAAATCTGCTACGTGGGCACATAGTCTTATACTTTTCCTCTGATTGTTCCACTCCTGATTTTGGCTTACAAATACTGATGTAAAATACTGACCAAATACTTAACGTGTGAACGTGGCCTTAGACCTATCTTACAGCCAGAAATGGGGAATGGTGTGGTTTGATTATTGGTAAGTTACTTTTTCTTTTTGACAAAGCAGACAGACAGTCTAATTGCTAGGGATACCCCGCCTGCACTTGTTATGTTCCTAATCGGTCTTTGAATTCTCAGATCTTTAGCTTAAAATATAATGCATCTGAACTGAAGTCTAAGATGAGACAATGAGACATAGCAGGACTTAAAGGCATTGTCCTATTTTGGACATTTTTGGCATATGTAATGTCCCAGCCCTGGCACCTGCATCTATTCAGGAAATGGAACCCCATCCTATGGTATCATAAGTTGAAAAAGTAGCCTTTTATGTGTGGTTCTTTTCATTAATCTTTTTTTTTAATTCCAAAAATTGTAGAGGACACTTGCTCAGGAATTTTTTGGAAATCACATACAAATAAATGGAGAGAGCCATGCATATGTGGCAACATCTCTATGTCCGATCGTGTAAGACAGGGTCCCATTCTGTACAAGGGTCTCAGTGGGGCGTGGGGTCCACATCTATCGGACATTTATTGCACAAAACCATCGGATATGCCAGAAGTGACCAAAATGCGAATAAACCTTACTCTATTTAGATTGTGAGCTCCAAAGGGGGACAGTGATGATGATGTCTACAAAGCGCTGTGGAAATCAATGGCACTATATACGAGAGTAAAATAAATAAATAAATCCTTTAAACCTGGCTTTTTTATGTAACTTTTTGTTTCTTAGGGGCATAACCATTTGAATCCCTTTACTAAATACAATGCAATTCCATGTATGCATATTCTAATCAGGGTTTACTTTATGCAACATTAATTATTATGTCAATGACACTGAAGTGCTCAGTTCCACTAAAAAAATCATTTGGACTGAATTTGGAAATAATAACTTAACACTATATGGCGTAATTATTTGGGCTGGAATAACTATCTAAAAATGGCAACAGGGTGGTGGCGACAACCCAGTCCTGCTCATTGCCCCATTTTCTTTCAAATCGGTTTTGAGGTCAGTTTCATTTAATAAAGGGGTTATCCCACTACTCATTAAAAGTCTAAAAAATTACACATTGAAGCCGTCTGTCAAATAAGTAACCACCTGCCTGTCTCCTCTTCCAGTTTTTCTGACGTATTCCCATATTTCTTAAGGACATTAATTTTGGCCCTTCCAAAAACTTGTTCAAGACAAAAGTGAACTTTTCCCAGCTAGACCAAGAAGGTAACTTTAACAAAGTGACATGAAGACTATATACAAGATTTTACAATGTAAAGACAACAGACTCTTCTGATCTCCATCATTCTCCCATCACGCCAAGCGATGCAAGACACTACTAAATCTTGTCATAAACCCTGGCTGAATATACAGCGTCCCCTTCATTAGTTGTACCCTACGCCATACCATTGTTTGTAAACCTAGAGCACCTACACAGCGCAGGAATATCCCATCAGTAAGTGCATTCTGACCTGTGACTCACTCACTGCTTATTCCTGAGGCTGTGAACACAGCTGTCTTGTCATTGTTCATGTTTCAATTAACCTGTAAGTATAGCCATGTGTTAAATGCAAACAAATGTTTTGTAGGAGCTTTTTTTTTATGGAATACGCAGAGGTGATGTCATTGGTGTTAGATACCAGACAACTTCAGAATTAGCAATGGCTTTAAATAAAATGCTAATTAAGCTACAGTCTCCCCTTCTTTTCCAAGCAATGACGCAGGGGGAAATCAAATGGTTATTTGTAATGGAATCGTCCTGGTAAATGGAGGCAGCATATCATGGTCACGCCAAAAATGGACAAAATTATAACTATTCCGATACTGCTCCTTATGTGCAAGTATACAATTTCTATAAATATTACCCCTATATGCAAGAATATAACTATTATAATTCTGCCCCCTATGTACAAGAATATAACTACTATAATACTGCCCCCTATGTACAAGAATATAACTACTATAATACTGCTCCTATGTACAAGAATATAACTACTATAATACTGCCCCCTATGTACAAGAATATAACTACTATAATACTGCTCCTATATACAAGAATATAACTACTATAATACTGCCCCCTATGTACAAGAATATAACTACTATAATACTGCCCCTATGTACAAGAATATAACTACTATAATACTGCCCCTATGTACAAGAATATAACTGCTATAATACTGCAACTATGTACAAGAATATAACTACTATAATACTGCCTCCCATGTACAAGAATATAACTATTATAATACTGCCCCCTATGTACAAGAATATAACTACTATAATACTGCCTCTATGTACAACAATATAACTACTATAATACTGCCCCTATGTACAAGAATATAACTACTATAATACTGCTCCTACGTACAAGAATATAACTACTATAATACTGCCCCTATGTACAAGAATATAACTGCTATAATACTGTCCCTATGTACAAGAATATAACCACTATAATACTGCTCCTATCTACAAGAATATAACTACTATAATACTGCCCCCTGTGTACAAGAATATAACTACTATAATACTGCCCCCTGTGTACAAGAATATAACTACTATAATACTGCCCCCTATGTACAAGAATATAACTGCTATAATACTGCCCACTATGTACAAGAATACAACTACTATAATACTGCCCATATGTACAAGAATATAGCTGCTATAACACTGCAACTATGTACAAGAATATAACTGCTATAATACTGCTCCCTGTGTACAAGAATATAACTACTATAATACTGCCCCTATGTACAAGAATATAACTACTATAATACTGCCCCTATGTATAAGAATATAACTACTATAATACTGCCCCTATATACAAGAATATAACTACTATAATACTGCTCCTATGTGCAAGAATATAACTACTATAATACTGCCCCCTATGTAGAAGAATATAACTACTATAATACTGCCGCTATGTATAAGAATAGAGCTACTATAATACTGCCCCTATGTATAAGAATATAACTACTGTAATACTGCTCCTATGTTCAAGAATATAACTACTATAATACTGCCCCTATGTACAATAATATAACTACTATAATACTGCCCCTATGTACAAGAATATAACTACTATAATACTGCCCCTATGTACAAGAATATAACTACTATAATACTACTCCTATGTACAAGAATATAACTACTATAATACTGCTCCTATGTACAATAATATAACTGCTATAATACTGCCCCCTATATACAAGAATATAACTACTATAATACTGCTCCTATGTACAAGAATAGAACTACTATAATACTGCCCCCTATGTAGAAGAATATAACTACTATAATACTGCTCCTATGTATAAGAATATAACTACTATAATACTGCCCCTATGTATAAGAATATAACTACTGTAATACTGCTCCTATGTTCAAGAATATAACTACTATAATACTGCCCCTATGTACAAGAATATAACTACTATAATACTGCCCCTATGTACAAGAATATAACTACTATAATACTACTCCTATGTACAAGAATATAACTATTATAATACTGCTCCCATGTACAAGAATATAACTACTATAATACTGCCTCCTATGTACAAGAATATAACTACTATAATACTGGCCCTTTGTACAAGAATATAACTACTATAATACTGACACCTATGTACAAGAATATAATTACTATAATACTGCTCCTATATATAAGAATATAACTACTATAATACTGCTCCTATGTACAAGAATATAACTACTATAATACTGCCCCTATGTACAAGAATATAACTACTATAATACTGCCCCCTATGTGCAAGAATATAACTACTATAATACTGCCCTCTATGTACAAGAATATAACTACTATAATACTGCCCCTATGTATAAGAATACAACCATGTATAGTACTCACCCAGATGGCAATGTGATGAATGCGTAGGTATTATAATTTTTTGGGATAATTTATGTAAATGACTTTGCCCTTATGATATTAATACTGAACGTAGAATTAAGACCTTATCTTCACAGTTCATTTCGGCTTCATGCTTTGCCCTCCCCGTGAATTGAAGGTGCATTCTTTCTTCTGATATCCTCCTTACAGTTCTGTGTCCCATATGTGCCAAATTGCAAGCGACTTAAACGGGCAAGGGGTTAATACTCTGTGTCACATTACTGGGATAATTACACAAGTACTCCATGGCCCTAAAAGTGTTTTGAAATCTTTTCAAGTAGGATAAATGGTTGTCACCGTGTCAGGAGAGCATTCCTGCACCGCTTTTAGAAAGGTTACATCACTGACAAGTCAGGCATCGCACTTCGCCATCCGCCAAAAGACTGAACTGTAATAAATATTAGGATTGGCCCTATTTCAGCAACACTTGCACTATGTAGTAATTCAAAATGAACATATTTCAGATTACACTTGGTTCAGGTTACTACAAGGGTAACAGGGTTTTCATGTGAAAAAAAAATTCCAAATAATTCACAGTAAATACAATGATATTTGTTTGGTGCAACAAATCTATAGAACTGCTGTTACAGTAACAGATCCATGACCGCCAGTGATAATCAGGGGTGGACACTGACAGGTAAGGACCCTGTGCAGAATGTGTTCCCCTTTGTTTTGCACTTCCCACAAAGCAGTGTATGAATATATGAAATCCACACATACATGTATATACTGTACATACTACACAGATATACCATATAAAATAGCATTAGTGTGTTCTCCACTAAGGAAGGTAAAAAAAAACCTACACACTCACCATGTGTGAACACACCCTAAAAAAACGAAGCCGTTTAACACAAAGATTGTAAGGCCTCATTCAGACGCAAGGTTTTTTTGATATGTGAAAAATAGACCGAGGTTTGTCAGATATTTATCAGTTGTTTTCACTGATGAGAAGGAGAAAAAAAATTGTCTCTACCTTCTCCTATCAGGGCTCATTCAGATGTCCATTTTTTTTGGGTACGAGTGTTATCCGTGATAGCACTGGTACCTGTGATAGTCTATAGTGCCATTCACATGTTCGTGATTTTTCGGTCTCAATCAGCAGAAAATCACGGAGACATGTCCGATTTTGATCCAAGGGTCGGATCAAAATTGGCAATGCAAGTCTATGGGTCTATGAAAAAAAAATCTGGCTGCACTCAAATGACATCCGAGTGTGGTGCAATTTTCACGGACTGTCAGAAAGGAGAAGGTGGAGAAATGTTTTTGTTTTAAATTTCTCCACGTATGAGAAAATCAGGTGACAATCGGACCACACTGATCAAAATAATCAGTTTGTTTTACTCGCATGTGGAAAAATCGGATGTCTGAATGAGGCCTAAGTCAGTGAAAAACGAAAAGCACACAGATGGCATCCGTGTGCTGTCTGATTTTTTTTCACGGACCCATAGACTTTCATTGCTGAGTTTGATCTGAAATTCGGATCAAGGTCAGACAAGTCTCCGCAATTTTGCAAAGATCTGAACAGCGTCATAGACTATCACAGGTATGAGTGCTATCCGTGAAAAACACATATAGCATTCGTACGTGGAATACTGACATGTAAATGAGGCTTTAGGCTATGTGCCCACGATGCAGAAATGCTCAGGATTTTTCCCTGAGTGTTTCTGCATCTGCCTGGCAGAAAAAACGCATGCGGATTGTACATGCGGATTGTACATGCGGATTGTACATGCGTTTTCCTGCCAGGGACATGCGGATGTGAAGCGTTCTTCACTTGCATTTCCACATGCGGGTTGTCAAGCGCTTTCCAAGCGATTTTAGCATCACTTGGAAAGTGCTTGACAACTCGGTCACACTATATAAATCCATGCAAACGGCATGGATTTATATAGTGTGACCGAAAGAATGGTAAAAAATAAAAAAAATAAATATATACTTACCTTCCGATGGCCCCTGCTGTCTTGCTGCGCTCCTGTGCTGGCTGCCGGCAGATCGCGGTACGCTGTACTGAAAGACCTGCCGTCACATGACTGTGATGTCACCGCAGGTCCTTCAGTCCTGCGCGATCTGTCGGCAGCCAGCACAGGGAAGGAGTCCGGGGGCCGTCGGAAGGTGAATATAATCTTTATTTTTTATTTTATTCTTTTTTTACAGCTTTTTAATGGTACCTGGGTGTGGAGGAGAGTCTCCTGTCCTCCACACCCGGGTACCATCCACACATTAGAACGCGCCAATTACGCAAGTACAGATGCAGTCTTGCGGAATTGGCGCATTCTAATGCAAGACAATGGCGGCGAAAACACAGCACTTCCGCAAAATAATTGGTAGTGCTGCTTTTTTTTCCGCAATGATAATCCGCAGCGGAAATTTCCGCAGCATGTGCACAGCACATGCGGATTATCATTGGGGAACATGGCAGGCCTTCTACCATGCGTTTTTTAAGCGTTTCTGCAGCGTTTTTGCCGCTGCAGAAACGCTTAAAATGCGCATCGTGGGCACACAGCCTTTGGTTGTTCCAAAAAACTTGAAGAACTAACTACAGATCTGCTGTGGATATTGGGATCCACATTGATGTGCATTGCGAATTGTTGGGGTCTAAAGACCAAAGGTGCTCCAACTCACTCAAAAGGAGTAGGACTGATCACTGGACATACACACTGATACTCACTATAATGTACAAAACTATTGGATCCCACATCTTAATCATTGAATTCAGGTCTATTATTCAGTCTTCAGGCTCCTTGCCATGCCATCTGCATTTACTAATATTTGTGATAGAACAGGTCGTTGTAAAGAGCTCACTGATATCAGCCAGTTCTGTAATAGGACGACACTGTTCTGACAAGACAGTTCCTAACATTTTTTTTCATCCTATATACACCACAATCAACTTCAAGTGCTATTGCTGAAAAGTGGAAACATTTAGGAACTGCAGCAACTCGGACACGAAGTGGGGACCACATAAATTTGCAGAGTAGGGTCGCCGATTGCAGAAAATTCACCAACGCTCTACTGACTCTATAACTGCAGAGTCCAGACCTCCTCTGATATGAACATCAGCACAAAAACTGCACTGGAGCTTGATGGCCGAGCAGCTGCGTGCAAACCTTAAATCACCAAGCAAGATGCAAGGCGTCAGATAGAGGAAGGGGGGACCCCCGCCACTGGCTTCTGGTGCAGTCGAAACGTGTCTGTGGAGCCAGGGATTGCACTTCTCTATCTGCCATTTGATGAACAAGTCCAGGTTTGGTGACTACCAGGAGAACGTTACTTGCCTGACTGCATTGTCAGCTGTAAAGTTTGGTGTAGGAGGGATAATGCCATAGCAGTGATATTTAGGGGTAGCCTGGGCTCCTTATTTCCAGCTAAGAGGAATCTAACGTGAACCTGTCTGGTGATTCATGCTTCCCAAATCGTGGGCAACATGTATCGCAGCCTGGCAGTTAGGTATGTCATTCTCTGAAACACTTTTGCATTTCAGAGAAAAAATATGTTGAAGATCTGCTAGAGGTGATTGACAAGGCTCTCCCTCACGTGTACATAGGAAAAGACCTATCAATCATCTCTAACAGCGCTGGGAATAGCCGGCCGGGGACCATAGCCAGAGACCAGACCAGCCCAGCTCAGCCCCTGGCCGGATCTTCAAAGTATATATTCTAAGAAATGCTGGCGGATCTCAGAGAACAATCCACATGACTGCCAGGCTACAATTCATGCTGACTGAGGTTTGGGCAGCATGAATCACCTAACAGATTTCCTTCAATGCTCCAGCAAACCAACAATTGTAACTTTCAACCTGGTGCAAATGGTTTGGGGATGACCCTATTCTGTTCCAGCATGCCTGTGCCCCAATACACAAAGCAGGGTCCATAAAGGGAAAATTTGATGTAGAAGACCTTAACTGGCCACACAGATCCCGGTTGTAGATTGCCGATCAGGATCTCTCATCCTATATCAGTGAATGATGTAAAAAATGCTATACTGGGTGAATGGGCAAAAATGGACACAAAATCTTGTAGAAATCCTTCTGAAAAGAGTGGCAGCTGTTATAGTTGCAAAATGAGACCAACTCCATATTACTGTCTATGAATGTAGTATGTAAATGTTCCTGTAGGTGTAATGTATAGGTCTCCCAATATTTTTGTCCATATAGTGTAAATTTCTTTTTCTGTCTCTTTTTATCTTAGTTTTAGATTCTCGTTATACTGATCTCATCCTATCCCTAATGTAACCAGATAATTCTGGTTTAAATGCTGCTTCTAACAATAGATCCCATTAGATAATACGCCTGTATGGCCGTAATCTGGAGGGGGACATTGTTTATGTGATGTGTTTCGTTGCTATATTCAAATTTAATTACCCTGCTGTGCATTGATGTCACAATTGCCATGCAAATGAAGTGAGGATTATCAGACCAATTAACTGTACAAAGTAAAAGGGTTTTCCATGTACTAATATTGTAGGCATATTGGAATACCCCATCTGGAGGCAAACGAAGATCTCTGTATTAATTGTTGATTTGCATGTGCTCACGTTCCAGGCATATGGTTAGAATTGCATTTTATATGTTCTTACTCATCTTGTGAACATTTATCATCCTTGACTTTACATATAAATGTGCTTTAATCATTCTGCTACCAAGGAAGAAGAAGATGTGTTTATGGTGGAAACGAAAATATTTGGAGAGGCCGGGAGAGTGTCGTCTGTATGGGTCCCCTCTCCTGCGTGTCATAGGCTTATAGAAGGGAATCTCCAAACAGATGAGCTTGGAATCCCCATATGCCATCAAAGCTCCGGATGGGACATAATAATCACCTTGTCAGAGATTAGACTAATGGTTTACATATTAAACGTGCTTCCCTTGGATGAGTCAGACAGCTGACCCTCCATCCTGTGCAAACCCTCTTTAATTACATAAAGGTGACCTGTACACACAGTAGCACAGCCATCTCTCTACAGACCAGCACTAGTGACGGGCGAGTGTGCTCGGCACTGCTCAATACTCGATCGAGCATCAGGGTGCTCGATCGAGTATCGAGCAGTGCCGAGTATCGCGTGGTGCTCAAGCAGTGGCGAGTATCGCGTGGTGCTCAAGCAGTGGCGAGTATCGCGTGGTGCTTGAGTGCTCGGGTCCTCGTAAGAAGATCATTTGAATCATCTGAGCCTCCCAAGGCACTGAAGCGGGGTATTCCCTTGCAGGGAGCGCAGGGACTCCTCTGTTAGCTGGACTCTTTGTGAACTGTAGAACTCCAAGGAGGGAAAAAGAAGAGAGGGAGAGGATAGAGAGATGAGGGAGAGGCGAGAGTGAGGGGAGAGAGAGAGGAGATAGAGGGGAGAGACAGAAGAGAGAGAGGGGAGAGACAGAAGAGAGAGAGGGGAAAGAGGAGAGAGAGAAGAGAGGCGATAGAGAGATGGGGAGAGAGAGGAGAGAGAGAGGGGAGAGACAGAAGAGAGAGAGGGGAGAGACAAGAGAGAGAGCGGAAAGAGGAGAGAGAGGAGAGGCGAGAGAGAGGAGAGGATATAGAGCGATGGCGAGAGTGAGGGGAGAGAGAGAGGAGATAGAGAGGGGAGAGACAGAAGAGAGAGAGAGACGGGAGAGACAGAAGAGAGAGAGGGGAAAGAGGAGAGCGAGAAGAGAGGCGATAGAGAGATGGGGAGAGAGAGGAGAGAGTGAGGGGAGAGAGAGAGGGGAGAGACAGAAGAGAGAGGGGAGAGACAGAAGAGAGAGAGAGGGGAAAGAGGAGAGAGAGAGGAGAGGCGATAGAGAGATGGGGAGAGAGAGGAGAGAGAGGGGAGAGACAGAAGAGAGGAGAGGCGAGAGAGAGAGGAGAGAGGCAAGAGGGGAGAGAGAGAGGAGATAGAGAGGGGAGAGAGAGAGGAGATAGAGAGGGGAGAGACAGAAGAGAGAGAGGGGAAAGAGGACAGAGAGAGGAGAGGCGAGAGAGATGAGAGGATAGAGAGATGGGGGAGAGGGGAGAGAGAGGAGAGAGTGAGGGGAGAGATAGAGAAGGGAGAGACAGAAGAGAGAGGGGAAAGAGGAGAGAGAGAGAGGAGAGACCTGGATTTTAAAGCAGGATTTTCTTCACAACCCAAATCAAACACCTCTTTAGGCACTTTGAATATTCTTTAATGTGGATTTTAAAGTGGATCCGCTTCTAAATTCACATAAAAAACTGTGTGAACAAATCCAGGAAATACAAGTGATTGTCCATACAGAACAACTAATGATAATGATCACATCAAGCGTTTACAATGTAGCAACAACCTAAGTTTTGGCTGCAAACCCTGTATCAATGAAATCATCCCATCATATATATGAAGTGATGGTCTGGTCTTGGTGTCTTTGACTCTGTACCAGCAGCTCTGTATGATTAGCTATGACTGAAATAACTGGGGCAGTACATTACAGATAGAAGAGAACTCTTCATTTGATGCTCATATATTGTTCATAGTGAATGTGTTCACGTTCATTTACAGCAATCAGATCAGTTGTCTCCTCTATTTAAAGTGTTAGTGTACAACGTGTACATCCTGTATTCTATCTATAGAAGAGCCTCTTGCACTTACAATAGATCATTTCACTCCCATTTTGCCACATTCTGACATCTCACCTTGACCACAACACAAGAACACAAGCACATTTAAAAAAAGAAAAAACAAGATAAAGGTGTTATCTGTTTATATATACATAGATCTTAATTACTGTATAAGGAAAAGTTCTGCAAAATTGTAATATACTTTTGTGTTTCAATTCCTCCCTATTTCCTGTCAGCAAATGTATCATTTTAAAGGCTAAACCTAGCACAGATTTCTCAAAGTTGATAGTTTGCTACAATTGTATATTAATAATAATGAATCTAGTAAGGATAACTTCACCTTTCTTTTTTTGTTTTTTTTTTGTAAGAAATTGTTGTCTCTCCTTTTAATATTCAAGATCTTAGTTACATTACAATTTTTATTTTTGTATTTTATACAATTGTTGTTCCCTAACCAATTCCCTATTAACTAAATAACCTGAACATCAATTTAATATATTTTATCTGCACCAATACATTGCAGCAAACTATCATTGTGGAATATGAGCTGTTTTTATTGTGTTAACCCCCAAAAGCATTTCTAAATTTGATATAATTGTAACTAACGTGCACCTGCTACAGGGATTAGGTTTGTACAGGTTTCAACTTCTGGATGAAAATAATAATTTATTCTTATTAAACTAAAAAAAATGCTAAAGAGTGAGTAAACCTTTATAAAAAAAAAATGTTTTTTCATATTTCAGTGAACGAAGCTGCACTCACTATTCTGCTGGTGCAGTCACTGTGTACATACATTACATTACTGATCCTCTACTGATCCTGAGTTATATCCTGTGTTATACTCCAGAGCTGCACTCACTATTCTGCTGGTGCAGTCACTGTGTATATACATTACATTACTGATCCTCTACTGATCCTGAGTTACATCCTGTAGTATACTCCAGAGCTGCACTCACTATTCTGCTTGTGCAGTCACTGTGTACATACATTACATTACTGATCCTCTACTGATTTTGAGTTACATCCTGTATTATACTCCAGAACTGTGCTCACTATTCTGCTGGTGCAGTCACTGTGTACATACATTACATTACTGATCCTCTACTGATCCTGAGTTACATCCTGTATTATACTCCAGAGCTGCGCTCACTATTCTGCTGGTGCAGTCAATGTGTACCTACATTGCATTACTTATCCTGTACTGATCCTGAGTTACATCCTGTATTATACTCCAGAGCTGCACTCACTATTCTGCTGGTGCAGTCACTGTGTACATACATTACATTACTGATCCTGAGTTACATCCTGTATTATATTCCAGAGCTGCACTCACTATTCTGCTTGTGCAGTCACTGTGTACATACATTACATTACTGATCCTGTACTGATCCTGAGTTACATGCAGTATTATACTCCAGAGCTGCACTCACTATTCTGCTGGTGCAGTCACTGTGTACATACATTACATTACTGATCCTGAGTTACATCCTGTATTATATTCCAGAGCTGCACTCACTATTCTGCTTGTGCAGTCACTGTGTACATACATTACATTACTGATCCTGTACTGATCCTGAGTTACATGCAGTATTATACTCCAGAGCTGCACTCACTATTCTGCTGGTGCAGTCACTGTGTACATACATTACATTACTGATCCTGAGTTACATCCTGTATTATATTCCAGAGCTGCACTCACTATTCTGCTGGTGCAGTCACTGTGTACATACATTACATTACTGATCCTGAGTTACATCCTGTATTATATTCCAGAGCTGCACTCACTATTCTGCTTGTGCAGTCACTGTGTACATACATTACATTACTTATCCTGTACTGATCCTGAGTTACATCCAGTATTACACTCCAGAACTGCACTCACAGATATACATACATTAATATTGGCACAGTACAGATAGAAATATCAAACCATCAAGACATCTATGTACTTATGTTTCTAGAATAGATAAAAGTGTTTCCCCTGTGACAAGCTGAAGCCCTTTGTCTACATACTAGGATCATTTGATCCCAAACAAATCTAATTATGTCCATAGATTTATTAATGCTACAATGTAACGTTCTCAAGTGGATACAGTAGCTGCCATATTCACTATGTATAAATGCTGCCCTAGTAACCTCTCTGTATATATGTGGTAGGCTATAAAGCAAATACGGTGAATACCGTGAGTTTGTGAAGCATCTCGCCCATGTACTTCCTTCCATCCTTTGGTATCCGGATAAGTATAGTTGCAGACTGTGGATTCTGATCATTCCTGCTCCCTGTTCACGCACTGTGATGGACACTTACATGTCATCTGTATTTTAAGGAAATGGGTCCCACGCACATTCCTCCTGTATACACATGATTTATCCCTTTCTAGACACTAGGAGATGTCACTTTCTATTTGCTTGTGCTTCTGCCACTATGTCATACATACATGGTAGCAAAACCACGTTAGCTCTTGGGATGTGATACTAGGAATGACTGAGGAAGGGCCTGGAGTCACAGGCTCCTATTCTGATAGCATGTAAATAGCTTGTTGCCTTCTTACTTTAACAGCTTCTGAAGGGTTAGCCACATCAGTTAAGATATCACAATTTCATTGTTCTTGATTAGATACAAATCTATGGGGTATTAGTTATATAAAGGGTAATAATACTTTAAAGTAACTTTTCAGTATAAGCTGTTCTGTCTGCACATAATAACCATTATACTGGCCATAATATGACCTGTTTCCTACATTTTCACCAGTTTTCCCCACTGCAGACTCTATTTTTTAATTTACGATTGACTCTGAGCTGGTGGGAGGACACAAGCTGCTGTGATCTTTCCCATACAGTGCACAGCACACAAAGAGGGATCCCTATTCTTCATTTTTTTAGTTAGCTTACAGAAAGAAGCAGCTACAGCATGGAGTATAATATACAGTACTGAGCAGGGCAGATATGAAACCAGCTCTGGGGAGGGGTAAAAGACTTGTTAGAACGCTCAGAAGTATCTTTCTGAGTCTCGCTCTTCTTTTCTCACTCTGCTTCTTACTCTACCTCCCCTTTCCATAGAGAACATAGAGTATAATAGGAGTTAAAATACAACACCTCACTGTGCTAGAGCCTGTCTTGTCTTGAGAAACATGGAGTTAAGCTGTCTTTTTCAGAGCAGAGAAGTGGCTTATAAATGGAGAAAGAAGCAGGTTTCTTTGATAAAATATATAACAAAGTTTCCTATATTCGCCTGTATGATAAAAATACAGTTCCTATTTTGGCTTTCTATAAAAAAAGTGCAGTCTACAGAAAAATCTGAATTCTAACCAAATACAGCTATCAATTTTTATTACTGAAGTCAATGGATAATGAATATACATGTGTGAAAAATGATTTGCCCCCTTCCTGATTTCTTATTCTTTTGCATGTTTGTCACACTTAAATGTTTCAGATCACAAAACAAATGTAAATATTAGACAAAGATAACATAAGTAAACACATAATGCAGTTTTTAAATGAAGGTCTTTATTATTAAGGGAAAAAGAAATCCAAACCTACAGGGCCCTGTGTGAAAAAGTGATTGCCCCCTAAACCTAATAACTGGTTGGGCCACCCTTAGCAGCAACAACTGCAATCAAGTGTTTGAGATAACTGGCAATGAGTCTTTTACAATGCTCTGAAGGAATTTTGGCCACTCATCTTTGCAGAATTGTTGTTATTCAGCGACATTGGAGAGTTTTCGAGCATGAACCGCCTTTTTAAGGTTACGCCACAGCATCTCAATTGGATTAAGGTCAGGACTTTGACTAGGCCACTCCAAAGTCTTAATTTTGTTTTTCTTAAGCCGTTCAAAGGTGGACTTGGTGGTGTGTTTTGGATCATTATCCTGCTGTATAACCCAAGTGCGCTTCAGCTTGAGGTCACGAACAGATGGCCGGACATTGTCCTTCAGGATTTTTTGATAGCAGATTTCATGGTTCCATTTACCACAGCAAGTCTTCCAGGTCCTGAAGCAGCAAACAGCCCCAGACCATCACACTACCACCACCATATTTTACTGTTGGTATGATGTTCCTTTTCTGAAATGTTGTGTTACTTCTACGCCAGATGTAATGGGACCTACACTTTCCAAAAAGTTAAACTTTTGTCTCATCAGTCCACAGAGTATTCTCCAAAAAGTCTTAGTGATCATCAAGATGTTTTCTGGCAAAATTGAGACAAGCCTTTATGTTCCTTTTGCTCAGCAGTTGTTTTCATCTTGGAACTCTGCCATGCATACCATTTTTGCCCAGTCTCTTTCTTACAGTGGAGTCATGACCACTGACCTTAACTGAGGCAAGTGAGGCCTGCAGTTCTTTGGATGTTGTTGTGGGGTCTTTTGTGACCTCTTGGATGAATCGTCGCTGCGCTCTTAGGGTAATTTTGGTCGACCGGCCACTCCTGGGAAGGTTCACCACTGTTCCATGTTTTTGGCATTTGTGGATAATGGCTCTCACTGTGGTTCACTGGAGTCTCAAAGCTTTAGAAATGGCTTTACAACCTTTTCTAGACTGATAGATCTCAATTACTTTGCTTCTTATTTGTTCCTGAATTTCTTTGGATCGCAGCATGATGTCTAGTTTTTGAGGATCTTTTGGTCTACTTCACTTTGTCATACAGGTCCTATTTAAGTGATTTCTTGATTGAGAACAGGTGTGGCAGTAATCAGGCCTGTGTGTGGCTAGGGAAATTGAACTCAGCTTCCCAAAGATGTGAACTACAGTTAATTTATGCTTTAAGGTGGGGAGGGCAAACACTTTTTCACACAGGTGCCTGTAGGTTTGGATTTATTTTCCCTTAATAACAAAGACCTTCATTTAAAAACTGCATTTTGTGCTTACTTGTGTTATCTTTGTCTATTAGTTAAATTTGTTTTGTGATCCGAAACATTTAAGTGTAACAAACACTTTTTCACACCACTGTAAATGGAAAGTTTTCTGTTTGCCTTAGTTACATAACAGATTCATTCTCCATATGAACTTCACTTCTATATTGGAAAAGAGAAACAGAATTAAATAATGCCGGTGTGAACAGTGCCTTATATGCTTCAGTAGACCAACACCAGACAGTGGCGTACCGCCAACAGCAGCAGGCCGTGCAACTGCTATGGGGCCCGTGAGTTGGGGGGGGCCCCATAGCAGTCCAGGTGCGGAAATACTGCCGCCAGTGCAGCTTCTCCCTGCTCGCAGCGGGCAGGGAGCAATCCGTGCAGCTCCACTGTTGACAGGAGAGGATGGCAGCGGAGCTACAGAGATCTGTCCTCTGCTTCCTGCCCGCCGCTTCTTCTCTCACACAGGCACGCGCTGCTTGATGTCGTCATCATGAAGCGCGGGCCTGTGTGACGGGGGAGGAAGTTGCAGACAACAAGGATGCTGCGGCCTATGGGGGAATGGGCAGAGAGGTAAGTGTTGCTTTTTTTAATTTTTACTGAAACACTGAGGAGGGGAGGTGGGTGAGAGCCATGATGGGGATGGTGAGGCTGGGGAGAGCAATAATGGGGCTGATGGGGCTGGGGAGAGCAATGATGGGGCTGGGGAGAGCAATAATGGGGCTGGGAAGAACAATGGTGGGGCTGATGGGGCTGGGGAGAGCAATGATGGGGCTGGGGAGAGCAATGGTGGGGCTGGGGAGAGCAATGATGGGGCTGGAGAGAACAATCATGGGGCTGGGGAGAGCAATAATGGGACTGATGGGGCTGGGGAGAGCAATGATGGCGTTGGGGAGAGCAATGGTGGGGCTGGGGAGAGCAATGATGGGGCTGATGGGGCTGGGGAGAGAAAAGGTGGGGCTGGGGAGAGCAATGATAGGTAGGGCTGGGGAGAGAAATGGTGGGGCTGGGGAGAGAAATGGTGGGGCTGATATGGCTGGGGAGAGCAATGATGGGGCTGGGGAGAGCAATGATGGGGCTGGGGAGAGCAATGATGGGGCTGGGGAGAGCAATGGTGGGGCTGGGGAGAGCAATGATGGGGCTGGAGAGAACAATGATGGGGCTGGGGAGAGCAATAATGGGACTGATGGGGCTGGGGAGAGCAATGATGGGGCTGGGGAGAGCAATGGTGGGGCTGGGGAGAGCAATGATGGGGATGGTGGGGCTGGGGAGAGCAATGGTGGGGCTGGGGAGAGCAATGATGGGGCTGATGGGGCTGGGGAGAGCAAAGGTGGGGCTGGGGAGAGCAATGATAGGTAGGGCTGGGGAGAGAAATGGTGGGGCTGGGGAGAGAAATGGTGGGACTGATATGGCTGGGGAGAGCAATGATGGGGCTGGGGAGAGCAATGATGGGGCTGGGGAGAGCAATGGTGGGGCTGGGGAGAGCAATGATAGGGCTGGAGAGAACAATGATGGGGCTGAGGAGAGCAATAATGGGACTGATTGGGCTGGGGAGAGCAAAGGTGGGTCTGATGGGGCTGGGGAGAGCAATGATTGGGCTGGGGAGAGCAATAATAGGGCTGGAGAGAGCAATGATGATGGGCTGGGGAGAGCAAAGGTGGGGCTGGGGAGAGCAATGATGGGGCTGGGGAGAGCAATGGTGGGGCTGGGGAGAGCAATGGTGGGGCTGATATGGCTGGGGAAAGCAATAATAGGGCTGGGGAGAGCAATGATGGGGCTGGGGAGAGCAATGGTGGGGCTGAGGAGAGCAATGATGGGGCTGGGTAGAGCAATGATGGGGCTGGAGAGAACATTGATGGGGCTGGGGAGAGCAATAAATGGACTGATGGGGCTGGAGAGAGCAATGATCAGGCTGATGGGGCTAGGGAGAACAATGGTGAGGCTGGCGAGAGCAATGATGGGGATGATGGGGCTGGGGAGAGCAATGATGGGGCTGGGGAGAGCAATGATGGGGATGGTGGGACTGGGGAGAGCAATGATGGGGCTGATGGGGCTGGGGAGAGCAATAATGGGGCTGATGGGGCTGGGGAGAGCAATGATGGGGCTGATGGGGCTGGGGAGAGCAATGATGGGGCTGATATGGCTGGGGAAAGCAATGATGGGGCTGGGGAGATCAATAATAGGGCTGGGGAGAGCAATGGTGGGGCTGGGGAGAGCAATGGTGGGGCTGGGGAGAGCAATGATGGTGCTGGAGAGAACAATGATGGGGCTGGGGAGAGCAATAATGGGACTGATGGGGCTGGGGAGAGCAATGCTGGGGCTGGGGAGAGCAATGCTGGGGCTAGGGAGAGCAATGATGGGGATGATGGGGCTAGGGAGAGCAATGATGGGGATGGTGGGGCTGGGGAGAGAAGTGATGGGGCTGGGGAGAGCAATGATGGGGATGGTGGGGCTGTGGAGATCAATGATGGGGATGGGGAGAGCAATGACGGGTTACTGGGAGAGAGCAATGATGGGGGTGCTGGGAGAGAGAAATTATGGAATTGCCAGGAGAGAGCGATGATGGGGATGCTGGGAGAGCAATGATGGGGGTTGCTGGGAGACAGCGATGATGGAGGTGCTGGGACAGAGCAATGATGGGGGTGCTGGGAGAGCAATGATGGGGGTGCTGAGAGGCAGCGATGATGGAGGTGCTGGGACAGAGCAATGATGGGGGTGCTGGGAGAGCAATGATAGGGGTGCTGGGAGAGAGCAATGACAGGAGGTGCTGGGAGAGAGCAATGACAGGAGATGCTGGGAGAGAGCAATGACGGGGGGTGTTGGGAGAGAGCAATGATGGGGGTGCTGGGAGAGAGCAATGATGAGGGTGCTGGGACAGAGCAATGATGGGGGTGCTTGTATATTTTCCGTGTGCACATAGCCTTACAGTTAATTGGGGAGAGTAACAGAGACTGAATAATTTCTATTATTGGCCGGTGGAGATTATAGTTAATGGGGGGCACAGTACTGCTTATCACTTTATATTTTGATTACTAAGTGGCTAACAGTATATTAATGGGGGGGGGGACATATCTGTATTCAGGGGCACAGTGCGGGGGAGACACATGTATATATACAATATATATGTGACCTTGTTATTTTCTAGGCTGGAGATCATCATGACAAGACAAGTCGTGGCTGGGAGATATCGACATGAAGGTCTGACCAGATGGAGAAGAAGCAGCAGAAACCGACTCTGATGAGATGAGACGTCAGTGGTAATGCCTGGATGTAAATAATATTCTGTATCTGCACTGTGTGACTTGGAGTGATAATGTTATCTGTAAAATCCGTTAGGCTGCATTCTCACATTTGTGTGAAATGTCCGTGTGCTGCCAGATTTTTTTACAGGATGGTCCACAGACTCGTAGAGTATTATAGTTCCATTCACACATCCATGAAAATCACGGATCTGAGAATGAGATCTGTGAGGGTCAGAGAATGTCTTGTTCTGATCCGATTTTGAGGATCAGAATAGGACATGCTCAATGCGTCTGTAAAACAGGGCAGCACACCGACACTGCACACAAATGCAGGAATGTAGCCATATTATTTATAGCATACTCCCTTAGTATATAGTGTACTCGCTTATTATGTATAGCGCCATCCTTAGTTATATAGTTTCATCTTTTATTATGTATAACACCCTCCCTTATTACCTACCATCCTCTCTAGCTCTAGGGGGTCACAGTTGGGGGATCATACTGTATTGGGGTCACCATACTTTGCCTTAGGAGTTGCGCTGGGGTACAGTAGGGTCATTATACTGCACAAGTGGAGGAATTCACCATGGGGGTATTATACTTTGTTTGGCGGCACTTTTGTTGGCATCATACTTTATGGGGGCAATGAATGAGGAATCTAGGACTTCAGCAGGAGGAAGATTGCTATGTAAAGGCTGAAAAGTTGTGAGATTTGCTCTTTCGTGACCCCGACAATTATTTTCATTTTTTTTTGGGGGGGGGGGGCAATTAGAACTTCTGCTATGGGGCCCCATGATTCCTATGTACGCCCCTGACACCAGACAAAAGTATCAGCACCTTCTCCATCATTGCAGATTTGGATCCATCACCAAATACCACTCCAATCATCCACACTCCATCAATGCTTTTCTATAGTCCACTACAACCTCATTTCTATCCTTTTAGGTTTTAGTGCTTTTTTATATGTAAATCCCATTTTATTCAACCAATGTTTTACTGCTTTGTCACAAACATGGACTATTGTTTCCGCCCATTAATTTTCTTGTGGTTTTTCAAGACATATCGCTTTGAGTTTTTTATCGCTCGTGATACTTATTTTTCTTCCATGGTCTTTTCATTTGTTCTCCTATAAGTTCCCATATTTTTCCATCAAGAACTTTTTTCATTTATTCATTGGAAGCCACTTATTAAGCTAGACGCTAAAGTGAACAGTAGCATAACCTTTTACATTTCTCCCCCTATTCTGAGTCTCTCATAAAAAAAGGAAACTAAAAGAAGAAAATTACAATGATGTACAGAAATAGTGTTAAGAATCCTGAGCACAGACTTAACGTTCACCATCTGCTTCGGTTAAATTGCTGTCCACATCTTAGCGAAAGGTCAGACTGATGCATCAAGCAGACCTCTAACATCTATTTGTCTGCAGACAATCGCATATCTTCCTGTCTTTGTGTTCATCCCGCACACAGTCTCTACACTTTGGCTGATTCTGAGGCACCTGCATTGTTACCTCACACAAAGAGGAAGAAAAATGACTGCCTGCAGCACAATCACTAAATACCATTTTATGTGTTTATCAGCCCGGGTCCCAGCTGACTCATTCTGCTGACC
This sequence comes from Phyllobates terribilis, assembly GCF_046119375.1. Taxonomy (NCBI): domain Eukaryota; kingdom Metazoa; phylum Chordata; class Amphibia; order Anura; family Dendrobatidae; genus Phyllobates; species Phyllobates terribilis. The sequence goes on along the minus strand of NW_027362773.1, from coordinate 97,748,100 downwards.
ACACAGAGAATTGAGCGGCTGGCACAACCATCAGCCCTGTCTAGCATCTACAAACTCCATGTTCCACAGTAAAAAATATTTCAAAAGTAGAAGTCTTTGCAGTCTTACTAATTGCTTCTAGCATGTCCAAAAGATACAGATACAAGTAAAACTGTTACACTAGTGCTAGCTACTTAGCAACAGATTGTAAAAACGTGAGAATTTGTATGCACTTATTTACTTAATGATGATTAATTATGATGCTCATCATGGGACTTTATATAATAATTGGTAACAGAGTGTTTGTGCCACACAATGTATATAAATAATATAAATAAAATTATTTACAATACGGAGTTGCTTAATGGTTGGGAAATCCAGAGTGTTCAGTGAATGTACCCCTGACTAATATTGTAATATTGTCAGAATTCCTGTTGTCCTTCTACAGGTTGACCACTAGTGGCTGCTATTGTTCACCTTAATAATTGTGCTGCATTCCTACGCCTTACCACTGGAGGCTGCTGATGTGTTCTGTAATTGCCCTTTACTAAGATGGAAGATTCTGAACCTGTGGGATTCATCTTGTTTCTTGTTTGGGCCTACTTAAAGCCGCATGGATCTCTCACTCATTGCTTGAGTATTGTGTCTAGCTGTTAGCCTAGTTCCAGTCTCCAGCTCCTGAACATTCTTACCCAGACTGTTCTCACCTATCTACGGGTTGTTTCCTACAACTCCTTTGCTAAACTCCAAGAACTTCTACTACTGCTTGCTGTTCCTGCTCATGCTCCTTCGACCACTGGTTTCCAGCAGTACTACGCTAGTATAGTAACAAATATGTCCTTACTTCGATTAGCACTCTGTATTTCTACAACAGAACTCCAAATCCCAGATGTCCATATTCAGAAACTTCCAAGACTAAGGGAAGAGTCAGACGGCCGTGTAACTCGGACAGGGATCGCAACGCAATGCTCAGACTGGCCGCCGGTTATGCCGACCCGAGAGTGACATTATGTATTTCTATGCAGCTTTCATGCTTGGTTCGAGAGAGTTGATGGCAAGTCTGTGCATAGCTTTCCGATCCCCGTCCAAGTTATATGGCCGTCTAAGTCTTCCCTAAAGGTGCCCATACAAACATAAATAAATGCAGCCAAACATGGTAATTTCAGCAAAACTCTCTATTTTATTCCCGTGGGAGTGACTCAACTTTTCCAACACAGATAATATTAGGGAGGGAAAAATAATGATTGGACTTGTTGAATTTCAACATGTCCAATCCTTTGCTTTAATAGGAGATAAACCTAGCATGAACAGGTGTGTTCAAACTTTTGATCGGTACTGTATGTGTAATTTATAGATCTGTAGAAAGATTTGGGTCTAATCATTTATTATATTTTACCATCTGATGAACTTAAATGGGTTTTCTGTGATCATATTAAAGGTTCCAAAAAGCATGATATGGTTAAAAAAAAAATAGCTTTACCTACCACCATGCCACTTGGCTTCTCACCTTCGGTCTTTGCTGATATGGCTGTAGTGGTGACATCGCATCTGCAGCACGTGACTGCTGCTGCTAATTACTGGTCTCAGGGGTCTCATACCATCCACCTAGGCATGATTGATGAGTTGAGTGATTGGCTGCAGCAGTCACATGCTCTAGACATGATATCACCACTATAGTCATGTCAACAATGGCCAGCAAACAGCAGTGTAGAGGCCATGCTTGGGTGGAATTTGGTAACTAAGGTTGATTTTCTTATTTTAATACTTTGGTAGATTTTACTAGGAAAGCAGACAACCCATTTAATTAAGTTTGGTCATTAAGATGGAAACTTCAACCTGATCCTGCAATATCACGCACATGCACTGTATGCCTGTACTACGAATGCAACTATTATAGATAAATATTGAGAGAATAAGATTCCTACATTGGTTACTGGATATACTGTCCCCTTATTGAACTGCTAAACACCAAAGGTTCCTATATCAACCCAGATTGAACTGCTAGAGTCCCCATACAGGTCGAGTGTGCATGTGCCAACTAGAGATAGATAAGAGAGAATACTAAGGGGGTGTAAAGCTGTCATCAGAGTAAAAGGGGGGTAGTTAAGGAATCTAAAATTTAACACTTATTCTTGTTTGTTCTACACGTGTTTCTTTACTGCTTTTTTCCATTTGTGTCTTTTAGTGGTTTTGCTGCCTTCAGTCTGAATCCACATGGTGCATATTCTAATAGGAACAAGGAATTTCATTACATGAACAGGTGTATCCAAACTTTTTTCTGGTACAGTATATGCAATGTGTGCCACTGGACACCACAAAGCCTGTCAGGGTTACTAAATTATCATAAATGTTGTGTCAAAATCACTGGCAAAGTATTGGAGGGGAGCTATGTAGAGCTGAGATTGTTAGCTCCAGAAATTAAACATAGGAAAAGGGTTCCAGCACACAAAGGAATGAGGGGTGTAATGCACACGCCCGGGCTGAGCGGCGTGTGCGTGTGATTCCACTGGACCGTGCCGGAGAGTGAATGGCTGCAGGGGAGTAACTAGGTATTCACCCGATCCGACCAGGGTCGCACGACGGCATACGACGCCAGTGCACCAAGGAGGAACCGAGCAGAGGGACCAGGTGCTACTCCAGGACAGACCCCGGACACGGCTGTTGACCCACACAGGGGAATACAGGAACAGACAGGTTAGGCTGGCACACAGACTGGTGGGTATAGGCAGGCACGACTGGTATGCAGGCAGGCGGGTATGCAGGCAGGGGGGTACAGGCAAGCACGGCTAGAGTGCAGACAGGGAGGCAGTAGCAGGTAGGAACACAGGCGGGATAGGACCCAGTACACACTGGGACTCAGGAACAGAACCACAGATGTGGCGGACAAACACAGCAGAGTGAGGCCGCCCAGAGAGGTGAGCGAGAGCAGGGCAGGACGAGACCGCCTGGAGCGGTGAGCAAAGGAGTCAGAGCAGAGCAAGACTGCCGAAGCAGTGAGCAAAGGAGTCACAGCAGAGCGAGACTGCCGGAGCAGTGAGCAAAGGAGTCAGAGCAGAGCGAGACTGCCGGAGCAGTGAGCAAAGGAGTCAGAGCAGAGCGAGACTGTCGGAGCAGTGAGCAAAGGAGTCAGAGCAGAGCGAGACTGCCGGAGCAGTGAGCAAAGGAGTCAGAGCAGAGCGAGACTGCCGGAGCAGTGAGCAAAGGAGTCAGAGCAGAGCGAGACTGCCGGAGCAGTGAGCAAAGGAGTCAGAGCAGAGCGAGACTGCCGGAGCAGTGAGCAAAGGAGTCAGAGCAGAGCGAGACTGCCGGAGCAGTGAGCAAAGGAGTCAGAGCAGAGCGAGACTGCCGGAGCAGTGAGCAAAGGAGTCAGAGCAGAGCGAGACTGCCGGAGCAGTGAGCAAAGGAGTCAGAGCAGAGCGAGACTGCCGGAGCAGTGAGCAAAGGAGTCAGAGCAGAGCGAGACTGCCGGAGCAGTGAGCAAGAGTAGAGCAGGACAATGCCGCCTGGTGCAGTGAGCAAGAGTAGAGCAGGACAAGGCCGCTTGGAGCGGTGAGCAAAGGGTCAGAGCAGAGCGAGACTGCCGGAGAGGTGAGCAAAGGGTCAGAGTAGAGCGAGACTGCCGGAGCAGTGAGCAAAGGAGTCAGAGCAGAGCGAGACTGCCGGAGCGGTGAGCAAAGGCAGAGCAGGCTAGAACCGCCAGAGCGGTGAGCAAAGGCAGAGCAGGCTAGAACCGCCGGAGCGGTGAGCAAAGGCAGAGCAGGCTAGAACCGCCGGAGCGGTGAGCAAAGGCAGAGCAGGCTAGAACCGCCGGAGCGGTGAGCAAAGGCAGAGCAGGCTAGAACCGCCGGAGCGGTGAGCAAAGGCAGAGCAGGCTAGAACCGCCGGAGCGGTGAGCAAAGGCAGAGCAGGCTAGAACCGCCGGAGCGGTGAGCAAAGGCAGAGCAGGCTAGAACCGCCGGAGCGGTGAGCAAAGGCAGAGCAGGCTAGAACCGCCGGAGCGGTGAGCAAAGGCAGAGCAGGCTAGAACCGCCGGAGCGGTGAGCAAAGGCAGAGCAGGCTAGAACCGCCGGAGCGGTGAGCAAAGGCAGAGCAGGCTAGAACCGCCGGAGCGGTGAGCAAAGGCAGAGCAGGCTAGAACCGCCGGAGCGGTGAGCAAAGGCAGAGCAGGCTAGAACCGCCGGAGCGGTGAGCAAAGGCAGAGCAGGCTAGAACCGCCGGAGCGGTGAGCAAAGGCAGAGCAGGCTAGAACCGCCGGAGCGGTGAGCATAGGCAGAGCAGGCTAGAACCGCCGGAGCGGTGAGCAAAGGCAGAGCAGGGGGGACAGGGCTCTGTTCACACGGAACAGACAGGAAGGGAAAGGCAGAACCAGATACCCACAGGATACTTGCAGTGAAGTAGCGAGTGGACCACAAACTCACAAACGGGAGTACAGTGACAACGAGCAGGAGTTAGGTACGAGTTCAGACTCTGCAGAAAAAGGAAAGGTACGGACATAGAGAAACACGGGAAACAGGCTAGAAGAGTATACAGACAAGAACAGACACAGTAGCAAGATACAGGAGCGGGTCTAGGAAAGCAGCCCCTAGAAGGCGGGTGGAACAGGCCAGGAGCGTGTTCAGACAGGACAGACAAGATACAGGAGCGGGTCTAGGTATGCGGCCCCTAGAAGTCAAGACGAACAGGCAAGGAGCGTGTTCAGACAGGCCTGGAAATACAGCCTCCAGGATAGGCAGACAAGAGAACACAGAAGGGGACCTGGCACATTCAGAGTGAAAGACCACACTGAATGAAACACAATGCTCAGGCAGGGATTGAGTGGAGCAGCTGGGTTAAATACAAGGTGACAGACAGCAATAGGCTGAGGACGCACAAGGGGTGTGCCTGCAGCAGGTACAAAAAGCAGGAAGTGATCGGGCGCCGCCCTTAAGCAGCAGAAACAAACACAAACAGACAGCATGGAGGGAAGCCAGAGAGACATTCTGGACTGGAGATCAAGTGCGCGCTCTTGCACAGTGGGAGATGGACCACTATGCAAGGACGCCGCCAGGTATGTTACAAGGGGTTAATCAGCCATGTTTAGTGCTACGATGATTAAACACCTGTAGAAATGGAGGTGGTCAGAAGATAAATTCCAAGCCTTTTAGAGCATTTGGTGTGGGGTGGGCCTGGAGGTCAAAGCTCTGGAGCTGTTTTTGTCTTGTGAAGGAAAGCTAAAGTTTGGGTTGGTTGTTCCTGAAGCGTGCGGTTATCCCTAGCAACAAGGACTGTGCCATATATTATGTTTTGTTTTTCCTGTTAGGCCGGGAAGGCGGTGTTTGTTTTGCTAAAGATGCCATGGTTTATGCAGTTCCCTTAATAAACCACAGAAGATTTAAAGAGACAATGTTCCTGTGTCTACCTCTATGTGCAACCAAGTGAGCTGATCTACCACAATGTCCACAAGTGTAAGCACTGGCAAAGTATAACTTTGCTTCCATTCCAGTCCAATGTTCACACTTTACATATTAGATCAAACATGTAGACAGGTGATTAATCTTGTTGTATCACTGAGATACACATTACCTCTCCTCTGACTCTAAAACAGACAAAGGGAAGAAGCATCCTCCAATAGTGAACAATTTATTCCCTGATGACGCTGCACATGTGGTGAAACATGTTGGGGGGACATGTGCTATAAATTGTTTGTCCTATTCAGCTAGATAGTGATGACACCCTGGGGTGCCATCAATTGAATGAATATAGGTAGTTATCTTTAAAATCAATAAACTGAAGGCAGATTATGAACATCATTGTAACATTACCACGTATGCATTTTAGATTTAGTAATAAAAGCTTAATTTTATGGCTTGCTAGAGAGGGATTTAAACATAAGGTTCTCCCCTTCTTGCCAATTCATAAATATATCCCTCCCAAGTCATTTCTTTCCATTTGTTCTATTAAATAGTTTATTGTACTTACAAAATCAGTAAAATAAAATCACTCATATGAAAATCATATTAAAGGTCATCCTTACGACTCTGAGTTTCGCATTTGGGCTTTGTCACATGCTCCCTGATGAAGCCAATAGGCTGGATGACCTTTGGTGTGATTTTATATATGTGATTTTATTTTACTTATTTTCTTATTTTATAAGTACAATAAACTGTTGTGCAGAAAATTGTTAGTGGGGCTTCACCATTGGAAGATGCGTTCTCTCTTTGTCTGTTTTAGTGTTGGTGTAGAAGCGGCAATGTGTATCTCAGTGACACACCAGTGCCTTGGTAATTTAAGAAGATTAATCACCTGTCTACAGGTTTGGTCAAAAACGTGAAGTGTAAACATTGCACTGTTTCCAGAGATCTGGAATGGAAGCAAGGTTATACTTTGCAATTACTCAGACCTGTGGACATTTAAAGGGGTATTCTCATCTCCAAGATCCTATCCCAATATGTAGTAGGTGTAATAATATTAATATTAGCAAATCCCTCCAATTAGAAATGTAGTATAGTTCTTCTTATTCGCTATGTCTCTTTCCTCATGTGCAGGCATTGCAGGAACTTAGGTATCCATGGTTACGACAACTGATATAGTGACAGTTAGTAAGTTGCTAGTGGTCGTAACCATGAATACCTAAGGTCCTGCAATGCCTGCCTGCACATGAGGATAGAGACATAGCGAATCAGAAGAACTATACTACATTTCTAATTGGAGGTATTTGCCAATATTATTATTATTACACCTACTATATATTTGGGTAGGATCTTGGAGATGGGAATACCCCTTTAAGATGGTAAAACATACTATAAGTATTTCAACTTTTAGGTGCAGTGTGTCGTCTGCAAATCCACGTTATATTACCATCATGGGCAGAGTTGTATCTAGGTTTTCTGGCACCCGGGGCAAGAATTCAGTTTGGTGGCCCCCACCCCAAGCACACATGTGATTTGCACTTAGGCCACGGCCCCACTCTCAGTATTTGGTCAGTATTCGGTCAGTATTTTTTCTCAGGAGTGGGAGCCAAAACCAGGTGAGGAACAATCAGAGAAAAGGTATAATAGAAACAAGTCACCAATTCTGCATTTATCACCCACTCCTGGTTTTGGCTCCCACTCCTGAGAAAAAATACTGACCGAATACTGAACAAATACTGATAGTGGGGCTATGGCCTACGTCATGTGCCAACAAGCTGCTCTCCCTAATTCAATGTTCAGTGAAAAACAGAGAAGCTCTAAGAAAAGCTCGCTGTCACGTGACCGTAAGTATGAAAATCGCATGAGTGAAGTGGCCATGTGATGACTGCTGGAACCTGCAAGTAGAGCTGAATCCTGACAGACATTACATGCTGTTAGGATTAGCATGCTACATGGCTTCATTTTATAATTAAAGGGCTTGTCCAGGTTTGAGATTAACCCCTTCGCAACCTTGGGTTTTGTCGTTTTTGCTTTTTCGTTTTTTGCTCCCCTTGTTCCCAGAGCCATAGCGTCTTTATTTTTTGGACAATATGGCCTTGTGAGGGCTTATTTTTTGCGGGACAAGTTGTACTTTTCAACGCCATTACTAGTTTTACCATATCGTGTACGGGAAAACGGGAAAAAAATTCCAAGTGCGGTAAAATTGCAAAAAAAGTGCAATACCACAGTTGTTTTTTATTTTTTTTTTTTACCACGTTCACTGAATGCTAAAACTGACCTGCCATTCTTATTCTCCAGGTCATTACGAGTTTGTAGACACCAAACATGTATAGGTTATTTTATATTTAAGTGGTGAAAAAAAATTCCAAAATTTGGTAAAAAAAACTAAAAAAAAATAGCGCCATTTTCCGAGACCTGTAGCGTCTCCATTTTTCGGTATCTGGGGCTGGGTGAGGGCTTATGTTTTGCGCGCCGGGCTGACGTTTTTATTGATAACATTTTGGGGTAGATCCGATGTTTTGATCGCCCGTTATTGCATTTTATTGCAATTTTGCGGCGACCAAAAAACGTAATTCTGGCGTTAAGAATTTTTTTCTCGTTACACCGTTTACCGATCGGATTAATTCTTTTTTTATATTGATAGATGGGGCGATTCTGAACGCGGCGATACCAAATATGTGTATGTGGGGGTTTTTTTTTATATTTTATTTTGAATGGGGCGAAAGGGGGGTGATTTAAACTTTTATATATATATATATTTTTTTATATTTTTAAAAACATTTTTTTTTCACTTACTGCATGCTTCAATAGTCTCCATAGGAGACTAGAAGCAGCAGTTGTCTGATCGTCTCTGCTACATACAGGGGACGAGCAGATCCCCTGCATATAGCAGAAATGGTCCTGTGCTATGAGCGCCGACCACTAGGTGGCGCTCATAGCGACGAGATCATGACAACCACAGGCGTCTGCTGCAGACCCTGGGTTGTCATGCACGCCCCATCGGCGACCCGCGATCACGTGACGGGGTCGCCGGTGGGCGGGGCTTATGACGCGCAACCCGGAAGCTCGCGTTAAATTTCGCTGTCGGAGATTGACAGCGGCATTTAACATGTTAACAGCCGCGGGTGGATCGCGATTCCACCCGCGGCTGTTGCGGGCACATGTCAGCTGTAATAATCAGCTGACATGTGCTCGGTTCAGTGAGGGCTCAGCGCAGCAGCCCTCACTGAACGGGGGGTATGCAAATGTGCGTACTAATACGGCATGGGCTCTAAAGGGGTTAAAATCTGCAGTATAAAGTCTATGTGACTGCAGGCTTCTGAATTTTCACAGCACATTACTGCACACTTTTAGGATTCTCCCTTGCACAAGTATGCGATTTGTATACTTCTGGCCACATTACGACTAAACGTGTCTCCCTCAATTCATTTTCATTGAGTGAGGCCACACATGTCTAGTAGGCATGTGACGGTATGTATGCAAATCGACAGCACAAGAGAATCCTGACAGCGTGCAGTGCGCACTGTGAGAATTCAGAAGTCTGCAGTCACATAGAATGACATCAGACTCATCACAAGCTTGTACAAACCCTTTAATGCTCCTAACATAAGTACAAAAAACATTTACAGCCAGGTACCTTATAGATGACGTTGTCTCTGAAGTCTTTCTCTTCCTTTTCTTCCTCTTGTCCAGACTCCATGATGACTTTTCTCATCCACAGCTTGTCCCTGCAGACCTCCATCTTCTCCGGTCTTCTGAAGCACATCCCAACACGATGCCCTTAAAGATAACATTGTCATTATAATTCTCCTGAATAAAAATATCTGCCCTACGCAGAGCCCTTGAATAAATAATTGCCTTCACTATATTCCCTGCACAAAATATGACCCCCACACTATCCCTCTTATGGTACATGCTCTCCACATTGCCCTCTCCTTTCCATACTGGGCCCTCTCTTCACACTGTCCTCTCACACTGGGTCCCCTTATAGGGCCCAGTCTCTCTACTATGCCACCCCACCACACTCTCCCTCCTTGGCATACTGTCCCCTCCTCGCTGTGCCCTTACACTGTCCCCAATGCTTCACCCTCCCACTCACACACACACACACACACACACACACACTACTCAGTCTTTATTCTGTGCCCACTCACACTTTTCTCCCCCCATACTGTCTCCTCACACTATTCCCCTCAATAGCCTCCTCACACGTTTCCCCCACCCTCCTCATATATTTACCCTCTCACTCTATTGTGTCTTCACCTGTCCCTTCCTTGCTCCCCACACTTGTGTCCTGAAATCATCTCCCCATTACACTAAATCTCCCCCAGCCCCGTTACACTAAATCTCCCGCACTACAGTAAATCTCCCCCACCAACACCACAGTAAATCTCCCCCCACACAGTAAATACCCCCACACACAGTAAATTTTACCCACAGTAAACACGCCCCCCCACAGTAAATACCCCAACATACAGTAAATACTCCCCCCACAGTAAATACCTCCACACACATTAAATACCCCCACACACAATAAATCTCCCCCAACTCTGTTACACTAAATCTCCCCCACCCTAAATAAACCCCCCCGGTTACATTTATTCTTTGGTGTCTTCAGTTCCACTAATGTGGAGCACTTACCACCAACATATGCCTCTGTCTGCTGCGCCGGCGAGTGACGTCAGCAGCATGATCACATGACTTGATCACGCTGCTGATGTCGCTCTGACCTGGCGGTCAGAGCTTCAATTGTACTCGTGTCTGAAAGACGCAAGTACAGTTGAACACTGGGAGCCGGCGCGCTGCATATTCTGTGAGCCGGCTGTCAGCTTGACAGCCAGCTCAGAGAACTGCAGACTCCCAGTCCAGGGGGCAGCAAAATGCAGCCGCCAGGGAAGACACTTCGGACCTCTGCATTAGGCGGCCCGACTGCGCCCCCCTGCCGGCTGCACCCGGGGCACATGCCCTGGTTGCCCCCCTTCCCCTAGATATGCCTCTGAATAGGCCTTGTTATAGCTCAGCCCTATTATCAAATTTGTCCCTGGACCTACTAAGGAATCCCAATAGGCTAGTCTAAAATTGATACAAAAAAATGTATATAAAATACCATATTAAGTATATATAAAGTATAATTTATTTGCTCAATCTGAAATACCCTTTTAAGTTTCATTCTGTTTTCTATGCAGGGCTTTACGGGTCAGCATTGTGCCGCTATTTTTAGATTTGCCATTTTCTCAGGTATTACTCATAACAAGCTGCACAAACCAGTTCTTTATGCATTTAATAATAAAATAAAATAAAAAAAATACAGGAAACCCAAATATAGAATTTGTGAGTGACCTTTGGGGGTGACCCAATAAAAAATGTATTTATTGCCTTGTTTAATACTCATCTAAAAAAAAAAAGAATAAAAATTCCAGACAGTTGTGTGATTTTTTTTTGCATGACTTTGCATAGTGGTATGTTTTTATGTCAACCTTGGCTTTCTTTTATGTGTTTTTTTTTCTCTGCTTGTCTATGCGCTTTACAGATCCACAAACCTTAAAGGGGTTGTCTGGGCTTAGGCTACAAGTCTGCAGTCCCTCTATGTGACATCAACTATTGTGACCGATAAACCAAATACTAACAGCTGTATTTAGAGGTGTTACCTATCATTATCATCCTGCCTCTGATGATAATGAGCCTGCTGAAAACTCTTCCTGAAAGGAATGGAAGTATGAGTGTAAGACAGTAATATTGCAGTTTTCACACTAGTCACTGAGACTAATTTTGGTGTTTGTTTTTTTAAAGATTAAGAAAAAAAACATTGCCAAACTTAACTCTGGGGGATCTGTATTCCTCCGTAATCAGTGCTGGGTCTATTGGATTCGCCATGGAGCAAGAAAGGATTCATTATGTGGTTAAACTGGCTGACACAGACAGAAAAGGGCCCCTGTGCCAGAATAATATATGGGCCCTTTGCAGCCCAAAAGCTCCTAAAAAGGCAAAATTGATATGTCCACCCCTGTGTGGTTAAACCCCTTAGGATATTCAATACAGTGGGCCCCAAATTGGAATGTTACCTACTAAATGTGGTGATTGTGTGGCTTGTAGTAATATTATTACAGCCACTATGTTTGAATCTGCTAATGGCAAGAAACAATTTAGAGTCACCAACTATATTACTTGCACTGCCACCTGTGTTTTCTACTATGCTACATGGCATGCTCATGCTCTAAAATATATGTCGGTTTGGCATCTCGTGGCTTGCAAGTACAATCTAGGGAAGACATCAGGGACATTCTGTTTGCTAGGGAAATTGAAGATTTCACATTTTTCTCTGCTGCAGATCTAGCAGAGCTCAGAAGCCTGTGCTGTGCATAACCCCACCCACACCACTGATTGGCAGTGTTCTGTGTACATTGTGCATAGGCAGAAAGCTGCCAATTAGTGCTGGGTGCGGGGTTGGACCAGGAGGCACGAGTCACCTAGTCCTGTAGTGATAATCTCCTGCTGATATAACATTGATTTTATTGAAGCAGCAAAACACAGCCCAGAAAGTAACACATCACTGGAATAAGGGTCTCTGCCTCTACATCATGCTGCTCTCAGATTACACAGCGAAATCCTGCTGGCAGATTCCCTTCAAGATCTTTCAAGGCTGTGACCACAAAGACGTCAAGGTGGGAGGAATAGACAAAATCCAGTCTGGCATCAAAGGTAATGTATATATGCCCCCAGCCCCTCCTGTGATTTATATATGCCCCCAGCCCCACCTATAATGTATTTATGCCCCCAGCTCCTCCTGTGATGTATTTATGCCCCCATCCCCTACTGTGATGTATATTTGCCCCCAGTCGCTCCTTTGATGTATATATGCCCCAGCCCTTCCTGTGACGTATATATGCCTCCTGCGCCTCCTGTGATGTATATATGACCCCAGCCCCTCCTGTGTATATATGCCCCAGCCCCTCCTGTAATGTGTATATGCCCCCAACTCCTCCTGTAATGTATATATGCCCCCAACTCCTCCTGTGATGTATATATGCCCCCAGCATCTCGTGTTATGTATATGCCCCGAACATCTCCTGTGATGTATATGCTCTAGTGTGTCCTGTGATGTATATGCCCCAGTCCCTACTGTGATGTACTGTATATGCCCCCAGATCCTTCTGTGATGTATGTGCCTCTAACCCTTCCTGTGATGTATGTTCCTCCAGACCCTCATGGGATATAAATTCCCCAGCCCCAACTGTGATGTATATCCCCCCAGACCCACCTGTGATGTTTGTACCCCAGCGTCTCATGTAATGTATGTGCCCCATCGTCTCCTGTGAAGAATGTGCCTCCAGCCCCTCCTGTGATGTATATGCCCCCAGAGTCTCCTTTTATGTATATGCCCCAGCTCCTCCTGTGATATATATGCTTCCAGACGCTTCTGTGGTGTATGTGCCCCGGCGTCTCATGTGAAGTATATGCCCCGACCCTCCTGTGATGTATGTACCCGAGCCCCTCATGTGATGTATGTGCCCCATTGTCTCCTATGATGTATGTGTCCCAGCCCCTCCTGTGATGTATATGCCCGTAATATCTCCTGTGATGTTTGTGCTTTAGCGTTTCATGTGATATATATAGGCCACCAGCTCCTCCTGTGATGTATATATGCCCCTAGCGCCTCCTGTGGTGTACATGCCCCTAGCGTCTCATGTGATATATTTGCCCTGGTGTCTCCTGTGATGTATATGCCCCGGCCTCTCCTGTAATATATATGCCCCAGCCCTCATGTGATGTATGTGCCCCAGCGTCTCCTGTGACATATGTGCCTCCAGCCCCTCCTGTGATGTATATGCTCCAGGGTCTCCTGTGATATATATGCCCTCAGACCCTCCTGTGATGTATGTGCCCCATCATCTCATGTGATGTATATGCCCCAGCCCCTCCTGTGATGTATGTGCCCCAAACGTCTCCTGTGATGTCTGTGCCTCAGCCCCTCTTGTGATATATATGCCCCCAGCATCTCGAGTGATGCGTATGTTCCCCAGTGTCTTATGTGATGTATGTGCCCCAGCATCTCATGTGATGTATGTTCTTTCAACCCCTCCTGTGATGTATATGCCCCCAGCCCCTCCTGTGATGTATATGTCCCCAGACCCTCCTGTGATGTCTGTGCCCTGGTGTCCTATGTGATGTATGTGCCCCAGTGTCTCATATGATGTATGTGTGTCACCCTGGCCTGGATGCCACAAATGTATTATAAACCTGTGTCTGAGAGCAAGGGGGAGGTTCTATGGTCAGGGACCATTAGCATGCAGCACCTCCTGTCCCAGGCCAGTAGGGGGAGCAGGCTGCCCCTATAAAAGCTGGAACTAGGGGCAGGGTTGGAGAGAACTGGACAACCTGTCTCTGAAGTGAGAGGTGTCCCAGAGCAGGGACAGACAGTTGTGTTGCAGCCTAAGAGGCCGTGTGGCAGTAGGAGAGCCACGAGCCAGGAGCAAGAGGCGAAGCGAGCCTGTCCTGGCAGATAGAGAAACTAATCTACCAGACTTTGGTGTCTGAGGCTGTGAGGATTCCAAGTCCTACAGCAAATAACCAGTCCGCAGGGGATTGTATGTTCCTTGGCCTAAGAAGCCTGGAGGTTCCACCACAGCAGAAGGGACCAGCAAAGCCGTACCAGGCCGGGAGTAGAAAGGGACCCAAGTTGCAAGCCATACGGGCGAGAAGACACGGCGAGCTCAGGAACGTGGGCTATTACACCACGAGGAGGGAAATAGCCAGAAAGAGCGCAGAGAGCACGGTAGGCCTACACCCTCACCCTGACCAGGGCCAGCTTCCCACTTGTTCTCAGACATCCAGGCCCCCCCTCCTAGCCGGGACTGTTTTTGGGTCGTCTCACCTGTTCTAATAAAGACCCTGAACTGTTTAAGAGGCCTCCGTTTCCCGGCTATTGCGTTCGGAATCATCCCCTCCATCATCCATCTATATACTGCCCTGGGGCCATACTCCTCCCTTGGGGAGTTGTACTATTCAGTGCTGCACATTTACATCTGCCCCAGCGGTCTGCACTGCAGCGGCGGTTAGCCCTGACCACAATCCATGGGTGGCGTAGTCGGACATTGCAAAACATATAGTAGACTGCCACTGGTCTGACCACCCTGAGCCACGGACCGGGTTGCCACTACTACCCCCATTATTGCCCTGTTGCCCGGATCCGAGTGCCCCACGGCCCAGGGGGCGAATCAGCTTTGGCGTAGTCGGCAGGATTGTGACCAACCCGCCACAAACGGGTATTGCGTGCCTGAAAAAAGACTTCATACTTACCTGAAAAAGAGGTTTCCCGCCATCCGGAGCCGTTTCCCGCCATCCGAAGCCGTTTCCCGCCATCTTCAGCCGTTTCCCGCCATCTTCAGCCGTTTCCCGCCATCCTCAGCCGTGTTCCCGCCATCGGAGGCCATCTTCAGGACGCCGCGCGGGAAGAAGAGGGGCGTGGACGTCCAAACCGCGCGAGACCCGAAGCCCCGCCCTACGCACCGACGCTGCGCAAGGTCCTGGAAGGAGTGAGGCGACGCTGACGTCACCAGGACGCGACGCAAGGTCCTCGCCCGGATCAGCACCAGCGGAGCGCGGCCTACGGAAGAGGATCAACGGAAGGTAGGCCACGGTTGACTAGGGGGGAAGAAGATGTCGGACGCGGAGGTGCCCACTACCACCAGCGCAGCTGCAGCAGCGGTGATGCCATTCTCCCTGCCTTACATCCCTGGAGCGGCCTGGCTGCCCAAGTATTCAGGGGAGCCCCATGCACTAACTGACTTTAAGGAAAGGCTGTACAGTTTATTCCAAGTTTACCCCGACAGAGGAACAGAAGATCAGCATACTGACAGGGCAGTTAACTGGCGCAGCCCAGCGGGAAGTAAAGTCATGGCCCGCTGAGGAGAAAAGGACTGTAAAGGACATTCTGGCCCGGCTGCGGGGTACCTTTGATACACGTACCTCCGCTGAAATTAAAATGCGGTTCTACGGATGTAAGCAGCGGGCACAGGACAGCATCAGAGACTATGCCCTAAATTTGCAGGAAGCCTTGAGAGCCATCAAACAAGCTGACCCTGGCAGCGTGCAGGATACGGATAAGCTATTAACAGAACAGTTCATAGAAGGTCTGCTATCTAGCGCCCACAGGACCCAGCTGCGCCTCATGTTCTTTCAGAACCCTGATCTGACCTTTGCCCAATTCAAGGACAGGGCCATAAGGGTGCTCTGTGAACCCGCAACAAGTGGCGCTATAAACCCCCGGCGCCCTGCTCTCACCTACCACCAGGAGGCGGCGCCCTCCTCTATGGACTCTGTGGGGGCCGATGCACAGGCCCTGAACCAAGCCCCATCGAAAGATCTGCACCACCAAGTCCAGGAGCTGACCAGGAGCGTCGCGGTGTTGACCAGGACCGTCCTGGCGTTACAAGTGGACCCATCGAGTTGGCTTCAAGTCCGGAGGATGTCCCGTGGCGTCGACAGAGGAGGACCCCGTCGTTCCGAGGGAGGCCCACAGACCGCTACGCGGAGGATGGACAGCCCATTTGCCGTCGATGCAACCAGCCCGGACACATTTCCAGGTACTGTAATTTAAACGGGTCCAACCTGGGGCAGAGGGCCAACCCCCAGGCATAAGATCATTAGGCCCTTATAATTGGCGTGATAAGTACGTTGGGGGGCGCCCGGTTTTACCCGTGGTGCTGGACGGTATCCCCATGAGCGCCTTGCTGGATACCGGGTCGCAAGTAACTACTATCCCTTATGTACTTTTTAAGCAGTATTGGACTGATGCCGATATAACACGGTATCCAGAGCATCATCGCCAGTAATGGCTTGCCCGTGCCGCAGATGGGGTTCAAGGAGATGACCATTAAAGTTGAACTGCCGGCACAGGGAGTGATTATTGTGGACATTGACCGTCGTGAAAGTCACCCTAAAATAACTGTGGGTACTAACGTGATTGAAAATTGTCTTTCAGAGGTAATTGTAATTCTACAACAGGTGGCAGTGAATGCTAGTTCCAGCCAACAGAGAGTCCTCAACAAAGAGATAAAAGCCCTGATGAGACGGCAGCAGGTAGAACTGTCTGGTGGTGAGATCGGTAGCGTAAGACTGAGTGATCCGTTCCCCATTTCCATGCCTCCCAAAAGTGAAATGATGATCTGGTGTCGGACTGCAATCGGGTTGAGAGGTAGAGACTACCAAGCCATGGTAGAACCCGTGTACTCAGACAGCAGGCCCACCATTTTGACAGCCTGGGGGGTGGTTGATGTCCGTCATGGGAGGGTGCCCGTCCGCATTCTCAACATTGGGGAGAGGGAGGTACACTTACCCAGGTACGCTACACTTGCCAAACTGTTTGCTGTCGAACACAAAGCTATCAGGGCCGTGGAGCCTTTGCCTCCATCTCCACAGGCGCAGGGTAATGGCTCCCAGAAACAAAAGGAGGACTGGTGCCAGAAACTCCATGTGGGTGCTGACTCCACTCCCTTGCACAAAAAACAAGGAGTCTACCGGGTGGTTCAGGAGTACGAGAGAATCTTTAGTAAGCACCCGCTGGACTTCGGCAGAGTGAAAGGGGTAGAACACCACATCCCCACGGGGAGCCACCCACCAATAAAAGAAAGACACAGGCCTGTACCCCCTGCACACTATCAGAACGCAAAGGGCATGCTGAGAGAAATTAAAGAAGCCGGGGTCATTAGAGATAGCTGTAGCCCCTGGGCAGCCCCCTTGGTTCTGGTAAAAAAGAAAGACGGCACCATGAGAATGTGCGTGGACTATAGACAAATCAACCGTATCACCCACAAAGACGCATATCCGCTGCCTAGAATAGAGGAGTCTTTAGCCGCACTAAAATCACCTAACTTCTTTTCTACTTTGGACCTTACTAGCAGGTACTGGCAGGTTCCTGTGGCAGAGGCTGACAAGGAGAAGACCGCCTTCACCACCCCGATGGGATTAAGTGAATTTAACTGCATGCCCTTCGGGCTCTGCAACGCACCAGGGACCTTCCAGAGGCTGATGGAATGCTGTCTAGGGCACCGAAACTTCGAGACGGTCCTACTTTACCTGGACGACGTGATCGTCTATTCGAAGACCTACGAGGACCATCTAAAACACCTGGCAGAGGTGTTCGAAGCCCTGGCAGGCTATGGCCTGAAGGTGAAACTATCAAAGTGTCACTTGTTGAAACCGAAGGTCCAGTACCTAGGGCACGTGGTAAGTGCAGAAGGAGTAGCCCCCGACCCTGACAAGGTCACAGTAATCAAGAGCTGGCCAAGCCCCTCAAACATCAAAGAAGTGAGGCAGTTCCTCGGGTTGGTAGGCTACTACCGAAGGTTCATACCCGGGTTCACTAAGATGGCAGCTCAGATGCAGGACCTCCTGATAGGTCAATCCAAATCCAGAAGTTAAACGCCACCCTTCAAGTGGGGCAAGCCGGAAGAGGATTCCTTCCGCCAGTTGAAGATGGCCCTCACGGGGGATGAGATCCTGGCCTACCCCGATTATGGCCAGCCTTTTATCCTCCACACAGACGCCAGTAATGTGGGGCTGGGAGCCGTACTGTCACAAAACCAACAGGGCAGAGAAAGGGTGATCGCGTATGCCAGCCGGAAGCTGAGGCCCACTGAGAGAAACCCGGAGAATTACCGCTCCTTCAAGCTAGAATTCTTGGCAGTGGTGTGGGCCGTCACAGAACGGTTTAAGCATTACCTGGCCTCCGCAAAGTTCACCATGTACACGGACAACAACCCGTTGACACACCTGGACAATGCAAGATTAGGTGCCCTAGAGCAGCGGTGGATGGCGCGACTCTCGAATTATGACTTCACGATCAAGTACCGGGCAGGCAGAACCAATGCCAACGCTGACGCCCTATCAAGAATGCCTCACTTACCTGACGGAGGCGAAGACCCAGAAGAGCTGGAGGAGGTAGAACTCCCTGCGTTTCACCGGTATGGAGCCACTCAATACTCCCACCGCGTGAAGGAGGAAGACTTAATAACCATCATGATCAATCCGCTACCTCACCACAGCTGGGTCGAGACCCAAGATAGTGACCCTGCAATCTGCATGGTGAAAGACCTGTTGACCCGAGAAGACGCCCGTCTAGATCCGGATGCTCCAGAGGAAGCCAAGCAGCTATGGAAAGAGAAGAGCAGGCTGTTCCTCTATGAAGGTAAGCTGTGCAGAAGACTCGTCAACCACCGGACGCACGAGCTGACCTGGCAAGTCGTGGTCCCAAGGCGAGATGCAGCTATGGTCCTGGAGGCTTACCATGACAGAGCGGGGCACTTCGGCTGGAAGAAACTGGAGTTCCTGCTAAGAGGACGGTTCTTCTGGATCGGCATGAGAGGGGCTGTAGAGAAGTGGTACAGAGACTGTGGCCCTTGTAATCTAAGGAGGAAGGACCGCACCAGCCAGAAGACACCCTTGAGGCCCAGCGTCACCCAGCAGCCTCTTGAGCTGGTAGCTCTGGACCACGTCAAATTATCTCCAAGCCGGTCAGGATACGTTTATGCCCTGACAATCGTGGACCACTATTCCCGATTTCTAGTGGTGGTCCCTGTAAAAGACTTGACAGCTGAAACGGCGGCCAGAGCCTTCCAGAGCCGCCCACACGGGTATCCGGAACAAGTCCTGACAGACCAGGGTCCAGTGTTCGAGGCTGAAATCTTCCAAGAGTTCTGCAACCTCTATGGCTGTAAGAAGATTCGGACAACGCCTTACCACCCACAAACCAACGGGATGTGTGAGAAAATGAACAATATAGTCATTGATCTCCTGAAGACGTTGCCCCTGGAGGAACACAGCCTGTGGCCAGAAAAA
Organism: Phyllobates terribilis; assembly: GCF_046119375.1. NCBI lineage: Eukaryota > Metazoa > Chordata > Amphibia > Anura > Dendrobatidae > Phyllobates > Phyllobates terribilis. Next base: position 97,728,895 of record NW_027362773.1, on the reverse strand, counting down.
CTGCCGGACCTGATAGACTTATACAACCATATCCCGGTGAATGCTACAAACTGCACCCCGGCTTACCTGATGCGAGCCAGACCAGGTAAGCTGCCCATAGACCTGGAGATGGGGGTCCTAACACCCGAGGACACCTCCCCAGATGCGGACTGGGATACGGAAAGGCGACTGCAGTACAAGAAGGTACAGGAGAGTGTGGAGAAGAGCCTGGCCCAGGTGAGAGAGAAAGGCAAGAGAGACTCTTCAACCAACACGCCCCTGCTGGTCCCCTAGAACCTGGTGAGCAGGTCCTGAAGTGAAAGAGAAGGCTACACAAGCTGGACGACCAGTGGGAAAGGGAACCCTACACAGTACTGCAGTCTGATCATGACAACCCGAAGGTGTGCGTGATCACCAAGGATGGAGGAGGAACCACTAGTACCGTCTCCAGAGACCACCTAAAAAGGTGCCCCGAGCAACTACGGAATGCAGAAGAGGATCAAAGAGACCTTGAACCCGCAGAGGACAAGGAAGAAATGATCAGCACCGTTCTCGGAGAGTTCCCCCGGACCTGGACTCGGATAAACGATGCCATAGTGGTACCCGTCCTGCATTTCCTGCAACCAACTCAGCAGCAACCTACACCAGAGCGGGAAAGTGGAGAGGAACAAGCAGTTCCAGAGGCAGAAGAGCCTGTACCAGCAGCCCAGGAGAATCAACCCTCTGCTGACAGTGAGCCTGCCATGCCTGCGGTAAGCCAGAGGACCCGCAGACAGCTGCCTGCCCTGCCTGTAAGTCTAGCCAGTGACTGCACCCCGAGCGCTAGTGAGAAAAGCCAGGTTAGACCACCACCAGACAGTGGGTTACGTAGGTCAACCCGGAGCACTAAGGGGCTAATACCAGTTCGCTGGTGTAGCATCGGCGTCCCTGCCTCCTACTAGGCAGGGACGCCGTTCCCCTCACCTTTCCGCTCTGTGCCCGGTGTCTTCCTCCCGCTCTGCTGGCAGCGCGCGCTGCTTCCCGGCCTCTGTGCTTAGGGCGAGCGCCCGCTCTCCCTCTCTTAAAGGGGCCGCGCGCGCGGTCCTAAGGAGTCCCCGGCCAATGGCCGGAGGACCTCACCATATATAAGGCACCTCCTCCAAAATGGAGGTGCCCGAGCAATGTTGTTGCAAAGCCTTTCAACTCTGCTTCAGCCCTCAGGTCCCGTTACCAGTTACCTGCCAGATTCCTGCTTGATACCTGCCTGATACCTGCCTGATATCTGCTTACCTGCTTGCTATCCTGTAGTCCGACAGTCTGCCTACCAGCACCTGCCAGTCTGTCTATGGATCAGTCCGCCTGCGGACCAGGAAGTACCTGCCAGATACCTGCCTGATACCTGCCTGCCTGTCCAGAGACTCTTACTCGCTCACCTGGGAGCGCTCACCTGCTACCTACCTGCTAGCCTACCTGGAGGCTTTGCCGTCACTTGCTGTGACCACCTGCCTGTCCAGAGACTCTTGCCCGCTCACCTGGGAGCGCTCACCTGCTACCTACCTGCTAGCCTACCTGGAGGCTCTGCCGTCACTTGCCGTGACCACCTGCCTGTCCAGAGACTCTTGCCCGCTCACCTGGGAGCGCTCACCTGCTACCTGCCTGCTAGCCTACCTGGAGGCTCTGCCGTCACTTGCCGTGACCACCTGCCTGTCCAGAGACTCTTGCCCGCTCACCTGGGAGCGCTCACCTGCTACCTGCCTGCTAGCCTATCTAGAGACTCTTTCCCTGCTGTCATTTGCCGTGACCACCTGCCCGTCTAGAGACTCTTTCCCTGCTGTCACTTGCTGTGACCACCTGCCCGTCTAGGGACTCTTACCCTGCTGTCACTTGCCGTGACCATCCGCCTGTCAAGAGACTGTCCCCGTCACTTGCCGTGACCTCCTGCCCTTCTACCCAGAGACTGTCCCTGTCACTTGCCGTGACTACCTGCCCACCTTCCCTGGGAGCCACACGCTTTCTTACAAGGACTGCCCCTTTGTATAGTTGCTCTGAGGTTCCACCTCCCAGACCCGTTACAGCTGGAAAGCGTAGAGTGTAATAGCAAATGTAACTATCCTGTAAAATGTTGAATTATTTGAAATGTAATTGCATGACTAGTAACTACGCGTTTTCTCAGTTTCTTTCAGTTAATACATGGACTAACAGGTTATGAACTGTGAGTAACCGAGACTTTCCTGTACATATGTTTGGAGCTTAACCAGCGGAATGAACAAGGACTGTCAAGGACTTGGGGCTACGGCAGACCCCCACCTGGTTAAGGCTCCCCGTTGTTGTTGGTGAAATGGACACCCGGTCACAGGCCACACTGTGACCTTAAGAACTCAACCTGTGCGTCGTTTGTCTTTACTTGCCTTGTAATGTTTTAATGGTCATGCATAAGTATTCTTGTTTTAAGCTTAGTTCCGGAGTACTAAGTTTTACTAGGGGGGAATGTGTCACCCTGGCCTGGATGCCACAAATGTATAATAAAGCTGTGTCTGAGAGCAAGGGGGAGGTTCTATGGTCAGGGACCATTAGCATGCAGCACCTCCTGTCCCAGGCCAGTAGGGGGAGCAGGCTGCCCCTATAAAAGCTGGAACTGGGGGCAGGGTTAGAGAGAACTGGACAACCTGTCTCTGAACTGAGAGGTGTCCCAGAGCAGGGACAGACAGTTGTGTTGCAGCCTAAGAGGCCGTGTGGCAGTAGGAGAGCCACGAGCCAGGAGCAAGAGGCGAATCGAGCCTGTCCTGGCAGATAGAGAAACTAATCTACCAGACTTTGGTGTCTGAGGCTGTGAGGATTCAAAGTCCTACAGCAAATAACCAGTCCGCAGGGGATTGTATGTTCCTTGGCCTAAGAAGCCCGGAGTTTCCGCCACAGCAGAAGGGACCAGCAAAGCCGTACCAGGCCGGGAGTAGAAAGGGACCCAAGTTGCTAGCCATACAGGCGAGAAGACACGGCGAGCTCAGGAACGTGGGCTATTACACCACGAGGAGGGAAATAGCCAGAAAGAGCGCAGAGAGCACGGTAGGCCTACACCCTCACCCTGACCAGGGCTAGCTTCCCACTTGTTCTCAGACATCCAGGCCCCCCTCCTAGCCGGGACTGCTTTTGGATCGTCTCACCTGTTCTAATAAAGACCCTGAACTGTTTAAGAGGCCTCCGTTTCCTGGCTATTGCGGTCGGAAGCATCCCCTCCATCATCCATCTATATACTGCCCTGGGGCCATACTCCTCCCTTGGGGAGTTGTACTATTCAGTGCTGCACATTTACATCTGCCCCAGCGGTCTGCACTGCAGCGGCGGTTAGCCCTGACCGCAATCCATGGGTGGCGTAGTCGGACATTGCAAAACATATAGTAGACTGCCACTGGTCTGACCACCCTGAGCCATGGACCGGGTTGCCACTACTACCCCCATTATTGCCCTGTTGCCCGGATCCGAGTGCCCCACGGCCCAGGGGGCGAGTCATATGTGCCCCCAGCATCTCCTGTGATGTATATGCCCCCAGCATCTCGAGTGATGTATGTGCCCCAGTGTCTCATGTGATGTATGTGCCCCAGCATCTCATGTGATGTATGTTCTTTCAACCCCTCCTGTGATGTATATGCCCCCAGCCCCTCCTGTGATGTATATGTCCCCAGACTCTCCTGTGATGTCTGTGCCCTGGTGTCCTATGTGATGTATGTGCCCCAGTGTCTCATATGATGTATGTGCCCCCAGCATCTCATGTGATGTATGTGCCCCAGCCCCTCCTGTGATGTATATGCCTCCAGCATCTCGAGTGATGTATGTGCCCCAGAGTCTCATGTGATGTATGTTCTTTCAACCCCTCCTGTGATGTATATGCCCCTGTGTCTCCTGTGATGTATATGCCCCAGCCCCTTCTGTGATGTATATCCCCCCAGACGCTCCTGTGATGTCTGTGCCCTGGTGTCCTATGTGATGTATGTGCCCACAGCAACTCCTGTGATGTATGTGCGCCAGCCCCCCCTGTGATGTACACTACCGTTCAAAAGTTTGGGGTCATTTAGAAATTTCATTATTTTTGAAAGAAAAGCACATTTTTTTTCAATGAAGCTAAGATTAAATGAATCAGAAATACACTCTATACATTGTTAATGTGGTAAATGACTATTCTAGCTGCAAACGTCTTGTTTTTATTGCAATATCTACATAGGTGTATAGAGGCCCATTTCCAACAACCACCACTCCAGTGTTTTAATGGTACATTGTTTTTGCTAACTGTGTAAGAAGGCTAATGAATGTTTAGAAAACCCTAGAAAACTCTTGTACAAGTATGTTAGCCCAGCTGAAAACGGTTTGGCTGATTTGAGAAGCTATAAAATTGACTTTCCTTTGAGCTAGTTGAGAATCTGGAGCATTACATTTGTTTGTTCTATGAAACTCTCAAAGTGGCCAGAAAAAGAGAACTTTCATGTGAAACTCGACAGTCTATTCTTGTTCTTAGAAATGAAGGCTATTCCATGCGAGAGATTGCCAAGAAACTGATGATTTCCTACAACGGTGTGTACTACTCCCTTCAGAGGAGAGCACAAACAGGCTCTAACCAGAGTAGAAAGAGAAGTGGGAGGCCCCGCTGCACAACTGAGCAACAAGACAAGTACATTAGAGTCTCTAGTTTGAGAAATCGACGCCTCACAGCTCCTCAACTGGCAGCTTCATTAAATAGTACACGCAAAACGCCAGTGTCAACGTCTACAGTGAAGAGGCGACTCCGGGATGCTGGCCTTCAGGGCAAAGTGGCAAATAAAAAGCCATATCTGAGACTGGCTAATAAAAGGAAAAGATTAATATGGGCAAAAGAACACAAACATTTCACAGAGGAAGATTGGAAAAAAGTTTTAAGGACAGACGAATCAAAGTTTGAGGTGTTTGGATCACACAGAAGAACATTTGTGAGAAGCAGAACAACTGAAAAGATGCTGGAAGAGTGCCTGACGCCATCTGTCAAGCATGGTGGAGGTAATGTGATGGTCTGGGGTTGCTTTGGTGCTGGTAAAGTGGGAGATTTGTACAAGGTAAATGGGATTTTGAATAAGGAAGGCTATCACTCCATTTTGCAACGCCATGCCATACCCTGTGGACAGCGCTTGATTGGAGCCAGTTTCATCCTACAACAGGACAATGACCCAAAGCACACCTCCAAATTATGCATGAACTATTTAGGGAAGAAGCAGGCAGCTGGTATTCTATCTGTAATGGAGTGGCCAGCGCAGTCACCAGATCTCAACCCCATTGAGCTGTTGTGGGAGCAGCTTGACCATATGGTACGCAAAAAGTGCCCATCAAGCCAATCCAACTTGTGGGAGGGGCTTCAGGGAGCATGGGGTGAAATCGCTCAAGATTACCTGAGCAAATTAACAGCTAGAATGCCAAAGGTCTGCAATGCTGTAATTGCTGCAAAGGAAGCATTCTGTGACGAAAGCAAAGTTTGAAGGAGAAAATTATTCTTTCAAATAAAAATCATTATTTCTAACCTTGTCAATGTCTGGACTATATTTTCTATTCATTTTGCAACTCATTTGATAAATAAAAGTATAAGTTTTCATGGAAAATACAAAATTGTCTGGGTGACCCCAAACTTTTGAACGGTAGTGTATGTGCCCCAGCCCCTCCTGTGAGGTATGTGCCCCAATGTCTCTTGTGATGTGTGTATGCGTCTCAAGCCCTTCCTAGTATGTATATGTCCCCAGCATCTACTGTGATGTATGTGCCCCAACGTAGCATCTGATGTATGTGCCCCAGCTTCTCATGTGATATATGTGCCTCCAGCCCCTCCTGTGATGTACATGCCCCAGTGTCTCCTATGATATATGTGCCCCAGTGTATCCTATGTGATGTATATGCTGCAGCTCCAGTGTATCCTATGTTATGTATATACAGTAGTTTGTGTCTCCTATGTGATGTATATACAGTAGTTTATGTCTCCTATGTGATGTGTATGCTGCAGCCCCAGTGTATCCTATGTGATGTGTATGCTGCAGCCCCAGTGTCTCCTATGTTATGTATATACAGTTGTCTGTGTCAGCTGTGTGATGTATATGCTGCAGCTCCAGTGTCTCCTTTGTGATGTATATACAGTAGTCTGTGTCTTCTATGTGATGTCCCCAACTGCTTGAGTTCTATAAATGTAACATGAGCAGTGATTTCCGCCTGTGTGGAGACCTGCAGTGTAATATGCATCTGTGTTCAGAACTTACTGCTACAACTTCTTTTCAAAATTCATCGCAAAGAGTTGACTGCACTCCAGACCAATGCAAATCTGGAAAACCAGTTGCAACATCATCAATACAACCTAACATCACAGCAGCACCAAAGAGAAGCTGTTCCATCAATCACATTAGGAGGGGTTAATTAAATGTTTGACCAAATATAGTAGGATAAATTTCAAGTTGATAACTTTGTACGGTCCCCAAGTGATGGTATGAAAATCCAAATGGCCCATAGCAGAAAAAAGATTACCCACCCCTAATCTAGAGGAAGATCACCCTTCTCCCTTTTTTAAAGGCACAATAATGCAATTCATGTATTTGTATACTTTACCTTCATATTATCGAGTAATTTTTTTTTCCACTTTATATTTCTCTTTACATACACATTTATTAATGATGGACATGTGTTATGTTATAATAGTCAAATGATGTATTTTTTATGTTGGGTTTGTGTTAGCACAGTTATTATTATAATTATATATGTGGCTATAATTTACCATAATTACTAATATTAACTTGTGATTAATTGTTGCTCTTTAAAAAATTTTATTGATTCCACTTTATACACCTCTTCTTACTTTAATCATTATAAAACATGTCTTTTTAGTTCAGTATATTTTTTTAATGAATTAATAAAAGTGTCATATTTTTTTATCATTCTGTTAGGTGGTTTATGACTCTATATTTTTCATATATATGTGCTAATTTATTTGGCATTTTCACTGTCTTTCATACTTAGTAAAATTTAGGGAGGACCATATATTTTTTAAATGTTCCTAGCCCAGGTATATAAGCGGTGCCTTGTGAATATTCTTATAGCTCATAGTAACTATTTTGTTCAATAAGTGTTCTTGCCGATCTATGGTGGATGTAGTAATTAGTATTGTCTAGACCAGTCTTATATAATAATAACAATAATAAGAATTAATTACAAATGTTATGTTTTTGGGGGCATTTAAAAATGTAATGCTCCTGCAAAAAAAAAAAAAAAATTACACTTGGATTTAGATTCAGTTACACTCAGTTTTTACGGTTTTATAACCAATCAGTGGCTCTGTTAGCGCCATCTAGTGGAAAAAGTGTGTATGAATTGTAGCTTGATTCTATATTTGCGAGTATGGAACCATAATGAACATAGTAATATGTATCTGTACAACTTGGGTTAAAATGGTCATGTGCTGAGTTGTTATTGCTTTTTTCAACATATTGGGACACATCCATAAATGATCTAATTTTGTCACCAGGTTATTGGGGAAAAAATTACAAGATGTATGCCAGATTCTCGGAGTTTGACAAACGTAAGTAAGAGGATTTGAAGATTGTTTTATATGTTGGGAGAATGGTCGCTAAAACTGGAAATGCTAAAAAAAAAGATAAATTGCAAAAATAAAATGTTTTATCTACAATGTACACTTGGTCAGATGGAGGATATTTTGCTTCGTCACACTACATTAATATGGCACACAGTTGGAGCACATTCAATTATGAAACACCACCACACCCACCACCACCCAAACTTAAAATTGGCAGCAACAAGGAATACACACAAAAGATGGTAACTGGATGCTTTATTAATATATTTACATAACCCAGCACTAAACTACAAATTTGCGCAATTATGAAATTAAATATAGAAGAAAGAGGACAAGCACAGGAAAATTGAACACATCAATGAGAAGCCTGGTGTGGAAACAGGTTGTGGTAAAGACATAGGGGTCATAAATTCACTAATAGGCTAGGCATAAAGCAGCCACATTCTTACTATTACCACTAGATGTCAGCCACAAGCTTCTTTTTATACATTTAATACATACGGTATATTTGTAAGTGATAATGATGTCTGCTTTAGCAGCTTGTGTTTGCTTAACCTTGAATATCACAATGTTTGCACATGGAGTCATTGAACTTTTGATCAAGGTAAGAGCCAATACCACTTTATGTCACTGTTTTAATAGAGGAAGACAAGTTTCAGACAGGGTTAACACAGGCAAATTCCCTACATCCATTTCATGGATACAGGGATTTTATGAAAAATAAAATAAAAATGCTGCCAATTTGGAATATCAGATCCATTGTCGGGTCAAGACCTGCATGCTTGTCTGAAACTGGCCCTAAAAAGGTTGTCCTCTACTATGAAAATAAATCTTAAAATGTTCTCCTTAAAAATAGTAATTTATCCCCTATCTCAGATATCCATAGAACCAGAGAGCCCCAACTTGCAGATGGGCACATACTCGATCTTCGCATCATTGAATATCTATGGAACTGCTGAAAATAGCCAAGCACTGTACTTGGCTTTCTCTGAAACTAGGGGTCCTATGGTCGGAACCCCACAATCAGGAAGTTATCACCTATCATATGTATGACAGATAACTTACTATTTTAGGAATTATCCTTTAATGGGCCCAGGGCACTTTTGCAATAACTTACAACAGTACCAATAGAAATGAAGGAGGACTAAAGGCTGGTTTCACATGTCCATATATTTCCAGAACCGGAGAAAACTGTACCGGAGGTATCTGTGTCCTGTGTGTCCGTGTGTGTTTTACGTGTTGTGTCCATGTGCGGCCCGTGCGCCGCATCAGGATCACACATACCGGCGCCTGGGAATCAGCGCTACAGGTAGCGCTGTTCCCAAGCGCCGGATGCTGAACACTGCACTCATCATGGTTCCCTGCCGCGCTGCGATCAGCACCAGCAGGGACAATGATGAGGGTAGTGGTAGTCTGCTCCCGCAGTGTCCCTGTGTAAAAATAAGAATAAATAATAAAATCCTTATATTCACCTGTTCCGAGATGTCCCCTGCTGTAATCCATGTGACCGATCAGCAGAGGAGCCGGGGAGAATGAGCCGCTCCGGAGCTGTGCTCAGGAGCAGTGTCCTGTCACTCACTGAGCACAACTCCGCCTCATTCTCCCCGGCTCCTCGGCGTCAACAGTCAGAGGATTATAGCGGGGGACATCTTCAGACAGGTGAGTATGTGGATTTTATTATTTTAATCTTATTTTTACACAGGGACACTGCGGGATCAGACACTACTACCCTCATCATTGTCCCTGCTGGTGCTGATCACAGCGCCGGCAGGGAATCATGATGAGGGCAGCGTTCAGCACCGGCACTTGGGAACAGCGCTAACTGTAGCGCTGATTCCCAGGCGCCGGTACATGACACACGGATGTCATCCGTGTGGTACATTTTGCGGACCTTGTATTCTTAAAAAAGACGGACATGTGCGCAGACCCATAGATTTGAATAGATCTGTGTGTGTCAGTGTCTTCGGTACGTGTGGAAACTGTCACCGCTTGTACCGGAGATACTGACGTGTGAAAGAGCCCTAAGGCAATGGTGCAACTTTTAGTATTAAATTTTATGGCCGGGTTATTGATGCAGAGAAAGAATTAATTGTGCAGCACCAGTCTTCAAAGGGGCCGACACACCATTGGTGCTACCTGTGGAACCAAGAGGTACAGGGGCCACTACCACTTCCAGAGCATTATGCATTATGAAGAGCTTTTGGATGGCAAACGGCCCATATACTGTTCTTGCGCATCTGCCGACTTCTGCCTGTGTTTGCCTCTGAATCCCCATATATTTTTAGTGTATGTGCACACAGAGTTATTTTGAGGCTGTGAAAAATGACAAGATTTCTAGTGGAAACTGCTTAAAAAAAGTGCTCCTTCTTTGGGGAGGTTTTGGAGCTTTTCATTTCCTGAAGCTGCTTTGAGAATGTTTTCAAGCATTTCTGGAAAGTGCTTTTTGCAGACTTTTGATTGTACAGTACCTAGTTTGGACCGTTTTCATTCAAGAGATTCTTCAAAGAAGTGATGTGCAGTTTCTTTTTTTCTCCCACCAGGCGTTTTTCAAAACATAGAGCAGAAGAAAAATGCTCGAAAGATTGCACACCTGAGTCTTTCAAGTGTTTTTTTGAGGGATTATGGAGCTCCAAAATTTTCCTAAAAAATCCTGTGTTCACAAATTCGGAGAGATTTTTCTGTTTTCTGTTAGTGTTTTATAAAAAAATTCTACAACTTTGTGATATTCTTTGGGACAATTTATTAACAGCTTTGCAACAGTTTTCTGGCCAAAAAAAGTCATAAGTTTTGCTGTGTAATGTATTTGTGACAATATTTGTTCCTCTTTTCCTTATTGACACTTTTCAAAAGAAAATTGGACTGGAATAATTGGCGTCACATGGCCAGAAATATTTTCACAAATGTATCTTCTTTTTTTCTCCAAATATGCTGCCAGTCCGCAGGAAGTTCAGCTGCAAGATTTTGGGTGGATCGGTCACTGCTGACCTGTGAATGTTTGTGGATTTGATGCAGCAAGTGTCCACAGCAAATCTGCAAGGTGTAAACTTATTGTAACAACTGAACTACAAGCTTTAGGCATCATCGTAACTTCTAGTATGCATACGAAGTGTTGTCAATCTATAGAGGGTATAGCCACTATCCAGGACAATTAGATTAACCATACAAACATAACCAGTCAAGTCAGTAGCAGCAGTGAATCACAAACACAATCCAGAATATATGATTGTTCATAAAGCCATTCGAGTTGACATACCTGATTTTATTAATGTAATCACACTTCAATTATCATCTATAAATAAATGGTTATCAGGACAAATATAAAAAAAAACTACAGAGTAATATTATAATAAGATAGATGACATCTTATTCATTTTCAGTTTTGGGCCAGTCTTTCACATAGTAGAATTACTTAAAGGGAAACTGTCACCTCCAAAAATGCTATGTACCTGCAGACATAGAGTTAAACTGCAGGTAAATAGTGTGTAAATTATGTCTGGAGTGGTGGCTACAAGGAGAAAATGAAGTTTTATTCTCCCTGCAGCCGCTTGCTTCCAGCCATCAGGGCGGTGCAGGGAGCGGTTACATTAATACAGTGATCATGGCGGTAATCTCTCCCTCTGCACATTGATTGACAGCCGGCTCTGCAGCATGTGTGCAGTATGTAACTGTTTGCAGAGTGGGCTGTCAGTCAATGTGTAGGAGGAGTGTTCGCAGTGTGCTAACTGTGTAAATAGAGGTGACTGTAATGTCTCTCTACACCGCTATAAGGGTTCATTCAGGTGCTCTTACTTATCCTGTTATTATATCAATGGTAGCCTGTAAATTGTGAGACTGTTTATACTATATAGCTGCTTGCCCTGAGAAGGAAGCCTAAAAGCTGCACAATATTTAAAATGTATTGCAGTGTCGAGTCTAAGGCCGCGGCCCCACTATCAGTATTTGGTCAGTAATTTTTCTCAGGTGTAGGAGACAAAACCAGGAGTGGGTGATAAATGCGGAATTGGTGACTTGTTTCTATTATACCTTTTCTCTGATTGTTTCTCACCTGGTTTTGGCTCCCACTCCTGAGAAAAAATACTGACTGAATACTGATCAAATATTGATAGTGGGGCCGTGGTCTAAATGTGATAAATGTAAAGATTGGTAAATAAAAAATAATGGACACATATTAGACTTTAACTGGGGCGGACACTGACTGCTTGGGGCCCCTGTGCAAGAAATATGTCTGGGCCCCCCACCTTTTATGGCGACAAAGCTACAGGTGCATGTATATACACTGTGTGCAGAATTATTAGGCAAGTTGTATTTTAGAGGATTATTTTTATTATTGATCAACAACTATGTTCTCAGTCAACCAAAAAGACTCATAAATATCCAAGCTTAATATTTTTGGAAGTTGGAGTGGGTTTTTTTTAGATTTGGCTATCTTAGGAGGATATCTGTTTGTGCAGGTAACTATTACTGTGCGGAATTATTAGGCAACTTAATAAAAACCAAAAATAATCCCATCTCACTTGTTTATTTTCACCAGGTAAACTAATATCAGTGCACAAAATTTAGAAATAAACATTTCTGACATGCAAAAACGAAAACCAAAAAAATGATCAATATAGCCATCTTTCTTTAGGATAACACTCAACAGTCTTCCATCCATAGATTCTGTCAGTTGCTTGATCTGTTTTCGATCAACATTGCGTGCAGCAGCCACCACAGCCTCCCAGACACTGTTCCCAGAGGTGTACTGTTTTCCCTCCCTGTAGATCTCACATTTTATGATGGACCACAGGTTCTCTATGGGGTTCAGATCAGGTGAACAAGGGGGCCATGTCATTATTTTTTCTTCTTTTAGACCTTTACTGGCCAGCCACGCTGTGGAGTAGTTGGATGCATGTGATGGAGCATTGTCCTGCATGAAAATCATGTTTTTCTTGAACGATACTGACTTCTTCCTGTACCACTGCTTGAAGAAGTTCTCTTCTAGAAACTGGCAGTAGGTCTGGGAGTTGAGCTTCACTCCATCCTCAACCCGAAAAGGTCCCACAAGTTCATCTTTGATGATACCAGCCCATACCAGTACCCCACCTCCACCTTGCTGGCGTCTGAGTCGGAGTGGAGCTCTCTGCCCTTTATTGATCCAGCCTCTGGCCCATCCATCTGGCCCATCAAGAGTCACACTCATTTCATCAGTCCATAAAACCTTTGAAAAATCAGTCTTAAGATATTTCTTAACTTATTCTTGACATTTTATCTTATGTTTCTTGTTCAAAGGTGGTCATTTTTCAGCCTTCCTTACCTTGGCCATGTCCCTGAGTATCACACACCTTGTGCTTTTTGATACTCCAATAACGTTGCAGCTCTGAAATATGGCAAAACTGGTGGCGAATGGCATCTTGGCAGCTTCACGCTTGATTTTCCTCAATTCATGGACAGTTATTTTGCGCCTTTTTTGGCCAACACGCTTCTTGCGACCCTGTTGGCTATTTGCCATAAAACGCTTGATTGTTCGGTGATCACGCTTCAAAAGTTTGGAAATTTCAAGACTGCTGCATCCCTTTGCAAGACTTCTCACAATTTTGGACCTTTCAGAGCTCGTCAAATTTCTCTTCTGACCCATTTTGCCAAAGGAAAGGAAGTTGCCTAATAATTAAGCACACCTTATATAGGGTGTTGATGTCATTAGTCAACACCCCTCCTCATTACAGAGATGCACATCACCAGATTTACTTAATTGGTAGTTGGCTCTCAAGCCTATGCAGCTTGGAGTAGGACAACATAGATAAAAAGTATCAAAGTGATCAAAATACGCATTTGCCTAATAATTCTGCACGCGGTGTATAGCCACACACACATATATACCTCTTACATAGCCTCCTTTATTATGTATATTGCCGTCACTTATTACACAGTGCCCTCTCTTGTTATGTACAGCACCGTATTGGATAATGTAGCACGCTGTTTTTTATTACATACCGTCTTCTCTTGTTAGATATATAATGCATTGATGGCTGATGGAGCATGGGAAAGCTTCTTTTCTAATGGAAGAGCTGATGGACTGGTCTTCTGGTCACCGGCTGCTCCATCAGCAGTCATTTTAGATCTAACAAGAGAGGACTATGTAATAAAGAGAGGGCGCTGTGACTGACAAAAATAACAAGAATACGCTATGTAGGGGACAGCACTGACAGCTATATAATAAGAGACGGCACCATATATAACGAGAGGATGGTACGTAATAAGGGAGGGTATTATACATAATAAAAGAGTTAACTATATAACTAAGGATGGCGCTATACATAATAAGTGAGTACACTGTATACTAAGGGACTGTGCTATACATAATAAGGCTATATTTCTGTATCTGTGTGCAGTGTCGGTGTGCTGCCCACTTTTATAGACACATTGAGCATATTCTCAAAATCAGATCAGAACAGGACATTCTCTGACCCTCACAGATCTCATTCTCAGATCCGTGATTTTCATGGATGTGTGAATGGATCTATAAAACTCTACGAGTCTGTGGACCATCCCATAAAAAAATCTGGCAGCACACGGACATTTCACACAAATGTGAGAATGTGACCTAAGGGATTTTACAGATAACATTATCACTCCAAGTCACACAGTGCAGATACAGAATAATATTTATATCCAGGCACTTACCACTGACGTCTCATCTGATCAGAGTCGGTTTCTGCTGTTTCTTCTCCATCTGTTCAGACCTTCATGTCAACATCTCCCAGCCACGACTCATCTTGTCACGATGATCTCCAACCTAGAAAATCACAAGGTCACATACAGTGCTGGCCAAAAGTATTGGCACCCTTGCAATTCTGTCAGATAATACTCAGTTTCTTCCTGAAAATGATTGCAATCACAAATTCTTTGGTCTTATTATCTTCATTTAATTTGTATTCAATGACAAAAAACACAAAAAGAATTGTCCTAAAGCCAAATTGGATATAATTCCACACCAAACCTAAAAAAGGGGGTGGACAAAAGTATTGGCACCCTTTGAAAAATCATGTGATGCTTCTCTAATTCGTGTAATTAACAGCACTTGTAACTTACCTGTGGCACCTAACAGGTGTTGGCAATAACTAAATCACACTTGCAGCCAGTTAACATGGATTAAAGTTGACTCAACCTCTGTCCTGTGTCCTTGTGTGTACCACATTGAGCATGGAGAAAAGAAAGAAGACCAAAGAACTGTCTGAGGACTTGAGAAACCAAATTGTGAGGAAGCATGAGCAATCTCAAGGCTACAAGTCCATCTCCAAAGATCTGAATGTTCCTGTGTCTTCCGTGCGCAGTGTCATCAAGAAGTTTAAAGCCCATGGCACTGTGGCTAACCTCCCTAGATGTGGACGGAAAATAAAAGTTGCCGAGAGATTTCAACGCAAGATTGTGCGGATGGTGGATAAAGAACCTCAACTAACATCCAAACAAGTTCAAGCTGCCCTGCAGTCCGAGGGTACAACAGTGTCAACCCGTACTATCCGTCGGCGTCTGAATGAAAAGGGACTGTATGGTAGGATACCCACAAAGGCCCCACTTCTTACCGAGACATAAAAAAAACAGGCTGGAGTTTGCCAAAACTTACCTGAGAAAGCCTAAAACGTTTTGGAAGAATGTTCTCTGGTCAGATGAGACAAAAGTAGAGCATTTTGGGAAAAAGCATCAACATAGAGTGTACAGGGAAAAAAAAGAGGCATTCAAAGAAAAGAACACGGTCCTTACAGTCAAACATGGCGGAGGTTCCCTGATGTTTTGGGGTTGCTTTGCTGCCTCTGGCACTGGACTGCTTCACCGTGTGCATGTCATTATGAAGTCTGAAGACTACCAACAAATTTTGCAGCATAATGTAGGGCCCAGTGTGAGAAAACTGGGTCTCCCTCAGAGGTCATGCGTCTTCCAGCAGGACAATGACCCAAAACACACTTCCAAAAGCACTATAAAATGGTTTTCGAGAACGCACTGGAGACTTCTAAGGTGGCCAGCAATGAGTCCAGACCTGAATCCCATAGAACACCTGTGGAGAGATCTCAAAATGGCAGTTTGGAGAAGGCACCCTTCAAATATCAGGGACCTGGAGCAGTTTGCCAAAGAAGAATGGTCTACAATTCCAGCAGAGCATTGTAAGAAACTCATTGATGGTTACCGGAAGCGGTTGTTCGCAGTTATTTTGGCTAAAGGTTGTGCAACCAAGTATTAGGCTGAGGGTGCCAATACTTTTGTCCAGCCCTTTTTTGGAGTTTTGTGTGAAATGATCAATGATTTGATTTTTGCTTCATTCTCTTTTGTGTTTTTTCCTTGTAAGCAAATTAAATGAAGATAATAATACCAAAGAATTTGTGATTGCAATCATTTTCAGGAAGAAACCGAGTATTATCTGACAGAATTGCAAAGGTGCCAATACTTTTGGCCAGCACTGTATATATTGTATACATACATGTGTCTCCCCCGCACTGTGCCCCTGAATACAGATATGTACCCCCCATTAACATACTATTAGCCACTTAGTAATCAAAATATAAAGTGATCAGCAGCACTGTGCCCCCCCCCCCCATTAACTATAATCTCCACTGGCCAATAATATAAATTATTCAGTCTCTGTGACTCTCCTTACTTAACTGTAAGGCCATGTACACACGGAAAATATACAAGGCTTTACAGTACAAGGAAAGTGAAACCCCCATCATTGCGCTCTCCCAGCACCCCCATCATTGCTCTCTCAGAGCACCCGAGTCATCGCTCCCTCCCAGCACCTCCATCATCGCTCTCTCCCAGCACTCCCGTCATTGCTCTCTCCCTGTACCCCCGTCATTGCTCTTTCCAAGCACCTCCATCATTGTTCTCTCCCAGCACCCCATCATTGCTCTCTCCCAGCACCCCAGTCATTGCTCTCTTCCAGCACCCCCATCTTTGCTCTCTCCCAGCACCTCCATCATTGCTCTCTCCCAACACTTCCGTCATTGCTCTCCCCATCCCCACCATCCTCATCATTGCTCTCCCATTCCCCACCATCCCATCATTGCTCTCCCCATCCACATCCTCATCATTGCTTTCGTCATCATTTCTCTCCCCAGCATTGCTCTCCCTAGCCTCCCCTCATTGCTCTCCCCAGCCTCATCATTGCTCTCCCCAGCCTCCCCTCATTGCTCTCCCCAGCCCCATCATTGCTCTCCCCAGCCTCTCCTCATTGCTCTCCCCAGCCCCATCATTGCTTTCGCCAGCCCCCCCACATTGCTTCCCCCAGCCTCCCCTAATTGCTCTCCCCAGTGTTAGAACCTTGCTCTTAGGTTTTTTCCTTTGCTGGTCCCATGACCTTGTTGGCCTATTTAATCCTGCTCCGCCCTTCTGGCTTTGCTGGACTTCATTGTATAACTACTTTCTAGCTAGCCTGTGCTCTGTATCTAACTCTGTTAGTTTGCTTGGTCTACGGACCTCAGTGTTCTATATATTTTGTTTGTTTGTCTGTCTGCTACTATTTCTGTTAGGAGGTGTCCCATTTTCCTCCCAGTCCTTAGTACTTGTAGGGATTCCTTCCCCACATCTATAGGTCTCCGTACAGACTAGCTTAGGACTTTAGCAGGTCTGATCGCAGGATCAGGTCCCCTGTTACATCGTAGGGATAAAGCTGAGTTCTATCGTAGGGACAGATCTCCTCTCTTTCCTTAGCTCTGGTAGCAGAACATAACAGTAAGTCCAGCCTGCAAATTCTCTAAGGAAAGATTTTTCTGTTCCATCATGGTGTCGGTTCAGGATTTGGCTCATCGCCTGCAGGGACTCTCTCTGGAGGTGGCCGAGCTCCGTCAGCACGTGAGTAACTGTCCTGGAGCACATTTCTTGGAGCCTAAGGTATGTTTGCCGGATTTATTTTTTGGTGAACACCGAGAATGTTTTTCATTTAAAAATGCTTGCTTATTGTATTTTCGTTTGAGACCCAAGTCCTCTGGGGATGAATCCCAGCGCATAGGGTTCATAATGTCACTTTTGCACAAAGAGCCTCAGGAGTGGGCCTTTTCTTTGCAACCTAGTGATACATGCTTCAGATCAGTGGATAGTTTTTTTACTGCTTTGGGGCTATTATATGATGATCCTGACCGTGTCGCATCAGCTGAGACTGAGTTAAGATGTTTGAGACAGGGATCAGGTAATGTGGAAAAATATTGTACTCATTTCCGTCGATGGTCTACTCAAACAGGGTGGAACGATTCTGCTCTGAAAAGTCTATTTCTTGCTGGGCTCAATGAAAGGGTTAAAGACCTGCTAATTGCTTATCCTACACCTGAAGATTTGCAACAGGCTATGCAATTAGCTAGAAAAATGAAGGTTTTTGTTATGTACTGCTACCAAAGCTAAGGAAAGAGAGGAGATCTGTCCCTACTATAAGACTCAGCTGAATCCCTACGATGTAACAGGGAACCTGATCCTGCGATCAGACCTGCTAAAGTCCTAATCTAGTCTGTACGGAGACCTATAGATTTGGGGAGGGAATCCCTACAAGTACTAAGGACTGGGAGGAATATGGGACACCTCCTAACAGAAATAGTAGCAGACAGACGAACAAACAAAATAGATAGAACATAGAGGTCCGTAGACCAAGCAAACTAACAGAGTTAGATACAGAGCACAGGCTAGCTAGAAAGTAGATATACAATGAAGTCCAGCAGAGCCAGAAGGGCGGAGCAGGATTAAATAGGCCAACAAGGTCATGTGACCAGCAAAGGAAAAAAAACCTAACAGCAAGGTTCTAACAGTACCCCCCCTTCTAAGAGGATCCTCCGGATCCCCTAGGACCAGGCTTATCAGGAAATCTCCTGTGAAACGCTCTGATAAGTCTGGACGCGGAAACATCATCTGACCTCACCCAAGAGTTATCCTCGGGTCCGAAACCTTTCCAGGCCACAAGATACTGCAAACTACCTCTATACCGTCTAGAGTCAAGGATGCGAGAAATTTCATATTCCCCGTCCTCCACCACCGGAGGAACAGAGGCAGAGGCGTCACCATCCGACACAACAGCTTTTTTTAACAGAGAGACATGAAATACCGGATTAATTCTCCAGGAGGTAGGAACCTCCAACCTAACAGCAGATTGGTTGACAACCTGAAGCACCTTAAAGGGCCCTACAAACTTGGGACCCAATTTCTTAGAAGGAATCCTCAACCGCAGATTCCTAGAGGACAACCAAACCATGTCACCAACAGCGAACAAAACCTCCTGTCGTTTCCTATCAAAGTAGTCTTTAGATTTTCTGTTGGCCTCCTGAAGATTACCACGCACATCCGTCCAAACTCTTTCCAAATCACCGGAAAAATTCTCCTCCTCAGGCACGGCAGATCCCAACTTGGAGAACGACCCAAACGACGGATGTCTCCCAGAACAAAAAAAAGGCGAACAACCAGCAGAAGAAGATGTATGATTGTTCAGAGCAAATTCGGCAAGTGGCAGAAACTCAGACCACCCCTCTTGATTGTCTGCCACAAAACAACGCAAGAACTGCTCAACATCCTGGTTTTTCCTTTCTGTCTGGCCATTAGATTCAGGATGATATCCGGACGAAAACGACAAATGAATTCCCAACCTGTCACAAAAGGCACGCCAAAAACGAGCCACGAACTGAGGACCCCTATCAGAAACAATGTCAGTAGGAACGCCATGAAGTCTGACAATTTCCTTGACAAAGGCCTTAGCGAGAGTTTTAGCGCAGGGCAGTTTGACGAAGGGAACCAAGTGACACATCTTGCTAAAACGGTCCACGACCACCCAGATGACAGTAAAACCCTCAGAGGGGGGAAGGTCAGTTATAAAGTCCATAGCCAAATGTGTCCAAGGAGCACTGGGGACCTCCAAAGGACAAAGCAACCCCGCAGCAGGAGTATGTGAGGACTTAGATCTAGCACATATAGTACATTGGCGCACCCACTTAATGACTTCCTTCTGCCATCCAGGCCACCAAAAACTGCGACCCACCAGTCTCTTGGTCTCAGAGATTCCGGGATGACCTGCCAACCGAGATTCGTGACACTCAACAAACAAATCTCTCCTAAAGGTCCCAGGCACAAACAACCTCCCATGAGGAGTGTTAGATGGGGCATTCTCCTGAGCTTTAAGAATCTCATCTTCCAAAACGGAGTCTAAAGCAGCTATCACAACACCTTCTTGTAAAATGTTTTCCTCTTTCTCAGCACCGACTATGGGAGAAAAACTGCGAGACAAGGCATCCGCCTTAACATTCTTAGTACCAGGGATGTAAGTAACGGAGAAATTAAACCGCGAGAAAAACAGTGCCCACCTAGCCTGACGGGCATTCAGGCGCTTGGCAGCGTCAAGATATATCAGATTTTTATGATCCGTAAGAACCTGAACGGGAAATTCCGCACCTTCCAAGAAGTGGCGCCAGTGTTCAAATGCGAGTTTAATAGCCAATAATTCCCGATTACCAATATCGTAATTCAATTCAGTCTCCGAAAAAATTTTTGAAAAAAATGCACAGGGATGTAATCCATCCCCGTTATCCTGAGACAATACTGCGCCAACCCCCACAGAGGAAGCATCAACCTCAACCAAAAACGGCCTAGTAACATCAGGCTGCATAAGGATGGGAGCAGAGGTGAACCTCTCCTTGAGATACACAAAAGCTTCAATGGCCTCAGAAGACCACTGAACCGCATCAGCACCTTTCCTGGTGAGATCAGTCAGAGGTTTGACAATACTAGAAAAATTTTTTATGAATTTTCTATAGTAATTGGCGAAACCCAAAAACCTCTGTATCGATTTCAAACCAATAGGCCTAGGCCATTCCTGCACAGCCTGAACCTTAACCGGATCCATCTCAAAACCTTTGCTGGAGATAATGTAGCCCAAAAAACTAATTCTCTGTACAGCGAACTCACATTTCTCCAGCTTAGCAAAAAGCGAATTGTCCATTAATAACTGTAATACCTCACGCACGCTCCGCCAATGAGACTCCAGATCTGGCGAATAAATCAAAATGTCATCCAAATACACAACCACATTTTTACCGATCAAAGGTCTAAGGATGTCATTAATCAGATTCTGAAAAAATGCAGGAGCATTAGTAAGACCAAAAGGCATAACCAGATTCTCAAAATGACCAACAGGAGTGTTAAAAGCAGTCTTCCATTCATCACCCTCCTTCATGCGCAACAGATTGTATGCCCCCTTAAGGTCAATTTTAGAGAACCACTTGGCCCCCAATAACTGGTTAAACAGATCAGGAATCAATGGCAGTGGGTAAGGATTGCGTACCGTAATTTTGTTAATCTCACGAAAATCCAGACAAGGACGTAAACCGCCGTCCTTTTTTTTTACAAAAAAAAAATCCAACCGCCACAGGAGACTTAGAGGGCCTAATGTGACCGGCGGCCAAACTTGTCTGTATGTATTCCTCCAAAGCCTTCCTCTCAGGAATAGTAAGGTTAAATAAACGACTTTTAGGAAGAGTCGCTCCAGGGACAAATTCAATAGAACAATCATAGTCTCTATGGGGAGGCAAAACCTGCGATTCTTTCTCAGAAAAAACTCTCCAAAAATCCTGAATAGGAACAGGCAATTCTCCCCTATCCAAAGCTGCAATACGCCCGTTACAACACTTGTCATAACATTTATGGCTCCAGGATTTAATTTCACTGGTAGACCAATCCAGTACAGGATTGTGCAATTTTAACCAGGGCAAACCCAATATTACTGGAGAAGGCAAGTTATTCAACACTACCAAATCCAATTTCTCATGGTGAACACCATTAATAGTGAGAGGAAATTCACTGACCTTGAGAGTAATATTCTTCAAAGGGGAGCCATCCACAGAAACCACAGCAATGGGGGATGATAAAGGTTCAGGTTTTAAATTGAGTCTTTCCACGAATCCCCCATCAATTACATTCAGTGTAGACCCGCAATCAACAAACACCCGAAATTCCATTAATTTTTCCTGAGCAATCGTGGAAGCAGCTAAAAATATACCCTTGGAATTTAAACAGGCAATACGGGCGTGACTGACCATTTTTTTTTCTTTCTTCATACGAAGCTCACAGCCTTTAATCAAATGACCAGATTTCCCGCAATAGAAACACAAGCCTTCTGAAAAACGACGGTGTTTTTCTTGAGAGCGAGGTGCCACCGATCCAATCTCCATCGGTTCACCACTGTTAGTACACACATTATCATAACCAGAAACTGACATAGCAGAGGATTTGCTCTCATTAACCCTAGCACGCAGTCTTCTATCCACCCGTATAGCTAATTGCATAGCCTGTTGCAAATCCTCAGGTGTAGGATAAGCAATTAGCAGGTCTTTAACCTTTTCACTGAGCCCAGCAAGAAACAGACTTTTCAGAGCAGAATCGTTCCACCCTGTTTGAGTGGACCAACGACGAAAATGTGTACAATATTTTTCCATATTACCTGATCCTTGTTTTAAACGTCTCAACTCAGTCTCAGCTGATGCCACACGGTCAGGATCATCATATAATAGTCCTAAAGCAGAAAAAAAACTATCCACTGATCTGAAGCATGTATCACTAGGTTGCAAAGAAAAGGCCCACTCCTGAGGCTCTTTGCGCAAAAGTGACATTATGAACCCTACGCGCTGGGATTCATCCCCAGAGGACTTGGGTCTCAAACGAAAATACAATAAGCAAGCATTTTTAAATGAAAAAAATTCTCGATGTTCACCAAAAAATAAATCCGGCAAACATACCTTAGGCTCCAAGAAATATGCTCCAGGACAGTTACTCACGTGCTGACGGAGCTCGGCCACTTCCAGAGAGAGTCCCTGCAGGTGTTTAGCCAAATCCTGAACCGACACCATAATGGAACAAAAAAAAAAAAAAATCTTTCCTTAGAGAATTTACAGGCTGGACTTACTGTTATGTACTGCTCCAAAGCTAAGGAAAGAGAGGAGATCTGTCCCTACTATAAGACTCAGCTGAATCCCTACGATGTAACAGGGAACCTGATCCTGCGATCAGACCTGCTAAAGTCCTAATCTAGTCTGTACGGAGACCTATAGATTTGGGGAGGGAATCCCTACAAGTACTAAGGACTGGGAGGAATATGGGACACCTCCTAACAGAAATAGTAGCAGACAGACGAACAAACAAAATAGATAGAACATAGAGGTCCGTAGACCAAGCAAACTAACAGAGTTAGATACAGAGCACAGGCTAGCTAGAAAGTAGATATACAATGAAGTCCAGCAAAGCCAGAAGGGCGGAGCAGGATTAAATAGGCCAACAAGGTCATGTGACCAGCAAAGGAAAAAAAACCTAACAGCAAGGTTCTAACAGTTTTTTGCGCATAATTTGGCCAATTTATGTGTGCCCATCAACCACGACAAGGTCACCTTCGTATGATGGGAAACTACGCTACACTACCACTGGATATGCCACTCTTGGGCTGTAAGCCTGTATGGACAATATGTCTCTGCTTGGGCTTTTAACCTACAATGTATGGGCTGGTAGAGCTAGTTAAAACCACCTGTGACTGAATGGGAGGGACACATGGTCAAAAAAAAGGCTGTCAAACTTCTAATAGTGTGAACACGTACCTGCTGCAATGCTCCAGGAGCGGGATCCCAAAAATGATTAATAGAAAAAAGAGAGGGGTCGCTCACTGGTCTATTCGGGTGCTCTGAAGAAAAAAGTAATCTCAATTGCAAAAAGAACTTCGGCACTCCATACATGAAAATATAAGAAATATTGTATCTGGACTAATGTCACTTAGAAAAATGAAGGTTTTTTGCGCATAATTTGGCCAATTTATGTGTGCCCATCAACCATGACAAGGTCACCTTCGTAGGATGGGAAACTACGCTACACTACCACTGGATATGCCACTCTTGGGCTGTAAGCCTGTATGGACAATATGTCTCTGCTTGGGCTTTTAACCTACAATGTATGGGCTGGTAGAGCTAGTTAAAACCACCTGTGACTGAATGGGAGGGACACATGGTCAAAAAAAAGGCTGTCAAACTTCTAATAGTGTGAACACGTACCTGCTGCAATGCTCCAGGAACGGGATCCCAAAAATGATTAATAGAAAAAAGAGAGGGGTCGCTCACTGGTCTATTCGGGTGCTCTGAAGAAAAAAGTAATCTCAATTGCAAAAAGAACTTCGGCACTCCATACATGAAAATATAAGAAATATTGTATCTGGACTAATGTCACTTAGAAAAATGAAGGTTTTTTGCGCATAATTTGGCTAATTTATGTGTGCCCATCAACCACGACAAGGTCACCTTCGTATGATGGGAAACTACGCTACACTACCACTGGATATGCCACTCTTGGGCTGTAAGCCTGTATGGACAATATGTCTCTGCTTGGGCTTTTAACCTACAATGTATGGGCTGGTAGAGCTAGTTAAAACCACCTGTGACTGAATGGGAGGGACACATGGTCAAAAAAAAGGCTGTCAAACTTCTAATAGTGTGAACACGTACCTGCTGCAATGCTCCAGGAGCGGGATCCCAAAAATGATTAATAGAAAAAAGAGAGGGGTCGCTCACTGGTCTATTCGGGTGCTCTGAAGAAAAAAGTAATCTCAATTGCAAAAAGAACTTCGGCACTCCATACATGAAAATATAAGAAATATTGTATCTGGACTAATGTCACTTAGAAAAATGAAGGTTTTTTGCGCATAATTTGGCCAATTTATGTGTGCCCATCAACCACGACAAGGTCACCTTCGTATGATGGGAAACTACGCTACACTACCACTGGATATGCCACTCTTGGGCTGTAAGCCTGTATGGACAATCCCCTCTCTTTTTTCTATTAATCATTTTTGGGATCCCGCTCCTGGAGCATTGCAGCAGGTACGTGTTCACACTATTAGAAGTTTGACAGCCTTTTTTTTGACCATGTGTCCCTCCCATTCAGTCACAGGTGGTTTTAACTAGCTCTACCAGCCCATACATTGTAGGTTAAAAGCCCAAGCAGAGACATATTGTCCATACAGGCTTACAGCCCAAGAGTGGCATATCCAGTGGTAGTGTAGCGTAGTTTCCCATCATACGAAGGTGACCTTGTCGTGGTTGATGGGCACACATAAATTGGCCAAATTATGCGCAAAAAACCTTCATTTTTCTAAGTGACATTAGTCCAGATACAATATTTCTTATATTTTCATGTATGGAGTGCCGAAGTTCTTTTTGCAATTGAGATTACTTTTTTCTTCAGAGCACCCGAATAGACCAGTGAGCGACCCCTCTCTTTTTTCTATTAATCATTTTTGGGATCCCGCTCCTGGAGCATTGCAGCAGGTACGTGTTCACACTATTAGAAGTTTGACAGCCTTTTTTTTGACCATGTGTCCCTCCCATTCAGTCACAGGTGGTTTTAACTAGCTCTACCAGCCCATACATTGTAGGTTAAAAGCCCAAGCAGAGACATATTGTCCATACAGGCTTACAGCCCAAGAGTGGCATATCCAGTGGTAGTGTAGCGTAGTTTCCCATCATACGAAGGTGACCTTGTCGTGGTTGATGGGCACACATAAATTGGCCAAATTATGCGCAAAAAACCTTCATTTTTCTAAGTGACATTAGTCCAGATACAATATTTCTTATATTTTCATGTATGGAGTGCCGAAGTTCTTTTTGCAAATATGCAATTAGCTATACGGGTGGATAGGAGACTGCGTGCAAGGGTTAATGAGAGCAAATCCTCTGCTATGTCAGTTTCTGGTTATGAGAATGTGTGTACTAACAGTGGTGAACCGATGGAGATTGGATCGGTGGCACCTCGCTCTCAAGAAAAAGACCGTAGATTTTTTGAAGGCTTGTGTTTCTATTGCGGAAAATCTGGTCATTTGATTAAAGGCTGTGAGCTTCGTATGAAGAAAGAAAAAAAAATGGTCAGTCATGCCCGTATTGCCTGTTTAAATTCCAAGGGTGTATTTTTAGCTGCTTCCACGATTGCTCAGGAAAAATTAATGGAATTTCGGGTGTTTGTCGATTGTGGGTCTACTCTGAATGTAATTGATGGGGTATTCTTGGAAAGACTCAATTTAAAACCCGAACCTTTATCATCCCCCATTGCTGTGGTTTCTGTGGATGGTTCCCCTTTGAAGAATATTACTCTCAAGGTCTGTGAATTTCCTCTCACTATTAATGGTGTTCACCATGAGAAATTGGATTTGGTAGTGTTGAATAACTTGCCTTCTCCAGTAATATTGGGTTTTCCCTGGTTAAAATTTCACAATCCTGTACTGGATTGGTCTACCAGTGAAATTAAATCCTGGAGCCATAAATGTTATGACAAGTGTTGTAACGGGCGTATTGCAGCTTTGGATAGGGGAGAATTGCCTGTTCCTATTCAAGATTTTTGGAGAGTTTTTTCTGAGAAGGAATCGCAGGTTTTGCCTCCCCATAGAGACTATGATTGTTCTATTGAATTTGTCCCTGGAGCGACTCTTCCTAAAAGTCGTTTATTTAACCTTACTATTCCTGAGAGGAAGGCTTTGGAGGAATACATACAGACAAGTTTGGCCGCCGGTCACATTAGGCCTTCTAAGTCTCCTGTGGCGGTTGGATTTTTTTTTGTAAAAAAAAGGACGGCGGTTTACGTCCTTGTCTGGATTTTCGTGAGATTAACAAAATTACTGTACGCAATCCTTACCCACTGCCATTGATTCCTGATTTATTTAACCAGTTAATGGGGGCCAAGTGGTTCTCTAAAATTGACCTTAAGGGGGCATACAATCTGTTGCGCATGAAGGAGGGTGATGAATGGAAGACTGCTTTTAACACTCCTGTGGGTCATTTTGAGAATCTGGTTATGCCTTTTGGTCTTACTAATGCTCCTGCATTTTTTCAGAATCTTATTAATGACATCCTTAGACCTTTGATCGGCAAAAATGTGGTTGTGTATTTGGATGACATTTTGATTTATTCGCCGGATCTGGAGTCTCATTGGCGGAGCGTACGTGAGGTATTACAGTTGTTAATGGACAATTCGCTTTTTGCTAAGCTGGAGAAATGTGAGTTCGCTGTACAGAGAATTAGTTTTTTGGGTTACATTATCTCCAGCGAAGGTTTTGAGATGGACCCGGTTAAAGTTCAAGCTGTACAGGAATGGCCTAGGCCTATTGGTTTGAAATCGATACAGAGGTTTTTAGGTTTCGCCAATTATTACAGAAAATTCATAAAAAAATTTTCTAGTATTGTCAAACCTCTGACCGATCTCACCAGGAAAGGTGCTGATGCGGTTCAGTGGTCTTCTGAGGCTATTGAAGCTTTTGTGTATCTCAAGGAGAGGTTCACCTCTGCTCCCATCCTTATGCAGCCTGATGTGACTAAGCCGTTTTTGGTTGAGGTTGATGCTTCCTCTGTGGGGGTTGGCGCAGTATTGTCTCAGGATAACGGGGATGGATTACATCCCTGTGCCTTTTTTTCAAAAAAATTTTCGGAGACTGAACTGAATTACGATATTGGTAATCGGGAATTATTGGCTATTAAACTCGCATTTGAACATTGGCGCCACTTCTTGGAAGGTGCGGAATTTCCTGTTCAGGTTCTTACGGATCATAAAAATCTGATATATCTTGATGCTGCCAAGCGCCTGAATGCCCGTCAGGCTAGGTGGGCACTGTTTTTCTCGCGGTTTAATTTCTCCGTTACTTACATCCCTGGTACTAAGAATGTTAAGGCGGATGCCTTGTCTCGCAGTTTTTCTCCCATAGTCGGTGCTGAGAAAGAGGAGAACATTTTACAAGAAGGTGTTGTGATAGCTGCTTTGGACTCCGTTTTGGAAGATGAGATTCTTAAAGCACAGGAGAATGCCCCATCTAACACTCCTCATGGGAGGTTGTTTGTGCCTGGGACCTTTAGGAGAGATTTGTTTGTTGAGTGTCACGAATCTCGGTTGGCAGGTCATCCCGGAATCTCTGAGACCAAGAGACTGGTGGGTCGCAGTTTTTGTTGGCCTGGATGGCAGAAGGAAGTCATTAAGTGGGTGCATCAATGTACTATATGTGCTAGATCTAAGTCCTTTGGAGGTTCCCAGTGCTCCTTGGACACATTTGGCTATGGACTTTATAACTGACCTTCCCCCCTCTGAGGGTTTTACTGTCATCTGGGTGGTCGTGGACCGTTTTAGCAAGATGTGTCACTTGGTTCCCTTCGTCAAACTGCCCTGCGCTAAAACTCTCGCTAAGGCCTTTGTCAAGGAAATTGTCAGACTTCATGGCGTTCCTACTGACATTGTTTCTGATAGGGGTCCTCAGTTCGTGGCTCGTTTTTGGCGTGCCTTTTGTGACAGGTTGGGAGTTCATTTATCGTTCTCGTCCGGATATCATCCTGAATCTAATGGCCAGACAGAAAGGAAAAACCAGGATGTTGAGCAGTTCTTGCGTTGTTTTGTGGCAGACAATCAAGAGGGGTGGTCTGAGTTTCTGCCACTTGCTGAATTTGCTCTGAACAATCATACATCTTCTTCTGCTGGTTGTTCGCCTTTTTTTTGTTGTTCTGGGAGACATCCGTCGTTTGGGTCGTTCTCCAAGTTGGGATCTGCCGTGCCTGAGGAGGAGAATTTTTCCGGTGATTTGGAGAGAGTTTGGACGGATGTGCGTGGTAATCTTCAGGAGGCCAACAGAAAATCTAAAGACTACTTTGATAGGAAACGACAGGAGGTTTTGTTCGCTGTTGGTGACATGGTTTGGTTGTCCTCTAGGAATCTGCGGTTGAGGATTCCTTCTAAGAAATTGGGTCCCAAGTTTGTAGGGCCCTTTAAGGTGCTTCAGGTTGTCAACCAATCTGCTGTTAGGTTGGAGGTTCCTACCTCCTGGAGAATTAATCCGGTATTTCATGTCTCTCTGTTAAAAAAAGCTGTTGTGTCGGATGGTGACGCCTCTGCCTCTGTTCCTCCGGTGGTGGAGGACGGGGAATATGAAATTTCTCGCATCCTTAACTCTAGACGGTATAGAGGTAGTTTGCAGTATCTTGTGGCCTGGAAAGGTTTCGGACCCGAGGATAACTCTTGGGTGAGGTCAGATGATGTTTCCGCGTCCAGACTTATCAGAGCATTTCACAGGAGATTTCCTGATAAGCCTGGTCCTAGGGGATCCGGAGGATCCTCTTAGAAGGGGGGGTACTGTTAGAACCTTGCTCTTAGGTTTTTTCCTTTGCTGGTCCCATGACCTTGTTGGCCTATTTAATCCTGCTCCGCCCTTCTGGCTTTGCTGGACTTCATTGTATAACTACTTTCTAGCTAGCCTGTGCTCTGTATCTAACTCTGTTAGTTTGCTTGGTCTACGGACCTCAGTGTTCTATATATTTTGTTTGTTTGTCTGTCTGCTACTATTTCTGTTAGGAGGTGTCCCGTTTTCCTCCCAGTCCTTAGTACTTGTAGGGATTCCTTCCCCACATCTATAGGTCTCCGTACAGACTAGCTTAGGACTTTAGCAGGTCTGATCGCAGGATCAGGCCCCCTGTTACATCGTAGGGATAAAGCTGAGTCCTATCGTAGGGACAGATCTCCTCTCTTTCCTTAGCTCTGGTAGCAGAACATAACACCCAGCCCCTCATTGCTCTCCCCAGCCTCCCCTCATTGCTCTCCCCAGCCTCCCCTCATTGCTCTCCCCAGCCCCTCATTGCTCTCCCCAGCCTCCTCTCATTGCCCTCCCTAGCCTCCGCTCATTTCTCTCCCCAGCCTCCTCTCATTTCTCTCCCCAGCCTCCTCTCATTTCTCTCCCCAGCCTCCTCTCATTTCTCTCCCCAGCCTCCTCTCATTGCTCTCCCCAGCCTCCTCTCATTGCTCTCCCCAGCCTCCTCTCATTGCTCTCCCCAGCCTCCTCTCATTGCTCTCCCCAGCCTCCTCTCATTGCTCTCCCCAGCCTTCTCTCATTGCTCTCCCCAGCCTTCTGTCATTGCTCTCCCCAGCCCCTCATTGCTCTCGCCAGCCCCCCTTCATTCTCCTGTTCCTCTCCCTAGCTTCCCCAGTTTCAGTTAAAAAAAAACAAAAAAAACACAACTTACCTCAGCTCGCTCCCCTGCAGCATCCTCCTCATCTATGGTAACTTTCTCCCTGACACACAGACCCGCACTGCATGATGACATCATCAAGTAGCACAGGCCTGTGTCAGGGAGGAAGCGCCAGGCAGCCAGGAAGAAGAGGTGAGGATGGATCCCTGCAGCTCCGCTGCCATTTTCCTCCTGTCAGCAGCAGAGCTGCAGGGATCGCTCCATGCCCGCCGCATATGATGAGGGCAATCTGGCCATGGGCCCCCCAGAGCCTGGGGCTCCGAGAAGGAGGCCAGATTGCCCCGTCAAGGGCCCCCCTGCACCGCCGGGCCCCGGTGCAGTTGCACCGGCTGCATCGGCGGTAGGTCCGCCCCTGGACCTTAACTGAATGCCTCAAGAGCTCTATTGGAAATATATTCTCATGCAATAAAACAATTCACCCAGCTACCACTAGAACGGCCTCTGCATATTGGTTTATACAATCACCGCTAGGTGGAGCTCACTGCATATTGGTTATACAGTCACCACTAAGTGGAGCTCACTGCATATTGGCTTATACAGTCACCACTAGGTGGAGCTCACTGAATATTGGTTTATATAATCACCACTAGATGGAACCCACTGCATATTGGTTTATACAGTCACCACTAGATGGAACCCACTGTATATTGATTTATACAGTCACCACTAGGTGAAGCTCACTGCATATTGGTCTATACAGTCACCGCTAGGTGGAGCTCACTGCATATTGGTTTATACAGTCACCACTAGATGGAGCCCTCTGCATATTGGTTTATACTGCCACCGCTAAATGGAGCTCACTGCATATTGGTTTATACAATCACCACTAGATGGTACCCACTGCATATTGGTTTATACAGTCATCACTAGGTGGATCTCACTGCATTGTATACCCAAGATCCCTATCAGCCAGTCAATCAGCTGAAGGATGAAAGAGATTCCAGCTTAATATAAAATACTAGATGGTGGCCCGATTCTAATGCATCGGGTATTCTAGAATATGTATGCGTCCGACCGGACGCGACTAATCAGCGAAGCAGTGTTTAAATGGGTTGTGCACTACTTTAAATTAATCCCCCAATGTATCCCCCGGGGCCCCTAATGAATTTTGGAGGACCGGGGAGCGAGGCCGCCGGTCGGGGTACTTCTGCTGCAAGCAGCCGGGAGATGACCGGCTAGCACAGGGTGAGCGTGTGAGGGAGATGACTGGCTTGTGCAAGCGTGTGCGCGTGAGGATGAGCGTGGGAGCGTGTGAGGGTGAGCGTGGGAGCAGGTGAGCGTGGGAGGGTGAGAATGTGAGGGTGTGAGGGTGAGCGTGGGAGCGGGTGAGCGTGGGAGCGTGTGAGGGTGAGCATGGGAGCGTGTGAGGGTGAGCGTGGGAGCGTGTGAGGGTGAGCGTGGGAGCGTGTGAGGGTGAGCGTGGGAGCGTGTGAGGGTGAGCGTGTGAGGGTGAGCGTGTGAGGGTGAGCGTGTGAGCGTGAGAATGTGAGCGTGAGAATGTGAGCGTGAGAATGTGAGCGTGAGAATGTGAGCGTGAGAATGTGAGCGTGAGAATGTGAGCATGTGATGGTGAACGTGTGAGCATGTGAGGGTGAGCGTGTGAGGGTGAGAATGTGAGGGTGAGCGTCCGAGCGTGAGCGTCAAAGCGTGAGCATGAGCGTCAGAGAGTGAGCATCCGAGCGTGAGCGTGTGAGCTTGTGAGCGTCAGAGCGTGAGCGTCTGAGCGTGTGAGCTTGTGAGCGTGTGAGCTTGTGAGCGTCTGAGCGTGAGCGTCTGAGCGTGAGCGTGTGAGCTTGTGAGCGTCCGAGCGTGAGCGTCAGAGCGTGAGCATCAGAGCGTGAGTGTGAGCGTCAGAGCGTGAGCGTCAAAGCGTGAGCGTGAGCATCAGAGCGTGAGCGTCCGAGCGTGAACGTGTGAGCGTCTGAGCGTGAGCGTCTGAGCGGGAGCGTCAGAGTGTGAGCGTGAGCGTCCGAGCGTGAGCGTGTGAGCGTCCGAGCCTGAGCGTCCGAGCGTGAGCATCAGAGCGTGAGCATCAGAGCGTGAGCGTCCGAGCGTGAGCGTGTGAGCGTCCGAGCCTGAGCGTCCGAGCGTGAGCATCAGAGCGTGAGCATCAGAGCGTGAACGTCAGAGCGTGAGCGTCCGAGCGTGAGCGTGAGCATCAGAGCGTGAGCGTGCGCGTCCGAGCGTGAGCGTGAGCGTCCGAGCGTGAGCATCAGTGCGTGAGCGTCCGAGCGTGAGCGTGAGCGTCCGAGCGTGAGCGTCCGAGCGTGAGCGTCCGAGCGTGAGCGAGAGCGTGAGCGTCAGTGCGTGAGCGTGAGCATCAGAGCGTGAGCGTGAGCATCAGAGCGTGAGCGTCCGAGCGTGAGCGTCCGAGCGTCCGAGCGTCTGAGCGTGAGCGTCTGAGCGTCAGAGCGTGAGCGTCCGAGCGTCTGAGCGTGAGCGTCCGAGCGTGATCATCAGAGCGCGTGAGCGTCCGAGCGTGTGAGCGTCTGAGCGTGAGCGTCTGAGCGTGAGCGTCAGCGTCTGAGCATGAGCGTCCGAGCGTGTGAGCGTCTGAGCGTGAGCATCCGAGCGTGTGAGCGTCTGAGCGTGAGCGTCCGAGCATGAGCATCAGAGCGTGAGCGTGAGCATCAGAGCGTGAGCGTCCGAGCGTCTGAGCGTCTGAGCGTGAGCGTCTGAGCGTGAGCGTCCGAGCGTGAGCGTGTGAGCGTCTGAGCCTGAGCGTCCGAGCATGAGCATCAGAGCGTGAGCGTGAGCATCAGAGCGTGAGCGTCCGAGCGTCTGAGCGTCTGAGCGTGAGCGTCTGAGCGTGAGCGTCCGAGCGTGAGCGTCCGAGCGTGAGCGTCTGAGCGTGAGCGTCCGAGCGTGAGCGTGTGAGCGTCTGAGCCTGAGCGTCCGAGCGTGAGCATCAGAGCGTGAGCATCAGAGCGTGAGCGTGAACGTCAGAGCGTGAGCGTGAGCGTCCGAGCGTGAGCGTGAGCATCAGAGCGTCCGAGCGTGAGCGTCCGAGCGTGAGCGAGAGCGTGAGCGTCAGTGCGTGAGCGTGAGCGTCTGAGCGTGAGCGTCCGAGCGTCTGAGCGTGAGCGTCCGAGCGTGAGCGTCTGAGCGTGAGCGTCCGAGCGTGAGCGTGAGCGTCTGAGCGTGAGCGTCCGAGCGTGTGAGCGTCTGAGCGTGAGCGTCCGAGCGTCTGAGCGTGAGCGTCAGAGCGTGAGCGTCCGAGCGTGAGCGTCAGAGCGTGAGCGTGAGCGTCCGAGGGTGAGCGTCAGAGCGTGAGCGTCTGAGCGTGAGCGTCCGAGCGTCCGAGCGTGAGCGTCCGAGCGTGAGCGTCTGAGCGTCCAAGCGTGAGCGTCAGAGCGTGAGCGTGAGTGTCAGAGCGTGAGCGTCCGAGCGTGAGCGTCCGAGGGTGAGCGTCAGAGCGTGAGCGTCCGAGCGTGAGCGTCCGAGGGTGAGCGTCAGAGCGTGAGCGTCCGAGCGTGAGCGTCCGAGCGTGAGCGTCAGAGCGTGAGCGTCTGAGCGTCCGAGCGTGAGCGTGAGTGTCAGAGCGTGAGTGTCAGAGCGTGAGTGTCAGAGCGTGAGTGTCAGAGCGTGAGCGTCCGAGCTTGAGCGTCCGAGCGTGAGCGTCCGAGCGTGAGCGTCCGAGCGTGAGCGTCAGAGCGTGAGCGTCCGAGCATGAGCATCAGAGCGTGAGCGTGAGCATCAGAGCGTGAGCGTCCGAGCGTCCGAGCGTCTGAGCGTGAGCGTGAGCGTCTGAGCGTGAGCATCAGAGCGTGAGCGTCCGAGCGTCTGAGCGTCCGAGCGTCTGAGCGTCTGAGCGTGAGCGTCTGAGCGTGAGCGTCCGAGCGTGTGAGCGTCAGAGCCTGAGCGTCAGAGCGTGAGCATCAGAGCGTGAGCATCAGAGCGTGAGCGTGAACGTCAGAGCGTGAGCGTCCGAGCGTGAGCGTCCGAGCGTGAGCGTGAGCATCAGAGCGTCCGAGCGTGAGCGTCCGAGCGTGAGCGTCTGAGCGTCTGAGCGTGAGCGTCAGAGCGTGAGCGTCAGAGCGTGAGCGTCCGAGCGTGTGAGCGTCCGAGCGTGAGCGTCAGAGCGTGAGCGTCAGAGCGTGAGCGTCCGAGCGTGAGCGTCCGAGCGTGTGAGCGTCCGAGCGTGAGCGTCAGAGCGTGAGCGTCCGAGCTTGAGCGTCCGAGCTTGAGCGTCAGAGCGTGAGCGTGAGCGTCCGAGGGTGAGCGTCTGAGCGTGAGCGTCTGAGCGTGAGCGTCCGAGCGTGAGCGTCCGAGCGTGAGCGTGAGCATCAGAGCGTCCGAGCGTGAGCGTCCGAGCGTGAGCGTCTGAGCGTCCGAGAGTGAGCATCCGAGCGTGAGCGTCAGAGCGTGAGCGTCAGAGCGTGAGCGTGAGCGTCTGAGCGTCCGAGCGTGAGCGTGAGCGTCTGAGCGTCCGAGCGTGAGCGTCAGAGCGTGAGCGTGAAGGTCAGAGCGTGAGCGTCCGAGCTTGAGCGTCCGAGCGTGAGCGTCCGAGCGTGAGCGTCCGAGGGTGAGCGTCAGAGCGTGAGCGTCCGAGCGTGAGCGTCCGAGGGTGAGCGTCCGAGCGTGAGCGTCCGAGCGTGAGCGTCCGAGCGTGAGCGTGAGCGTCTGAGCGTCCGAGCGTGAGCGTCAGAGCGTGAGCGTGAGTGTCAGAGCGTGAGTGTCAGAGCGTGAGCGTCCGAGCTTGAGCGTCCGAGCGTGAGCGTCCGAGCGTGAGCGTCAGAGCGTGAGCGTGAGCGTCCGAGCGTGAGCGTCCGAGCGTGAGCGAGAGCGTGAGCGTCAGTGCGTGAGCGTGAGCGTCAGAGCGTCAGCGTCCGAGCGTGAGCGTCAGAGCGTGATCGTCCGAGTGTCCGAGCGTGAGCGTCCGAGCGTGAGCGTCAGAGCGTGAGCGTCAGAGCGTGAGCGTCCGAGCTTGAGCGTGTGAGCGTCCGAGCGTGAGCGTCCGAGCGTGAGCGTCTGAGCGTGAGCGTCCGAGCGTCCGAGCGTGAGCGTCAGAGCGTGAGCGTGAGTGTCAGAGCGTGAGCGTCCGAGCTTGAGCGTCCGAGCGTGAGCGTCCGAGGGTGAGCGTCCGAGCGTGAGCGTCCGAGCGTGAGCGTCCGAGGGTGAGCGTCCGAGCGTGAGCGTCCGAGCGTGAGCGTGAGCGTCTGAGCGTCCGAGCGTGAGCGTCAGAGCGTGAGCGTGAGTGTCAGAGCGTGAGTGTCAGAGCGTGAGTGTCAGAGCGTGAGCGTCCGAGCTTGAGCGTCCGAGCGTGAGCGTCCGAGCGTGAGCGTCAGAGCGTGAGCGTGAGCGTCCGAGCGTGAGCGTCCGAGCGTGAGCGTGAGCGTCAGAGCGTCAGCGTCCGAGCGTGAGCGTCAGAGCGTGATCGTCCGAGTGTCCGAGCGTGAGCGTCCGAGCGTGAGCGTCAGAGCGTGAGCGTCCGAGCTTGAGCGTGTGAGCGTCCGAGCGTGAGCGTCCGAGCGTGAGCGTCTGAGCGTGAGCGTCCGAGCGTGAGCGAGAGCGTGAGCGTCAGTGCGTGAGCGTGAGCGTCAGAGCGTCAGCGTCCGAGCGTGAGCGTCAGAGCGTGATCGTCCGAGT
Source organism: Phyllobates terribilis (assembly GCF_046119375.1). Taxonomy (NCBI): domain Eukaryota; kingdom Metazoa; phylum Chordata; class Amphibia; order Anura; family Dendrobatidae; genus Phyllobates; species Phyllobates terribilis. Next base: position 97,693,753 of record NW_027362773.1, on the reverse strand, counting down.
GTCCGAGCGTGAGCGTCCGAGCGTGAGCGTCAGAGCGTGAGCGTCCGAGCTTGAGCGTGTGAGCGTCCGAGCGTGAGCGTCCGAGCGTGAGCGTCTGAGCGTGAGCGTCTGAGCGTGAGCGTCCGAGCATCAGAGCGTGAGCGTCAGAGCGTGAGCGTGAGCGTCAGAGCGTGAGCGTCCGAGCATGAGCGTCAGAGCGTGAGCGTCCGAGCTTGAGCGTCCGAGCGTCAGAGCGTGAGTGTCAGAGCGTGAGCGTCTGAGCTTGAGCGTCCGAGCGTGAGCGTGAGCGTCCGAGCGTGAGCGAGAGCGTGAGCGTCAGTGCGTGAGCGTGAGCGTCAGAGCGTGAGCGTGAGCGTCAGAGCGTCAGCGTCCGAGCGTGAGCGTCAGAGCGTGATCGTCCGAGTGTCCGAGCGTGAGCGTCCGAGCGTGAGCGTCTGAGCGTGAGCGTCTGAGCGAGAGCGTCCGAGCGTCAGAGCGTGAGCGTGAGCGTCAGAGCGTGAGCGTCAGAGCGTGAGCGTGAGCGTCAGAGCGTGAGCGTCCGAGCGTGAGCGTCCGAGCGACCGAGCGTGAGCGTCCGAGCTTGAGCGTCAGAGCGTGAGCGTCCGAGCGTCCGAGCGTGAGCGTCCGAGCGTGAGCATCAGAGCGTGAGCGTCAGAGCGTGAGCGTCCGAGCTTGAGCGTCAGAGCGTGAGCGTGAGCGTCCGAGGGTGAGCGTCCGAGCGTGAGCGTCTGAGCGTGAGCGTCCGAGCGTCAGAGCGTGAGCGTCCGAGCATGAGCGTCCGAGCGTGAGCGTCCGAGCGTGAGCGTCAGAGCGTGAGCGTCAGAGCGTGAGCGTGAGCGTCTGAGCGTCCGAGCGTGAGCGTCAGAGCGTGAGCGTGAGTGTCAGAGCGTGAGCGTCCGAGCTTGAGTGTCAGAGCGTGAGCGTCCGAGCGTGAGCGTCCGAGCGTGAGCGTAAGCGTGAGCGTCCGAGCGTGAGCGTGAACGTCCGAGCGTGAGCGTCCGAGCGTGAGCGTCAGTGCGTGAGCGTCAGAGCGTGAGCGTCCGAGCGTGAGTGAGAGCGTGAGCGTCAGTGCGTGAGCGTCAGTGCGTGAGCGTCTGAGCGTGAGCGTCCGAGCGTCCGAGCGTGAGCGTCAGAGCGTGAGCGTGAGCGTCAGAGCGTGAGCGTCCGAGCATGAGCGTCAGAGCGTGAGCGTCCGAGCGTCAGAGCGTGAGCGTCAGAGCGTGAGCGTGAGCGTCTGAGCGTGAGCGTCCGAGCGTCAGAGCGTGAGCGTCAGAGCGTGAGCGTGAGCGTCAGAGCGTGAGCGTCCGAGCATGAGCGTCAGAGCGTGAGCGTCCGAGCGTCAGAGCGTGAGCGTCAGAGCGTGAGCGTGAGCGTCAGAGCGTGAGCGTCAGTGCGTGAGCGTCCGAGCGTCCGAGCGTGAGCGTCAGAGCGTGAGCGTGAGTGTCAGAGCGTGAGCGTCCGAGCGTGAGCGTCCGAGGGTGAGCGTCAGAGCGTGAGCGTCCGAGGGTGAGCGTCAGAGCGTGAGCGTCAGAGCGTGAGCGTCTGAGCGTGAGCGTCCGAGCGTCCGAGCGTGAGCGTCCGAGCGTGAACGTCCGAGCGTGAGCGTCCGAGCGTGAGCGTCAGAGCGTGAGCGTCAGAGCGTGAGCGTGAGCGTCTGAGCGTCCGAGCGTGAGCGTGTGAGCGTCCGAGCGTGAGCGTCCGAGCGTGAGCGTCTGAGCGTGAGCGTCCGAGCGTGAGCGAGAGCGTGAGCGTCAGTGCGTGAGCGTGAGCGTCAGAGCGTCAGCGTCCGAGCGTGAGCGTCAGAGCGTGATCGTCCGAGTGTCCGAGCGTGAGCGTCCGAGCGTGAGCGTCAGAGCGTGAGCGTCCGAGCTTGAGCGTGTGAGCGTCCGAGCGTGAGCGTCCGAGCGTGAGCGTCTGAGCGTGAGCGTCTGAGCGTGAGCGTCCGAGCATCAGAGCGTGAGCGTCAGAGCATGAGCGTGAGCGTCAGAGCGTGAGCGTCCGAGCATGAGCGTCAGAACGTGAGCGTCCGAGCGTCAGAGCGTGAGCGTCAGAGCGTGAGCGTGAGCGTCAGAGCGTGAGCGTCAGAGCGTGAGCGTCCGAGCGTGAGCGTCCGAGGGTGAGCGTCAGAGCGTGAGCGTCCGAGGGTGAGCGTCAGAGCGTGAGCGTCTGAGCGTGAGCGTCCGAGCGTCCGAGCGTGAGCGTCAGAGCGTGAGCGTGAGCGTCCGAGCGTCCGAGCGTGAGCGTCCGAGCGTGAGCGTCAGAGCGTGAGCGTCTGAGCGTCCGAGCGTGAGCGTGAGCGTCCGAGCGTGAGCGTGAGTGTCAGAGCGTGAGTGTCAGAGCATGAGCGTCCGAGCTTGAGCGTCCGAGCGTCAGAGCGTGAGTGTCAGAGCGTGAGCGTCCGAGCTTGAGCGTCCGAGCGTGAGCGTGAGCGTCCGAGCGTGAGCGAGAGCGTGAGCGTCAGTGCGTGAGCGTGAGCGTCAGAGCGTGAGCGTGAGCGTCAGAGCGTCAGCGTCCGAGCGTGAGCGTCAGAGCGTGATCGTCCGAGTGTCCGAGCGTGAGCGTCCGAGCGTGAGCGTCTGAGCGTGAGCGTCTGAGCGAGAGCGTCCGAGCGTCAGAGCGTGAGCGTGAGCGTCAGAGCGTGAGCGTCAGAGCGTGAGCGTGAGCGTCAGAGCGTGAGCGTCCGAGCGTGAGCGTCCGAGCGACCGAGCGTGAGCGTCCGAGCTTGAGCGTCAGAGCGTGAGCGTCCGAGCGTCCGAGCGTGAGCGTCCGAGCGTGAGCATCAGAGCGTGAGCGTCAGAGCGTGAGCGTCCGAGCTTGAGCGTCAGAGCGTGAGCGTGAGCGTCCGAGGGTGAGCGTCCGAGCGTGAGCGTCTGAGCGTGAGCGTCCGAGCGTCAGAGCGTGAGCGTCCGAGCATGAGCGTCCGAGCGTGAGCGTCAGAGCGTGAGCGTCAGAGCGTGAGCGTGAGCGTCTGAGCGTCCGAGCGTGAGCGTCAGAGCGTGAGCGTGAGTGTCAGAGCGTGAGCGTCCGAGCTTGAGTGTCAGAGCGTGAGCGTCCGAGCGTGAGCGTCCGAGCGTGAGCGTAAGCGTGAGCGTCCGAGCGTGAGCGTGAACGTCCGAGCGTGAGCGTCCGAGCGTGAGCGTCAGTGCGTGAGCGTCAGAGCGTGAGCGTCCGAGCGTGAGTGAGAGCGTGAGCGTCAGTGCGTGAGCGTCAGTGCGTGAGCGTCTGAGCGTGAGCGTCCGAGCGTCCGAGCGTGAGCGTCAGAGCGTGAGCGTCCGAGCGTCCGAGCGTGAGCGTCAGAGCGTGAGCGTGAGCGTCAGAGCGTGAGCGTCCGAGCATGAGCGTCAGAGCGTGAGCGTCCGAGCGTGAGCGTGAGCGTCTGAGCGTGAGCGTCCGAGCGTCAGAGCGTGAGCGTCAGAGCGTGAGCGTGAGCGTCAGAGCGTGAGCGTCCGAGCATGAGCGTCAGAGCGTGAGCGTCCGAGCGTCAGAGCGTGAGCGTCAGAGCGTGAGCGTCCGAGCGTCCGAGCGTGAGCGTCAGAGCGTGAGCGTGAGCGTCCGAGCGTCAGAGCGTGAGCGTCAGAGCGTGAGCGTGAGCGTCAGAGCGTGAGCGTCCGAGCATGAGCGTCAGAGCGTGAGCGTCCGAGCGTCCGAGCGTGAGCGTCAGAGCGTGAGCGTCCGAGCGTCCGAGCGTGAGCGTCAGAGCGTGAGCGTGAGCGTCAGAGCGTGAGCGTCCGAGCATGAGCGTCAGAGCGTGAGCGTCAGAGCGTGAGCGTGAGCGTCTGAGCGTGAGCGTCCGAGCGTCAGAGCGTGAGCGTCAGAGCGTGAGCGTGAGCGTCAGAGCGTGAGCGTCCGAGCATGAGCGTCAGAGCGTGAGCGTCCGAGCGTCAGAGCGTGAGCGTCAGAGCGTGAGCGTGAGCGTCAGAGCGTGAGCGTCAGTGCGTGAGCGTCCGAGCGTGAGCGTCAGAGCGTGAGCGTGAGTGTCAGAGCGTGAGCGTCCGAGCGTGAGCGTCCGAGGGTGAGCGTCAGAGCGTGAGCGTCCGAGGGTGAGCGTCAGAGCGTGAGCGTCAGAGCGTGAGCGTCTGAGCGTGAGCGTCCGAGCGTCCGAGCGTGAACGTCCGAGCGTGAGCGTCCGAGCGTGAGCGTCCGAGCGTGAGCGTCAGAGCGTGAGCGTGAGCGTCTGAGCGTCCGAGCGTGAGCGTGAGCGTCCGAGCGTGAGCGTCAGAGCGTGAGCGTGAGTGTCAGAGCGTGAGCGTCCGAGCTTGAGCGTCCGAGCGTCAGAGCGTGAGTGTCAGAGCGTAAGCGTCCGAGCTTGAGCGTCCGAGCGTGAGCGTCCGAGCGTGAGCGTGAGCGTCCGAGCGTGAGCGTGAGCGTGAGCGTCAGTGCGTGAGCGTGAGCGTCAGAGCGTGAGCGTGAGCGTCAGAGCGTCAGCGTCCGAGCGTGAGCGTCAGAGCGTGATCGTCCGAGTGTCCGAGCGTGAGCGTCCGAGCGTGAGCGTCTGAGCGTGAGCGTCTGAGCGAGAGCGTCCGAGCGTCAGAGCGTGAGCGTCAGAGCGTGAGCGTGAGCGTCAGAGCGTGAGCGTGAGCGTCAGAGCGTGAGCGTCCGAGCGTGAGCGTCCGAGCGTGAGCGTCCGAGCTTGAGCGTCAGAGCGTGAGCGTCCGAGCGTCCGAGCGTGAGCGTCAGAGCGTGAGCGTCAGAGCGTGAGCGTCCGAGCTTGAGCGTGAGCGTCCGAGGGTGAGCGTCCGAGCGTGAGCGTGAGCGTCAGAGCGTGAGCGTCCGAGCATGAGCGTCCGAGCGTGAGCGTCCGAGCGTGAGCGTCAGAGCGTGAGCGTCAGAGCGTGAGCGTCTGAGCGTCCGAGCGTGAGCGTCAGAGCGTGAGCGTGAGTGTCAGAGCGTGAGCGTCCGAGCTTGAGTGTCAGAGCGTGAGCGTCCGAGCGTGAGCGTCCGAGCGTGAGCGTAAGCGTGAGCGTCCGAGCGTGAGCGTGAACGTCCGAGCGTGAGCGTCCGAGCGTGAGCGTCAGTGCGTGAGCGTCAGAGCGTGAGCGTCCGAGCGTGAGTGAGAGCGTGAGCGTCAGTGCGTGAGCGTCAGTGCGTGAGCGTCTGAGCGTGAGCGTCCGAGCGTCCGAGCGTGAGCGTCAGAGCGTGAGCGTCAGAGCGTGAGCGTCTGAGCGTCCGAGCGTGAGCGTCTGAGCGTCCGAGCGTGAGCGTCAGAGCGTGAGCGTGAGTGTCAGAGTGTGAGCGTCCGAGCTTGAGCGTCCGAGCGTCAGAGCGTGAGTGTCAGAGCGTGAGCGTCCGAGCTTGAGCGTCTGAGCGTGAGCGTCCGAGCGTGAGCGTGAGCGTCCAAGCGTGAGCGTGAGCGTCAGAGCGTGAGCGTGAGCGTCAGAGCGTCAGCGTCCGAGCGTGAGCGTCAGAGCGTGATCGTCCGAGTGTCCGAGCGTGAGCGTCCGAGCGTGAGCGTCTGAGCGTGAGCGTCTGAGCGTGAGCGTCCGAGCGTCAGAGCGTGAGCGTCAGAGCGTGAGCGTGAGCGTCAGAGCGTGAGCGTCCGAGCGTGAGCGTCCGAGCGTCCGAGCGTGAGCGTCCGAGCTTGAGCGTCAGAGCGTGAGCGTCCGAGCGTCCGAGCGTGAGTGTCCGAGCGTGAGCATCAGAGCGTGAGCGTCAGAGCGTGAGCGTCAGAGCGTGAGCGTCCGAGCTTGAGCGTCAGAGCGTGAGCGTGAGCGTCCGAGGGTGAGCGTCCGAGCGTGAGCGTCTGAGCGTGAGCGTCCGAGCGTCAGAGCGTGAGCGTCCGAGCATGAGCGTCCGAGCGTGAGCGTCCGAGCGTGAGCGTGAGCGTCTGAGCGTCCGAGCGTGAGCGACAGAGCGTGAGCGTGAGTGTCAGAGCGTGAGCGTCCGAGCTTGAGTGTCAGAGCGTGAGCGTCCGAGCGTGAGCGTCCGAGCGTGAGCGTAAGCGTGAGCGTCCGAGCGTGAGCGTGAGCGTCCGAGCGTGAGCGTCCGAGCGTGAGCGTCAGAGCGTGAGCGTGAGAGCGTGAGCGTCAGAGCGTGAGCGTGAGCGTGAACGTCCGAGCGTGAGCGTGAGCGTCCGAGCGTGAACGGCCGAGCGTGAGCGTCCGAGCGTGAGCGTCAGAGCGTGAGCGTCAGTGCGTGAGCATGAGCGTCAGAGCGTGAGCGTCCGAGCGTGAGTGAGAGCGTGAGCGTCAGTGCGTGAGCGTCAGTGCGTGAGCGTCAGAGCGTGAGCGTGAGCGTCCGAGTGTCAGCGTCCGAGCGTGAGCGTCAGAGCGTGAGCGTCCGAGCGTGAGCGTCCGAGCGTGATCGTCCGAGTGTCTGAGCGTGAGCGTCCGAGCGTGAGCGTCCGAGCGTGAGCGTCAGAGCGTGAGCGTCCGAGCGTGAGCGTGAGCGTCCGAGCGTGAGCGTGAGCGTCAGAGCGTGAGCGTGAGCGTCAGAGCGTCAGCGTCCGAGCGTGAGCGTCAGAGCGTCAGCGTCCGAGCGTGAGCGTCAGAGCGTGATCGTCCGAGTGTCCGAGCGTGAGCGTCAGAGCGTGAGCGTCCGAGCTTGAGCGTGTGAGCGTCTGAGCGTGAGCGTCTGAGCGTGAGCGTCCGAGCGTGAGCGTCAGAGCGTGAGCGTGAGCGTCCGAGCATGAGCGTCAGAGCGTGAGCGTCCGAGCGTCCGAGCGTGAGCGTCAGAGCGTGAGCGTCCGAGCGTGAGCGTCAGTGCGTGAGCATGAGCGTCAGAGCGTGAGCGTCCGAGCGTGAGTGAGAGCGTGAGCGTCAGTGCGTGAGCGTCAGTGCGTGAGCGTCAGCGTCCGAGCGTCAGCGTCCGAGCGTGAGCGTCAGAGCGTGAGCGTCAGAGCGTGATCGTCCGAGTGTCTGAGCGTGAGCGTCCGAGCGTGAGCGTCCGAGCGTGAGCGTCTGAGCATGAGCGTCTGAGCGTCCGAGCGTGAGCGTCCGAGCATGAGCGTCTGAGCGTGAGCGTCCGAGCGTCTGAGCGTGAGCGTCCGAGCGTCTGAGCGTCCGAGCGTGAGCGTCTGAGCGGGAGCGTCCGAGCGGGAGCGTCCGAGCGTGAGCGTGTGAGCGTCCGAGCGTGAGCGTCCGAGCGTGAGCGTCTGAGCGGGAGCGTCCGAGCGTGAGCGTCCGAGCGTGAGCGTGAGCGTCAGAGCGTGAGCGTGTGAGCGTCAGAGCGTGAGCGTCCGAGCGTGAGCGTGAGCGTCCGAGCGTGAGCGTCCGAGCGTGAGCGTCAGAGCGTGAGCGTCCGAGCGTGAGCGTGTGAGCGTCCGAGCGTGAGCGTCCGAGCGTGAGCGTGTGAGCGTGAGCGTCAGAGCGTGATCGTCCGAGTGTCTGAGTGTGATCGTCCGAGCGTGAGCGTCAGAGCGTGAGCGTCCGAGCGTGAGCGTCAGAGCGTGATCGTCCGAGTGTCTGAGCGTGAGCGTCCGAGCGTGAGCGTCCGAGCGTGAGCGTCAGAGCGTGAGCGTCTGAGCGTGAGCGTCCGAGCGTCTGAGCGGGAGCGTCCGAGCGTCTGAGCGGGAGCGTCAGAGCGTGAGCGTCCGAGCGTGAGCGTCCGAGCTTGAGCGTCAGAGTGTGAGCGTGAGCGTGAGCGTGTGAGCGTGAGCGTGTGAGCGTGAGCGTCAGAGCGTGAGCGTCAGAGCGTCTGAGCATGAGCGTCAGAGCGTGAGCGTCCGAGCGTGAGCGTGAGCGTCAGAGCGTGAGCGTCAGAGCGTGAGCGTCCGAGCTTGAGCGTGTGAGCGTCTGAGCGTGAGCGTCTGAGCGTGAGCGTCCGAGCGTGAGCGTCAGAGCGTGAGCGTGAGCGTCCGAGCATGAGCGTCAGAGCGTGAGCGTCCGAGCGTCCGAGCGTGAGCGTCAGAGCGTGAGCGTCCGAGCGTGAGCGTCAGTGCGTGAGCATGAGCGTCAGAGCGTGAGCGTCCGAGCGTGAGTGAGAGCGTGAGCGTCAGTGCGTGAGCGTCAGTGCGTGAGCGTCAGCGTCCGAGCGTCAGCGTCCGAGCGTGAGCGTCAGAGCGTGAGCGTCAGAGCGTGATCGTCCGAGTGTCTGAGCGTGAGCGTCCGAGCGTGAGCGTCCGAGCGTGAGCGTCTGAGCATGAGCGTCAGAGCGTCCGAGCGTGAGCGTCCGAGCATGAGCGTCTGAGCGTGAGCGTCCGAGCGTCTGAACGTGAGCGTCCGAGCGTCTGAGCGTCCGAGCGTGAGCGTCTGAGCGGGAGCGTCCGAGCGGGAGCGTCCGAGCGTGAGCGTGTGAGCGTCCGAGCGTGAGCGTCCGAGCGTGAGCGTCTGAGCGGGAGCGTCCGAGCGTGAGCGTCCGAGCGTGAGCGTGAGCGTCAGAGCGTGAGCGTGTGAGCGTCAGAGCGTGAGCGTCCGAGCGTGAGCGTGAGCGTCCGAGCGTGAGCGTCCGAGCGTGAGCGTCAGAGCGTGAGCGTCCGAGCGTGAGCGTGTGAGCGTCCGAGCGTGAGCGTCCGAGCGTGAGCGTGTGAGCGTGAGCGTCAGAGCGTGATCGTCCGAGTGTCTGAGTGTGATCGTCCGAGCGTGAGCGTCAGAGCGTGAGCGTCCGAGCGTGAGCGTCAGAGCGTGATCGTCCGAGTGTCTGAGCGTGAGCGTCCGAGCGTGAGCGTCCGAGCGTGAGCGTCAGAGCGTGAGCGTCTGAGCGTGAGCGTCCGAGCGTCTGAGCGGGAGCGTCCGAGCGTCTGAGCGGGAGCGTCAGAGCGTGAGCGTCCGAGCGTGAGCGTCCGAGCGTGAGCGTCCGAGCTTGAGCGTCAGAGTGTGAGCGTGAGCGTGAGCGTGTGAGCGTGAGCGTGTGAGCGTGAGCGTCAGAGCGTGAGCGTCAGAGCGTCTGAGCATGAGCGTCAGAGCGTGAGCGTCCGAGCGTGAGCGTGAGCGTCAGAGCGTGAGCGTCAGAGCGTGAGCGTCCGAGCGTGAGCGTGAGCGTCAGAGCGTGAGCGTCAGAGCTTGAGCGTCAGAGCGTGAGCGTCAGAGCGTGAGCGTGTGAGCGTGAGAGCGTGAGCGTCAGAGCGTCTGAGCATGAGCGTCAGAGCGTGAGCGTGAGCGTCAGAGCGTGAGCGTCAGAGCGTGAGCGTCCGAGCTTGAGCGTCAGAGCTTGAGCGTCAGAGCGTGAGCGTCAGAGCGTGAGCGTGTGAGCGTGAGCGTCAGAGCGTCTGAGCATGAGCGTCAGAGCGTGAGCGTCCGAGCGTGAGCGTGAGCGTCAGAGCGTGAGCGTGTGAGCGTGAGCGTGTGAGCGTGAGCGTCAGAGCGTGAGCGTGAGCGTCCGAGCGTGAGCGTCAGAGCGTGAGCGTCCGAGCGTGAGCGTCCGAGCGTCAGCGTCCGAGCGTGAGCGTGTGAGCGTCAGAGCGTCTGAGCGTGAGCGTCCGAGCGTGTGCATCCGAGCGTGAGCGTCCGAGCGTGAGCGTCTGAGCGTGAGCGTCCGAGCTTGAGCGTCCGAGCGTGAGCGTCAGAGCGTGAGCGTGTGAGCGTGAGCGTCAGAGCGTGAGCGTCAGAACGTCCGAGCGTGAGCGTCCGAGCGTGAGCGTCCGAGCTTGAGCGTCCGAGCTTGAGCGTCCGAGCGTGAGCGTCCGAGCGTGAGCGTGTGAGCGTGAGCGTCAGAGCGTGAGCGTCAGAACGTCCGAGCGTGAGTGTCCGAGCGTGAGCGTCCGAGCTTGAGCGTCCGAGCGTGAGCGTCAGAGCGTGAGCGTGTGAGCGTGAGCGCGTGAGCGTCAGAGCGTGAGCGTCAGAACGTCCGAGCGTGAGCGTCCGAGCGTGAGCGTCCGAGCTTGAGCGTCCGAGCGTGAGCGTCAGAGCGTGAGCGTCCGAGCTTGAGCGTCAGAGCGTGAGCGTGAGCGTCCGAGCGTCAGCGTCCGAGCGTCAGCGTCCGAGCGTGAGCGTCCGAGCGTGAGCGTCCGAGCGTCTGAGCGTGAGCGTCAGAACGTCCGAGCGTGAGCGTCCGAGCGTGAGCGTCCGAGCTTGAGCGTCCGAGCGTGAGCGTCAGAGCGTGAGCGTGTGAGCGTGAGCGTGTGAGCGTGAGCGTCAGAGCGTGAGCGTCAGAACGTCCGAGCGTGAGCGTCCGAGCGTGAGCGTCAGAGCGTGAGCGTCCGAGCTTGAGCGTCAGAGCGTGAGCGTGAGCGTCCGAGCGTCAGCGTCCGAGCGTCAGCGTCCGAGCGTCAGCGTCAGAGCGTGAGCGTCCGAGCGTCTGAGCGTGAGCGTCCGAGCGTGTGCATCAGAGCGTGAGCGTCCGAGCGTGAGCGTCCGAGCGTCTGAGCGTGAGCGTCAGAGCGTGAGCATCAGAGCGTGAGCGTCAGAGCGTGAGCGTCAGAGCTTGAGCGTCAGAGCGTGAGCGTCAGAGCGTGAGCGTCCGAGCGTGTGCATCAGAGCTTGAGCGTCAGAGCGTGAGCGTCCGAGCGTGAGCGTGAGCGTCCGAGCGTCTGAGCTTGAGCGTCCGAGCTTGAGCGTCCGAGCGTGAGCGTCCGAGCGTGAGCGTCAGAGCGTGAGCGTCCGAGCGTCTGAGCGTGAGCGTCCGAGCGTGAGCGTGAGCATCCGAGCGTGAGCGTCCGAGCCTGAGCGTGAGCGTCCGAGCGTGAGCGTCCGAGCGTCTGAGCGTGAGCGTCCGAGCGTGAGCGTCCGAGCGTCTGAGCGTGAGCGTCCGAGCGTGAGCGTCCGAGCGTGAGCGTCAGAGCGTGAGCGTCCGAGCGTCTGAGCTTGAGCGTCCGAGCGTGAGCGTCAGAGCGTGAGCGTCCGAGCGTGAGCGTCCGAGCGTCTGAGCGTGAGCGTCCGAGCGTGAGCATGAGCGTCCGAGCGTGAGCGTCAGAGCGTGAGCGTCTGAGCGTGAGCGTCCGAGCGTGAGCGTCCGAGCGTGAGCGTCCGAGCGTGAGCGTCTGAGCGTGAGCGTCCGAGCGTGAGAGCGTGAGCGTCAGAGCATCAGAGCGTGAGCGTCCGAGCTTGAGTGTGAGAGCGTGAGCGTCCGAGCGTGAGCGTCAGAGCGTGAGCGTCCGAGCGTGAGCGTCCGAGCGTGAGCGTGAACGTCCGAGCGTGAGCGTCCGAGCGTGAGCGTCAGAGCGTGAGCGTCAGTGCGTGAGCATGAGCGTCAGAGCGTGAGCGTCCGAGCGTGAGTGTGAGCGTCAGAGCGTGAGCGTGAGCATTAGAGCGTGAGCGTCCGAGCATGAGCGTCAGCGCGTGAGCGTCTGAGCGTGAGCGTCAGAGCGTCCTAGTGTGAGCGTCCGAGCGTGAGCTTCAGAGCGTGAGCGTGAGCTTCAGAGCGTGAGCGTCAGAGCGTGAGCGTCCGAGCGTTTGAGCGTGAGCGTCCGAGCGTGAGCGTCCGAGCGTGAGCGTCAGAGCGTGAGCGTCCGAGCGTGAGCGTCTGAGCGTGAGCGTCCGAGCGTGAGAGCGTGAGCGTGAGCGTCAGAGCGTCAGATCATGAGCGTCCGAGCGTGACCGTGAGCGTCAGAGCGTGAGTGTGAGAGTCCGAGTGTGAGAGTCCGAGTGTGAGAGTCCGAGCGTGAGAGTCCGAGCGTGAGCGTCCGAGCGTGAGCGTCTGAGCGTGAGCGTCCGAGCGTGAGAGCGTGAGCGTCCGAGCGTCAGATCATGAGCGTCCGAGCGTGACCGTGAGCGTCAGAGCGTGAGTGTGAGAGTCCGAGTGTGAGAGTCCGAGTGTGAGAGTCCGAGTGTGAGAGTCCGAGCGTGAGCGTCTGAGCGTGAGCGTCCGAGCGTGAGAGCGTGAGCGTCCGAGCGTCAGATCATGAGCGTCCGAGCGTGACCGTGAGCGTCAGAGCGTGAGTGTGAGAGTCCGAGTGTGAGAGTCCGAGTGTGAGAGTCCGAGCGTGAGCGTCTGAGCGTGAGCGTCTGAGCGTGAGCGTCCGAGCGTGAGAGCGTGAGCGTGAGCGTCCGAGCGTCAGATCATGAGCGTCCGAGCGTGACCGTGAGCGTCAGAGCGTGAGTGTGAGAGTCCGAGTGTGAGCGTCCGAGCGTGAGCGTCTGAGCGTGAGCGTCCGAGCGTGAGCGTCCGAGCGTCAGATCATGAGCGTCCGAGCGTGACCGTGAGCGTCAGAGCGTGAGTGTGAGAGTCCGAGTGTGAGAGTCCGAGTGTGAGAGTCCGAGTGTGAGAGTCCGAGCGTGAGCGTCTGAGCGTGAGCGTCCGAGCGTGAGAGCGTGAGCGTGAGCGTCCGAGCGTCAGATCATGAGCGTCCAAGCGTGACCGTGAGCGTCAGAGCGTGAGTGTGAGAGTCCGAGTGTGAGAGTCCGAGTGTGAGAGTCCGAGTGTGAGCGTCTGAGCGTGAGCGTCTGAGCGTGAGCGTCCGAGCGTGAGAGCGTGAGCGTGAGCGTCCGAGCGTCAGATCATGAGCGTCCGAGCGTGACCGTGAGCGTCAGAGCGTGAGTGTGAGAGTCCAAGTGTGAGAGTCCAAGTGTGAGAGTCCGAGTGTGAGAGTCCGAGTGTGAGCGTCTGAGCGTGAGCGTCCGAGCGTGAGCGTCCGAGCGTGAGCGTCCGAGCGTGAGCTTCAGAGCGTGAGCGTGAGCGTCCGAGCGTGAGCGTCCGAACGTGAGCGTCCGAGCGTGAGCGTCCGAGCGTGAGCTTCAGAGCGTGAGCGTGAGCGTCCGAGCGTGAGCGTCCGAACGTGAGCGTCAGATCATGAGCGTCCGAGCGTGAGCGTAAGAGCGTGACCGTGAGCGTCAGAGCGTGAGTGTGAGCGTCCGAGTGTGAGCGTCCGAGCGTGAGAGTCCGAGCGTGAGAGTCCGAGCCGCTAACGGCCGCCATCTTGTTCTCAAATCCCGCGTCGCTGATTGGCTGCGGCCTGACCAATCAGCGACGTGGGATTTCCTGGACAGACAGACGGGATAAGACAATTATATATATTAGATGTTTATTGAGTTAACAAAAAACAAAAACAGAACAAAAACATTAAAAAAACAGGGCAAAAATAACCTCTAACAAAGGGGAGACACAAGCATAGCTAAATCCCAAATAATATGGTGGTATTTTCAAGTCAACTAGATCAGTATGCCGGATAGAGTCTAATTAGTTATCAGGTGGTAGAGACTTAAAGATTATAAAAATCATGGGGTGCTGAAATGGCATACATATATCCAAAATGCGAGTGCAATAATGCTAGTTAGGTGCAGATGCCGCCGTAGTTCAATTGAGGTAACAAAGCCTCACTTTTTTTAAGCCACATACCCTGATAACACAAAAGTATTCAAAGTGTGAATGCAATAGTAATTAGCAAAGTGCATACGCAATATAGTCAGATCAAAAAGTCCAACCTCACTATTTAAATACTATTGACACTTGATTACCACATACTAGACAGGGAAGAAAAATAGCAGCATATCAAAAGTAATCGATGGTGCCAAAAAATATATTACCTAAAGACAGGAGATATTGCACATACAGTGACATTAGTAAAGTGCAAGTGCAATCACAGCCACTCATAGGCCAAATCTCACTTAGGATACAGTGTTAAAGTCATATAATAGGCAATGATAACATCGATAGCAGTATATTGAATATTATATTATAATGAAAACTAGTAAAAGGTATGTTACCTAGGATTTATACAAGCACCAAGAGGGAGGAAAGTGAAGGGCCGTGTTTCCCTACCCAAATGCTGTTTCGCTTTCGCTTCTTCCGGGGCGTGGATGGAGCACACTGCATATTGATTTATACGGTCACCACTAGGTGGAGCTCACTGCATATAGCTTTATACAACAACAACTAGGAGGAGCTTATTGGATACAGATTTCTGCTGCATCCAGGTATATAGAGCCATCACTAGGAGGAGCTTACTACATATTGATTTATACAGCTGCCACTAGGGAGAGCTCACTACATATAGCTTTATACAGATAGCATTTAAGGGAATTCCTTGATTACAGATTTATACAGCCACCACTAGAGGCATCTCCTTGTATACAGATTTATATGCCTATTGCAAAGAGGTGCTCATAAATTTACACAACCACCACTTAAAGGAATTTACTGCATATAGATTCATATAGCCACCACCAAAAAGAGTTTTATGCATACAGGTATACAGCAAACATTAGGAGGAGTTCATTGGATATAGATGTAAACAGACACTACTAGAAAAAATTCACTGTATATAGATTTATACAGCCACCACCAGAGGGAGCTAACTGCATATAGATTTATATAGCCACCACTAGAGGGAGCTAACTGCATATAGATTTATATAGCCACTACTAGGAGTTCACCTCATACAATTTGTACAACCACCTCTAGGGGAAGATTACAGCATATAGGTTTACACAACCATCACTAGGAGGAGCTCAATGTATGCAGGTATAAACAACCATTACTAGGGGGCAGTAGCGTAGCTACCGGGGGTGGCAGAGGGGGCGGCCACCCCGGGCCCCACGCTCTGAGGGGGCCCACCCGGAACTACACTATTGCAACTGTAGCAGCACACTGCTACAGTTACACTCTGTGCGGAGCAGGGAGACTCGATGTCCCTGCACTGCCTGGCGGCCGCTATGGGGCCCTTGAGCGGGAGGGGGGGCCCCCAGTGCCAGCATCGGGCCTCCCCACCATTCACCGCAACCGTGAGCTCAGTGATGGGAGAAGGAGCGACGCTCCCTCTCCCATCAGTCCCCATAGCGTCCTCTGTGTCTGACGTCACTGACGTCATCACTTGGCGCCCGGCCCGGCTCAGAGCAGCGGGGGAACCAGGAGGAGAGAGAGGTGAGTATTGTGCTTATTTATTTATTTTTTCTTATGAGGGGGATTTTGCTACAGACTGCCTATGGGGGTGGGGGGATTATGCTACAGACTGCCTATGGGGGGTGGGCGGATTATGCTACAGACTGCCTGTAGTGGGGTGGGGGGATTATTCTACAGACTGCCTATGGGGGGTGGTGGGATTATGCTACAGACTGCCTATGGGGGGTGGCGGGGGATTATGCTACAGACTGCCTATGGGAGGGCGGGGGGATTATGCTACAGACTGCCTGTGGGGGGGTTATGCTACAGACTACCTATGGGGGTGGGGGGATTATGCTACAGACTGCCTATGGGGGTGAGGGGATTATGCTACAGACTGCCTGTTGGGGGATTATGCTACAGACTGCCTATGGGGGGGGGGGGATTATGCTACAGACTGCCTATGGGGGTGATTATCCTACAGACTCTGCCTATGGGGGGGTGGGGGGATTATGCTACAGACTGCCTATGGGGGGGGATTATCCTACAGACTCTGCCTATGGGGAGTGCATTATACTATATTGAGGACTATCTGGCACATTATACTATATGGAGGTTATTTATACAGTGTGAGGATTACAGTTAGGGTCATACAGTGTGGGAGATTATGTGGTGTCTTTGCACAGTGTTGGGGCCATCATACAGTATAGAAGATAATGTGGGGTCTTTGCACAGTGTGGGGGCCATCATACAGTGTTGGAGACATCAGTTTGGAGGCTACTAAGGGGTCAGTATACTGTGTGTTGGGTACTATACAGTGAGGGGGAATTATACTGTGTATAGGAGAGCATCATACTGTGTATAGGGGAGCTGTACATGGGGGGAGACTCAGGACATTATTAAATGTTAGGGTATGTGCACACGATGCAGAAATGAAGCATGTGCACACGATGCAGAAATGAAGCAGAAAATTTCTGCATCATTTCTGCATCTCCCTGGCAGAAAAAACGCATGCAGATTGTGCATGCGTTTTTCCTGCAGAATACATGCGGATCCACATGCAGATTCACATGCGTTTCCGCATGCAGATTGACAAGCGCTTTCCAGGCGATTTTAGCATCACCTGGAAAGTGCTTGACAACTAGGTCACACTATATAAATCCATGCAAACAGCATGGATTTATACAGTGTGAACCGAGAGAGTATATATACTTACCTCCGATGGCCCGCGCTGTCCTGCTCACTCCGTTCTCCCTCGCCGGCAACTTTGAATTGAAAGACCTGCCGACGTCAGCGTCACGTGACCCGTCACATGACTCTGACGTCACCGCAGGTCCTACAACTCACTGCAAGTGCCGGGAACCAAGCGGGAGCGCTGCGCGGGCCGACAGATGGTAAGAATACATTTATTTTTTATTTTATTCTTTTTTTTACAGCTTTTTTAATGGTACCTGGGTGTGGATGAGACTCTCCTCTCCTCCACACCCGGGTACCATCCGCACATTAGAACGCGCCAATAACGCAAGTACAAATGCTGTCTTGCGGAATTGGCGCGTTCTAATGCAAGTCAATGGCGGCGAAATCGCCGCGTTTCCGCAAAATGAATTGACATGCTGCGGATTTTTGACCGCAGCGTTAACCCTGCGGAAAAATCCGCATCATGGGCACAGCACATGCGGATTTCCATTGGGGAACATTGCTTCCCTTCTACCATGCATTTTTCATGCGTTTCCGCGGCGTTTACGCAACTGCAAAAGCGCCGCGGAAACGCATGAAATACGCATCGTGTGAACTCAGCCTTAAGTGGGTACTTATCGTTATAGGGGAACTCAGGTTATTGTGACTGTCAGAGGAGCACACAGAGGGCATTATTACTTTCTAGGGGGCAAAATGTGGTCACTGTTTTCTAGGGCACTTGCACACGGCATTACTATATTCTAGAGGGTTGTTTTACCATCTTGAGAGCACACAGAAGGTGCAGTAATATGGACACATACAGCAACAGAGGCTCAGCATTGGGGTATCAGCAGGAAGAGGTCTTTGTGCAGGTTGGGAATAGATGAGGATGGTGCCTGAAATGTAAGGAGTCAAATGTGTTTTTGTTGTGATCTCTGCAGGCCTGAGACTCTGAGTCCTGGATGGAGAAGTCGTCGTGTCGGTCTGGGCCAGATGGAAAAAATGGGAAAAGTGAACAATTTAATCAGAAAGAACGTCAGCTGTAAGGTACTATATATAACTGTGCTGTAATCTCTTATATGTTCTGCAGGACTGGTATCTAGAAATATGTCACCATATGGCGGTAATATCAGTGCTGGTCTTAGTATAGAGATTATTTTTAGTAACAGCACGGTCATCTGCTGAGGTTCTCCTACATCCACTATCTGGGTGCACCACTATTTTTGTAATCAGTGTAATGCAGCGGCTTGTGGCATTACTGTAATGGTCTAGGGTGTGTTTTGGCCGACCATGTACCTCCCCCAGGTGACTGGTCACATGACTGTGACATCGCACAGGTCCTGTGCATACAGAAGGTCTGATCACATGACTGTGACATAAGCACAGGTCCTGTGTGTGCACTAGAGGATATATAAACCCTGGTAGATTTGAGACAGGTGTGAAAGGCGTAAGGCCTGTTCCCGTGTGTGGGACACCATTAGCCTGGAGAGGCTCAGTGAGGCCTAGAGAGGCCTGGTGAAGCCTGAAAGGCAGAGGCTGGATGTTAGTGAGAAAACATACCAGTAGCCTTTGAAGGAACAAGGGCTGGAGACCCCCATCTGGGAAGCCGTAAAGCCACAGTGGAGGTCGAACAAAAGTGACTGAAGCAGCTAAACCTGGCAAAGATAAAACACTGCATTATATGGACTTTGCTATAAGTGACTTTGCTGGAGGCTGTAACTGGAGCCAAGTGGGCCTGTCTGCCACTTGAAAGGGTCCTGGACATTATATGTGTATGTCGGCGAGCCACTGAGATGGACTCGGCTATAAGCAGTAGTGAAGTATAATAAACTGCTGGATTGTGAAATACTGGAAAACGTGGCTGGTGTGCTTTAATTGACCCTGTGAAGTGAGTGTCCCCCAGCATGATGACTAGCGCTGCCTTACATGTGGTTGCAGAATGCGGGCAACTGCAGCCCGGTTGCTAGGGGCAACGGCACAGGACGATGAGTGTGGATACAAGCATCTTGCTGAGGCTCGGCGGGGTCACGAAGATTAAAGCATCTTGCTGTAACTCGGCGGGGTTACGAAAATTGTCCTCGCAATCAAACCTGGTTAACTGTGGCTCGGCGTGTCACGAAAATTAAAGCATCAGGCTGTAACTCGGCGGGGTTAAGAAAATTGTCCTCGCACTCAAACCTGGTTTGCTGTGGCTCGGCGGGGCCATGAAAATTTTCTGGGGAGAGCGGTGTGAAGGGTCTAGTGTGAATAGTGTATCGCGATGGCTGTGAACGGAAACTGAAGCTATTGAGCGATTAAAGTGCCGGTTAAAACCGCAGCAGGTATTTGAGAAACGTCTAGAGGACATGGTGCAGGAACGGCAGGAGCTGTGGGCACCGTATAGAATGGTGGCAGTGGACTATTCTGTGAACTGTCCGGGGGCGCCAGTATTGTCCCAGAGTGCCCGGGGAGGTGGTAAGAGATGTTGTGAACTGGGTCCTAAGACTATTGTTTTTTTTTTTTTGTAAAATTCCCCCTATAGGTGTGGGTGTCCAAAAGGGGGTGGAGTCTCAAAAGGGGACGGATTTTCAAAAAAGCATGGACTATAGAAAACCAAAATTGGTTACTGGTTGTGGGTTGGTACCGCCTAAAAATGACAATTTGACTGTTGATAATGGAGTAGCTCCAATATAAGGGGTTGACGTCAAAGTGGGAGCTGACCTGTTAGTCCACAAGACCATGGGGAGTGACACAGACCGCGTAGCTGACGGTGACACTACGAAAGTAGAAGGAGAGTTCAGTCAGGAGGAGCTAGACAAGGAGAGAAAGTCCCCCTCTCGTCGTCAACGGCGCAAGGGCCACAAAAAGGTTGCTCCTGTAGTCTTTGCTGCAAGTGAAGATAAAGAAAATGTAGTACTGTGTGCCTTTGTTTCAAGTGTGGATCCTCCTTTAGAGGCAGAAGAAGAGGTTACGTTGCCAGTAGCAACCTCCGGTACAGTACTGAGACTGAAGGATCAGGATCTGACAGCCCTGAAAGAGGAGGTGGCCAGTCATGACCAAGAGCTGGAGCCTGTCAGGCAGCAGTGTCAGAGTGACGTGCAGCAACTATGGGAAAACCTGGAGAACGTGTCCTCAGACCTGCGGAGCCTGGAGTCTGAAAGGCAGAAAATATACCAGGTTGTGAGGAACTTACAGCGAGACCTGGAGGGAAGCAACGAGGAAATTAACCAATGGAAGGAAATGTTCCAGGAAATTAAGGAGGACCGCCGCAAAACCAAGGGGGAGGTTTTGCAGTTGAAGCATGAGAAGGAGGCGCTGCAGGATGAAGTTTCTGGGCGTGAACAAAACCTAGTACGACTGCGCGAACAGTTCAACCAGGAGCTGTGTGAATCCAAGAAGGAATATGGTGAACGCAGTGGGGAACTGCAACAAATTAAGAGAGACTATGAGGATCTCCTCAGGCTTAAATAAAAATTAGAGGATGATAAGGTGGATGCAGAGCACATGCGCCAAGTGGTTGAGACCACTCTGCAGGACACCCGTGATGAAAATGATGATCTCCGCAGAAAGACCCTAGGTCTGGAAGCTCAGGTGAAGGAGCTGCAGACGTTCTGTGATAATCTCCAGAGGGCAGAGACGTGCCTTAAGGAAAGAATCAGCAAGATGGAAGCTGAGCGGAAAAATATGGAGGAGTCTATCGGAAAAGCCACAGACCAGGGCCAGGAGTTGGCCACTGGAGATGGGAGATGTGAAGCAAATACCTCCTTGAATAATACGAGCTCGGATGATTCGGTGGATGTAAGAGCCGAGATCAAGGAGTCCCTACAAGCCCATTTGAAGCAAGAGAAGCTTGAGAGACTGGCTGTCGGGAGCCGAGTGGGCGCATTGGAGACAGAGAGGTCTGATAGAACCCTACTGTTAAAGGAGCAGTTGAAGCAGGAAGAGCTTCAGAGATGGGCTGCTGAGAGGCGAGTAGCTGAGCTAGAGGAAGAAGTTTTCGAGCTCAAAGGTCGCCTGGCAAAGTATCACTCAGTGAATGAGGCCTCCTTGGAGAAGGAAAAGGGCAAACAAGTTGCACTGACTCCTTTATACCATGAGAAGGTGGACCTGAGGAGAGCTAAGAGTGTGTTAACAGAAGATAAGTGTAACGGGTCTGGGAGGTGGAACCTCTGAGTTACTATACAAAGGGGCAGTCCTTGTAAGGAAGCGGGTGGCTCCCAGGGAAAGCAGGCAGGCAGTCACGTCAACTGACAGGGACAGTCTCTGGGTAGAAGGGCAGGAGGTCACGGCAAGTGACGGGGACAGTCTCTTGACAGGCGGGGGGTCACGGCAAGTGACAGCAGGATAAGAGTTTCTAGACAGGCGGGTGGTCACGGCAAGTGACAGCAGGGTAAGAGTCTCTCTACAGGCAGGTGGTCACGGCAAGTGACAGCTGAGCCTCCAGGTAGGCTAGCAGGTGGGTATCAGGTGAGCGCTCCCAGGTGAGCGGGTAAGAGTCTCTGGACAGACTGGCAGGCAGGCAGGTAACAGGCAGGTATCTGGCAGGAGCTTCCTGGTCTGCGGGCGGACAGATCCATAGGCAGACTGGCAGATGCTGGTAGGCAGACTGTCGGATCGCAGGATTGCAAGCAGGTAGACAGGTATCAGGCAGGTATCAGGCAGGTATCAGGCAGGTATCTGGCAGGTATCTGGCAGGTACTTCCTGCTCCGCAGGCGGACTGATCCATAGACAGACTGGCATATGCTGGTAGGCAGACTGTCGGACCGCAGGATTGCAAGCAGGTAGACAGCACTGGAAAACTAGCTGGCAACGGGACCTGAGGGCTGAAACAGAGTTGAAAGGCTTTGCAACAACATTGCTCGGGCACCTCCATTTTGGAGGAGGTGCCTTATATATGGTGAGATCCTCCGGTCATTGGCCGGGGACTGCTTAGGATGGCGCGCGCGGCCCCTTTAAGAGAGAGGGAGCGCGCGCACGCCCTAAGCACAGTGGCCGGGAAGCAGCGCGCGCTGCCAGCAGAGCGGGAGGAGGACGCCGGGCACGGAGCGGAGAGGTGAGGGGAACGGCGGCCCTGCCTAGCAGGAGACAGGGACGCCGACGCTACAGTACCCCCCCCCCTTTAGGCCCCCCCCCTTTTTAGGCCAGAGAGAAATTTATCAAGGATGAGAGGGGCATGGATGTTCTCCCGGGGCTCCCACGTTCTCTCCTCAGGACCAAACCCCTTCCAATCCACTAGAAAAAAAGGTCTTTCCTCTTACCCTTTTGGTGGCCAGAATGTTCTGTACCTCAAACTCGTTTTCAGCGGAAACCGGAGCAGGAGGCGTACCTGTAGACTTGGAAAAAGAGTTAAGTACAACGGGTTTGAGTAGAGATACATGGAAGGAGTTAGGGATCCGCAAGTTGGCCGGGAGTTTCAATTTATAGGCCACCGGGTTGATTTGTTTGATAACCTCCAGTGGGCCAATGAACCGAGGCCCTAACTTGTAGGAAGGAATCTTGAGCAGGACATATTTGGACGAGAGCCAGACTTTATCTCCAGGACGGAATTGTGGCGGATCCAGACGTCTTTTGTCAGCCTGTTTTTTCATCCGCTCGGATGACGGAAGAAGTGCGGATCTGGTACTTTCCCAAATGGAGGAAAATTCGCTAACAAGAGATTCCGCAGCCGGATTGTCCACCGAGGTGGAGACGGGAAACGGGATCCGAAGATGCTGACCGTAGACTATAAAAAACGGGGATTTGGAGGAAGATTCGCTCCCGTGATTATTGTAGGAAAATTCGGCCCACGGTAAAAGATCCACCCAGTCGGAATGGTGAGCATTAACAAAGTGCCGGAGGTAACTGGTTAAAATTTGGTTGATCCGCTCTACTTGACCATTGGACTGTGGGTGATAAGCAGAAGAGAAGTCCAAGGTGACCCCCAGCAATTTACACATGGCTCGCCAGAAGCGAGAGGTGAACTGAACTCCTCGATCGGATACGATGTGGAGAGGAAGACCATGAAGACGGAAAATCTGATGGATAAAGTCTTTAGCCAATTCAGATGCAGACGGGAGGCCCGGCAGGGGAATGAAGTGAGCCATCTTAGAAAAGCGGTCAGCGACCACCCAAATGACCGTACAACCGGCAGAGACAGGGAGGTCCGTTATAAAGTCCATGGCTATATGCTGCCACGGGGCAGCAGGTACAGGAAGAGGCAGGAGGCGGCCGGCTGGCAGGTGTCTAGGAATCTTGTTGCGGGCGCAGGACGCACAGGCTGAAGCAAAGTCTATTACGTCCTTGTGCAGGGTAGGCCACCAGTAACAGTAATGCCGGGTAATAAGCTGGAGGGTCTTTTTCTGACCAGCATGGCCAGCTAGCTTAGACGAATGTCCCCAGTGTAGGACCTTCTCACGATCAGGTACTGTTACGAACGTCTTACCGGGTGGAAGACGATTTAGATTCACGGGGGCCACCTGCATTACTTTGGCGGGGTCGATGATGTGCTTAGGCTCCTCCTCTAGATCAGAGACCAAAAAGGATCGGGACAAGGCATCAGCTTTGATGTTTTTGTCTGCCAGGCGAAAATGAAGAATGAAATCAAAACGGGCGAAGAACAAGGACCACCGGGCTTGGCGCGGGTTAAGTCTCTGGGCACTCTGGAGGTAAGCCAAGTTCTTGTGGTCCGTGTAAATTATTACCGGGTGCAGAGCCCCCTCGAGCAGGTAACGCCACTCCTCCAGTGCCAGTTTAATGGCTAATAATTCTCGGTCTCCTATAGAATAATTACGCTCAGAAGAGGAGAAGAGTTTGGAGAAGAAGCCGCAGGTTACCATTCTTCCGGAAGACGACTTTTGGGTGAGTACCGCTCCGGCTCCGGAGGAGGAAGCGTCTACTTCTAGGAAGAATTGTTTGTTGCCATCCGGACGATGCAGCACAGGGGCGGAGGAGAAAGCTTGTTTCAAGGAAAGGAAGGCCTCCTCTGCTTTGGGCGGCCATTCTTTGGGATTAGCGCCCTTACGGGTAAGCGCAGAGATAGGGGCTGTCCGGGAAGAGAAGTGCGGAATGAAGAGGCGGTAGTAGTTGGCGAAGACCAGGAACCGCTGAATAGCCTTCAACCCCTCGGGTCGGGGCCACTTCTGGATGGCAGACAGTTTCTCAGGATCCATTCGTAGGCCGGTCTGAGAGATTATGTAGCCCAGAAACGGAAGCGAGGTCTGCTCAAAGAGGCACTTCTCATATTTTGCGTAGAGGTGGTTCTGCCTGAGCCTGAGCAGGACCTGACGAACATCCCTCCGGTGTGTGGGAAGATCCGGAGAGAAGACCAAGATGTCGTCCAGGTACACCACCACGCAGGAGTAGAGAAGGTCACGGAAGATGTCATTGACCAACTCTTGAAAGACGGCAGGAGCATTACAGAGACCGAAGGGCATTACGAGGTATTCATAGTGGCCGTCCCGGGTGTTGAATGCCGTCTTCCATTCATCCCCCTGACGGATACGGACCAGGTTATACGCCCCACGGAGATCCAGCTTGGTGAAGATTCTAGCACCCCTCAGACGGTCAAATAATTCAGGAATGAGCGGAAGGGGGTATTTATTTTTCACCGTGATCTGGTTAAGGCCTCTATAGTCTATACAGGGACGGAGTGCGCCGTCTTTCTTTTTGACGAAGAAGAAGCCTGCTCCCGCCGGGGAGGTAGATTTCCGGATAAATCCCCGGGCCAGATTCTCCTCGATATATTCAGACATGGACCGGGTTTCAGCAGCGGACAAAGGGTAAATACGCCCACGGGGAGGAGTAGCGCCGGGTATCAGGTCGATTGGGCAATCGTATGGTCTATGAGTGGGTAATGTCTCTGCTTCCCTTTTGTAAAAGATGTCCGCATAAGACCAATAGGGAACCGGTAGGCCAGGTAGATTGGCTGGGGTAGGAGAAGGACGGGCAGGACGAACGGGAACTAAACAAGTCTTATGGCAGTCCTGCCCCCAGCGAAGGACTTCTCCGGTCTGCCAATCAAGCACGGGTGCATGTCTCTGGAGCCAAGGTAGGCCTAGCAAGAGGGCGTGAGAGAGTCCAGGCAGAACATGGAAGAAGATGCTCTCAGAGTGCAGCATTCCCACCTGCAGAGTTATGGATTCGGTGATGAGTTGGATGGGATGCGGTAAGAGACCCCCATCTACGGAGGCGACAGATAAGGGTACAGCCAGAGGTTTGGTGGGAATGCGGTATTTCTCTACCAGGGACTGAGAAATTAGATTTCCGGCAGCTCCAGAATCAAGTTGAGCAAGTTCAAAGTAACGGTTCTCCCTGCAGATGATAGAGACCGACAGCATCAGAGAAGGAGAGGATTTATTTTTGTCTAGGACGACCTCTCTGAGCGATCCTAGACACAGGCGTTTCCCGACCTTTCCGGGCAGGAACGGATCCGGTGCTCCTTACTACCGCAGTAGAAACAGCTCCCCTCGGCACGGCGAGACTCTTGATGGGTTTTGACCATCTTGGTTTGGTCAACTTGCATGGGCTCTGGCGAGTGCGCCCGGGGAGTTACAGAGGAAGAGACGGGATTCAGAAAGGTAGGAGCAAGGCGTGGAAACCTCCTCTCACGGGTGACCTCTTTGGTGCGCTCCTGGTCATCGAGAGTGGTAGAAATGTCCCGACCGGCAAGTTCATCTTTAATCCGGCCGGACAGGCCCTCCCAGAAGACGGAAACCAGTGCCTCATTATCCCAGGCAAGCTCGGAAGCAAAGGTACGGAACCGTATGGCATATTGGCCCACGGTGAGACTCCCTTGACGGAGGCGTAGCAGAGATGAGGCGGATGAGGTCTTTCGTCCTGGTTCGTCGAAGACTTTCCGGAAGGCCGTGAGAAAGGCTGGCAGGTTGGATACCAGGGGGTCTCCTCTCTCCCATAGAGGATTTAGCCAAGCCAGTGCCTCCCCAGTGAGATGGGACATGATGAAGGCCACCTTGGCTCGGTCAGTGGTGAACTGGTATGCCAAAAGTTCGAAGTGCAGGGTGCACTGGTTAATGAAGCCCCGTGCCTGACCGGGATCTCCACTAAAACGAGGCGGGGCGGAAAGGCGGGGACCGGGAAGGGATGCCATGGTATTGATGGGCAGCGACACTGCCGGGGTAGGAGTCGTGCGACTGGAAGCAGGTCCCGAAGAGGTAGTCAGTGTGTCCAGGCGGGAGTTAACACTACGCAGGTGGCTCAGGATGGACTCCTGTTGGGACCTCTGACGAGACAGTTCATGGCATAGGTCCGAGAGCGAGGGAGTTTGGGTGCCACCAGGTTCCATGGCCCGAGCAAACTGTAACGGGTCTGGGAGGTGGAACCTCTGAGCTACTATACAAAGGGGCAGTCCTTGTAAGGAAGCGGGTGGCTCCCAGGGAAAGCAGGCAGGCAGTCACGTCAACTGACAGGGACAGTCTCTGGGTAGAAGGGCAGGAGGTCACGGCAAGTGACGGGGACAGTCTCTTGACAGGCGGGGGGTCACGGCAAGTGACAGCAGGATAAGAGTCTCTAGACAGGCGGGTGGTCACGGCAAGTGACAGCAGGGTAAGAGTCTCTCGACAGGCAGGTGGTCACGGCAAGTGACAGCTGAGCCTCCAGGTAGGCTAGCAGGCGGGTAGCAGGTGAGCGCTCCCAGGTGAGCGGGTAAGAGTCTCTGGACAGACTGGCAGGCAGGCAGGTAACAGGCTTGTATCAGGCAGGTATCTGGCAGGCGCTTCCTGGTCCGCGGGCGGACTGATCCATAGACAGACTGGCAGATGCTGGTAGGCAGACTGTCGGACCGCAGGATTGCAAGCAGGTAGACAGGTATCAGGCTGGTATCTGGCAGGAACTTCCTGGTCCGCAGGCGGACTGATCCATAGACAGACTGGCAGATGCTGGTAGGCAGACTGTCGGACCGCAGGATTGCAAGCAGGTAGACAGCACTGGAAAACAAGCTGGCAACGGGACCTGAGGGCTAAAGCAGAGTTGAAAGGCTTTGCAACAACATTGCTCGGGCACCTCCATTTTGGAGGAGGTGCCTTATATATGGTGAGATCCTCCGCCCATTGGCCGGGGACTCCTTAGGACGGGGCGCGCGGCCCCTTTAAGAGAGAGGGAGCGCGCGCGCCCTAAGCACAGTGACCGGGAAGCAGCGCGCGCTGCCAGCAGAGCGGGAGGAGGACGCCGGGCACGGAGCGGAGAGGTGAGGGGAACGGCGTCCCTGCCTAGCAGGAGGCAGGGACGCCGACGCTACAATAAGTATGAGATGGAAGTGGTCAAGATGAAAATTCTTGAATTTGTAGCTGTGAGTCAGCTCAGGGGAAGCATACAGGGTGAAGAAGCTGAAAGTCAGTTGTCCCTGAAACCTGAGCCAGATCGTTTGGAGACCACTGGTGAGACAGAAACCTCTCAGTACCTCATAGATGTACCCGAGAATTTGAGAGAAGAATGCACCAGTGAGTCCGTGAATGAAGAGTTTAAGAAGGCCGTGGGAGCCTGTAAGGTGTACTCGACCTCAGAAGCTAAAAAGCTGCTGGTCCTGTCCACGACCGAAGTCACAGTGAAGAGGGTGGCTATCCTAAGTGACATGCACTGGGGATGTATTCGCACGAAGCGGTTTCTCCGGTTGAAGATGAAACAAGCCGTTAGACAACTGGAGCTTATGAAAAAAGCTCAAAGTCTGCATGAAGAGGTCATCCGGGTGCCTCAGGCTCTGGTAAGAAAGCTCATTGGGAGAAATGGCCAAGTCATGCAGATGATTGTAAAGAAGTCTGGTGTGATGAAAGTAAGCAGTCCACGTGATCGTCAGGACTGGATACCAGATGAAGACGGCATGGTGTCATTCTCTGCTGTAGGAACGGAAGAAAGTCTTGCATATATACGCATGCTGATGGAGTACCGAGTGACCTACCTGCGAGAGGTAGAACAGTTGAATCTCGCTAGACTGCGAGTGGAAAGACAGCATCGTCTGAGCAGCCGAAGATGGCAGCTGTCTAGAAATTGTGAGACCAGACAGAGAAAGGGCCCTTCAAATAACAGAACAGCTACAGCTGAAGTTAGGGACCTTTCAAGATGTCCTGAGAGTAGTGGGCGTGGGTTTAGAGGTAGTGAGACCTCCAGTAACTCAGGTTTGAGAGGCCCATACAAACGACCAAATAGAGTACGGGACAGTACGGAGTCTAACCGGACCTTAGATACAAGGGCGTGTGAGTCACACTGCTGTATGGACCGCTGGGAGCGGGGGAGGTCTGACAAGGTTACGACCCGGAAATGTGACTTGACGAAGTCAGTGACATTGACAAATGGTAGGTCCCTAAGGAATGGGCTAATGTCGATGACTAATGTTCCAGGGGCTGAGCAGCGCAATTGTCAAGTACATGGTCTCGGTGTGAACGGTGGGTTATAAGGTGATTTTGTATATTATGTGTTCAACCCCACAAGTTTGAACAGAGGGGGGGGATATGTAATGCCGACCATGTACCTGACTCTCCCCCTGGGCCGTGGGGCACCCGGAACTGAGCTTCAGTGCAATGTTGGGGGTAGTAGTGGCAACCCGATCCCGTGGCTCAGGGTGGTCAGACCAAATGCTGTGGCAGTCTATTTGTAGGGTTTTGAATGTCCGACTACGCCACCCGTGGATTGCGGTCAGGGATAACCGCCGCTGCAAGGCAGACCGCTGAGGCTGATGTTGGTATGCAGCACAGGGATAGGATAACTCCTGACGGTAAGAGTGTAGCCTCAGGGCAGTGTAATAGGATGCTGGGGGTGATAGTGCAGGCCGCAATAATAAGGGTTCAGAGTCTGCTTCAAACAGTCCAGGGTCTTTATTGTAGTTAGTACTAATGACCCAACAGGAGTACAAGGTAGGAATGGGCCTGGGTGTCTGAGAGCATTCGGGCAAGCCCCACTGGTCAGGGTGAGTGGGTAGGCCTACCGTTCTCTCTCTGCCCTTGCTGACTATCCCCCTTTTCGTGGTGTGATAGCCCACGTCCCTGAGCTGGCCATGTACTACGCCTGTATGGCTTGCGACTCGGGCCTTAGGTACCTGTTGCTTCTCCTTGCTGTACCTTTCCCTCTGTGTGGTGGAGCCTCCAGGCTTCTTAGGCCAAGGAACCTGAAATCCCTTGCGGGTTGGTTTTCTGCTGCAGGGCTTGCAACCCTGACAGCCTCGGACCCCAATGTCCGGTTGTGTAGTTCTCTCTCAGCCAGGACCGGCTCTCGTCGCCTCTGTCCCTAGCTTGCTGTTCCTCCTCTGCCTCCCAGACTCCTCAGCTGCTGCTGACCTGTCCCTTTCCTCTGGGAACCCTTCTGGATGCTTCAGAAGTGGGTCCTGGTCTCTCTAACCCTGCCCTCAGTTCCAGCTTTTATAGGGGCAGCCTGCTCCCCCTACTGGCCTGGGACAGGAGGTGCTGCATGCTAATGGTCGCTGACCAGGGAACCTCCCTCCTGCTCTCAGACACAGCCTTTAATTTTTGTGGCATCCAGGCCTGGGGTGACACATACCTCCCCCAGGTGACTGGTCTCATGATTGTGACATCGCACAGGTCCTGTGTGTGCACTAGAGGATATATAAACCCTGGTAGATTTGAGACAGGTGTGAAAGGCTTGAGGCCTGTTCCCGTGTGTGGGACACCATTACCCTGGAGAGGCTTAGTGAGGCCTAGAGAGGCCTAGAGAGGCCTGGTGAAGCCTGGTGAAGCCTGAAAGGCAGAGGCTGGATGTTAGGGAGAAAACATACCAGTAGCCTTTGAAGGAACGAGGGCTGGAGACCCCCATCTGGGAAGCTGTAAAGCCACAGTGGTGGCAGAACAAAACTGACTGAAGCAGCTAAAACCCGGCAAAGGTAAAACACTGCATTATATGGACGTTGCTATAAGTGACTTTGCTGGAGGCTGTAACTGGAGCCAAGTGGGCCTGTCTGCCACTTGAAAGGCTCCTGGACATTATATGTGTATGTCGGTGAGCCACTGACTTGGACTCGGTGATAAGCAGTAGTGAAGTATAATAAACTGCTGTATTGTGAAATACTGGAAAACGTGGCTGGTGTGCTTTAATTGACCCGGTGCAGTGAATGTCCCCAGCATGATGACTAGCGCTGCCTTACATCAGGGTTACCTTGTTAGGGGCCCACTCAGAAGTTTCGCCCCCCCGAACCAAAACCCTAGCTACTCCTCTGCTAGGGGTAGCTCACTGTGTGTGTATTTATTTATACAGCCACCATTAGGCTAAGTGCCCACGATGCAGAAATGCTGCAGATTTTTTCCGCATCTCCCTGGCAGGAAAAACGCATGCGGATTGTACATGCATTTTTCCTGCCAGGTAGCAGAGTTTGTCAAGCGTTTTTGCATGCATTTCTGCATGTGGGTTATCAAGCGCTTTTCCAAGCGATTTTAGCATCACTTGGAAAAGTGCTTGACAACTTGGTCACACTATATAAATCCATGCAACCGGCATGGATTTATATAGTGTGGCCAAGTTAATACTTAAAAAAAATAATAAAAATGGTAAAAAATAAACATTATACTCACCTTCTGATGGCCCCCGTTTTTTCTCCGCTGCGTCCGGTCTCTTGTACGGCTCGAGGTGGTGTGAAAGGACCTTTCATGCCGTCATTTAGTCATGTGACAGGTCACGCAACCGCCGACGTCAGCGGTCGCGTGACTTGTCACATGACTAAATGAAGTCATGGAAGGTCCTTTTAGACCATCGCGAGCCGTACAAGAGACCGGACACATCGCTGAAGAGACCGGGGGCCATCAGAAGGTGAGTATAATCTTTATTTTTTATTTTAAATTCTTTTTTTTACAGGTACTATGATACCCGGGTTTGGAGGAGAGTCTCCTCTACTTCAGACCCGGGTACCATCCGCATATTGAGTCGCTTAATATCCGCATGTGCACATGTAGTCATGCGGATATTAAGCGATTCAATGCAAGTCAATGGCGGCAATTACGCTGCGTGTCCGCAAAATTAATGGACATGCTGCATATTTTTCTGCAATGATAATCCGCAGCGGAAATTTCCGCAGCATGTGCACAGCACATGCGGATTATCATTGGGGACCATGGGGCACGTATTACCAATTGTTTTTAAGTGTTTTCGCTGTGGAAATTCCGCAGCAAAAACGCTTGAAAAACACATAGTGGCGCGCCCCCATTGATGAAGCATCGGCGAAACTGCGTCGTTGGGGTTTATTCCTATGCTGAATACCTGGTTTACTTGTAAGTACCATCCCTTAACTTGGCCCTGCACCATGCTTTGACACTTTGTCTTTGATATATTATGGTTAATTATGGCTAATTACAAGACCTTGTTTATAATTTGGACATAGTCCGGTCATTTGGGTCTGTATAGACTGATATACTATATGTAATTAATGCTTTTTCTGCAATTCTAGTTACTTTTTGATATTTTTTGATAAGGACTATCCTTGCATTTACTAAAATGGTCTTAAGCCTAATATTAAACCTATATATGACATGGGCCATTCTTTAGGGCATCTATCATTGATACATGTGTGTGTAATCTATACAAAAGGTTTCTGCAACTGGAATTGGAAGGCTTCTGTCTTTTAATTGATCTTATATGTGATACCTTTTTAAATGATCTAAATAAAAATATTTTTATTTTATTTAAATGTATCTTCCTTGAGCATGAGTTTATGTGGCTCTAGTCTCTGTGTGGTCAGCTACCACTAGTGTAGTAATTTCTCTTTATTGGAATCCAGGTACCCAAACTTTTATTTTAGTTTTATAATGGAGGTTTATAATCACAAAATCATATGACTGGAAAGGCCCTATAACAGAGTTGGGTTTGCATCTAAGGTAGCAAATTTTTATTTCACTATAATAAGGCTGAGTTCACACGATGCGGTTTTCATGCGTTTCCGCGGCGTTTTTGAAGTTGCGTAAACGCCGCGGAAATGCATGAAAAACGCATGGTAGAAGGGCAGCAATGTTCCCCAATTGAAATCCGCATGTGCTGTGCCCATGATGCGGATTTTTCCGCAGCGTAAACGCTGCGGTCAAAAATCCGCAGCATGTAAATTAATTTTGCGGAAACGCTGCTCTTTTGCCGCCATTGACTTGCATTAGACCGCATGGAATCCGCATCACTGTATATGTTGATGCGCTTTTCATGCGGTCTAATGTGCGGATGGTACCCGGGTGTGGATGAGAGGACTCTCATCCAGACCCAGGTACCATTAAAAAAAAAGAATAAAATAAAAAATATATATATTCTCACCTTCTGACGGCCCGCGCAGCGCTCCTGCTTGATTCCCCGCACTTCGCGGTTGAATGAAGAAGGACCTTCGCTGACGTCAGAGTCATGTGACGGGTCACGTGACGCTGACGTCGGAAGGTCCTAAAGTCTTCACTGCCGGCAGCCGGGACCGAGCGAAGCAGGACACCGGGGGCCATCAGAGGGTAAAGTATATATTTATTTTTTATTTTTTGACATTCACACACTATATAAATCCATGCCGGTTGCATGGATTTATATAGTGTGAAGTTGACAAGCACTTTCCAAGTGATGCTAAAATCGCTTGGGAAGCGCTTGTCAACCCGCATGCGGAAATGAAAGTGAAGACCGCTTCATTTCCGCATGTCCCTGGCAGGAAACCGCATGTACAATCCGCATGCGTTTTTTCCTGCCAGAGAGATGCAGAAACGCTCAGGAAAAAATCCTGAGCATTTCTGCATCGTGTGCACATACCCTAAATGATAACACCAAGCAGCAATTTGGGGCAACAGAGCCCAATGGAAGTATTGTTCATTCATATTCTGCTTAGATACACAGTATAACGACTGCTCTTTATGGACTTGTGGCATACATGCCTTCCGCAAAGGAGTTTTCATATACAGGCCACATATCAACAGACAAAACCACTGCAGGCTGCAGAGATCTGTCCCTATTCAGATGTAATGCAATAGATAAAGGAGTGTTTATAGACCACTGGGACCCCCACTGGTGCCTGGAACAAAGGGGCTTTGCCTATGCATAAAGTGGTTAAGCCAGGGATATTATTACAGGTGTATATACCATATACATAATGCGAAATGAAGTGAGTTTACACCTGTTGCTAGACAGGCTGGGGTTTATTCCAGTTACTGGGTGTACATTTTTGCAGGTTACATACTATCTCATTGAGTCAGCTGTCAAGTTTAACAATAAACATTTTTTTCTGCACCTACAATGCTTTAAAGTTCCAACTAGAGCCTGGGAGAATGTCACAGCTGTATGTGATCCACAGGGCGTATAGAACCCTGATATGTTATTTAAAGCAGGGTTGAAGTCTAACTCCGACTGCCCAAGGTGCTCGCAATCTCAGGCAGACATACTGCATATGCTTTGGCATTGTCCTAGATTGTCCTCCTTTTGGATCGTAGTGTTGAACCGTATTGGAATGGTGTATAGGTGTATTGTTCCTAGGAACCCACTGACATGTATATTAGGGTACGTTGAGGAAATAAAAACAGACAACATGACCAAAATAGCAATTGCGAGATTATTGTTTATTGCCAGAAAATTGATTGCAAAATATTGGATTAGAGAGCAGCCCCCGTCCAGACGCGAATTCATTGCCCAAACGAACTATATAATTCAACTTGAAAAAAGTATTTACACCAATATGAATAAACAGGAATACTTCCATAAATTATGGCAGCCATGGTTGGATAAGATTAATTAGAGTACACCTATATATACTACTGTAGAGTAAAACTCTTGGTAAACTGCATGGCGGAGTGGAGAGGGAAGAAGAAAAGAAGAAAATGGGGAAGAGAAGGAAGGGAGTAGGGGAAGGAAAGAAAAGGAGTAAAGTAAGGAAGAAAAGGAAAGAAGGGGGGAATAAAATAAAATAAAAAAAAGAAAGAAAGGTCTCCATGGGGGGAGGGTGGTAAGGGGGGGAACTTACTGTAGTATTGTAAAACGAGTATTGCCATGTAATATCTGTTCCAAGTTTTGTTATGTTTAATAAAAATTTATCTGATTAAAAAAAAAAAGTTCCAATTATATTCTGATTTTTTTGCAAAGTATTTCTGACTATTCTTTGAGCCCTAGTATGACTAATGCATGCAAAATATTTGCCCATGAAAAAG
Source organism: Phyllobates terribilis (assembly GCF_046119375.1). Classification (NCBI taxonomy): domain Eukaryota; kingdom Metazoa; phylum Chordata; class Amphibia; order Anura; family Dendrobatidae; genus Phyllobates; species Phyllobates terribilis. Next base: position 97,660,891 of record NW_027362773.1, on the reverse strand, counting down.
CAATACTTATTCATGACTATTAATATGGCCAACATTACAGGTTTCATAAGGGTTGTCATGCACGTTTCATTGAGTCATGTATAGCAAATCTACCTGGTTATGGAGGAGTGTTTTATTTATTCCCTGTTTTTTATATTGTGACATAACTAGGCAGACTTGCCATTCAGGTGCCCTGATGAGATGGGCCATAATGCTGCCCCCTACAGTCACCTCATTAATGATGCACCCCTGTGTAACATAGACCCTCCAAATATAAAGTGTACTCAGTGCCCCCTGTAGTTACCCTCATAGGAGTCTGACCCAAACTATGTTTTTCTAGTGTAACACATTTTTCTTGTGTAACACATTTGTTTAACGTCCTTATGCTTGTGTTGCCTAAAACAAAAAAATGTATGTGCTCCTGAACAAGACTTACTGAACATGTTTCTGTTTAGGGTTCACATATATCAACATTAAACAAGGAAAAGCACCCGGATCAGCCAAATTTGCTGAGTATTTATTTCTCCTGTCTCTCATGATGCACCTTTTTAAAGTGATTGTCCAGGACCATTTTATTTTTTTTTTACTATGAGCCTAAGAACTAACAGGCAGGTAGTTGCTAAAAGAGGCATCTACCTGCCTGTTCAACCCGGCGCTGGCTCAGAGCGGTCACCGACTGCTACTGCTCCACGTCAACAGAGCAGCTCTTCTTCTTCAGGGTTGCTCTGTTGACGGGTCAGTTCCCTGCAGTTAGGCTGTTAATCAGTATGACGTTGGCAGTTACGTCCAGTCAACAGAGAAGAGCGGACTAGAAGAAGCTGCTCTGACATCAGCAAAAGCCGCTGAATCAACGTCAGGAGCGGTCTGTGACTGATCTGTGCCTGCAGAGATCAGAGGAGACGGCACAACAAGCAGGTAATGACCTACCTATTAGTTCTTCGGTCCATAGTGAAAAAAATTCCTAGTCCTGGATAACCCCTATAACTTAACCTAAACAATTTCTCACCTCTTCACTGGATAACTGACAACTGTTGGATTAGTGTTGGTCCCAAGTCCAATAATCAGAACAGGGAACTTGTGTCTCCGGTTCTCCTTTGGCTACAAGATCGCAGCAAGGAAAAATTGAATGGAGCAGCAGTTATCATAAGACTATGTCACTGACGCTATCTATAGGTATTCTCAGTGGCATATGCCATCTGCTTCTCCATTTACCTCCTCCTGGCCATGGTCAGGAGAAAGTCCAGGAAACAAGTGTCATGTTTTGGAGATCAGTGGTTGTGCCATAAATGTCACACCAATCTAAGGGGCCCCATACACAATAGATTGCTGATGGTTCGACTGATCATTCATCAGCGGGCTGCCATCTATCGTGACTTCTCTATACACAGGAGAGCTCTTGTTCTCCTGAGCACTCCTGTTTTTCACATGAGAGAGCCGCTGCCAGTCTTCTATGGCGGTGGCTTATCTTGCCGAGAAAAAAGTATTATCTGTCCGCAATCAGACATGCCGGATCCTTATCGCCACTGACATCATCTGGTCGGGAAGACCCAATAAATACACATTAGACTTAAGTTGCCTTTTGCACATATGGCTTATTAAAATTTTTGCTGGACTTTTGATAGTTCTCCATTTTTGAGTGCCGCCGACTTTTTTTTATTTTTATATGATTTGGTTTTTTTGGGGCTACAACCAGTGAGTTGGCACCTATCCTTAAAGGGGTTGTTGTCCACTACTAGGACATCCCCTTCTTGAACTAAATGTTTGACGCCGATAAAATAAAAAACCTATGCTGGCGCCGTTCCTGCGGCACTCCCGCGTTGTTTTTGTGATATGTGATACCGACGCCCACTGTCTCCGCCTTCGTAAAGCTCAAACATGAAGAGGAAGTCCGGGCTGCAGCTGATCTCTGACTTCCTCTTCATGTTCAATCCGTACGTAGGCGGGGACAGTGATGCCAGCGCTGATTAGGCGCCAGCATCACATGTCATACCAGCAGCGCGGGAACTCTGGGACCGTGAGTGCTGATTCAGCAGGAACGGCACCAGCACGGGAGGTGAGTATAGTTTTTTTATTTTATCGGGGGCAAACATTTAGCTAAAGAAGGGGTTGTCCTAGTAGTGGACAACCCCTTTAACTCTGACGCTGTTGCTGTGTCATTTTTTTGTTGATAGACAAGATGAGAGCTGAATAGATAGATATGAGATAGATGTATAGGAAGAAAGAAAGGGCGAGAAAGAAAGAAATATGCATATAGATTGAAAGAAAGAAGGACAGAAAGATTTATATACGAGGGTCAGTCAATAAGTAATGCCTCCTATTTTTTTTCTCCTTTTAATTGGCAAGAAATTCAAATTAATTACATAGGTTGAAAACCACAACATTAACGATTAATTTGTCACTTTTCAATATAATCTCCATCCATTTCCACAGTCTTGGTCCACCGTTTAACAAGGGCATGTATTCCAGCATGGTAAAAAGCATTCTTGGGACCCACCATGCACAAACTTTTCTGTATCCCAGTTGTCCAATAATTTTCATCACACTGCCTTTACTGAGGCAGATAATGCCACACAATTCATCCGCAGTCACCCGGCGGTCACCACGAATGATGTCATTGACTCGCTGAATGTTGCTTGGAGTCACTGCGGTTACTGGCCTGCCACTCCGCATTTTGTCAGCCAACGGTGATGGCCTTTCAGCTGTGTTACAGCGGCGAACCCATCGTCTAACAGTACTGTCATCCACTGTTGCATCACCGTTCACATTTTTCAGTCTCTCATGAATTCGAATGGGCGATTCACCTTCTGCATGCAAGAATTCAATCACAGAACGTTGTCTAATACGAACATCGATGTCAGCCATTTGGCAAACGGATACAGTCCTGCCACCTGTTGGTGCAGGAAGTTGCAATTGCTGTGGATTGGAGAAGAAGGTTTGAGGAATTGTGCCAAATTCGAATATTTAACATAACTACCTTATTTAAGGAGAAAAAAAATAGGAGGCATTACTAATTGACTGACCCTCGTAGATTGAAAGAAAGATGCATATAGATTAAAAGAAAGAAGGAAAGAAAGATGCATATAGATTGAAAGAAAGATGCATATAGATTGAATGAAAGAAAAATGCATAGATTGAAAGAAAGAAAGATGCATATAGATTGAAACAAAGATGCATATAGATTGAAAGAAAGATGCATATAGATTGAAAGAAAGAAAAATGCATATAGATTGAAAGAAAGAAGGAAAGAAAGATTAATATAGATTGAAAGAAAGATGCATATAGATTGAAAGAAAGATGCATATAGATTGAAAGAAAGAAAGATGCATATAGATTGAAAGAAAGAAAAATGCATATAGATTGAAAGAAAGAAAGATGCATATAGATTGAAAGAGAAAAATGCATATAGATTGAAAGCAAGAAAAATGCATATAGATTGAAAGAAAGAAAGATGCATATAGATTGAAAGAGAAAAATGCATATAGATTGAAAGCAAGAAAAATGCATATAGATTGAAAGAAAGAAAGATGCATATAGATTGAAAGAAAGAAGGAAAGAAAGATGCATATAGATTGAAAGAAAGAAAGATGCATATAGATTGAAAGAGAAAAATGCATATAGATTGAAAGAAAGAAAGATGCATATAGATTGAAAGAAAGAAGGAAAGAAAGATGCATATAGATTGAAAGAAAGAAAGATGCATATAGATTGAAAGAAAGAAGGAAAGAAAGATGCATATAGATTGAAAGAAAGAAAGATGCATATAGATTGAAAGCAAGAAAAATGCATATAGATTGAAAGAAAGAAAGATGCATATAGATTGAAAGAAAGATGCATATAGATTGAATGAAAGAAAATGCATATAGATTGAAAGAAAGAAAGATGCATATAGATTGAAATAAAGAAAAATGCATATAGATTGAAAGAATGAAAGAAAGAAAGATGCATATAGATTGAAAGAGAAAAATGCATATAGATTGAAAGAAAGAAAGATGCATATAGATTGAAAGAAAGATGCATATAGATTGAAAGAAAGAAAAATGCATATAGATTGAAAGAAAGAAAGATGCATATAGATTGAAAGAGAAAATGCATATAGATTGAAAGAAAGAAGGAAAGAAAGATTCATATAGATTGAAAGAAAGAAGGAAAGAAAGATGCATATAGATTGAAAGAATGAAAGAAAAATGCATATAGATTGAAAGACAGAAAGATGCATATAGTGAAAGAAAGCTAGATGATTGGTAATGTGACTCATTTGATACTAAACCTTATATATAAATAATATACTCTATAACACACATACAGTGTATACACACAGTGTGACTGTATACAGTGCATTCTGTGCTATATCCTCCAGGACTCCAGTTATTGTGATGAGAACGTGCTGGGCTCAGATGGTTTGAGGCGCTTGCACCAATCCAGATGTCTGTGAGTGGATGATGTGTTTGCTGTGCCTGGTGCCATTGGTGTGCAGCTGAGTGTGTCACACAGGGGGAGGAGAACCGGAGTGAGGAGGAGGAGGAGGAGCAGGCAGAGCTGCCTGCAGACATTATCCTGCCAGCACAAAGAATCTGCATGGAACCAGGCCCTGACACACAGACACACAAAGCAGGTAAAGCCGCTAAATAATTACGCTACTTCTGTACATTTTTCTCTTTTAAAAAGGGGAAAAAAAAAAGAAATGTTGGAAGTGGTAAGTCTGGAATGCATTATATAGGGAGAAGTCATGCATGATGTTTCCCATGCAATACAATGATGAAGGATTCAGAAGTAGCAGCATTTTATTGAATGGAAAAAAATAAACACCTAAGGAACAGCATGGGAGAACTAAGGATACGTTCCCACCATGAGGTTTTGGTGAGTTTTTGATGAGACAGATTTTCTGCACCCATTAAGTAAAATAGGTTACTTGCATTTTTTTTTCAAAAATAAGTGTAAAAAACTCATTGTGGGAACGTAGTCAAGTAGTTCCAGCAGTCCCTGCAACACAAAAACTAGTGAGAATGTGCTTTTATCATGGTTTTGTTATAAAGTCTAAGTTATGTGCAAATCCTGGGAGCTCGGTGTTCACATTTTTTTCACTTTTGTAAACTTTGCACTTGGCCTAATCTTTGACTAGAATGAACCTGCGGTATAGAGCTGCTGATAATGTAGCTGATACCACTCTGTGGGCAGGATAAGGTGAAGTTTATGGTCTCATCTGAAAGTATAAACAGCAGTTTAATCATATTGTCACATGTGGCAGATATGTTGCAGAAATGTATATGGCTGAAGTCGTAATGTTCCAATTGTTGCAAATAACATTTATGTCTGTAGTTGCTCGAGATAACTGATGAAATATTATAAGGATTTATCCTCAACATTGACATTAATAACCCATGAACAGAGGGGAACCTGACCCTCATAATCTGCACTGATCAGCGCAATAAAAGGGCTGCATATTTTATAGCTTGTCCTATTGAAATTAATGGGTTACGCAGCAGTTTCAAGTACAGCCACTCATATGGCCAAGCCATCGTGCCTTTGTTATTGATACAGCCCAATTATTTATTTATTATTGACTTTACTCACTTATATAGCGCCATTTATTCGACAGTGTCTTGCAGACATCACCACCGCTTTCCTCATTGGGGCTCACAATCTAAATTCCCTATCTGTATGTTTTTGGAGTGTGGGAGGAAACCAGAGAACTCCGAGGAAAGCCACGCAAACAAGGGGAGAACATACAAATGCCTTCTAGATGTTGTCCTTGCTGGAAATTAAACCATTCATTGTGCTCATCAGACAGGGTCCTAGTGGTCTTCTTACCCCCACAAATGGAACATTGATTCAGACAGATACAGTTTCAGTCTGATCAATCCCAGCCTGGCCAGTCACCTAGGTATTAAGTGAGTGGCGCAAGCAGACTTCGAGCTTTACGGCCTGCTTGCGCCGCTCTACAGCTGGACAGGTCTGACCAGCCTCCGTATCCTTCCACTCCTCTGATCCTGTAGAAGCAAAGTTGTCTGTTAGCAGCCTGGGAGAAAGCACAGTTCAAACCAGTGGCACGATCATGAAAGCTAGTCTGAACTTTCAGGCTACGTTCTGACAATGAGTTTTTTTGGTGAGTTTTTTTTACGCTGCATATTGTCGAAAAAATGTAAGTAACCTATTTTACTTAATGGGTGCAAAAATTATGCAGAAAATCTGCAAAACTCACCAAAAGCTAATCATAGGAACTTGACCTTAATGTTCAGGAATGCAAAAGCAGAAAGTCGTGGGAGTCGGGATCGATGCACTCTTGAAGTCACAACTTAATAAAACCCTTTTAAGGCCAACTTCACCAAAGGGACTGCGCAATCAAACTGTATGCCATCTGTAACAAATACATGTCAAGAAGATCTAATTCACATTATCCATGACATCTTCATGATGGTTTGTGATGGAAACCCTTCACAATTTTTTTTTTAATGTGACTTCTTTACTGGTCATAATTTCATGTAACTTATTACGTAAATAAAAAGTTGTGTTTTCAGCTAATTAGTACTTTGTACCATAACATTTTAAAACTATATAAGTTCCCCACATAATATAATATATTAAGAAAACTTATTAATATATTGCATGGATTTACATCCAAGAATACGTCTGTTGCAGATATACAGCAGTGCATGCTTGTCTGCCGCTCCATTCATTCTCTATAGGTCTGATTGAGATAACTGAGTATAGAGCTTGGCTTTTTCTGTTAGTCCCATAGAGATGAAATGGAGTTGTGGTAAAGCATGCTCACTGCAGGGGTGCAAAAGTTCCCCATTTTAGCAAGAGGTGGAGTCATAACTTTTTGTAACCTGAATACCCCTTTAAAGAATTTTGCATACTCTACAGCAATATATTTTTTAGCGAAAGTACAAATTAGAAAGTGGTAAAGTTTTGTTTTCAAGTTGCACCAATACTTCTAGGTATGTATACAACCTTATTACATTTGTAGACATCTACACCAGCCCCTTATCCAGGATGGCACCTTAGTAAGGGTTTTATTTGAATCTTTACTATGTGGCCCCCTTTCTTTGTCCGCCCCTGTTTTCTCCAGTATAGTCAGGCGTGTGTAATATAGCTGGCCTCTGTAGGAACAGGGGTATCTAGTACTGATACCTGTGCACTGAAACGCCATTTGTTAATGTCCCATGCATAGTAGATCAATCCTTCAAATCCGATAATTTTAGGATCGGCCAATCATCTAATGTGTACGGTGGGCTTCCGACTCTCCAGAACAAATAGAAGATTGTGACTAAACAGTGGGTTACTTTGTTGTTTTGTTTGGCTTCACCCCTTCTCCCTATTAAAAAGAGACTCTGCCGAATATTGATATGTAAGATGAGTGGAGAGAGATAATATCTATGAAGTATGGTCAGCTTTTTCAACAATCTGAAAATATTCAGGCCATGCTGCCCTGTGCAACTATAAAAAGATTCATCAATGATGTAAAAGTTTTTTCATTTAGTAATTACACCAGGAACTTCTTTTTTTTTTTTTTTTTTTTTTACAAACTTTCAGGAAGTGATCTTTACTGTAAACTGTTTATTTGCATTTCTGTGTGAGCATTGTCTATCAAAACACAGCGTCATCTTCACTTGCAAATTAGTCAGGTGATCATATTCATCTACCTCACAGTCTGCATCTTCTCACCTTCAATGAAGTTTCTTCTTTGTTTGGGATTTTGTGCATTGTGTGTTATGCATTGGATTCTTTGCATGTCCACTGCCTGCAGCTACAAAATTCTCACAGGAAATATAAACTAATGTATTTATTTTTATTTATTTATTTTACTCACTTATATAGCGCCACAGCGCTTTACATACATTATCGTCGCTGTCCCCATTGGGGCTCACAATCTAGATTCCCTATCACTATGTTTTGGAGGAAACCGGAGAACCTGGAGGAAACCCACGCAAACACGGGGAGAACATACAAACTCCTTGCACATGTTGTCCTTGGTGGGATTTGAACCCAGGACCATAGCGCTGCAAGGCTGCAGTGCTAACCACTGAACCGCCGTGCTTCCCTATGTATAAATGCTAATTACTAAGTCATTGCCTGCTCTATTACATGTACCTCCATTAAATAAATCTTCTGATTTATTATTAGTATAATTATAATATAGTACCAACCAGGGACAGAAACAGACAACTGAGGACCCTTTGCAAAATTACAACCAGCTGGTAACCTTCCACCAAGATACTTGCAAATGATGGCGTAATCTATGAAGGACCAATGGAGACTGTGAAAGGGAGCAGGGTTATTCCTGTATTTTTTCTATTTCATCGGTTCTTGAGATATTAACACTTTTCTTTTGTTTACTGCTCATTGCCTTTGGAGACTGACCACGGCTGCTACACAGCAGAACATGTGAAGTGCTTACAAGCTTCTTTCTATTGAGCTTGTAAATAGATTTAGGGATTGACTTGCGGGACTCTACTCCCAGGACAGGTCAGTAGTCTCTGTCTGGCAGACGGGGGTTGGGGGCTTGCAAATCTCTTACCTTCTGTGATTTCCGACGAGGCTTTTGATTAGCTAGGCTGGCGCAATGTCATCTGTGTGTCATGCCGCAATGATGATGACGCGCCAAAGCAGTGATCCGGAGAAGTAAGAGATTTGAGACAGACAGAGACTACGGATATGGCCGATGGACCGGAGTCCAGTGAATCAAATGTCCCAACTCTACTTCTAAGAACTGTTTGGCAGCTGGCCAGGATCGCTGAAACACGCTGCTGCCTACTAATTCGGGCCTGCTCCAGCGCAGTGCTTACAAGTTAAACAGCAGAGGTGGTCGGCCTCCGAGGCAACAGACTGTAAATAAAAGTGTTAATATCTCAAGAACGGCTGAAAATTCTGATAATCAGCAAATTATAAAAGTGTTTGTATTTACACACACAATCCGACAATGTCTTTTTATGAAGATGGGAATGACACTTTAATGGTTGTGGACAAAGTGGACCCCTGTTCTGCTGTACAGACCCAGCCTAAAGATAGGACTTCAATATCAAACTAGTGGACAACTCCTGTAATATAACTGACTAAACTGAAGGTCGTTTACATAGGCTGCTTTATAGTTATGCAATCAGCACGTTCCTTCCTGCGACTTGGCCTCTCGTTCTGTGGTTACAGCCCACAAGCATCTGGTCATGTGTAAGTCATGTGAAGTCTGCAGTGTCAAGATTTAAATTTCCCTTCTCGGTGTAATTCTTTGTCTTTTTTTTTTTTTTACTTTTGCTCATTTTTCTATTTTAACTATTTATCATTTTTAACTTATTGTATTATTTTTTTTAATTTTATTTGGGAAATTGATATTCATGTTATTCATGTTGTACTCACAAAATGCAAGTGCAAACGTAGGTAGAGTACCGTGCTTCGCTTTGTTTTCTGCTGCGTTTTTCTGAATCCTCTGAATTTAACAGTTCATGCAAAGTGAATGTGATTTCAGAAAATAATCTTGCCCCGTTTCATGAAAACTCATGCCCGCTGTGCAGAACTGTGCTTTTTTTATGCATTTTTCACCATAGACTGAAAAAAACGCATGTAAAGTCACAATTATTTGTTTACGTGTGGAACTGCAGTGATTGTGTGCTAAAGAAAACTTGCATCAAAATTGCATTAAAAAAAAGGGGAAAATGCATCTAAAAAAATGCAGCAAAAAGCACAATTAAAAGAGCAGATTGTTTTTGCATTAATCGGGGTGGACGCCTGCAGAAAAGATATGGAAAAGACTGTTTTTGCTATGTACCATTGTTATTATTCTTATAATAGGTAGTAGAGATTGGGTCATATGGACTGTTTCTGAATGTCCAAATAAACATACATCAGTGATAAGTAGGAAATTATATGAACATTGCATCTGTGCATTTAGCCTACAATATACACTTTTCCCGATGTTTAGTGTGACATTTCCAAAGGCCACTATTCACCAAATGGAGTCCAAAAGTGTGCTCATTCGGCCTGTGTTTAGCAGCTATGTGTCAGAATACTGTTTGTTTTACCGTATAGGAGAGTGCAGCAGAATGCACTTTAATATACAGAGGACCACTGCAAAAAAAACATGCAGTATACGTTTTGGTTAATTTTTCCAATTGGTCCATATGGTGGACGGACGCTCAGGCATTCGTCCCGACTCTGGTCACTGTCGGGAGCATATCTCCTGAGTGTATACACCTGACAGTGGGCACCTAGTCTTATTATGGTTAAACACCATTTACAGAAGACCTGTCCGGTCCGCTAATGTATTTGTGGTAATACTCATAGCTCTCATAAAAGGAGCATGTCCTTATTCCTGCGGCTTTCAGATCCTCCCCAAGGTCTAATTTTCCCTTGTAAATCCATAATAATCATCTGGACTTCAGCACAAGGAGACAACATGCAACTGATAAACTTATGAAGGACGTTGCTATGCTGGGAACTGTGTCAGACTGATACAATCCCTTAGAAGCGCATTGCAAACTAAATAACTTGTAAAAACTTGTGAAAATACCTTCACAGTCTCTGCTTTCTTATAAAATGAATGACAATTATAGATAACAATATTCTGTCAGGACTCCGGAGGGAAACTGCTGCATACCCGAAAACAGTAATGAGATGTTTCCCTTCGTGCTTCCTCTATTTTGCACCATGGTGTGTGAAAAATTTGTAAGTACAGTTTTAAAAAAATGTCATTCACATGTTGCAGATTATTGAAAATGCTATGAACTCTCCAAATACATGGCAGAACTGTTAGATTTTCACTCATGGGATAAGTTGCACCTAGAGATGAGCGAACCCGATCTTAAAAGTTTGCCATTCGCACTGGACACTTAGTGTCTGGTGCCAAACGCCGAACATGCACTTTCCCCATGCCCGTTGCAGTTGTCGGAGCTCTGGGGGAAGTCCGCTGCAGAGAGAGAATTTTTTTTTCTTACCCAGACCCAAAGTTTGGGTCTCTATTGTTTTCAATGGGGTTTGGGTTCGGGTTCTGGTACCCGAACCAAACTTTGGAATAAAGTTTGGGTCGGGTACCAGAAACCAAACTTCCACAGGTCCATTCATCCCTAGACTTGCACCACCTGTACCTGGCAGCCACTCATCATCCAATTAGGATGCACTCTCAGCCAAGAGAGATATTTATTTATTATGCTTTTCTTCTATAGCACCATCATATTCCGTAGCACTTTGCAGACATTAAGCTTACAATATAAATTCCCTATCAGTATGTATTTGAAATGTGGGAGGAAACTGGAGAACCCTGAGGAAACCCACACAAAGACTGGGAGAGCATACAAACTCCTTGCAGATGTTGTCCTTTGTGGAATTTGAACCCAGGACCCCAGCGCTGCAAAGCCACCGTGCTAAGCACTGAGCCAATGTGCTGGCTATATAACTAGCTCTTTTGAATGATGTCTTGGAGGGTGCGTCTGTAATCCCAGGGTTGAGTTTCTATGATCCACATTATTTAGCTGATAAGAATTCCAAGTGCAGAAGATAACAATGGTGCAAAGATTAAAGCACAAGTACTTGCAGATCTGCCGACTTGCTTAATGGACCGATATCCCCCTTTTTCAATGAAAACATTGCCCTAGCGCTCCATTGCTGGATCTGTCTCTATGATCAGCTTTGTCAACGGGGTAGTTCCCAGTATGTACACACTATCAATAGGAAGCATTTTCTGGTGCCTATTAAAAGGATGTCCTCTCTTAGTGATCTCTATATATCTTTTTAAAACCCCTTCATTTATACAAGCGTCCTAAAGGGAAGAGTCATTCCATTAGTACAATGTCCCCTGACTATTATGGCATCCTACATAAATAATATATACATATGTCAGAATATTGATTCCATCGTGGCAGTGCATTCACTTATCCCTATATTATCATCATCATTAGGAACCTGCAATACCAGCCAGGCTACAATATTCCCATTCTTTCTGGCTTCCTTAGGGCTATTAGAAATACATTTGCATGAAATGCAGGGCTAAATAATTCTCGTCTGATGATGCGGATGTGACTAACGTATAACTCAGTGGCATCTCAGCCTCACCTGCCTATAAGTGCAATCGGAGGAATGCTTTTAAAAGCTTTATTCATCCAAGTCTATAAGCTGCCTTTGATAATTGCCATATTGGGAATTTCATATTTCCTTCACTTGTCACTAAGGAAACGTCAAGGCAAGCAAATGGAAAAATAATAACTGCTGATAAGAGGATGTTAAAGTGGATGTCCAGCTGAAGTCTAATAAATTATTGTCTAGTTACCAGATCATTGCGAAAGCTATTACTTATTCTCTTCAGTTGTAGGTATTTTTTATCTATGTTTCATGACTGCGGCGCTTTTCACATTAGCATCATTAGGTGAGAAAATCTACTGGTGCGGTGTCCGTCCGCTGCCTGACCAGTCTGCCAATACCGGGCCCCAAGTCAGTAGTGTCTGTCACCGACTGATTCTGGATAACCCCTGTAAGCTCTTCATATACACTAGAGCTAAAATCAGAGGAACCTGCCTATTTCAGCACAACATGTTAACTGGCTAATGTGTATAGGTATCTCCCCATCCTCACTTGACAGATGTTGTCAGGGGAGAGAAGGATCGGACATATTGGAATTATTCTTGCTCTAGAAGTTAAGTTACTGCCACACCCCTGTGTATGGAAGTGACAAAAGAGAAAGCGTTATTCTGATATACAAGGCCAACTTTAACTACACGGCAGACTAATGGTGTATTCACACTGGTGGATTAAACGACCTCTGAATGGCCACATAGAAGCTGATTTGCGTTCGCATTATAGAAAGGTTTAGTCAGGCCGACCATTCTTCCATACTCACAGAAGGATCGTTACTATGATCGTTCTGTGCTTATAGAATATCATTGTTTTCGACAGCACATGTGCTGTTTACACAGGATGACATGCTGCTTACACAGGACAATGATTTTTAAGCCGGCAGTTTACTCATTTGTCAGGCGATTGGCAGCCGGTTTAGATAGCTTGTGTAAATGTACCCTAAGGCTCGGTGCACACATACAACGCTCTGCTGCTGACAACTGTGTCCATGTTTCAGTCGTAATTTCCATAAAACTGGATTCCGACAAAAATCTGACATTATTTTAAGGTTGATAAAGTCACTTTGGACTCTGCCCTCCATCCTGACAGTGCACAAAAAACATGGCCGATCATTTTCTTTAAAAGACAAACACTGCCGGGATGGAAACCAGATGGAGTCCAAAGTGACCATATAGGCATCAAACTAATGAACGGTTCCATCAGGGCTTCTGTTGGAATATTGTCTCATGGTAATCATAATTGAAACACTGCAGTCCTCTGTGTCTTGAGGCCTGATCCATATAGAGCTACACAGCAAAATTGTGATCCAACAGAACACACAGTCATTATCTGCATCATCATTACTGTCCATGCATACGTCCAAATCCCATTTTCTAGGGCTCCAGGTGTAAACTTGACAGAGCCACTCTTAAAGAGCTATATGAATATTGCCTATGGTTGCTGCTCAGTCCGTATACTTTATACTGCAGCACTGCTTGTGCAGATTTGTTGCTTTTTATGAGTAAAAGCTTTGCAGGAAGTCAGAGTAAAGCTGTGTGCCCACGATGTGTTTTTTAAGAGTTTCCGCAGCGGCAAAAACGCTGCAGAAATGCTTAAAAAACGCATGTTAGAAGGCCTGCCATGGACCCCAACGATAATCCGCATGTGCTGTGCACATGCTGCAGAAATTTCCGCTGCGGATTATCATTGCGGAAAAAAACGCAGCACTACCAATTATTTTGCTGAAGTGCTGCGTTTTCGCCGCCATTGACTTGCATTGGAACACATAGATTACGCAACACTGCATCTGTACATGAAGAATCCAAGCGTTCCAATGTTTGGATGGTACCCGGGTGTGGAGGACAGGAGACTCTCCTCCGGACCCAGGTACCGTAGAACCTGTGAAAAAAAGAATAAAATAAAAAATAAATATTATATTTACCTTCTGACGGCCCCCGCTGCGCTCGTCCTCTCATGCCGGCAGATCACGGTGGACTGAAGGACCTGCGCTGACGTCATAGTCATTGTGACGGGTCACGCGACGCTGACGTCGGCAGGTCCTTCAGTGTACCGCGATCTGCTGGCAGCCGGGATGGTGAAGCAAGACTGCGGGGGCCATCGGAAGGTAAGTATAGATTTTTTTAATTATTTTTAACCATTCTTTTACAGTCACACTATATAAATCCATGCTGTTTGCATGGATTTATATAGTGTGACCAAGTTGATAAGCACTTTCCAAGTGATGCTAAAATCGCTTGGAAAGCGCTTGTCAACCCGCATGCGGAAATGCATGTGAAGAGCGCTTCACATCCGCATGTCCCTGGCAGGAAAAACGCATGTACAATCCGCATGTACAATCCGCATGCGTTTTTTCTGCCAGGGAGATGCAGAAATGCTCAGGAAAAATCCGGAGCATTTCTGCATCGTGGGCACATAGCCTAAGGGAAGCAATTGAAAACTGTTCTTGCTATGTTTGTCAATACTTTAATATAAAGTAAACAGCTTAACATGTCTGTGAAAGAGTAGAAGTGTAAAGCTACATTTAGTTGTGATGGATTTGTTGCAGATTTTTATGCTTTTTTTTTCCTCTCTTAACTTGCAGTATAAAAATGGGTGAGCGTCGTAAAAATGCATCAAAGGGAGAGCACAAGAGAAATGCAAAAGAGCATGACGGCCAATGGGGGCGAGCCTGGTAAGAAAAGCGCAACTATTGTTTTAACTTATCTCATTAATAGACCACTTTTATTAGTTTCTACATAAAAATAACTGTATATCCATAAAGTTAATAAGTCCAGATTTTAATAACATTTTATCTGCATCCAGTGATATGATCCCAGGACCAGCTGGGAATTTTAAGGGTCTATAAAAATCACCTTTCCATTGGAGAGAAAACTATTATGGAGATGGTAAACCTACCCTTCATGAACTCCTCCTGGCAGCAGTCTTGCATCCAAGGGAGAACAGAGGACAGAATGCAACTTCTGTAAAGCTGTCAAAATACTATTCCATTTCTTATGTCTATCTGCTGAATACCAAAGAATATTGCTGCCATTATATCTCCAGCCTTTTCCTGCCATGTCAATAATTGCTAGAAATATTTGACATTTTGGGAAAGCTGGGTCACCCGAAACAGATATATCACAAAGAATTAACTGAATGCAGTTCTTATCTACTTGATTAAAGAAGATGCAATGATCCAATATTTTTTTCTACAGCATTTGCATTAAAAGAAAACAATGGTGATTAGCGTATTCTTCATTTGTCCTGATTGTTTACAGGGAGGTGGACTGGTTCTCGTTGGGTGGCGTCATCTTCCTACTGATGTTTGCGCCACTTATTGTCTATTATTTTGTGATGTCGTGTGATCAGTACCAGTGCGCTCTCACTAGCCCCGTCCTTGATTTGTACTCGGGAAAAACTCATTTGTCTGATATATGGAACAAGACGCCGCTGATCACCTGGAAAGCTGTTTACATTTATGCCGCCTGGGTCTCTTTTCAGGTAAGTGAAAAAATTGTATAATAAATTTGTGAGTTTAGTCATCATTTATACAGGGGTACAGATATACTATTACATGCCTCCTAATAAATTTGGTCTGTCCATGAGCCAAAAAATTAAACCTATGCCAGCTGTGAATTAGCGTAGATTTCAGGTACAATGTACACTTTTCTGGTGTTGCTAATGTCCAAATTTTTAAATTTCATGGCTGATGCAAAAGGGGCAAAAAGTTGCAAAACTTTGGGCAATGCCACTTGTGACAAACTTTGCCACTCCAGTTTTTGGTCATACAAAGGATAATAAATTCTCCCTATGTATGGAGAAAGCTTTACTGCATCGCCAATTGTTGGAATCAAGGTTAAGGCCATTATGGATTTCAAAAATACCCGATAGTTTGTTTTCTGCATGATAAATGATAAGTTGCACCAGAGGTGTCAGATCTAAACCCTGATGAGTAGATTACTTTTAGGAACAACAGATTTCAACAAAACCGTTTTCATGTTTTAGGTGTTTCTGTACATGTTACTTCCGGATATCTGTCATAAATTTCTCCCAGGATATGTAGGAGGTGTCCAAGAGGGAGCAAGAACACCGGCTGGTGAGTTTTGATATATGTTCTGTTTAGTTTATTCCTAAATCATTGCAAAATATTCCCAATCCATGGTGAAAAGTCCAATAATGAGTTAGTAAAACATCCTGCAATTAAGGCTAGAGTTACATGGCATTAAATTCCCAAAAGTCCCAAAACCCTCCCAAAAAATGTGTACACCATTTGCTGCTGCATTGGGGTTGCCCAGCATTTATAGGATGGTTTGGGCGTAAAGTTTCTGATTTGAAACACCGATTTGACATGTTGCAAGGGAATAGCACCTGAATTGTATTTAACCCTATGCATAATAAGTTGCTTATAAATTCCGATCTGTGACCAAACAATCCAGCAGATCAGTGAAAGAAAAACAACGACTGGACAATCTCTTTAAGGGAAGGGTCACATGACCGTTTTCTCCACGTCCGAGAAAAACAGTAAAAAAAAATACTGGACAATCCTTTTTAGGGAATTCCGATCTGTGACCAAACAATCCAGCAGATCAGATTTTTTGCAAATGTTGTACTATTGTCACCACATTTACAATCATTACTTGCAGTATTGCAATGCAACCTTGCAATTTTGGTGTTGAGTGCCATTGCTCAATATTAGTAGGTCACTATTGCAAATGACCTGACACTCTGTCTTCCTCAGGTATCCTTAACAAGTACCAGATCAATGGACTCCAGACCTGGATTGTAACACACATTCTCTGGTTCGCGAACTCCTATTATTTCCACTGGTTTTCTCCCACCATCATCATTGACAACTGGATTCCCTTATTATGGTGTACAAATATACTAGGATACGCTGTCTCCACATTTGCGATGATCAAGGCCTATTTGTTCCCAACAAACGTAAAGGATCGGTAAGAAAACATTCAAATTTGACACAATCACAGTTATATATATCTATATATAGATATATATACTCTTGCTAGTTCTAGGGGTTACACAAACATTTTGTTTCATGACAGTCACAGTCCATAGCATTATGCAGCGTGTGACTTTCATGTGACTTTAGTATGACTGAGAAGCCACAAAGTCGAGAAAGACTTGGAATAAAATAAATTTAAAAAAAAACGCCATGCAAATGGCACAGCTGCAACTCTACATCTTGTATAGGAAGATGACAAAAAAAAGTGGAACCACGTTATTTTAAAAATATCCATCACCTGCTTTAAATTTTTAATTCAAAATTTTTCTTTTTCAGTAAGTTCACTGGTAACTTTATCTATGACTACATGATGGGGATTGAATTTAACCCTCGCATTGGGAAATGGTTTGACTTTAAGCTTTTCTTCAACGGACGCCCCGGAATTGTCGCCTGGACTTTAATTAACCTGTCTTATGCCGCAAAACAGCAAGAGCTGTATGGGCAAGTCACAAACTCTATGATTCTTGTCAACATTCTGCAGGTATGGTCAATGATCGCCTCTGATTTCTACTCTGTCTACTTTCTCTAAAGTAACAAACAGTTATTAAAGGTGTATTCCCATCTCCAAGATCCTATCCCAGTATATAGTAGGTATTATAATAATAATAATATTAGCAAATGCCTCCAATTAGAAATGTAGTATAGTTCTTCTGATTCGCTATGTCACTTACCCCATATGCAGGGCATTACAGTAGCTTAAGTATCCATGGTTATAACCACTAGCAGCCACTATATGAGTGGTCTTACCTATGGATACCTAAGCTACTGCAATGTCCTGCACATGAGGTAAGCGATATATAGCGAATCAGAAGAACTATACTACATTTCTAATTGAAGGTATTTGCTAATATTATTATTATTACATCAACTACATATTGGGATAGGATCTTGTAGAAGTTACATTCAATGCATTAAAAAATAATATTAATTCTATATTTTTCTCTGTAAACTACTCTTGTCTGCTGGTGGTTTTCCAGCTACTGATGGGATAACATCCAACTCATCATCCAGGGCAGGGGATCAAAGCTGAATTATACAATATTTTTATGATCAGCATTATTGTAGCATTACCTGACGGTGTGGCGGTTTGTTATTTTGTTATCCACAGGCCATCTATGTTGTGGATTTTTTCTGGAACGAAGCCTGGTACCTGAAGACAATAGACATTTGTCATGACCACTTTGGCTGGTACCTCGGATGGGGAGATTGCGTCTGGTTGCCCTTCCTCTACACATTACAGGTAATATAGCTTTGGAATTTTTCACCGGAAAGTATATTCACCTATCTTTTTCCACCGCTGCTTGGGTACTTCCTCCATGCGTCCGGAGGAAATGGTAATGTGACCACTGTAGCCAATCACTAGCTGCAGCATCTCTGATTGCCTGCAGTGGTCACTTGGCTGTTCTACTGTAATTTCTTGTATTTTAAAAGGGGTTTTCTAATTCCAGTGAATAAAACTTATACATTTTGCCTTTTTATAAAATACCTCGTACAATAAAAAAAAATATTATATTGTGGTACTGTGTTAGCCAGAAAACTCTATGTAAATACTTTTAAGCATAAAACTTTCAAGACCTCTGCCTGCTGTTTGACCTCTTTCATGACCTCTGCCTGCTGTTTGACCTGTGCCAAACTTTTCATAATACCTTTCATGACCTTTGACTGCTGTGAAGGAACAAGATACAGAAAATAATCTGTCCTGGTCATGTTCATGCTCGCAAAGATACAAACTATTTACACTCTTGTACTGTAACTAGTCATTTACCTCATGGCCAGTACAGATTTCCATCCTATAAAAGTAGCAAATTAAAGCTCCCGTATACAGACAGCAAGCAGAGATCTTGAAATCTGTAAGGAATTGATACATAAACTATGTTTCGTTATACAATAAGTTGGGCTCAGTGCATATTGTATTTTATTACAGGAAAAAGCTTCTTTTATAGATCCCCATTCCAAAAAGTGTCATTTTGGCTTCCGTCTGTCTGATCTCCATATCATTTTTCTCAGCCATTGGAAAGCATGGCAGACTTTTTTTTAATAAAATGTTCCTATGATGGATGAATGCCAGAGTGTCTGTCAAGACTTTGGCCACTTTCGGATCAATACTTAATGAACGTATACACCCCACAGTAGCCACAAATGCAGGTGCCAATTAGCCCAAGCTTTATGTATTAAAAAAAAAAAAAAAGACTGGACAATCCCTTTAAGAGAATGGTCACATGACCGTTTTCTCCATGTCCGAGAAAAACAGTGAAAAAAAAAACAACGACTGGACAATCTCTTTAAGGAAAGGGTCACATGACCGTTTTCTCCACGTCTGAGAAAAACAGTAAAAAAAAATACTGGACAATCCTTTTTAGGGAAGGGTCACATGACCGTTTTCTCCACGTCCGAGAAAAGCAGTAAAATAAAAAATGACTGGACAATCCCTTTAGGCGAAAGGTCACATGACTGTTTTCTCCACGTCCAAGAAAAACGGTCCGATTCTTCTGATCAGAGTTTGATCATAGTGGCATCAGTTTTTCTCGGATGTGGAGAGGGGATAAAAAAAAGTTGCTCAACTTTCTCCGTCATTCTGTGAAAATCAGACCCATAGAGTTGCATTGCTGATTTTGATCCGACATTCGGATCAAAATATGATATATCTCCGATTTTTTTCCGTGGACCACTCTGTCCCAGGAATAAAAATCAGGCATGTGCATCGCTTCATAGAATATCATAGGGACGAGTGCGATTGGTGAAACTCACGAATACTAACTCTATGCATTTTATATCTTCAGGGTCTATATTTGGTGTACAACCCAGTCCAGCTGTCTACGCCTGCCGCGGTGGGAGTTTTACTACTAGGTCTGATCGGATACTACATCTTCAGGATGACTAACCATCAGAAGGATCTGTTTAGACGAACCAACGGCAACTGTGTGATCTGGGGCAAAAAACCCACATATATTGAATGCTCTTACACTTCAGCAGATGGCAAGAGGCATTACAGCAAACTGATGATTTCTGGATTTTGGGGGGTGGCCCGACATTTCAACTACACTGGAGACTTGATGGGCTCGTTGTCATACTGCCTAGCCTGCGGCTTCGACCATCTCCTGCCTTATTTCTATATCATATACATGACCATCTTGCTAGTCCACCGCTGTATACGTGATGAGCACCGATGCTCCAGCAAGTATGGGAAAGACTGGAAGCAATACACCGATGCAGTGCAATACAGATTGCTGCCTGGGGTGTTTTAGAATATGTGAAAAAATATTTCAGGGAAAACACAGATGTTCGTGATTTTTTGGAACTGCGACTGATACGGATCAGTTTTTAAGAAGCAAAGGATTTTAACCACATGGACCACAGCTGCTTTAATAACTAAAGCATACTGAATAGGGGACCATATGCCATTAAGTGGCTCTGTTCTATACACTCGGATGTACGGTTTCACCAATGACAATGAAACCCTACTTTATAGACAAGATTGCGCCTCCAAACACTCAACTGTGGCCTTCAGATGTCAGCAAAAATTCAGTAATGTCTAGTATACTGGAGTATATGTTTTTTTTAATTATTATTCTACGGAAACCCAAATATCTGTGCAAATTAATTTTATAAAATATATTTAAGGTGGCAGAACTCTTTTTTAAATTTAGAATTCCTTTTCACACAGTCTTATAGTTAGTTAAAAGCCTTCCTGGAGCCACCACTAGGGGGAGGTTACTGAAGACAGACCAATAAACACAGTATAAATCTAATAAATATATAGAATAAAATTAATTAGCACAGATATTTGGACCAGTAAAGATTATTTTTTTTATTTTTTGTTTTTAACTGTACACTTTAACTCGCAACCCACCTCATACATAATATTTCTGCAGCTCTGTTTCCGGAAAGTGTTGGGATGCCTCTTGTACAGTTCATTTGAGATTTTTCCTGAATAAAAAAAAAAAATACTTTTTACTTATTTGTGTCATCATTTCAAATTTAATAGTACTCCTCTGTAGCCTTTTCTGATCTTATTAAGCACCAGTTTTCTGTTTTGGAAGTGACGGTCAGTCTTTTGATATTTTTATACATAGGCTTTCTGACTGAGCACTCCACCCCTAAACCTCAGCCGGTTTAAAAACCTTTACGACCCTGGGATTTTCCATTTTTGCATTTTCGTTTTTTGCTCCCCTTGTTCCCAGAGCCATAGCGTTTTTATTTTTTGGGCAATATGGCCATGTGAGGGCTTATTTTTTGCGGGACAATTTGTACTTTTCAACGCCATTACTAGTTTTACCATATCTTGTACGGGAAAATGGGAAAAAAATTCCAAGCGCCGTGAAATTGCAAAAAAAGTGCAATACCACAGATGTTTTTTTTTTATTTTTTTTTACCAAGTTCACTGAATGCTAAAACTGACCTGTCACCATTATTCTCAAGGTCATTATGAGTTCGTAGACACCAAACATGTACAGGTTCTTTTTTATTTAAGTGGTGAAAAAAAAATTCAAAAGTTTGGTAAAAAAAAAAATAAATGGTGCCATTTTCCAAAACCCGTAGCGTCTCCATTTTTGGGATCTGGGGCTGGGTGAGGGCTTATTTTTTGCTCACCGAGCTGAAGTTTTTATTGATGCTATTTTGGGGTAGATCCGATGTTTTGATCGCCCGTTATTGCATTTTATTGCAATTTTGCGTCGACCAAAAAACGTAATTCTGGCGTTTAGAATTTTTTTCTCGTTACGCTGTTTACCGATCGGATTAATTCTTCTTTTATATTGATAGATCGGGCGATTCTGAACGCGGCGATACCAAATATGTGTATGTGTTGTTTTTTTTTTTATTATTTTATTTTGAATGGGACAAAAGGGGGGTGATTTAAACTTTTATATATATATTTTTTTATATTTTTTTAAAACATTTTTTTTCACTTTTTGCTTGCTTCTATAGTCTCCATAGGGACTAGAAGCAGCACTCATTTGATTAGCTCTGCTGTATACAGGGGACGAGCAGATCCCCTGCATGCAGCAGAAATGGTCCTGTGCTATGAGCGCCGACCACTAGGTGGCGCTCATAGCAACCAGCTCATGACAACCACTGGTGTCTGCTGCAGACGGGGTCGCTGATGGGCGGGGCTTAGGACGCGCTTCCCAGAAGCGCGAGTTAAATGCCGCTGTCGGAGATTGACAGCGGCAATTAACATGTTAACAGCCGCGCAGCTGTTGCGGGCACATGTCCGCTGTAAGAATCAGCTGACATGTGCTCGGTTCAGTGCGGGCTCAGCGCCAGAGCCCTCACTGAACTGGGGGTGATGGCACAAGGCGTACTAATACGCCCTATGTCTTAAAGGGGCTAAGGGATAAAGTGTCACCTGTTCTCTGAAGTGGTTATCTTGCAAAGTTTTATCATGCCACTTTTAATTCTGTGCAATTCCATAACCTAACAGCGGCATGGTGGAGACTGACCTCTATCTGTGCTATAGTGGAGAACAGGTCCAATGTTTACTGAAGATCCAAGGAGGTTTACAATACAATACAAAACCCATCCGCATGTAGCAGAAGAAATCAGCATGATTTTATCCTATGTAAGCAATATGGTATGGTGAAATCCAAAGCCAAATCCACACTCATTGTGGACATGCAATGGAACTTTTCTCACCCTCAACCTTGGTCCGAGCTTGCGTTGCAATACCCAGCCTGACCGATGGGTCTCCTGACCTAAGCTAACTGCCCCATAGGCATATAAGAGGTCAGGAAGGGTATTGGGATGTGAGCATGGTCCATGTTCCTTGGAAGTGTGAAACCTGACTTAGACTTAGGGCTCTTTCACACGTCAGTATCTTCGGTTCGTGTGGTGACCATTTCCACACGTACCGGAGACACTGATACATGCAGACCCATTAAAATCAGTGGGGCCTGTGCACATGTCAGTGTGTTTCCACGGACCGTGTGCTCCACACGCTGACATGTCCGGTTTTTTTTAAGGATTCACGGTCCGCAAAACATACCACACGGATGACATCCGTGTGTCATCTGTGTGACACGCACCGGCGCTTGGGATTCAGCGCTACAGTTAGCTCTGTTCCCAAGCGCCGGTGCTGAACATTGCCCTCATCGTGGTTCCCTGCCGGCACTGCAACCAGCACCAGCAAGCACAATGATGAGGGCAGTAGTAGTCTGCCCCCACAGTGTCCCTGTGTAAAAATAAAATAATAAAATCCATATACTCACCTGTCCTAAGTGCCCCCCTCTGTAATCCATGCGACCGCTGACACAGAGGAGCCAGGGAGAATGAGCCCCTCTAGTGAGGGAGGGACTTAGACTTAGACTAAGGGACTCTACAGGAGAAGACTACCACTACCCTCACCATTGTCTCTGCTGGTGCTGATCGGAGCGCCAGCAGGGAACCATGATGAGGGCTGCGTTCACCACCCGGCGCTTGGGAACACCGTTAACTGTAGCTTTTGGCTGCAAATATGGATTTCTGTAAAGTGAAATCTGCGGTTAAAATTCAATAGAAAATTAGCAGGATGCAGATTTGAAAATATGCTCTTATTAGGCCACGTTCATACGTTCAGTATTTGGTCAGTATTTTACATCAGTATTTGTAATCCAAAACCAGGAGTGGGTGAAAAATGCAGAATTGGTGATGTGTTTCTATTATACTTTTCCTCTGATTGTTCCACTCCTTGTTTTGGCTAACAAATACTGATGTAAAAAAATGACCAAATACTGAATGTGTGAACGTGACCTAAAGGGAACCTGTCACTTTGGGAGATGCTATTTACCTACAGATATGGGGCCAATTTGCAGGTCGATAGAGGTATAATATTGTCCAACTGCCTAACTGAAAGTGCAGCTACTGGGAGAAAATGAAGTCATTTCTTTCTGAGAGACGCCGGCTTTCAGTCGTAAAGACGTGCCCTGAAGCAACTACAGTCACCGCTCAAAGCGGCACTTTGGTTGACAGCTTGCTCCGCACAGATGTGCTGCAAAGCTAGCTGTCAATCAAAAAGTCGGGGCTTGCTTTCAGCTGCAACTCACAGTATAGTCAGCAGTGATAGCAGCCGCTCCGTGCATGTCCCTATGACTGAACGCCGGCGGCTCCCGGTAGCATTGTAACACTATTTCCTAGCAGATTGACCCTATAGCTGCAGGTGAATAGTGTTTTCCGAGGTGACAGGTTCCTTTTAAAGGCAGCTGTCAATCACTGACAGCGGCATTTGAGTCGTGCTATGACGGTAGCGAGTGCATTCGGGTTCTCATCGCGAGGAAACAAGATCTCCGGGTGACAGTGGGTTGCTCCCCCACATCGCCACCATGTTAGCACACCCAGGCACAGGCCGGGCTTCATAGTACACTGTGATTGGAACTAGGTACCACAATACTAAAACAATGCAGAATACACAATTGTGCTCAAAAGTTTACATACCCCGGCAGAATTTTTCCTTTCTTAGCCTTGTTTCAGAGAATATGAATGATAACAAAAAAAAAATTTCTCCACTCATGGTTATTGAATACAAACACATGGGCCATGCACACAGTTAACAAGTCTGTAGGACAGTGTTCACACCACCAAAAGATGGTTATTGGTTGGGTGAAGCCATTTATTGTCAAGCTACTGTGTTTTCTCTTTTTAAATCTTAATGACAACCAAAACCACCCAAATGCCCCTGATCAAAAGTTCACATACCCAGTTCTTAATACCGTGTATTGCCCCCTCTAACATCAATGACAGCTTGAAGTCTTTTGTGGTAATTGTCGATGAAGTTCTTTATTTTCTCAGATGGTAAAGCTGCCGATTCTTGACAAAAAGTCTCCAGTTCCTGTAAATTCCTGGGCTGTCTAGCCTGAACTACGCGCTTGAGATCTCCCCAGAGTGGCTCAATGATATTGAGGTCAGGAGACTGAGATGGCCACTCCACTTTGCTCTGCTGTAGCCAATGACAGGTTGACTTGACCTTGTGTTTTGGATCGTTGTGTTATGCACACGCCCGGACTGACTGGCGTGTGCGTGTTTATGTAGTGATTCCACTGTGCCATGAACCGGAGAGTGCCTGGAGGGGCGTAACTAAGTATCTGCCCTATCTGACCAAGGTGGCACGACGGCATACGACGCCAGTGCACCAAGGAGGAACCGAGCAGAGGGACCAGGTGCTACTCCAGGACAGACCCCGGACACGGCTGTTGACCCACACAGGGGAATACAGGAACAGACTGGTAGGCTGGCACACAGACTGGTGGGCTGGCACACAGACTGGTGGGTATAGGCAGGCACGACTGGTATGCAGGCAGGGGGGTACAGGAAAGCACAGCTAGAGTGCAGACAGGGAGGCACTAGCAGGTAGGAACACAGGCGGGATAGGACCCAGTACACACTGGGACTCAGGAACAACACAGGCAGAGGGGTACAGGCAAGCACAGCTAGAGTGCAGACAGGGAGGCACTAGCAGGTAGGGACACTGGCGGGATAGGACCCAGTACACACTGGGACTCAGGAACAGAACCACAGATGTGGCGGACAAACAGCAGAGTGAGGCCGCCCAGAGAGGTGAGTGAGAACAGGGCAGGACGAGGCCGCCTGGAGCGGTGAGCAAGAGTAGAGCAGGACAAGGCCGCCAGGAGCGGTGAACAAAGGGTCAGAGCTGAGCGAGACTGCCGGAGCAGTGAGCAAGAGTAAAGCAGGACGAGGCCGCCTGGAGCGGTGAGCAAGAGTGGAGCAAGACTGCCGGAGCAGTGAGCAAAAGGATAAGAGTGGAGCGAGACTGCCGGAGCAGCGAGCAAAAGGGTCCGAGCGGAGCAAGGCTGCCGGAGCAGCGAGCAAAGGAGTCAGAGCAGGCTAGAACCGCCGGAGCGGTGAGCAAAGGAGTCAGAGCAGGCTAGAACCGCCGGAGCAGTGAACAAAGGAGAAGGAGCAGGCTAGAACCGCC
Organism: Phyllobates terribilis; assembly: GCF_046119375.1. Lineage (NCBI taxonomy): Eukaryota > Metazoa > Chordata > Amphibia > Anura > Dendrobatidae > Phyllobates > Phyllobates terribilis. The sequence goes on along the minus strand of NW_027362773.1, from coordinate 97,634,951 downwards.
GGAGCGGTGAGCAAAGGAGTCAGAGCAGGTTAGAACCGCCGGAGCGGTGAGCAAAGGAGTCAGAGCAGGGGGGACAGGGCTCTGTTCACACGGAACAGACAGGAAGAGAAAGGCAGAGCCAGATACCCACAGGATACTTGCAGTGAAGTAGCGAGTGGACCAAAAACTCACAAACGGGAGTACAGAGACAACAAGCAGGAGTTAGGTACGAGTTCAGACTCTGCAGAAAAAGGAAGGGAACGGACATAGAGGCAAAACAGGTAAAGGATAGGAAAGAGTTCAGACTGGAACTGAGTGTACGGAGGAGACCGACATTGCAGCGGGAGACAGGAGCGGGTCTGGGAATACGGCCCCCAGAGAGGCGGGACAAACAGGCAAGGAGCGTGTTCAGACAGGACAGACAAGATACAGGAACAGGTCTAGGTAATCGGCCCCTAGAAGGCGGGAGGAACAGGCTAGGAGCGTGTTCAGACAGGACAGACAAGATACAGGAACGGGTCTAGGTAATCGGCCCCTAGAAGGCGGGAGGAACAGGCTAGGAGCGTGTTCAGACAGGCCTGGAAATACAGCCTCCAGGATAGGCAGACAAGAGAACACAGACAGGACTCAGTTCAGACACGGGAACTGATACCGTAAGGCAGGAGATATAGACAGGACTCAGTTCAGACACGGGAACCGATACCGCAAGGCAGGAGACATAGACAGGACTCAGTTCAGACACGGGAACTGATACCGCAAAGCAGGAGACAAAGAACGGGACCTGGCACCTTCAGAGTGCAAGCACACACTGAAAGAAACACTATGCTCAGGCAGGGATAGATGGGAGCAGCTGAGCTATATACCAGGTGACAGACAGCAATAGGCTGAGGACGCACAAGGGGTGTGACCCACAGCAGGTACAAAAAGCAGGAAGTGATCGGGCGCCGCCCTTAAGCAGCAGAAACAGACAAACAGACAGCAAGGAGGGAAGCCAGAGAGACATTCTGGACTGGAGATCAAGTGCGCGCTCTTGCACAGTGGGAGATGGACCACCATGCAAGGACGCCGCCAGGTATGTTACACGTTGTCATGTTGGAAGGTCCAAATACGTCCCATGTGCGGCTTCTGGGCTGATGAGTGCAAATTTGCCTCCAGTATTTGCTGATAATGTGCTGCATTCATCTTTCCTTCAACTTTTACCAAGTTTCCTGTGCATTTGTAGCTCACACTTCCCCAAAACATCAGCGATCCACCTCCGTGCTTTACAGTAGGAATGGTGTTTCTTTCATCATAGGTCTTGTTGACCTCTCTCCAAAGCAACGTTTATGGTTGTGGCCAAAAAGTTCAATTTTGGTCTCATCACTCCAAATTACCTTGTTCCAGAAGTTTTGAGGCTTGTCTCTGTGCTGTTTGGCGTATTGTAGGCGAGATACTTTGCAGCATTAACGCAGTAATGGCTTTCTTCTGGCAACTCGACAATACAGCCCATTTTTCTTCAAGTGCCTCCTTATTCTGCATCTTGAAACAGCCACACCGCTAGTTTTCAGAGAGTCCTGAATTTCAGCTGATGTTATTTGTGGGTTTTTCTTTGCATCCCGAACAATTTTCCTGGCAGTTGTGGCTGAAATCTTTGTTGGTCTACTTGACCATGGTTTGGTTTTTACAGAGCCCCTGATTTTCCATTTGTTAATCACAGTTTGAACGCTGCTGACTGGCATTATCAATTCCTTGGATATCTTTTTGTATCCCTTTCCCGTGTTATACAATTCAACTACATTTTCCTGTAGATCCGTTGACAATTCTTTTGCTTTCCCCATGACTCACAATCCAGAAACGTCAGAAGCTGGATGAAAGATGCAATGCGAGTCGGTCTGGATCCCAGAAACTCACTCAGTTTTTATGCACACACACTGATTACAAGCAAATAGGTCACAGGTGAGGATGTTACCTTTACTAGCCGTTCAAACCCATTTGTGTCAAATTCTGTGCATGTTATCAGGCCAAAATCACCAGGGTATGTGAACTTTTGATCATGGTCATTTGGATGTTTTTGGTAGGCATTAAGATTAAAAAGAGAAAACACAGTAGTTTGACAATAAATGGCTTCACTCAACCAATAACCATGAGTGCAGAAAAAGTTTTTTTGTTATCATTCATATTCTCTGAAACAAGGCCAAGAAAGGAAAAATTCTGCCGGGGTATGTAAACTTTTGAGCACAACTGTAGCTCAAGTGATTGACAAATCAGAATCTCATTGGGGTGAAAAAATAAAATGTAAAAAAGAAAAAAAGTTTTAAACATAAAAAAATAATAAAATTCAATTCAAAAAACTTTTCCATTATTAACAATTTTTATTTTTTTTTAAAAAAGCATATTCAGTATAAGGCTGGGTGCCCACCATGCTTTTTTTAAGCGTTTCTGCAGTGGCAATTCCGCCCCGGAAACGCTTAAAAAACGCTTGGTAGAAGGCCTGCCATGGTCCTCAATGATAATCCGCATGTGCTGTGCACAAGCTGCGGAAACTTCCGCTGCGGATTACCATTGCGGAAAAATCCGCAGCACGTCCATTAATTTTGCGGAAATGCGTAATTGCCGCCATGGACTTGCATTGAATCGCATAATATCCGCATGACTACATGTACACATGCGGATCTTAAGCGATTCAATGCGCGGATGGTACCCGGGTCTGGAGAAGAGGAGACTCTCCTCCAGACCCAGGTACCATAGCACCTGTAGTTAAAAAAGAATTAAAATAAAAAAAACATTATACTCACCTTCTGATGGCCCGCGGTCTTCTCTCCGGTGCGTCTGGTGTCTTCGGCGGCTTGCGGTGGTGTAAAAGGACCTTCCATGACGTTATTTAGTCATGTGACAGGTCACACGACCGCCGACATCAACGACTGTCACATGACTAAATGACGTCATGGAAGGTCCTTTTACACCACCGCGAGCTGCCAAATACACGGGAGAAGGAGACCGGGGGCCATCGAAAGGTGAGTATAATGTTTTTTTTAATTTTTCACCATTTTATTTTTTTTTTTTACTATTGATGCTGCATTTGCAGCATCGTAACTTGGTCACACTATGTAAATCCATGCCGGTTGCATGGATTTATATAGTGTAACCAAGTTGTCAAGCACTTTCCAAGTGATGCTAAAATTGCTTGGAAAAGCACTTTACAATCCGCATGCGGAAATACATGCAAAAACACTTCACAAACGTTTCTACCTGGCAGGAAAAACGCATGTAAAATCCGCATGCGTTTTTCCTGCCAGGAAGATGCAGAAAAAATCTGGAGCATTTCTGCATCGTGGGCACTTAGCCTGAGGATTCACACTTATCAGCGTAAATAAAATTGGTCCGATGTTCCTGAAAAGTCGGACAAGAGTCATGCGAGTGGAATGCAATTTTTATCAAAGAGCATCAGTATGACTGCACCACGGCAATTAGGAAGAGGGGAGGCTAAGTGTCAGAATTTGTGCATCTGATGGATGCGCCATTTCCGGGGCGGCTGAGGGCTGATGTTCTTAGTCTGGGAGGGGGCAAATATCCATGGCCCCTTCCTAGGCTATTATCAGCCCACAGCTGTCTGCCTAGACTTTGCTGGGTGTTAAAAATAGGGGGAACCCCACATAATTTTTTTTGTAGTGTCCACTCTTATTAATAAACAGTAAAGACAAAGTACTCAGCTGTGAGCTGATATTAATAGCCTGGGAAGATCCATGTTTATTACCCCCTTCCCAGGCTATAAACATCAGCCTCCAGCTGTCTGCTTTCCCTCAGCTGGGTAAGAATAATATGGGGGAACCCACACCATTTTTTTCTTTAATTCTATGTATATCTATTCTATTCTGACAGTTCACGCTGTGATTTTACTGTGTACTCGGCTGATGAAATGTCGGGTTTCCTATGAGATGGATGCGTAAAAATCACACTGCACACACATGGTCCGTGTACCGTGCAATTTTTTTCTCGCACCCATTGACTTGCATTGGCGAGTCTCGTCTAATATACGCGACCTCTCGCAGCATGCAGCGATTTTTTTTCTCAGTCTGTTCCGAGCTGAGAGAAAAAAATTGCAGATGAGCAGAGACTCATAGAATAAGATTAGTACGTGTGCAATCCGATTTTTTATTTTTTAAATGCAGATGAGTATGAGCCCTAAAGGTGTAAATCGATCAACGTATCAATTTGCTTCACCCATCAGATAAACGTATTAAATAAAAAAAATTTAAAAAATCCAGACGCCAACAATGCAAAAAAGAAAAAGTTATTTGTGCCCCAAAATAGTGACTTTAAGAACATCAGCCGATCGTGCAAAATACTCAGCGCCATCGGCAAAAAGAAAAGAATGAAAAAATTACGGTCTCAAAAAATGGCAAATTTTTTTTTTTTTTTTTACAAGATTCTGATTTTTAATTCTAAAAAAGAAAAAAATAAGATATATACTTGGTATTACCGTAATGGCAATGACCTCGAGAATTACATTTACAGGTCATTTCTACTACATAATGATCACCTTAAATACAAAACTCAAAAAACAATGGCGGAATAGGATTTTTTGGGTTTTCGTTTTTCACCATTTGGAATTTTTTTCCCAGTTTTTCTGTACATTATATGTATGGCGTCAGTCAAAACTTACACCTCATCCAGCAAAAAACAAGCCTCATACCATACAGGAGTGGGGACGGAAAAGTCAAAAAGCTATGGCTCAGGGAAGAAGGGAAGGAGTATCAATGTGGCCTGTACATGTGTGCCCGCTAGGTGTCGCTCTACACCGTGGTACACAGCAGCAGCACGCAGCTCACTACGTGACTGGAAGTTTTCCCGCCTTCACATCCCTCAAGTAACCGCTCTGAGCCCGGACACGCCTCCCTTCTGAGCGCTTTCTCATTGGTCGTCAAGTTTTGATTGACAACCTGTCTGTGTAGGCGGGTCTCTAGCTCCACTCCACCAATCACAGAGCGGAGTGTAGTAACCAGGAAGTAGCTGCTTGTGGTGACAGCGGGGAGCGGCGGTTTGTACGGGAGCGGTTTGTACGGGAGCGGTTTGAACGGGAGCCTGCAGCAGTCACCATGAGCTCCCCGGTAAGTGCCCGAAATATCCTTTTATAGGCTCATGTGTAAGCATGTCTGTCATATCGTGCATAATCCCCCTGTAAGGGGGCGGGTATCTGTCCTATAGTATATAATCCCCCTGTAAGGGGGCGGGTATCTATCCTATAGTATATAATCCCCCTGTAAGGGGGCGGGTATCTATCCTATAGTATATAATCCCCCTGTAAGGGGGCGGGTATCTATCCTATAGTATATAATCCCCCTGTAAGGGGGACGGGTATCTATCCTATAGTATATAATCCCCCTGTAAGGGGGCGGGTATCTGTCCTATAGTATATAATCCCCCTGTAAGGGGGCGGGTATCTATCCTATAGTATATAATCCCCCTGTAAGGGGGCGGGTATCTATCCTATAGTATATAATCCCCCTGTAAGGGGGCGGGTATCTATCCTATAGTATATAATCCCCCTATAAAGGGGGTGGGTATCTATCCTATAGTATATAATCCCCCTGTAAGGGGGCGGGTATCTATCCTATAGTATATAATCCCCCTGTAAGGGGGCGGGTATCTATCCTATAGTATATAATCCCCCTGTAAGGGGGCGGGTATCTATCCTATAGTATATAATCCCCCTGTAAGGGGGCGGGTATCTATCCTATAGTATATAATCCCCCTGTAAGGGGGACGGGTATCTATCCTATAGTATATAATCCCCCTGTAAGGGGGACGGGTATCTATCCTATAGTATATAATCCCCCTGTAAGGGGGCGGGTATCTGTCTTATAGTATATAATCCCCCTGTAAGGGGGCGGGTATCTATCCTATAGTATATAATCCCCCTGTAAGGGGGCGGGTATCTATCCTATAGTATATAATCCCCCTATAAAGGGGGTGGGTATCTATCCTATAGTATATAATCCCCCTGTAAGGGGGGCGGGTATCTATCCTATAGTATATAATCCCCCTGTAAGGGGGGCGGGTATCTATCCTATAGTATATAATCCCCCTGTAAGGGGGGCGGGTATCTATCCTATAGTATATAATCCCCCTGTAAGGGGGACGGGTATCTATCCTATAGTATATAATCCCCCTGTAAAGGGGGCGGGTATCTATCCTATAGTATATAATCCCCCTGTAAAGGGGGCGGGTATCTATCCTATAGTATATAATCCCCCTGTAAAGGGGGTGGGCATCTATTCCACAGTATATAATTCCCCTGTAAGGGGGGCTGGCATCTATCCTATAGTATTTAATCCCCCTGGAAGGGGTTGGGCATCTATTCCACAGTATATAATTCCCCTGTAAGGGGGGCGGGCATCTATCCTATAGTATGTAATCCCCCTGTACAGGTATCGGTATCTATCATATTGTATATAATTCCTTTCTAAAGCTAAATTCCCACGATAAGTATTTGAGTTTTTTTGCAGATTTTTGGCAACTAGTAGATAAATTAGGTTAAGCCCCCGTCACACATAACAAGATCGCTAGCGAGATCGCTGCTGTGTCACGGTTTTGGTGACGCAACAGCGACCTCACCAGCGATGTCGCTATGTGTGACACTTTGCAGCGATCAGGCCCCTGCTGTGAGGTCGCTGATCGCTGCAAAGTGTCCTGGACCATTTTTTGGTCGTTGCCCTCCTGCTGGTCAGCACACATCGCTGCTGTGTTTATAATGGTTACCAGCCTGCTCCTGCTTCAGCAGGCTGGTAACCAGGAGCAGGACATCGTGGAAAGATTCTTTCCATGATGTCGCTGCTCCCCTGATCGTTGGTGAGCCTGCCTGTTTGACAGCTCACCAGCGACCACAAAGCGACGCAGCAGCGATCCCTGACAGGTCGTATCGTTGTCAGGATCGTTGTAGCGTCGCTATGTGTGACGGGGCCTTTACTTGCAATTTTTCATTGTTTTTCTGAGTGCGTTTTATCGCGTTGTTGACACTGTAGTTTTTGTCTCTTTTTGATTTGTCGGGTTTTAAACAAAGCTTCTTTGTCTTTGATACTTCCTGGTTTTTAGCTTTGACAAAACTTTACTGGTATAGCCATGTGCGGATTACATGCGCTTTTATCTGCAGGTTTTCCGCATCGAATGCAATTCTATGGGTAAAATCTGTACGTAAAACTCAGCGTACCCGCTGGAGAAACACTCGTCACAGGTCAATAAGTGGCCTGGGATTGTCGTGTTGAAAAATGGCTCATGGGACATTTTAGAGAAATGGTTCCCCGACCAAATCAATGTAACGCTGAGCTGTTAGTGCACCTTGAATAAAGATTAGAGGGGTCTGACTACCGTACATTATACCCCCCACGTCATAATCCTGGGAGTAGGACCAGTGTGACGTTACCTCGTGAAGGCCTCCTCATTGCGTTGCCCATGTGGTCTTCAGACCAATCTCTGTCCATCTTTGTGTCCAAGACAAAAGTAGGATTAATCGCTGAAGGTGATAGAAGTCCATTCCAGTCTCCTGTCTCCATGTAGAAGCCATGTGTGAAAAGCCATAAAGAAGTATACGTGAGGAATCATGACCCAGTCCTACGTCTGGGATTATTGTGTGGCGGCGGCATAATGTGCAGTAGCCGGACGCCTCTAGTCTTCATTCCAGGTCACTAGCAGCTCAGTGGTGCGGCCATTTCTCTAGTGTCTCGAGAGTAGTTTTTTTAACACGACAACCCCGGACCGCATGTTGCTTGTGCTACTGTGAGCACCCTCTGTGGCCTATACCTGCTCCTATGACTACACCGTCTCCAGACTTGTCTCCCATCGAGCACATCTGGGACGTCATTGGTCAGTGATTACACAGGAGCTGCCAGCAGAGGATCTTGATGATTTGCCCAAGTGCATTCAGCGGCAGAACCTTCTGCCGATGAACATTAACAACCTCAGTGATAACAGCCGAGGCTGGAAGTGCCAGGATTTCTGCACGTGGCTCATACTCCAGACTGAATAAATTGAGATGTGTTTGATTTTTCCATCATTTGCAGATCATTAACTTGTCCATCCTGTGATTTGCATCATTCCACGACTTTTCCTCGGTGTTTCAATTTCAATGTTGAGGAATGAGTGTATATAATACTGTTTTTGAGTCACGAGACCCATAAGAGGACTGGGACTTGTGGATATGAGAGAGTATATGGGTGAATTTCGGTTGTGTGAATTAGCCCTTACAAACAGCAGTTTAGCCAAAAGTGGGGGCAAATGTAAGCAAGTGTGACTGCAGAATCAGACTGAGCAAAGTTTGTTTTTAGTCTGTAACTATGGAGATACATAGTTCTGGATTAGAACTGTAGGCACGAAACAGTATGGTAGGGGGAGAAGCCGATTTTAGTGTTTTTGCTCATTTATTGCAAGTTTGGTATAAAGTCTGGTCTGTTACATGTTGCCTCAGTCGTCCTATGATTAAGGGTGTTGTATACACCAGAAACACGTCAGGTTTCTGAGGTTTAATTTTAGCATGTTTTAGTTTTTTCTTCAATAAAGAATAGTTTTTAATTATTTCCTGTTGGATGTGCCAGTGGATTTCCCTTTTCTTTTTTATTTGCAAATTTGCTTCTCTTTAGAAGCGAGTTCTGCCCCCTTTCATGGGTTAGAAGGATTTAGGTTGGTTAATATTCATATTCCACACCAATAGCCTTTCTGTTTATGTAGCATCCAGTATTAGTGTTTGCTTGTTTAATTCTTATGGTTTTGTTTTTTTTTCTATAGTGTAAATCACCGCATTCGCACTGTCACCAGCACAGTCACCACCACCATGGAGGGCAGCATGGCGGACCAAGGGTGGACCAAGAGGTGTCAACCGAGCCAGCAGTAGAGGATTACAGCAGCTGGGATATTGTAAAAGCCTCTCAGTAAGTATAATGGAGTTAAAAAAGGAAATACAGGATTAAAGGGAATTTGTCTCCAGGTTTGTGCTACCCCATCTGAGAGCAACATGATGCAGGGGCAGAGACCCTGATTTTAGTGATGTATCAATTACTGGGCACCTTGCTGTAATTTTGATAAAATCCCAGTTTTCTTCAGCAGATCTAGCAGTTCTGAGCTCTGTATAACCCCATCCCCACCACTGATTGGCAGCTGTCTGTGTACACTGTGCATAGGCAGAAAGCTTCCAATCAATGCTTGGGTGGGGGCGCTGGTATATACAGAGCTCATGAATATGAGACTTTATGGCAGCAGGTAATAGTAATAGTACTCTAGTCATAATCTCCTGCTGATAAAACTATGATTTAATCAAAACTACAGCAAGCAGCCCAGTAAGTGATTCATTGCTGGAATCTGCTGCAATCAGGGTCTCTGCCCCTACATCATGCTCCTGTCCGATTAGGTGGCAAAAAACTGATGGCAGATTCCCTTTGAAGGCTTTTTTTTTTAAATTATGGATTCGACCTTTGCCTCTAGTGAGTGCGTAGATTACATCCTCACTAATATTGGTGACAGGAGAATCGCAATTACTGCTCAGGACCATCAAATTAGAAAATGTATTCAATTGGTGTTCCAGTTTTTGAGAGATAATGTAAAATTGATTGTTCTGTCACTTTCAACATCTGTGTTTTAAAAGGAATCTCAGTAGGATTCCATCCCCCAAACAATTTATGTGCATGTAACTTGTTCAAGGACAAGTCCAGCAATACCTTTAGCCTACGTTCCCACGATGAGCATTTGGTAAGGTTCTGACGCTGCAGAAATTATTATTTAAATTGGGTTACTTGCGTATCTTTTTTTTTTTTTTTTAACATGCAGTTTTTATCACATTTTTGTCTCTTTTTGGTGTGTGATGCTTCATATAAAGTTGCTTTGTTTTTGATACTGCCTGCTATTTAGCTTTGACAAAACTTTGTTGACATTCCTAGGTGCTGATTACATGCTTTTTTTTGTGTGTTTCTGCCTCGGAAATGAAATAAAAAATGTGTGTGCGTTTTTACCTGTGGATTTTTTGAATCTAATGTAAGTCTATGGGAAAAATCTGCACAGAAAACTCAGTGTACGTGCAAGAGAGATTGACATAATGCGGATTTTAAATACACCGCAGATCATTTTACACCGAGTAAAAAAAAAATAAAAAAATCAGTGGGCATGAGACTTCTGTAAATCCCATTCATTTTATTGGAACTGTAAGATGCTGCGTTTTGGACGCAGCACAAATACGCCGCGTCAATAACGCACCAAAAGCTTATCGTGGGAACGTAGCCTTACATGACCAGTCCGGTCTTCTGTTACTGAGAAATCGGCACTTGAATTGATATGCAAATGAGGCTGAAGGACTATGGTAGATCTGAAGCCTCTGTCACTCCAGCTCTATTCACGGACCTGCACTGCCTCCTCCTGCTTTACTTTCAGCCTCTATTCTATGTGACTTCAGCAAAGGAGCCATCAGTCAAGCAGGAGGAAGGGGTGATACTGGGTGGGGAGGGGAGTAGAGCTGGAGTGACAGTCTTCAAATCTGCCATAGTCCTTCAGCCTTCTTTGCATATCAGTTAACCGCTGATTTCTCGAGAATGGAAGAATGGCCATGTAAAGGTATTGCTGGACTTGTCTTTCAAAGAGCTACCAGTGCATTGAAATAGTTTGGGGGTGAAATCCTGCTGACAGATTCCCTTTAAAGGAGTCATACCAAGATCCAGCCTATTAAAGATCCATGAGAGAGATGGACAGTTACAGATCTCGGGGACCCCTACTAATCACAAACACAGTGGTCTTTATGCTAAAAATAAATGCCAAAAATAAGCCACCGGGTTTACCTCGTTGCAGAGAAAATTCAAAGAGTAAATTGATTGGCTGCTTCTTGTAATGAAAAGGGTGAAGTCTGAAATAAATCCAAAGCATTTTTCACAGCTGCATCCAACATTTTCTACTGTGGGAAGTCTGCAGCACATTCATCCTGTGTACTTGGGAGTCTACAAACCCCCTGCACTTTGTTACTGACACATGTTGGGAGATTTGTTTCTTGGCTGATTGTCCTTTAAAATATTTTGCAGCAGCAGGGGACAGGAAACTCCAAAATAGGTTGCACAGGGCACTATAGATGTCTGGTACCAGGAAGGTTGGTTTGTTTCTTGCCCGCAGATAAGTCGCCTCCTCTGTGTCTCCTTCCTTGTCGTCCCCTTCCCCCTACCCAATGTCTGTTTGCTTTTGACTTGCACATGGTTATTAACTTGCACTATATTGTAGTGTAAATTACCGGCTGTGTTTACCTTGCCACAATGATTCAGGCAGCCTTTGTTTTCCTTATCCCATAACACAACGCGGTGGCAAATGCCATCTGCAATAATATAACTAGCCTATGCTGCAATGCAGATTATAGATAGATGTCAAAAGACTCAGGGTGCACATACCCTTAATGCAATCATGAAAGCCTGAGGCTGCACTACTGAGACAAGTAGTAGTTTATTCCGATCTCCATCAGTCAAATTACCATCTATATCAGGGGTCTCAAACTCGGCTGAGAATATGGGCCGCACATAGGGAAAATGTGAATTTGAAGGGCCGCATTCTTTACAGGATGATATTACATTTTTAGTGATACCATATTGTTTTTTTCTATGCACCTTTTAATAATTTTTTGAATATTTTTGGCTTTTTATCTTATTGTTTTAAATGGCATTCATCGTGTGAGCTATGATACAGTTTTATAGGTTGGGTCTTTAGAGGTGCGGCGATAACAAATGTGCACTATTTTTGTTTAGTTTATACATAAAACAGCATTTTTAGTGTCCAAAACAAATTTTCATACTTTATTTTGAACTTTTTTTTGTTTTTACAATTTTTATTTCCATTTTTGTGTCCCTTAATTGGCCACATACAGTGACATTTTATTTCTCTTACAATTGGCACGATACAATAATTCTGACCAACATCTTGTAGTGGTTCCCCATGTTGTAGTGATGTGCCCCATCCTGGTTCCCATGTCGTAGTAATGTGCCCCATCCTGGTTCCCATGTCGTAGTAATGTGCCCCATCCTGGTTCCCATGTCGTAGTAATGTGCCCCATCCTGGTTCCCATGTCGTAGTAATGTGCCCCATCCTGGTTCCCATGTCGTAGTAATGTGCCCCATCCTGGTTCCCATGTCGTAGTGATGTGCCCCATCCTGGTTCCCGTGTCGTAGGGATGTGCCCCATCCTGGTTCCCGTGTCGTAGGGATGTGCCCCGTCCTGGTTCCCGTGTCGTAGGGATGTGCCCCGTCCTGGTTCCCGTGTCGTAGGGATGTGCCCCGTCCTGGTTCCCGTGTCGTAGGGATGTGCCCCGTCCTGGTTCCCGTGTCGTAGGGATGTGCCCCGTCCTGGTTCCCGTGTCGTAGGGATGTGCCCCGTCCTGGTTCCCGTGTCGTAGGGATGTGCCCCGTCCTGGTTCCCGTGTCGTAGGGATGTGCCCCGTCCTGGTTCCCGTGTCGTAGGGATGTGCCCCGTCCTGGTTCCCGTGTCGTAGGGATGTGCCCCGTCCTGGTTCCCGTGTCGTAGGGATGTGCCCCGTCCTGGTTCCCGTGTCGTAGGGATGTGCCCCGTCCTGGTTCCCGTGTCGTAGGGATGTGCCCCGTCCTGGTTCCCGTGTCGTAGGGATGTGCCCCGTCCTGGTTCCCGTGTCGTAGGGATGTGCCCCGTCCTGGTTCCCGTGTCGTAGGGATGTGCCCCGTCCTGGTTCCCGTGTCGTAGGGATGTGCCCCGTCCTGGTTCCCGTGTCGTAGGGATGTGCCCCGTCCTGGTTCCCGTGTCGTAGGGATGTGCCCCGTCCTGGTTCCCGTGTCGTAGGGATGTGCCCCGTCCTGGTTCCCGTGTCGTAGGGATGTGCCCCGTCCTGGTTCCCGTGTCGTAGGGATGTGCCCCGTCCTGGTTCCCCCCCGTGTCGTAGTGGTGTGCCCCGTCCTGGTTCCCCCCCGTGTCGTAGTGGTGTGCTCCGTCCTGGTTCCCCCCCGTGTCGTAGTGGTGTGCTCCGTCCTGGTTCCCCCCCGTGTCGTAGTGGTGTGCTCCGTCCTGGTTCCCCCCCGTGTCGTAGTGGTGTGCTCCGTCCTGGTTCCCCCACGTGTCGTAGTGGTGTGCCCCGTCCTGGTTCCCCCCACGTGTCGTAGTGGTGTGCCCCGTCCTGGTTCCCCCCACATGTCGTAGTGGTGTGCCCCGTCCTGGTTCCCCCCCCACATGTCTTAGTGGTGTGCCCCGTCCTGGTTCCCCCCCCCACATGTCGTAGTGGTGTGCCCCGTCCTGGTTCCCCCCCACATGTCGTAGTGGTGTGCCCCGTCCTGGTTCCCCCCCCACATGTCGTAGTGGTGTGCCCCGTCCTGGTTCCCCCCCCACATGTCGTAGTGGTGTGCCCCGTCCTGGTTCCCCCCCCACATGTCGTAGTGGTGTGCCCCGTCCTGGTTCCCCCCCCACATGTCGTAGTGGTGTGCCCCGTCCTGGTTCCCCCCCACATGTCGTAGTGGTGTGCCCCGTCCTGGTTCCCCCCCACATGTCGTAGTGGTGTGCCCCGTCCTGGTTCCCCCCCACATGTCGTAGTGGTGTGCCCCGTCCTGGTTCCCCCCCACATGTCGTAGTAGTGTAGCATGTTGTGCAGAAAATCCATTGTGGATTTTGACAGGGCTTTGTTTTAGATCTGCATCAAAATCTGAGTATTACATTCAGATGTTCTTGCAGATTTCACCCTACACATAGCAAATCGTGAAATCCATGGTAAAAATCTGCAGAAAGATTTGACATCTAAATATAAAAATCTGCATCACAGATCAATTTCCAAAGAGATTATCTGCAGATTTTTGAAATCTCATTCACCTTTTAGCTACAATAATACACTGCAGACTTTCCATTTGCAAATTCGAGTGGAAAATCCACAGCAAATCTGGGTGTGCCCTCCCTGTTTTTGTTTATCCTTTCTTTAAAAAAATTGGAATAAATAGCAATATAAAAGTTCTCCAAAATGGTACCAATAAACTCAAGCTTGTCCCTCTGAAAACAAGTCCTCACATGGTTGCACCAACTGAAAAGGCTATGGTGACACTATAAAAAAAATGTAATTGTGAAAAACAATTGTTGTAATATTACCGAGCCGCAGAGTAAAGTTAACACATCACTTATACAGCACGGTAAAAAAAACAAATAAGTTCTCAAGTAGCTACTATGACAGAAACCTAAAGGTATGGCTCTAGAAATGTGAAGATTGGGAAAAAACGAAACACTTTTTTTTTTTTTTTTTTTTTTTTTTCTGGTTCTTATATTTTTTTTTAAGAACTAGTCCTTATGGCCCCTCTCCCACATACATATTAAATGAAAGTTGATGGGACCAGCTGACCATCAGTTCTTAAAGAGGGCTTCCCGACCTTAGGTGTCTTGCATCGTCTTTTTTTCCTTTCTTTACCTTACGCTTTCTCTTTCGTTGTCTCTCTCTATCCATTCATCTGACATCTTGTTTATTAATAACAAAAAAAATTACGCAGCACCAGATTCAGAGTTAAGGATAGTTTTCTCCGCCGGTCCTTCTCGCTTTCTCCCCCACAGCAGTATTGTATTCTGTAATAAAGGAAGCTGTTCTATTATCAGATTTATTTTTTTCTCTCTCTTTGTGATCAGTAATATCTTTTGGTTTCGTTTCAGGCACGGCTTGGTTGATCGATGCAGAGAGCTGGTAGAGGCGGGTTATGATGTTCGACAACCAGATAATGAGAATGTGACCCTCCTGCACTGGGCGGCTATTAATAATAGAGTGGATCTTGTAAAGTATGTAATTGTGTATACACACCCTGCTTACACACTGCATTCATCTACAGAACAACAAAAACTGCTGATATTTCACTGACAATTTGATTCTTCCAAACACAGGTACTTCATTTCCAAAGGAGCAATTGTGGATCAGCTTGGAGGAACTTTAAACTCCACTCCACTTCATTGGGCCATCAGGTACTGGAGCCTTAATTCATCAGTGTTAAAAACTGCAATTATAGGGACTAAAGAGAAAATAAAGAGTCTATCCATGTAAAGCCAAATTAATTGAAAAACACCACAGCCATTCCCTAATTTCATACATAAGTAATGGCTCATATTATAGTAGTGTCGTCTTCTTCACTAGGAGCAGTATTATAGTAGTTATATTCTTGTACATAGGAGCAGTATTATAGTAGTTATATTCTTGTACATAGGGGGCAGTATTATAGTAGTTATATTCTTGTACATAGGGGGCAGTATTATAGTAGTTATATTCTTGTACATAGGGGGGCAGTATTATAATATATTCTTGTACATAGGAGCAGTATTATAGTAGTTATATTCTTGTACATAGGGGGCAGTATTATAATAGTTATATTCTTGTACATAGGGGGGGCAGTATTATAGTAGTTATATTCTTGTACATAGGGAGCAGTATTGTAGTAGATATATTCTTGTACATAGGAGCAGTATTATAGTAGTTATATTCTTGCACATAGGAGCAGTATTATAATAGTTATATTCTTGTACATAGGAGCAGTATTATAGTAGTTATATTCTTGTACATAGGAGCAGCATTATAATAGTTATATTCTTGTACATAGGGGGCAGTATTATAATAGTTATATTCTTGTACATAGGGGGCAGAATTATAATAGTTATATTCTTGTACATAGGGGGCAGAATTATAATAGTTATATTCTTGTACATAGGGGGCAGAATTATAGTAGTTATATTCTTGCACATAGGAGCAGTATTATAGTAGTTATATTCTTGTACATAGGAGCAGTATTATAGTAGTTATATTCTTGCACATAGGAGCAGTATTATAGTAGTTATATTCTTGTACATAGGAGCAGTATTATAGTAGTTATATTCTTCTACATAGGGGGCAGTATTATAATAGTTATATTCTTGTACATAGGGGGCAGTATTATAGTAGTTATATTATTGTACCTAGGGGGCAGCATTATAGTAGTTATATTCCAGTATTATACATCAGCACTGTTGTCATCTGTTTCTTCCTGAAAGTGGGTCTCTTCCCGGGATGCTGCGGTTGTAGTCAGATCTACTGTGTAAAAAAAAAAATTAAATAAAAAACGTTGCTTCAGATTTTTTTTTTTATGATTTCTAAGTGGACACATTGGGTAAAAAAATACTTAAAAATAAATCCAAAACATTTACAGTCCATATTTTTCCAGGTTATTACAAAAGGAAATGAGGTAGTAACCAGTAAGGTTACATGCTGGCTTCTGATTACTAAACCCATATCCTGTGTGCTAACTGGTAGCCTCTCCCCTGTGTAGCTGTCATTCTAAGATTATGGAAATGCACAAAGTTCCTCATTGAGTCACATTCCAGGTAAACTGGTCTGCCATGTTATCTGGATAACCATCTCTGCAAGGAAAGGCTGGCTTCCCCGAGGTGTGAGATAATATGCAGGAATTATAATTGCTGCCTGGATACTTAGCTTTTGTGGCTGTGTGACAGTTGTCTGCTTTCCAACTGTCTACTTGTAAATAAAGTTTATTTGTACTTTAATTCAAAGTTTGTCAGCTTTGTAATATACTTTCAAGTCCTTACTACTGTCAATATGTGAATGAAGCCTTAAAGCTGAAAACCCATCTTTATCGCATCCAGTCGGCGCATGTGCCCGATGCATTAGAGCCCTCTCCTGACAACACCTAACAATTAGTTCTGACCAGAACGTGTTTCTGGTCTCTAGACGGAAGCAAGAATTTTTCCATTTTTAGAAAGCAAGCCGAGATCTTGAAAATGGTAAGGAATAGAATCACAAAGTATATTAGGAAGTTACAGAACCTTTAATTGAGCACTGATAAAGCTTTATTTTCCTATCACCCATGACAGCACCACAACGAGAGAGGGGATCCGCCCTTCCAGGACAGGAAACCTACAGAATTAAAGGGCGCCGCCTCTCCACCACCTCAGTTGGTTTCCTGTCCTTGAGGGGGAACCTTGTTAAAACGGCGGCAGAAGAAAGAAGAGATTATTCCCAGACCTGGGCTGGTCGGTTTCCCACAAGGTGTACAGTCTCTGCTGCGGCCAGCACCAGGGACCTGAAAGCGCCATGGTGGGTCCAAGGGGGCCTGTTCCATCGAACGGACGCGAGCAGCAGCCGCACAATTACCTTATGGTGGCCTGGCAGCCGCGCATCCCAGTTGCGCAGTAGCTATCCTGGAAATCGCGCCCTAAGACGCACGCCGGTGAAAAAAGAGGTAGTGGAGAGCCATGTCTTCTAACATGTTTCCGGCTACTGTTTTGTACCAGCCTGCGGCCCTGATGACGAGCGTACCGGAGGGTCCTTGATAGGAGAACCTTAGACAGGCTTTCCTGTTGAAGATCCGGATATGACTGAGCTGCGCCCCTGCCAGGGGTCGGCAGCTCCAGTTCCGTGCATCAGTGGAGAAGCTGCTGTGGAACTGCGCCCCTGTCTGGGGTCAGCAGCTCCAG
The DNA here is from genome assembly GCF_046119375.1 of Phyllobates terribilis. Classification (NCBI taxonomy): domain Eukaryota; kingdom Metazoa; phylum Chordata; class Amphibia; order Anura; family Dendrobatidae; genus Phyllobates; species Phyllobates terribilis. Next base: position 97,617,545 of record NW_027362773.1, on the reverse strand, counting down.
CTCTGCACGTCAGTGAGAGAGCAGCTGTGGATCTGTGCCCCTGTCTGGGGTCGGCAGCTCCAGCTCCGTGCATCAGTGAGAGAGCAGCTGTGGAACTGCGCCCCTGTCTGGGGTCAGCAGCTCCAGCTCTGCACGTCAGTGAGAGAGCCGCTGTGGAACTGCGCCCCTGTCTGGGGTCAGCAGCTCCAGCTCTGCACATCAATGGGAGCACCTGTTGAGCTGCGCCCTGCCTGGGGGCAGCAGCTCCGGCTTTGATCGGCGCACTATTGGAGGCGCCCCTGCCTGGGATTGACCACTCCAGTATTGCTCAGGCATGGTCGGATGGAGAGGAAAAGGCCTGTGACTTGGTCCAGCCTCCGAATCCGTACTGCTGGTGGTGAGTGATCTTCGTGAATGTTTACCTTCTTTATGGGGCCCTTTCCTTGTTATGGTTACTAAGAGGCTGAAGGATGTTAGCGCAAAACTCAAAATTGTGTGTGTGCGCTCTGTAAGGACCCATCTGGGCCAAGGGCCTCGTGCTTTAAATTTGGCTTCAGAACGGAAGCTGGACCTTAGACCACTAGGCTGAAGTTAGCCACATATCTGCTGTCCAGCTGCGTCTCATCAGTTGGCTCCTTCGGGTGGGGCTAGTCTGACAATTGAGATTTACCACCCAAAGGAAAGGTTTATCCTTCATTCAGATGGATTACTCTTTTAAATAAAAATTTGAGCGCAGTGCCTTATAAAGCCTCTTTCCGCTTCACAAAGAGCATATCATAGCGCCTCATGGCACATCATAGCGCCTCATGGCACATCATAGCGCCTCATGGCACATCATAGCGCCTCATGGCACATCATAGCGCCTCATGGCACATCATAGCGCCTCATGGCACATCATAGCGCCTCATGGCACATCATAGCGCCTCATGGCACATCATAGCGCCTCATGGCACATCATAGCGCCTCATAGCAAAGCGCTTTATAGCACATCATATTGCCTCATGGCACATCATAGCGCTTCATAGCACATCATAGTGCTTCATAGCGCCTCATGGCACATTTTGGTGCCTCATAGCACATCTTGATGCCTCATAGCATAGCTCCTCATGGCACATCATAGCATAGTGTCTAATAGCATAGCGCTTTATAGCACATCATAGTGCCTCACAGCGCCTCATGGCACATCATAGTGCATCATAGCATAGCGCTTCATGGCACATCATAGTGCGTCATAGCGTAGCGCTTCATGGCACATCATAGTGCGTCATAGCGTAGCGCTTCATGGCACATCATAGTGCGTCATAGCGTAGCGCTTCATGGCACATCATAGTGCGTCATAGCATAGCGCTTCATGGCACCTCACAGTGCCTTTTAGTACCTCATGAGGCCTCATAGTGTCTCTCGGTGCTTCGCTTCAGGGTGCCCCTGTGCCTTGTAGTGCTTTATAAGGGTGTCTGTGCCTTGTAGCGCCCCTGTGCCTCATAGTCCCTTTTTGTAAAGGTACTGGTTCCACAACTAAGTTTGTCTGACAAAACCAAGTTCTGCGACTATAAACTGCATGTCAAGCTTACAGAATTCAGGGGGAAAAATATCCTAACCTCTATTTTGAGACTGAGGGTGGCAGTATTCCTGGCTGGTGCTCAGCTAGCTCGGTGGAATGCTGGTCGGAGGCAGGTGACAATAAGAGCGCTTCCTTAGTTTTGCAGGTTAATAATAAACCTTGCAGGGTTTCACTCTCAAAGGTAGGAAGCTTTATGTAGTGCTCATACAGCCATTGTGGGTTTGGTCCAATCGAGCGCAGTTTTATTGCTTTTTACAGGTTGCACAGAACTCATAAACATTAATATTTCTAGTCTTGTCCAAGCTCTGACTAAATAGGACAGACCCTGGCTACTCATACACAGCTCAGCTAACCCAGCTTGATCAAACAAAACAATATTTATCTAGGACAACCACTGATACTTGTGGAGTCTGGCCTGTGTCTCTGATTAGCTCCAAGACACATACCTTCTGCTCTGCTCTCCAGCAGTCTGACTAAGGTGAATGCCTAGCCTGCTCTGGTGCTTAGCTCTCCAGCTTCCCTAATCAAGACCTGTAAAGCTATTATTTAACCCAGCCCTACTGGGGTTTGCTACAACCCGAATGGGCTGTACAGATTCCTGAGAGATCATTGCAAATGGACTCTATAAGACCTGCTAGTAAATCTGCAATTCCAGATTGCTATATAGTAGTATAGGCATTTAAGGAGGTATACAATCAGGTTCCAATTCACATGAAACATCAGATTTCCTGAGAATAGTTATTGGCATAAAATTAGGATTTAGACTTTCAGTTTGTGTCCTTCCATTCAGATGTTAATGAGCCTTAATGCTTTATGGAGAAATATAGTAGTTAGGACAACTCTCATATCAAGGGAAGAAGCATTGACAATAGTTTACCTCAACTATTTCGGGATTATGGGCAGATCCATAGAGCGCTGCAGAACTCACTGGGCAATGAGTAAGAGTTGTGGTCTCCCAAGGTAGAATAAGGAGTCCTGCTATATGTCAAAATTAATAAGCAGTCTGGCCACAACTCTGAACAAGGCAATATTGCTGTTAATAACTCTCTAATCTCCTACATTCCAGTAGTAGCATGGTCACAGGTACACACCCGTGGGCTACCTCTAAAGACCCGGTTCCCCTAACTTAAAGAAGCTTTAGGCGGTATATAAGAGAGCTCCATTCATCTAAACATGGTCACTATGTAAAGGTCTTGTCATACAACAGAGTAGCTTTATCTTATGTAAACCATTATGGAGGAACTCTGCCAAGATCCCTAATGACACTTATGTCTAATCAGTTCAGATGGCGAAGTCTCACCTTTTATCTTTAACAACACCTCATATTGCAAGTGGACCTTTTTTAGCCATAGACAACTGGAATAGTGTCCAACCTGCATTGAATAAGCAAGGAATGTGAAAGTGAGTTTTGGATCTAGGCCCATTTTCAGTCCAAAGATGGCACCCTGGGATCTGAATCCAGTGCTTACGGCTCTAACAAGCCTTTGCTTGAACCCATGAATTCAGGGTCTTCACATTAAAGACTATTATCCCGGTGGCCCTGACTTCAGCATGGTAAATTAGTGACATTCAAGCTTTGTCGGTTAATCCTTTGTTTATACAGATCCTAGAAGATGGGCCAGTTCCGGAGCTACCCTATCTTCCGAAGATGGCTTCCAATTTCCATAGAAGTCAGGAAATTGTGCACCCTACTTTGTGCTAATCCGGGGAATCCATGGCAGAATAATAAGAAAGCGGATGTCTCCATCAAGCATTATGTAAGGTTGCGATTCAGTCTTCACCTTGCACCTTCTATAGACACTAGGCTTGATCTGGGATCTTCTGCTGTCCTTTCCTTTAGGAAAACTGTTCTACAGGCTGTGGTTCCACCCTAACTTTAAAGTTTTTTTTCTCTGTAAATCTCTCGTTATGGTACTGTCATGGGTGATAGGCAAACACTAAATTACTTACCGGTAATGTGATTTTCCTGAGCCCATGACAACCCTTATATTCCCTCCCATCACTGGTAGAAGTTGATCACTTCATTTCCTTCGTGGTGTTTGATTCACGCAGTGTGTAGAAGGAAAAGTCATGGGATAGATAACTATTAAGTAGTGTCCTCTCATGCTCTGTAAACAACTGAGGTGGTGGAGAGGCGCCGCCCTTTTATTCTGTAGGTTTCCTGTCCTGGAAGGGCGAATCCCCTCTCTCGTTGTGGTGCTGTCATGGGCTCAGGAAAATCACATTACCGGTAAGTAATTTAGTGTTTTTGAGTTTTGTCACAGCACAGATAAATTTAAGACCCTTTTAGACAGGCATTGTTTTTGCTGCAATAATTAAAATTGCTTTAAAAAAATCATAGTTTTTATTGTTTTGTTTTTTTTGCTATGTTTTTGAAAAAACCCAATGCAGCCGCAACATGTGAATGCAACTTTAAGGCCCTTTGAACGAGCTCTAATTGACTTGTAACATCGTTGATTGATCTTGGTGAGGAGACACACCACTTGCAATAATTTTTAATATTGCATCCTATTTTCTGACGTTGCTCCATGTGCATATATAGTTTTTGCATTTTTGCACTCGGTTATGTGTTGTGCAGAGAAGGATGTGGGATGGAGGCCCCTGGAAAGGAAGCGGCACATCCCTGCCATTAATTTCTGTTCTGTTCAGTAAGAAAAACAGTGGGATATGGGCTGGAGATACAGAGCAAGTAGTTTTTAAGTTACATAATTATTGTGATGATTACGGAACTACAATTATTACATATGAATGGAAAATAGCACAAGAACCGTGCCAGGAATAGTGCACTGGTTACAACTTTTGCAACTCTCTTTACTTGAAGTTTCATTGACTGTATATAGCCTCGGCCTGGATGCGATTTAATCTGGTTTTAGACATCCAACTTCATATATACCATTAGTTTATTCTGAGGTCCTTGATAAAGACCACCTCTCCACGTTCAGGACCCTCATCTATTTGCCACAGTAATGGCAAAAAATGTCTCTCACTCTGGAGGACCCGGCACATCTTTGTATTGCAGGACTCCCAATTAACTTAATTGAGAACTATGTAATACTTAATTTCACCAGTGGGTGGTGCTGTAGGAAAATTTAAAACTTACTGCTAGGTTTCCTCAAAATTTAAAGCTGATTGGAGCTTCTTACGGCAACGATTAACTTATCAGGGATCCATCCAGCAAAAAGCGCTCAAATTATGACACTGAAAGACTCCAATTTTAACAAGTCTCTTTGGTTGATGTGGTTACATTTCTGTGTTTTTTCCCTCCTTATTGCTCAGACAAGGACACCTCCAGACTATTATACTTCTAATGAAATGCGGCTCTGATCCGAGTCTGATAGACGGGGAAGGATATAACAGCATGCACCTGGCCGTCCTGTACCAGCACCTGCCCATCATAGCTTACCTGATCGCAAAAGGACACGTAAGTGCTGCTGAAAAATGTAATATGATTTATGTCGACTTCCCATTTTATGTAATTAGAAAGTAAAATTTTCTTAACTTTCGTTGCAAAGATCTGCTCATTGTCATTTAAAGAAGCATTCCTCCTCCTCCCATCAAAGTTTTCTTACTCTTAATATAGTGCAGTCATCATATTCTATAGCACTGTGTACTTACAATTGCTCATTTTGCCTTTCTACCCAGATAATTCTTCTCTTCTCCATTTAAGTCTGTGACATCACATGATTAAAAACGGATTAGCTGAATCTTTCTAAGCTCTATGTAGAAACAGGAGGTCAATTTTTTATGCACAAATCATGAGTCACTGCAAAAGTCCCTGGCAGGAGGAGGAAGGAGTCGATGGGTCAGAAGTTGAAGACGGAGAAGTCATGCAAGGACAAGAGATTTCCTGTTTCTACATAGAGCAGAGAAAATAGAAGTAACTGGGTAGAAAGGCAAAATGAGCAATTGTAAGTACACAGTGCTATATAATATGATGACTGCATTATATCAAGAGGATACAAACTTTGATTGGAGGAGTACTTCTTTAATATGAAATTTCACTCCTCTGCTGAGAGTTTGCTACAGTTATATTCACTCTAAACCATCCTCATGAGCTAAATATTTCAGCAGCACAAATTTTTCTTCTGTGTATCAGCAAAATGTTTCAGGCCGGAGTCTAGGTTTTTAAAGGGTCATTCCCACAAGGGCATTTTTTTTTAAACAAAGCACGGTGTGTGCATGACTATTGTTAATATATAGACTAAGCCAAGCATGTTTCTTTGTTGTACCTTTTGTGTCTTTTTTTTTTTTGCTGCTGTGAATCCAGTTTTGTACAGCTGGATGGGAGGTCCTATTCTTATCTGCTAAAACTACATTTCCCAGCAGCACCCTGCTTCTCTTTAGTGCTGCAGGCCCCTCCCTCTGCTCTCATTTGTGCTTCTTAGAAAGAGATCTCAACATGGGCAACTTTTTACGTGGACCATCGATAGTTTTGAAGGTGGTGACTGTGACCTGCTATTTTGACTAATATTTACAGACTCTGTATTTCATTGGTGGATGATGAAATTTGGTGATCATGCTCTCGACTGCATGCATAGCATAGCTAAGCTGAGCTACAACATGTCTGCAGGGAAAGGAGGATGCTATAAATGGGTCTGGGGCATCCTCCTTTCCATGACAGCCATGTAGGGTCTGTCCAATTAGACGGGGTCATGGGTGCATCTGTTTTTATTAATTAGACAGGGTCATTATTTGCAAATGCAACTGTTATCAGTCAGCTCTTCAGCATAGCTGACATGTGCTTCAACCCGACTGTCAGATATTTAATCAGACAGAGTCATTAGGTGCATCTGAGTTTTCAGCCATCCCGACAACATTAGTACTATTGGACGACTTTATGATTTTGTGAATAACCCTTTAAGTTCATGGAGGAATGTCTTGCTTGGATACAGTTAAGCCCCCCTTACACAGTAGATGGCTGTTGGTCGAGTGATGGTTAGATCATCCAATATCTTCCCCTATTTCTCCATTCACAGGAACACTTGGATCGGCCCCGCGCTCCTGTGTTTTGCATGAGAAAGCATCTGCCAGCAGATTATCTCACCGGGTCTAAAAAAAGCGACAGTCTGAAATCGTACATCCTTAACTCCCTCAATGTCATCAGTCAGGGGAGAGTCGGGAGCCCCCCATACACACAACAAATATTAACATTTTGCAGAACTATCTTTTCTTTTTTTTTTTTTTTTTTTTTAATATTTTCAGTAGGATTTACCCAGTGACATGTTGTTATCCCGTTCTCCTCCTACCATATAACTTCAGCTCTTCAGCCTTACTTCTACTTACAGAACATCGATGGGCCGGATGTGAATGGGATGACGCCGCTCATGCTATCTGCACAGAAAATGATTGGGTAATGGAAGTGGACTCAGTATAAACTTACGGAGAATGAAAATGTATGTGCCCTTTAAAGAAGCGCTCCCAGGATTGTTTTTGTATTGTCTGACCTTAAATTTTTCTTTTAAATTATCCGCCACATTTTAGTCCTCCCCGATAGCGCATGACTCTGACTATTTTTTAGTGTGGACCAGAACTTTGAGAGTCTCGATATACGTTTCCTAAGGACTGGTCCATACTAAAGACTTTGTATAATTGGGATTCAATCATTCAGGTTCACATTGTGCAGCGGAGGATCAAACAGTGCAGATAATTCAGAAATAAAGTGTTCAGTTCCTGGGAGCGCTTCTTTAATGAATTGGTGTTTATTATTGTATGAACTGTATTGTATCAACATTACACCATTTATACACCTCCATCCCTAATGTATCTGTAAAGTAAAATGAAGATACTTTGCAAATAGCTGTCATTAAAAAAAAAATTATAGTGTATAAAAATTCTTACTGCTTTGTCTGCAGCTTCTTGGTCACACACTATAAACAAAATCCCATGTAGACCAATCCTAAAATAGTATTCCTACATAGGAGTATGACTGCAGGACCAGACTACACATACCGTAGTTTGTAGTCTGTAACCATGGGGGCACATAGGTCTGTGTAGCAGCAGCATATAAGAAACAGCAAGAAGTTTTTTTTTCTTTCTTTTTCAACTCCTTTACCAAAGGCAGTTTTTGTTTTTTGTTTTTTCTTTCCCTTCTTCCAAGAGCCATAACTTTTTTATTTTTCCAGCCATATAGCCGTACAAGGGTTTTTTTTTTTTTGCTGGACGAGTTGCACTTTTGAATGACACCATTCATCCTGCCACATAGTGTACTGGTATCCAAGGGGTAACGTTTCTCCTTGAGGATAGTGACATATTAAGCATGTTAAGGTGAGAAGACTTTTAAGCCGCAATACTCCTCTGGGAAATACTTAAATTGTCTCTTCAGAGAGGAAGAGGACCAGAACTCTAGTGACACCTATAGGAAGTAGCAGTTGTATTGATGATTAGCATTGCTACTTCCTATAGGTGGCACTAGAGTTCTGGTCCTCTTCCTCTCTGAAGTGACAATTTATATATTTCCCAGAAAAGCATTGTGGCTTAAAAGTCTCCTCACCTTGACATGCTTAACATGTCACTCTCTGCAAGGAGAAACATTACCCCTTGGATACCGGTCTGACGCCTCTCACCCAGCCAAACCAAATCTCACACTTTGCACTGAACGCAGCAATCCCAAATGTGTAATTTTTTTTTTTAATGGGGCAAAAGGCGGGTTATTTTGAACTTTTTGTGTTATTTTTTAACTGTTTAATAGTCCTCGTAGGAGACTTGAAGCTGTGATCGGCCGATCGCCTGTGCTATACATAGTAGGGCTTCAGCCCTGCTATGTATAGAAAAAAAATCACAATCTCCTATGAACGCCAGCCACAGGCCAGCGTTCCCAGGAGGATCGTGATGACAGGCACAGGGGTCTGCAGCAGACCCTCGGCTATCATGACAACCCATTGGCGGCCCGTGATCACGTGACTGGCACCGATGGGCGGGATCAATGACGCTCTTCCTGTTTGCTCTTGTTAAATGTTGCTGTCAGTGATTTACAGCGGCATTTAACTGGTTAACAGGCATTGGTAAATCTCAGATCCACCTGCGGCTGTTAGAGGCACTTGATGGCTAATTAAATCAGCCATCAAGTGCCGGGAAAGATGCGGGCTCAGCGTGTGAGCCCGCATCAAAGGCAGGGACACGGCCGATGACCTAAATATGTCATCGGTCGTGAAGGGGTTAATCACACACCCAATTATTTATAATCCTTTTAGTGACCTACTGCCAATCATTTGGTGCTGCTTTGGGGTCAATAAGAGCCACGGACAGCTTTATTTGGATCGGAACCCTTTGGCTTATAAATGTTTACAAATGTCAGAAAAAAATATTCTAAAGTTGCATAGTGATAATATCTCTGCTTTCTTTCAGTATGGAACCCACTAGTTTTCTTCTAAAGTTTAACCCGTCCGTGAACCTCGCTGACAAGATCCATAGGAACACGGCGCTCCACTGGGCGGTCTCCTCCGGCAATGTGAACGCTGTGGATTTGCTGTTGGAGGCCGGCTCAAGTTTAGATGTGCAGAACGACAAGGTCAGATATGATCCATATATATATGACTACCTCTTGAAGCTCATCAAGAGAATGCCAAGAGTGTGCAAAGCAGTCATCAAAGCAAAAGGTGGCTACTTTGAAGAACCTAGACTATAAGACATATTTTCAGTTGTTTCACACTTTTTTGTTAAGTATATAATTCCACATGTGTTAATTCATAGTTTTGATGCCTTCAGTGTGAATGTACAATTTTCATAGTCATGAAAATACAGAAATTTCTTTAAATGTGAAGGTGTGTTACATATTTTTCTCGTTCTGTGGTTCACACTCCCACTATACACACTTTTTCACTCTATTATTTCTTCTACAACTGACTTTTTTGTTCTTTTGTGTCCTAGGGGGAAACGCCTCTTGATCTTGCCAAACAAACCAGAAATCGCCTAATTATCCATATTTTGACAAGTGAAGCAAACTCAAGATCAGGACGGAGCTCTAGAGCCCTAAAGACCCTACAGAAGTATGAGGTGGGGTCCTGGTATCATCAGTCCTCTGACCCTAAAATAACACTAGGCGTCCTATAAGTGTATGCTTATACAGCCCCATATGTTATGTTCATGATGGTCTAATTACTGGGCTGGAAGTGATGGGGCAAGAAGCAGGGCTAATTACGTCACTACCTGCTCACACTTTAATTTGAGCATTCGAGACAGGATCTGATTCTAGCCTCTAATGCAATATTACCATTAGTAATAATGGTTAAGTAAGGTATCCTTGTCTGCAGTGTTTATACAGGTCAGGTTTCCTTTTGGCATATTCTAGATTTTTGCTGCTACAAGTCTTCCTTAACCCCTTCATGGTGCAGCATTTTTTGGGCCTGAGGACACAGCAGTTTTTTGCTTTTATTATAATTATTATTATTTTTTTTATTCAGTGTTCTCAGTCAACGCAGCCATATGAGGGCTTGTATTTTGCGGGGCAAGTTGTACTTTTTAATAATGCCATTTTGAGATTAGTTATAATGTATTTGAATACATTTTATTTTACAGGACAGAAGGATTAAGGCGATAGATTTTTTTTATTTATTTTTCTAATTTTGTACAAGTAAAAAAACCCATAATTTATTTGTGTTGCCATATTCTGCAAGCCATTGACAATGATATTTGAGGGCTTGTTTGTTTGTTTGTTTTTTTGCAGTATCAGTTGATATTTTTATTAGTACTATTTTGGGGTACACATGATTTGTATTTATGTCTTGTTTTGCTTTACTGGGTAGGTAGATAAATGAAAAATAGCAATTCTGTCATTTTTTTATTCATTTATTTTTTATTATAACAGATCTCTATCATATATATTATATGTATGTGTGTGTATGTGTATATATATATATATATATATATATATATATATATATATATATATATATATATATATATATATATATATATATATATATATAGTTGGTATATATGTATGTGTGTGTGTATATATATATATATATATATATAGATAGATAGATAGATAGATAGATAGATAGATAGATAGATAGACATGTGTGTTTTCAATTTCACATGCTGTTGTGCAAATGGAATAGACAATAGATGGAAATTATTGACAATGATCAAGACACCCTCAATAAAGGAGTGGTTCTGCAGGTGGGGACCACAGACCACATCTCAGTACCAATGCTTTCTGGCTGATGTTTTGGTCACTTTTGAATGTTGGTTGTGCTTTCACACTCGTGGTAGCATGAGACGGACTCTACAACCCACAGAAGTTGCTCAGGTAGTGCAGCTCATCCAGGATGGCACATCAATGCAAGCAGTGGCAAGAAGGTTTGCTGGGTCTGTCAGCGTAGTGTCCAGAGGATGGAGGCGCTACCAGGAGACAGACCAGTACACCAGGAGATGTGGAGGGGGCCGTAGGAGAGCAACAACCCAGCAGCAGGACCGCTACCTCCGCCTTTGTGCAAGGAGGAACAGAAGGAACACTGCCAGAGCCCTGCAAAATGACCTTCAGCAGACCACAAATGTGCATGTGTCTGCACAAACGGTTAGAAACCGACTCCATGAGGGTGGTATGAGGGTCCGACGTCCACAGATGGGGGTTGTGCTCACAGCCCAACACCGTGCTGGACGCTTGGCATTTGCCAGAGGACACCAGGATTGGCAAAGTCGCCACTGGCACCCTGTGCTCTTCACAGATGAAAGCAGGTTCCCACTGAGCACATGTGACAGACGTGACAGAGTCTGGAGACGCCGTGGAGAGCGATCTGCTGCCTGCAACATCCTTCAGCATGACCAGTTTGGCAGTGGTTCAGTAATGGTGTGGGGTGGCATTTCTTTGGAGGGCCGCACAGCCCTCCATGTGCTCACCAGAGGTAGCCTGACTGCCATTAGGTTGGCCCTGGGTTCCTCCTAATGCAGGACAATGCCAGACCTCATGTGGCTGTAGTGTGTCAGCAGTTCCTGCAAGATGAAGGCATTGAAGCGTTGGACTGGCCCGCCCGTTCCCAGACCTGAATCCGATTGAGCACATCTGGGACATCATGTCTCGCTCCATCCACCAACGTCACGTTGCACCATAGACTGTCCAGGAGTTGGCGGATGCTTTAGTCCAGGTCTGGGAGGAGATCCCACAGGAGACCATCCGCAACCTCATCAGGAGCATGCCCAGGCGTTGTAGGGAGGTCATACAGGCACGTGGAGGCCACACACAATACCGAGCCTCATTTTGACTTGTTTTAAGGACATTACATCAAAGTTGGATCAGCCTGTAGTGTTTTTCCACTTTAATTTTGGGGGTGACTCCAAATCCAGGCCTCCATTGTTTAATAAATTTGATTTCCATTGATGATTTTTGTGTGATTTTTATTGTCAGCACATTCAACTTTGTACAGAGCAAAGTATTCAATGAGAATATTTCATTCATTCAGATCTAGGATGTGTTATTTGAGTGTTCCCTTTATTTTTTTGAGCAGTGTATATATTATACACATACATACATCCCACTGTAATTGGTATCTCTCTTTGTAACAACCCCAGAGATATATATATAAAATATATTTAACTTTTCTTACATTTTTGTTCAACTTGGAGACTTGAGCATTCAATTGAATTGAATGCTTATTTATTACACTGTAATATTTCTCTGGCAGGGTCCAATTGGAGGACTAAGATGGCAGTCATCCGGAGCATTATCAGGAACTTCAATTCCATGTCAGCACCTCAAGCATTGGGGCTGATGGACTAATAAATGGAGCCACCTCCCTCTTTCGAACCGCTTAGATGCCATGGTGAATTCTGTTCACTGCATCTAAGGGGTTAAATTGCAAGGATCAGTGTTCTCACTTATTCCTGCAGTCTCAGCAAGGGACTGTTAGGTTATATGACTGTCCCCTGTGGGTACCTGTTTCTGTATATATATTGTATATCTAATTAACAAGTGGTCATGACTTAGAGAAAAGTCAAGAGATCTTTAACGGTTTCTCTTATAAACCTTTTACCCTAGAATTGGGATTACTCTTTATCAAGATAGTACTCGCATAACTTTTTTTTTTTTTTCTTTCCCCCTCTCTTCATCAGATTTCATTGGTGACGTTGGTCTTCTTGTCTCTCTTGGGGGGCGTCGGATACATTATGAACATGCATACAGATTCCTGGCTCTTAAAAGGGACGCTCCTCGCACTGGTCACTGCTGGGTCTCAGCTCTTAACCAGGTTTGCTGAATGCCTTTTTTTTATAAGCAGGTCTAGCGCATAAAGTCCTTAACAACTTCCATGTCTGGTAGAGGTCCAAGAGAGGGAAGGAGATGACCCGATGGGTGACAAAGTGACACACAGCCCTGGTGAGACAGCAAATAACTGATGCACTTTTGTACTTTGTCTTTTGCAGACGATTTGTCGGTCCATCCAGCCAGAAGCACATGCCTGCCATCTTCTTCATCAGTTCAATATTCTGGATGTTTATGACGTGGTTTATCTGCTTCCTGCCTGATATCCTTCTATTATTTTTTTTTTACTCTAATTCTTGGGGTACTACCATCAAATTGTTTTCTTTGAGCAAAACTGTACAGTATTAGAGCAAAGTCTCATTCCCCATCATTGCCTTTTAAGACACACAAAAAGGCAGATATGGCAAAAAATGACGTGTGCAGCTCATGAAGGAGAATCTGCCAATGTGCCGGAGTTCATGCAGTTTTGCATAAAGGCATTAACTTATGACCTAGACCCCCTATGCTCCAGTACAACATATGGAAGGGGTGGGGTAAAAAAAATTGTGTTTCCTTGAAATAAATTCAATAATTCATTACATCCTGTTGTAAGTAGCAAATATTTGTCATTTTCCTTAATGACGTTGCGATCCATCACATTTGGCTCAAACAACTATCCAAGTGCCATTTGTGATCAGCATGTTTTTACTTGCCTATTATTTCTACAAGACATGGAGAACGGATCCTGGATACATCAAGTGTTCAGAAGAGGAGAAGAAGCAGGTAGGTGATCTGTTATTGAAGTGTAATTGCTTTAATATGTGAGGTAGTACAATAGAATTATTAGTGGCAACTTTTTAATATCGGAAAAGTTCCCGATGTATGCCCCAATTCTATCTATAGGTCGCCATTCACCCAACAGATGGATATGCTGCAGCCTTTTCTCAGGGGTATACATTGGGAGAAAACCTCTGTTGGTGTCACATCTGATTACTGTCATTTAATTAAGTTTTTAATTAATTTTTTTTGCAGACCATTATCACTCTTGCCGAAGCCGGGTGTCTGGACGTTAGACTGTTCTGTACTTCCTGCCTGGTATGTGATTCTGTTTATATTATGGTAAACTATCACATTGGGTGGGCAGAAGTGGCTGTGACACTTCAGGCTAATTGGTAGAGTCAGATTACTGGGGATCTGACCGTTGGGACCTCCGCGATCCAAATAAAGGGGGTCTCGTGTTCCTTTTTGAATGTACTGACAGTCTTTGCTTGCACACTACCAATGACTGTGCGACTGACGAAAATGGCCAAGTACGGGGCTAAGACCCCAATATAAGTCAGGTCCCTTACGAATACCACTGCTCTGTAGGTATGAACATAGCCTCTTAGGATAGATATTTCAGTCCTTATAATCTGGAAATTGCTGCATAGTCCAAACAGCTTCAGTTCCTCTCTATCTAATACTATAGTCATTAACTATTTGTGCTAGCCCTTATTAAACCTTTTTACCATCCTGCAGGTGAAGAAGCCACTGAGATCGATGCACTGTCACGCATGCAATGCCTGTGTGGTTAAATTTGATCAACACTGTATATGGACCGGACATTGTATTGGTGAGCGGCTTTAACATTTCTAGGGGTTTTTCCCTTGAAAATAGGGAAAACACTAATAGAATTCTAGGATTGTCACCCAACTTTCCTAGAAACCTGAGTGGCAATTGAAATATTGTATAGTCAAGAGAACCATTTTTCTGATTCCTCCTTCAGGTGCTGGGAACCATCATTATTTTGTGCTCTTCCTCTTTGCCCTGGCGGCCATGGGTCACTGGATGATCTATGCCTCCTCTATATGTAAGGACTGATCGTCACATTTGCGGCCACTCGCGTTATGTGCTTGATGCATAATCACATCTATTTCTTCCTTTCTCGCAGTCTGGGTCAGTCAGTGCTCCACTAACTTACAGAAGGACGGCATAGGAGGTTTCTTGGCGGAGATTATATCGTGTTCCCCGTGGGTTCTGTATATCTTCATCCTTGTGTGTTTTCTCACAGTGTGGTCTACGCTGATGCTTATCCTGCAGATATACCAGGTAACACAATCTAGTCAAAATACAGACAGATTTCTAGAATTCTTCATTATAGGTGCTGGATAAGGACTTCTTTGAGTCCAGCTTTTTCCATCTGTGCCTCATTATTTAAACTCCTCATGGCCGAGGTCGTGTGGAAGATTTACTAGAAAGGTGGAGGTCAAATTACTGATATAATTGCCCTGTTTATCAACGTTTTTGCACTGCGGAAATGATTGAGCAGAATGTTGCTTCAGCCATGACTGTTGAGGTCAATTTTTATCTTTTTGCCACAATGAACTTATTTTGTGCATCACATATAAACCCTGCAGCTACAACTGACCAAATCATAGGCTTGGGAGTTATTCTCTGCAGGAGTGTATTGCAATCTCATACTTTTCTTTATCCCCTACTCTCCAGAATTAGAGGACAGACAGAAGTGGTTATGACATCAGGATTACAGAGCAATAGAACTTTTTTAATTCAGACGTATTGCAAAGCTGCTTCATTTTTAGACGCACTGAGAAATAGTAGTTTGTAATGGTGGGCACAGTCAGAAAAGTTTCTAAAAATGTTGTTAAACTCTTCAAAAGAGTTGAGAGGTCTGACTTACTGAAGAACCTGGTGGAAGGAGAGGAGGAAGGATCTTGACAACCGAAGACAGAACATATTTTAATGCATTGAACAATTGATGAACTTCATATTTATTGTCTGTTTCTTTCTTTAGATCATGTTTCTGGGTTTAACAACTCAAGAAAGATTCAGTCTCCAAATGCGGAACAGATACAGTAAGCACCCAGTGCCGCTGCGGCGATCTCCCTTCAAGTAAGTGTTCTCTGTGCGCCAATAGCTGCATCCAATTCGCATGTGTCTATTCATTGGAGACACAAGGCAGAATGGCCGCATTTAACCTGTTAAATGACCTCTGATTGGCTACATACACACCGATCAATGATCGTTTAGTGACCTATTTAGATATTCCGGCCAGACTTTCATGCACATAAAATGATCTTTAATACTATCATTCCTTGCACTTGTGCTGCCAAGAACATGATGTCCCATCAGTTGTTTACGCAGGATGATGTTTTTGCCCGGAATGATGATTTTTAATGTAGGTTTTAGAGCACGTGCACCCAGTTTCTTGTAGATGCCGGCATACACACATCATTTTGAAGCAGAAGACTCCCAATAAAACACCGGCGATGTTTTCCCTAAATCGTTTTTTCTGATGGCATATTGGATGCCTTTTGCAGTAGCTATGCGGACAGTGTTTTTTTTTTAATGATTGTTATTTAAAGAAGCACTCCTCCTCCCATCAAAATTTTTATTCTCTTAATATATTGCAATCATCATTTATTCTATAGCACTGTGTACTTACAATTGCTCATTTTGCCTTTCTACCAAGTAATTCTTCTGTTTTTCCATTAGGTCTATGACATTACGTCATTAAAAACTGACTAGCTGAATCCTTCTAAGCTCAGTGTAGAAACAGGAGGTCAATTTTCCCTTCATGAGTCATCGCTGCAAAAGTCCCTGGCAGGAGGGAGAGAAGCAGCAACTGGTCCAGGGAATGAAGCTGGGGATGATAAATGCCCCGACAAGAGACTTAGATTAGAAAAAAACAGAATAATTAACTGTGTAGAAAGGCAGAATGAGTAATTGTAAATATACAGTGCTATATAATATGATGATTACAATATATTAAGAGGATAAAAGCTTTGATGGGAGGAAGAGTGCTTCTTTAATATTTTATACATACTGCTTGTTCCATTGCTGTGTGCGCCGTATTTGCTTCCTAGATCGACCATTTTTGCTTTCGATTTCATCTATTGAAGCGGAAATAGTAATTTTTAGCATCTGTGGACGTGGAGATATCATTTTAGCTAACCGCCTCCATAGAAATGAGCCATCTTATTGCTCCTCCTGTTCACTATTTAGGTGTAATGATGACTTGAATTTTCTATCTTCCAGCCGTGGTTGTATCCAGAATCTGGCAGATTTCTTTCACTGTCAGTGCTTCGGATTAATCAAAACCAATCCCGTTGACTGGATGCAGCAATACCACAACATCTTCCAGGCCTCCACGATGAGGGGCGCCCAGTCTGTGTAGAGGTATTGCATCTGCTTATCAAAGGAAATGTGGCTGTAAGAAAGAGGACTGATTTCTTCTATAGGACTAAGAAGGGGCAGTTGTACATAAATATTAACATTTTAGTTTCTGGATCTCCTGTTTCATTAGTGTTTTGACAACTATCTTCTGTTGCAGACAGGTAGGACAACCCAGAGACGAGCAGCATTTTTTTTCCTGTTGGCTGTAAAAATGGGTTGTCCAGGATATTAAAAAAAAGCTCTGGTGGTTCCTACAGGTTTCTGTTTATTTTGCTGCTGCGATCTTACAATGTACTTAAAAGCTGAGGCCAATGAGCAGTTGCATTGCACATATGGATGTACGACAAAGTAAACGGAGACAGTCGGGGACCGCAGGAGTCACAACGCTGAAGTGGCGGGGGAATTACCAGGTGAGTAGTTGGTTTTTCACTGGCAGCTGGCAACTATTGAATTGCTTACACGAGACCATAGATAAAAAGATCTTCTTCACCAACCCTTTCTTCCCATTAAGAAAGAGCATACGTGATTTTTTATTTTTTTTTGCAATTTAAAAATAAAATGTCTTCCTTTTGGTGCACACTTTCTGCTCTCATAAAAAAAGGACCAATATATTGTAGAATTGGTTTAGCAGACGACCTCTGCAATTCTTCTGTCTTTGGTACATTGAAACTTTGTAATTCTTTTACAAGATTTACTGGTATTTATATAATGAATTCTTCAAAATTTTTGCTTTAGTTTCTACCTTTTTTTTTAATGTCTCTGCTTGCATTAAAGGGGTATTCCCATCTCCAAGATCCTATCCCAATATATAGTAGGTATGATATTAGCAATATCTCCAATTAGAAATGTAGTGTAGTCCTTCTGATTCACTATGTGGCTTACCCCATGGGCAGGGCATTGCAGTAACTTAGATATCCATGGTTACAACCACGCATATAGTGGTTGTTAGTGGTCGTAACCATGGATATATAAGCTACTGCAATGCCCTGCACATGGGGTAAGTGACATCGTGAATCAGAAGGACTACACTACATTTCTAATTGGAGGCATTTGCTAATATTATTACACCTACTACATATTGGGATAGGGTCTTGCAGATGGGAATACCACTTTAAGTTAAATGTTAAAGCTCGCTTAGCACAGCTGGGTCAAAATGGTATTATAAGAATGTAAATGGAAATGTTTCCATTTATTGACAAGCAGAGAGCTTAAAATTGGTCAAGTATGGAGACTCAGGACTTGACCAGTATTTTCAGATAATGCTGCACCTCCTATTAGATCTGTGTGTTAACACCCGACGAACGGCAGCACTAAACGACCACCAATCGGTTATTTGTTTGCTGATTGGCAGACTTTTAATATCCTGTTCACACTCTCTCCAGATGTGCACTGAATGATAAGTAATAGATCGTTCACTGCACATAGGTTGCCATTGTTCTCGGCAGCACGTGCCCTGTTTAAACAAGACAATGTGCTGCCGAGAACAATGTTCTTTTGTAGAAACCAGAAGATCATTTCACCCGACGAATTAATGTTTTGCTCAATCGTCAGGTGATCGGCAGCCTGTTTACGCTGCAGGGTTATCGTGAAACAAGCGATAAGGCAGTGTAAATGGCCTTTTGGGTACACTGCTGTAATGTGACTATCAGATTGGGGGTACTGCGAATGTAACTCCACACATTAATCCGGCATCATGACAATCCTTACACTCATTGGATTATGATGCAGCTGGTGATGTGTTTTCCTACAATTTGCCAACAACCCAAAATATTTGCTAATCCAGACTCCTATTATTGGCGGTGGCAACGTCAGGACAGTTGAAGTCTTCTGTTATTTCATGCTATGCACTATGTATATTACATGTGGAGTGTTGATTAAATAATTTCCTAGAATTTTACTTTGTTTTCATTTAATATTCATATTTTTTTTTTGCTATTTCTTGTTTCATGTCCCTACTGTATACAGACATGCGTGGCACTAATGTTTGGAAACTAGTCACAAAAAGACCCCTAAAAGTTACCAACCGCTGTCTATTATGGCAGAACTAGTTGCAATGAATTTTCCGTTGCTTCATCAAAATGTTTTTTTTTATATTTCGCCTGCTAATCACAGCATGAAAAATACAAACTGGGGCTCCGAGAGGGATAGAGGTCTTATCCTCAGGAAATTATAGGGTGGGCAAGCAGATGCTAGTCCTTGTGGCTTTATGTACAGTGACTCTACAATGAGCTACTGTCACTTGTACATGCCAAATAATTTTTTAGGTGCCCCTGAGGTCACCCTATAAAAAAAGGTAAAACAGCACCCAAATTTCAACTATGAAATATATTAATGTTAAAGTCCGTAACCAATATTGGGAAACCAGTATTTGGGCATAGATTGTCTAGGAAAGATTTGGACAGTGTAATTTCTATTTCATATTAGTATATTGCACATTTAATATAAAAAAAAATAGAATAACCTGTCGCCTCCTCTTTGAAAGAAAAAAACTTTTTATAAGTTTCAAAACTTTCTTTATTGTTTAACATTCCAGAACCGATCCAGTCCATACTATGAAATCCCAGAGATTATTTGCAGAATCTAATGACTTCAAGTAATATAAATGTTTTCTAATATTACGCCTTTCAACCTTCTTTCTGATCCACCTGTGTGAGCCCTCCAAATCCTATTCCTTTTGGACCAAAGTTTTTGGCATAACAAACTGGGGAGAGAAAAGAAAGTTAATATTGTGATCATCTGTAATTCTATTTCTGAGCTTTTTATACTCAGAGGTGCATCGGGAACGTAGACTGCAACTTGTAGTTCTACCAGTTGTGAAATGCCTGTCAGAGCATGCTAGGAGTTGTAGTTTTCACACCCCAAGAGCCACAGGTTCCTTGCTGCTGCTCTTGAGGGCGACCTATCCAGTGTGAAAACATCATGATTTCAGATTTATTTATTTTTCTCCTCGTGGTGCACCACATGGACCTAACCTCCTCCCTGTCCCTCATTACAGATCTAGTAATCCTCTCACCTTTACAGTAGATTTCTCCATCCTTCTCTGTGACGGTGGTGGAGTCCAGACTCTTCCCACACAGTGCACAGCGGAAACAGGTTTTATGCCAGGGCTGCAGAGAAATAATAGATCCAGATGTAGCCATTTTGGTTCTTAAATGGTATTATCCTCCTAGATATTTATGGCATATTTCAACCACTACAAAAAACATTTTGGCAGAAATAAGTAGACGGGGGTTCTCCAGGAGTGAAAACATTTCAAGAATTCCCCTAGATTTTTAACGTTGGGATTACTGCACTGATATACAACGATCAAGGTGGTCCTGACTTTTGATTCCCCCTATAAACCCCTTGACACTTACCATTCCACCACCCATTACTCTCTCGGCAGCATAGACTGATTTTCCACATCTGGGACATTTTTCCGTGGCTCCAAACTTCTGGGCGAACTTGGAAGAGTGCGTGGTAGTGGGCGAGCCGTGGGATGGATGAGTCCTGTAAATACACCTGGAATTAGCTGCAGGGATGTCCTCTAACAAGTTAATCCATTATTAGCTCCTAATCCTCAGTTGTGAGAAATTTTAGGATAAGATGAGCGAATCCTGGTCCAATGGCCATGGCTGCCAGACGGGCGCTCTGTGAACCTCCTCCTACCTCTCGGAATACTGGACCAGGGTCCATGCAAATCGATTCACTTATCTTTAGGAGTAACGTTCAGTCTCATAAATTTAAACTAAAATGTTACCATTCACTCACATCAAGCCGAGATCTTGAAAATAACAAGAAATATAATCATGATGCATAATATGCAATGTATTAGGAACATTTTACTTACTGAGCAACTTCAATCCCAAATCTCTCTCCCGTGTCAGTACTCAGACAGCCGGCACCTTGTCCGTAGCCGTATCCCTTGGGGCCATACTTTCTCCCATAACAAGACTTGCAGTAGATTTCAGATTCATGTGCAGCGACTGTGGTGCTGTCCAGAGCCTTCCTGCAAACCACTGCAACACATAACATGCCGATTGTACGCAGTGCGAAGGTAAAGATTTGGGCAGTTGTCATCCACAATCTATCTGGCAAAACTGCTGGAAGCAAAAGGATCTTCAGCCAATATATAAAAAAAAATCCAATTGTCCCCAATCATGGGGTTTAAACAGCTTGTTTATTTGGTCCCTATTACTTCAACATCGATCTAATGTATATTTTACCTTGATGAATCTGGAAAGGAATTAGAGGGGGCTCATTCCTTAAAAAATAAAATGGCACTATATGTTTAAAACAAAACACAGTACTCCCTTCTCCAGTCCTACAATAATCCAGCACACAAGCCCAGTGGTCTATGGCTCCCATCACTGAGTTGTTATATCAGTAGTAAGGCATGTGAAAACTGTGGCCACTTATTGGCTGCAATATATAGAAAGCTGGTGCAGTCACAATGTACATATATTACTTAACTTATTCTGAGTTACATCCTGTATTATACTCCAGAGCTGCACTCACTATCCTGCTGGTGCAGTCACTGTGTACATACATTACATTACTGATCCTGAGTTACATCCTGTATTATACTCCAGAGCTGCACTCACTATTCTGCTGGTGGAGTCACTGTACATACATTACATTACTGATCCTGTACTGATCCTGAGTTACATCCTGTATTATACTCCAGAGCTGCACTCACTATCCTGCTGGTGCAGTCACTGTGTACATACATTACATTACTGATCCTGAGTTACATCCTGTATTATACTCCAGAGCTGCACTCACTATTCTGCTGGTGGAGTCACTGTACATACATTACATTACTGATCCTGTACTGATCCTGAGTTACATCCTGTATTATACTCCAGAGCTGCACTCACTATTCTGCTGGTGCAGTCACTGTGTACATACATTACTGATCCTGTACTAATCCTGAGTTATACTCCAGAGCTGCACTCACTACTCTGCTGGTGGAGTCACTGTGTAATTGCATTACTAGGGATGAGCGGGACCCGTGGAAGCTCTGGTTCGACCGAATTTTAATCCAAAGTTTGGTTCGAGTACCCGAACCCCATAGAAATCAATGAAGACCCGAACAATATCTCTCTCCTCCTCTCTCTCTCAGATTGTAAAACAGACTTCCAGGAGAAGTCCGTGTTCAGAGTTTGTCACCGGCCAGTACGATCTCTGAACTTTACTGTTCGGGTTCGCTCATCTCTATACATTACGTATCCTGTAGTGATCCTGAGTTACATTCTGTATTATACTCCAGAGCTGCATTCACTATTCTGCTGGTGTAGTCACTGTGTACATACATTACTGATCCTGTACTGATCCTGAGTTACATCCTGTAATATACTCCAGAGCTGCACTCACTATTCTGCTGGTGCAGTCACTGTGTACATACATTACATTACTGATCCTGTACTGATCCTGAGTTACCCCCTGTATTATACTCCAGAGCTGCACTCACTATCCTGCTGGTGCAGTCACTGTGTACATACATTACATTACTTATCCTGTACTGATCCTGAGTTACATCCTGTATTGTACTCCAGAGCTGCACTCACTATTCTGCTTGTGCAGTCACTGTGTACACACAGTACATTATATTACTTATCCTGCATTATATGTTATACTCCAGAGCTGCACTCACTATTCTGCTTCTTACTATAGAATATAGTGAACAAGCTTGTTCTCATACACCCCTTTCAGCTTAGCCGAGCTTCTATAATTGCAGGGGCTCTCGATTTTTCACATACAATTAGGAGAACACTTTCCAAAATTAAAATCAATATAGCAAGCTCTGTATAGACACTGAACAAGCATGGAATGCATGGAGATTTCAGCTCTGAAGCATGTAAATGCAGCTCTGGAGTTTAATACAGTACTGGACATAAGTATCGGGTAGAAAAAAAATATTATTCACATTAGTATTTTGGGGGTGATCATTGATTATGACCAAGGATACATTTTACCACTTAACCTCGGGTGTCAAAGCACCCATTGGTCACTAGCATTGAAGACATGGCACTTTGCACCAGCTATTATGGGCTTTTTCGGCGGCCACTGTGACCTTCTGTTGTCCTTGCAGTGAACGTTACATGAGGCCCAATATAAAAATGACAGTAAGCTCCGTCTCCCAGTCGAGTCTCAGTTGATAATCTCACAATCCAGAACAAAGCGCTCCGGAGATAATGTCCAGAGTCAGCCGTTATTTCTGTCCTCACAACCAGCATACTTTGTGACTCACAAGATATCAGAGCTCGCTCAGATTTGGAGACCCCTGGGGCAGGGGGTACGGAACTTTGATAAATAATCCTCAGTTATTCTTGGAAAAGTCTGGAAGAATTTGCTTCGACAAAAGCGTATAAATGTAATTTGTAGTGATATTGTCAGAACATCTGAGACTTGTTACATTGCACCCGCAGCCCACATAAAAATATCGAGTAGCTGAGATACACAATAGATTGAGGAAGCTAAAAGCACAAGATCATATTATAGTTCACTGTTCAAAGCTGCAGTGTAAAGCATGGAGGTGGATCAGTGTTAAGATGGCCATACAAAACAGACAATTTTTGGCCAAACCTGCTTGAGCAAAATTAAAGGGGTTGTGCACTAGTACACTTTATTAGCCTGTGGTGGTGCTAAAAAAAAATATCATAGTCGTCTCCTAAACCCATAATGCGGCATGTGTACCCCATTGGTCTCCTCGCTTCCTTGTCCAGGAGCCATTTCATGACCGCCACTGATTGATTGCAGCGGTAACGTTCCATCTGGGCATGCAGAAGCTGTCTTCTCTCTTTTCAGGCTCAGACAGAACTTCACCACTGGAAAAAAATCTGTGTTCATGTACTATATACTGAACACTGCTCAGTGTTGAGAGCAATGATGCTAGTAGTAGTAGGGCTCATGACTAATGAAGCCATTGATTGTCTGCAGCAGTCACTTGGCAGCTGCCTATAAACAAAGACTGAGCGGACCTCTGGAGCATCTGTGCTGGATTGGAAGAAGAGATGAGTAGTACTCATTTTTGTTTGTTTGATTTTGAAACATTTGCTGTTTTTTATGATAAAAAAGTTAGATACCCCTCTAGACCTGGAGCCACCCGCTGTAGACTATGAGACGTTAACAAAATTTACAAGAGTTTAAAAATAATAAACTGAAGCATTCCCTGGGCTCATTAATTTCTTGCTAACAAAAGTTTTTTCTCTTGTTATTATTTACTCACTGCATATGAAACATGGTTTGTGGAAGCTGCGTCCATTGCACTGGATCTCCTCCGCATGGTAAACAGTCTTCCCACAAGCTCCACACTTGGCACCTCCACCCAGATTTGGCATTGTCCAAAAATACACGTCTGGAAGGAGTATACAACGTCTTTGTTATATTTAATAAAGAAAGAGTAAGATTATATGATACATATCTAGATCTTAGAAACAATCGACAAGCAGGCTGGATATCGCTGATGAACCTTTTTATTACTCTAAGGGCTCATTACGATTTTTTATGTATGATTGTTATCAGTGGTTTTCACTGATAGTACTCGCACCTGTGATAGTCTATGGAACCATTCGAGCCCGAGTTTTTTTCGGACCAAGCAGTTCGCGGAAAACTGCGGAGACACTCAGAATACATCTGAGTGCTCTCCAATTTTCACAGACTTTTGGAAAGGAGAAGATGGAGAAACATTTTTTTTTTTTCTCCATGTTACAAGAAAAAGTGACATTCGGAGCGCTTAGTGTAACAATACATATAAATGATGTGATAAAACTTTATTATATTAATAATAGCACAAATCATATGACTATTTTACCAATTGGTGTTTGGATTAATTTTTGAAAAGTTGCAGATATCTAAAGTTGTTATTATTTAGAGCGGAAAATGATAACACACAAAGCTAATGAACTATTACTGAAAATGGAAAAAAAAGTATAATAAAGTAGAAAAATAATAATAATGTGTATACTTAAAGGGGTTTTCATTTATATACTGTTTTCCAATCTTATATTAATAAAATGCAAAGTTCTACAACTTTCTTATAGTTTTTCTGTTTCAATTCCTCACCATTTTCAAGATATTTGCTTGCAGCCAATGAATGGGAACACTATTAACACTGCCAGGTAATAAACCTGCTGGTCCCACTCTCGGCTAAGAAGGGGATACAATTGTAAGGGTATGTGCCCACGATCAGGAGCCACTGCGTGTTTATGCAGCGTCCAGATGTTACAGCATAGTGAATAGTGGATGAGATTTCTAGACATCCTATGTCCACTATGCGTCCCTGTGCACCTGAGGATCACCTGCGGAAACTGACATGCGGCTAGTCTTTCAGACCCGCAGCATGTCCATTACTCTTGCGGGTTTGTATGTGGACTTTCCCCATAGACTAACCTCTGTGGGGAAAGTCCATATGTGGGGGAAAAAAACAAAACTGCAGCGGCTCCGGAACGTGGGCACATACCCTAACCGGTGTCGACAATGCTCTATGAGCAAATACTGCAGCTGCTGCTGCACAAGTCTCTGATAGTTTGCTACAATGTATCAGTCTGGTGTCATTGCATAGAGTGGATGCAATTGTATCAACGCTTTATCTGATAGCAGGGCTAGGTTTGTGCCAGCTAAACCAACACTCAAACTAGCATTTTTCCAATCCATTATTTTAATGTAAAAATGGAACTGTTGCCTGAAGCTTCTTAATCCAGAAATGGCGCCAGATGGACACCATTAACCATAATGAAGTTTATTAGGTTTCCATTTGGGTGGAAAAAAATAATACAGCCTGCTGCACTTTTATTTGCTGGAACTTGTGATGGAGCCTTTAATTCAAGTTGTGAACACAGACTAAACCAGATTGTTGCCATTCACTGACAGCAAACAAATATCTTAAAAAGTCATAAACTAAAACACAACTTTCCATGTATACAGCACTTCATCTTTATTTCTATAAAACATTTTCATCATCATCTTGTAGTGAGTTTTATATGCTGGTTTTATGCTAGGAAAAACTTTATTATCGGGCAGTCAGGGGGATTAATCAAGTGGCCCGAATCTGTCAGAGATGAGCGCAAAGTTATTCTTTAGGTGTGTGCAGAGATTCAGTATTTGGTGCAGAAATTTCTGCCCCATTTCTGCATCTCTTGGCAGAAAAAATGCAACGTAAAATACATGCGTTTTTGCCTTGCTTTTTTACATGCGTTTTTGTTGCAGATTTTACCTCACTCATTAGTATGGGAGAAATTTGCAGCAAAAATTCGACATCCTGTAGATTTAAATCTGCATGGGAAATATAAGCAAGGTGTGCATGAGACTTCAGGATTCTCATTTACTTTGCTGGCATCCGGACAAATCATTTTGTGACAAATCCGCGCAGTAAAACACAATATAAACGCAACACATCTGCGACGTGTGCACAGGCTCTTACTCTGTGGCATGAATGACAGATTTAAAAAAAAAAGATGCGTCAATGGTGTAAAAACAAACAAATGTACAATTGAGCAGCACAATTACTGCATATTGGGAGCTGTATGGTAGCCAAGAGGTGTCTTGTCTGTACTAAACTTTTTATCAGTGCAACATTTGATGCAAATAGTGGCCAAATCCTTTGTGAACGCCATTAAGAATGTGCCCCATTGTATCTAATTACACCTAGATGACATCTATATACAATCATTATTTTAATTACATAACAATGCAACAATCTGCATTTCAGCATATTTTATCTGATTAAAAAATATGTAAAGGCGTGGACACTTTTGCGATAATATTTTATTACGCCAATGTAGTAAAAAAAAAAGTTGAAGAAATTAAGCACTGTAAATCTTGTTAAAAAAAAATGTTCTACCGTTTTGTGTCTTCAGCTTCTATGCAGACCTGTGTGTTTCCATGGTAACGTGCTAATCTTGCAGTCTTCAGTAACTCAGTATATTACCAAATAGTGAGCATATGGAATGTGGTATGTTTGACAGATCATACTAAAACTATAGAGACACATGGTTGTGCATAGGAGCTGTATACCCAAAACGGTCGGAGGATTTTAATTATTATAATCATTATTTTAGCTCTAAACAAAATAAATTGAATTGAAAAATAATACATTTAAGAAGGGAATAGGAGAGAAACGTAATAATGCAGGATGATGTGTATGGGTGAATGGTCCAGAAAGAAGTGTAAGCACTCAGACCTAAAATATATAAGACACAAGGATCACACTCATAACACTCACCAGCTCCACAAACGAGTCCTCTGGAGATATCTCAGGCACTGGAAGGTCTGGACAGATTCCTGGACCCTTTAAATTCCCCAGAAATATCTTTCCCGGGGTGATGATTGATGAAGAAGAACATCTCTGAAATCAGGCTGCCAAAAATAGCTGCTGATCAATCCCTGGATCGTTTCCTAACTCTGCGAGAGAGGGAGCTGGATAACAATGACTTCTGGAATTTCAGTCTGGGGCAAAGATTTCCAGAAGGGGCGCCCCTTCGTACTCCCCGCACCCTCCCGATAAAAACCCACAAAGCTTTATTGGAATCCTAGCAGCAGGGAGGGAGTTAATACACAGAACGGCAACTAGAAGCGAGATCCTGCCAAATCCTACGTAATGGTGTGGCACAAAAGCGAAGCGGGTGATTGCTCATAAAGATGGGGTGTTAGTAAAGTTATAAGAGTCTCAGTGTGTAATAGTGCGCCCCTCTGTGCCTCCATATAGTAACACTGTCCTCCTCTGTCCCTCAATATAATAAGCATATGTGGACACTGAGTCTTTTTGCTGAGTTTTTTGGAGCAGAAACTCTAAGTTTTTTGAGGAATTTTGAGATATTGAAGAAAACTCTGAGAATTTCCGCTCAGTTTCTGCTCCAAAAGAGTCCTCAAAAAACTTTGTGTGCACATAACCTAACAGTGTCCCCCTCTGTCCCTCCAAATAGTAAGTGCCCCATTTTCCCTAAATATAGTAACACTTTCCCATCTTTGTCTCCATATAGTAATGGTGTCCCACTGTGCCTCTATATAGTAACAGTGCCTTCAGATAATACAGTAAGTGTCACCTGCAGTCCTATGTAACACCACATATAACAGTGATAACTCTGAACATAGATAATGTAGTAGATAGTGACCGGCAGTCCTATGTAACATCACAGATAACACAGTGAGAACTGAATACAGTAGATGTTCCCTGCTGTCATATGTAACGCCACAAATAAAAGAGAACTCTCGGAGAACAGATAATGTAGTAGAAGTCACCTGCAGTCCTATGTAACACCACAGATAACAGTGATAATTTTCCAAGTACAGATACTGTAGTAGAAGACACCTGAATATCCTGTACACCGAATGTCATTGTCCTGCACCCCCAGTGTCAGTGTTATCATCCTGTTCCTCAAGTATCAGTCATATCCTGTACCCCAAGTATCAGTGTCATCATCCTGTACATCATGTGTCAGTGTTATTATCCTGCACCCCAAGTATCAGTTTAATCATCCTGTACTCCTAGTATTAGTGTGACATCATCCTGTACCCCAAGAATCAGTGTCATTATCCTGAACCCCAAGTGTCAGTGTCATCCTGTACCTCAAATGTCAGTGTCCTTATCCTCCATCCTAAGTATCAGTGTCGTCATTCTGAACCCCTAATATTAGTGTGACATCAACCTGTACCGCATGTGTCAATGTCATTATCCTGTACCCCAAGTGTCAGTGTCGTTATCCTGTACCTCACATGTCAGTGTTACTGTCCTGCTACCTTTAGTGTAGGATGTGAATACTAGGGAAACATGTATTAAAGGCTTTAAATCAGTTTACTAGAAATTTAATAAACTTTGTAACACAATTAAACTTATTTTATTTTTTTGCTTCCCTCTGGTATAAGTGGGGTGGTGCTTCCATCAGTTTGACAGATTTACTATGATTTTGAAAATGCCACAAATTATAGCGCAAATCGTAGATTTCAATTTCTGCCTCATTGACAACCAAGATGCAGCAATTCTGCGGTAGGCCTTGTGCTTCCTACTCCAGTCTTTCTATATTTATCCTAATTGATCGCTGGTCCAGTTAGGAATATACAGGTGCATCTCACTAAATTAGAATATCATCAAAAAGTTAATTTATTTCAGTTCTTCAATCCAAAAAGTGAAACTCCTATATTATATAGAGTCATTACAGACAGAGTGATCTATTTCAAGTGTTTATTTCTGTTAATGTTGATGATTATGGCTTACAGCCAATGAAAACACAAAAGTCATTATCTCAGTAAATTAGAATACTTTTTAACAACAGCTTGAAAAATGGTTTTAAAATCCGAAATGTTGGCCTACTGAAATGTATGTTCAGTAAATGCCCTCAATACTTGGTCGGGCTCCTTTTGCATCAATTACTGCAGCAATGCGGCAATGTGGCATGGAGGCGATCAGCCTGTGGCACTGCTGAGGTGTTATGGAAGCCCAGGTTGCTTTGATAGCAGCCGTCTGCATTGTTGGGTCTGGTGTCTCTCATCTTCCTCTTGACAATACCCCATAGATTCTCTATAATGGATTCTCTATGGGGTTAAGGTCAGGCGAGTTTGCTGGCCAATCAAGCACAGTGATACTGTTGTTTTTAAACCAGGTATTGGTACTTTTGACAGTGTGGACAGGTGCCAAGTCCTGCTGGAGAATGACATTTCCATCTCCAAAAAGCTTGTCGGCAGAGGGAAGCATGAAGTGCTCTAAAATGTCCTGGTAGACGGCCCCGCTGACTTTGGTCTTGATAAAACACAGTGGACCTCCACCAGCAGATGACATGGCCCCCCAAACCATCACTGATTGTGGAAACTTCACACTAGACCTCAAGCAGCTTGGATTGTGGCCTCTCCACTCTTCCTCCAGACTCTGGGACCTTGTGGAGTCAATGACTGCCTTCTGGACATCTGTCAAGTCAACAGTCTTCCCTATGATTGTGGAGCCTACTGAAACAGACTAAAGGACCTTTTTAAACGTTTAGGAAGCCTTTGCAGGTGTTTTTTGTTAATTTTTTTTAATTTACTAAGATAACTTTTGTGTTTTCATTGGCTGCTAGCCATAATCATCAACATTAACAGAAATAAACACTTGAAATAGATCACTGTTTGTAATGACTCTATATAGTATATGAGTTTCACTTTTTCTAATGAAGAACTGAAATAAATTAACTTTTTGATATTCTAATTTAGTGAGATGCACCTGTACATGTAAATTAGACAACACACATACAGCAGCAACCATCTGCATCCTTATTTCTCGTCAATTAAAGGGGTTGTCCACTTCAAAGTGTCACTTGCTCAGAGATCTTTTGCCACCATACGTTACTTTCCAACATTATGTCATGAATTTTTAGCCATTGATTAGTTGCATCTATGCTGTTTTCTCATATGGCTTTGACTTTCTTCTTTTTACTGACTGTTGGTAAATTTACTGACACTTGGCCCCTCTTGTTCACCCATGAGCTCAGGGCTGCACGCTTCACTGGGGATGACAAAATGGAAGCAGCTGTAGATCCAGAAGTCATGCTCTCGATTTTCCACTAGTAATCTTTATTGATATTGCAGAATCTGCCCTGCGGCCAAGGAAAAACTGAGGCTCCGTCCACATCATCAAAAGGTTTCGCCTTCTCGGTGACTTCAATGATTTTAGGAAACTAAGTTCACGTGAGCAGCGCAGTAAAACTCTGTGAACTGTAAAATATCAGCGAGATCGAACAGTCAACGCCAGGGCAAGGAAAAAAAAAAAAGGCCAAATGAGCGGACACTTGGTATTGTTCATCCTGAGCTTCCTGAATATGATATTGCAACCACAGAACTGCCTAAAATACTGCGACACTAACAGAATGTTCACACCTGGCATTTTTGACACGTGAAAAAAAAAATGCAATGTTTTACAGTACCAACAAAGTGAATGAATTTTCTGAATTCTGCTTGTGATGATTTTTTTCCTTGCAGATTTGAGCAATGAACATAATTTAAAATCTGCAGCATGTCAATTAGACCATGTTCACATGCAGCGTTTTTTTTCTACTGCCAGATCTTGCTTTCTTGGCAGAAAAAACGCTGTGTTCAAAACGTAGATTTTGTTTAGGTTTTTTTGGCGTAAAACGTGTGACTTTTCTACAGTAAAATGTTTAATAAAGTTATTTTTATTTACCAAAATCGCTGCAAACATGCAGAAAAGCCTTTTAGTTGTGGCTTTTTTTTTTTTTGCACTTTCTCATTACTTTCTATGGGTAAAAAAAAAAAACTCAAAGAAGTGACATGCTGCAGATTTAAAAAACTCAGCAGTTTTCCAAATTAGTCAGGAAAAAAAACGCGTGTGCATGAGACTTCTGAAATCTCATAGCTTTTGCTGGTACTGTACAAAGCAACTTATTACTTGCATAAAAAAGTTGTAAAAAAAAAGGGGTGTGTAAACATAGTCTGATTTTAGCATTTTTCACCAATTTAAATAAATGGGAAAAAACGCACTTAAAAACGCATGTAAAAAAGTCCATATTTTATGCAGCAAAAACACCATGCGTAAACATAACCTAAAGCTTTAGGAGAGTTTGTGAGCTAATCACTTTACAACACAAGAATAGGCACCATCACAAGCCATCCCCAAAGAAAGGGCACCAACCCTGCAAGCCAGAATATTCGGCAAGAGTGAAGATGAGTACCCAGGTATCACCCAAGGTTTAGTTTCGCTCAAGAAGGACTTTGGTCAGATAAGATGACAGCACATTTATAAATGGCATCTTATAAGACCCAGTTATAGACATAAGGACACAAGTGAATCCATACACATAAATGCTCTGTTGCAGAGAAATACACAGCAGTAGTTATATGCAAATGAGGCTGGAAGTGCACAGGGAGGGACAGAGCACTTCCAGTTCATTAGCTCCCAGCGCCATTCTCAGCCTAACTCCGCCCTCCACTAGGTGATTGACAGGCTGCAGTAGTGGTAACAGTCAGTCACCCAGTGGAGGGTGGATTTAGGTTGAAAATGGAGCTGGGAGCTAATAAATGGGGAAGTGCTTCGTCTCACCCAGTGCACTTCCAGGATAATTTGCATATAAATACTAAAGTGGATCCCTCGGCAGCAATGCAGTGTTTCTGTTTAATAAAGTCGTGGATTCACTTGGGTTCTTTTAACTTGCACACGTCATTGGTTTGGGGGGTTAGAATGAGCTGACAGATTCCCTTTAAGTCCCCTTGCATACAGTTCATATCTCCGCTCTCCTGATAGTTTGCAACAATGTGTTTTTGTAGGTAAATATCACTAGACTGTTACATTGTAGCAAACTAAGTTGTAAAAGAATCAGGTTTGGTTGTATAAAGTATTTTCATTCACTGAGACCAAACAGAGACCTTAAAATTGGTAAAGAATTGAAGCACAATATATTAAAAAGTTTTAGATCCTCCTATAATATAATTATTAATCTTATGTTGTATATTGTGAACTCCTGGGGAGTAACGGGAACACGTGACGGGGTGCAGCCGAGCCGGAGAATTGATTTTAAGTCGGTTCCAGTAAGGCATAAGATCAAAAAGATGAAAAGCTCAAGTGTCATAAAAACTTCCCAGCTGACATTACAAAGAGTGATAATGAGTAACGGGCCAAGATTGTCAGCTGACTCTTTATCTTCAGAGGATTGAGCCGCAATCTCCCTGCTCTATATATAGGTAATAGATGAGCTCATTGCTAAAATAGCCCCCCATCCTATTGTCTGCACCATCTGACCTTAGTCCCTCTTTTCTTTCAAGTATTTAAAAATATTTCTCTTAAAGCAGAGAATGTTTACAAATAAACAATATCTGATTTTTTTCTGCTCCTCCAGCACCAGCTTTGTTGGTCTCTGACCACTTTGCTGCAGTTATATAATTTTGCACCTCCAAGTGATCGCTGCAGCCAATTACTGGTCTCAGTGGTCTTGTCCCATACTTATTGCCATAACTGCTGCAGCGCACATGTGGATGTACTGCACATGCTCAGTGCAGCAAAGTAAGCGACTAGTGGAGGCGGAAAAAAAAGATTAACTTTTTTTTAATGCTATTTTCTATTTCAAAAAAATGTAAAAATAAAATCTTGGACAATCCCTTGAACGCTCATTGTATAATGAAAAGTTCTACAAGTTTCCAATATACACTGCTCAAAAAAATAAAGGGAACACTTAAACAACAGAATATAACTCCAAGTAAATCAAACTTCTGTGAAATCAAACTGTCCACTTAGGAAGCAACACTGATTGACAATCAATTTCACTTGCTGTTGTGCAAATGGAATAGTCAATAGATGGAAATTATTGGCAATTATCAAGACACCCTTAATAAAGGAGTGGTTCTGCAGGTGGGGACCACAGACCACATCTCAGTACCAATGCTTTCTGGCTGATGTTTTGGATGTTGGTTGTGTTTTCACACTTGTGGTAGCATGAGACGGACTCTACAACCAACAGAAGTTGCTCAGGTAGTGCAGCTCATCCAGGATGGCCCATCAATGCGAGCTGTGGCAAGAAGGTTTGCTGTGTCTGTCAGCGTAGTGTCCAGAGGCTGGAGGCGCTACCAGGAGACAGGCCAGTACACCAGGAGACGTGGAGGGGGCCGTAGGAGAGCAACAACCCAGCAGCAGGACCGCTACCTCTGCCTTTGTGCAAGGAGGAACAGGAGGAGCACTGCCAGAGCCCTGCAAAATGACCTCCAGCAGGCCACAAGTGTGCATGTGTCTGCACAAACGGTTAGAAACCGACTCCATGAGGGTGGTAAGAGGGTCCGACGTCCACAGATGGGGGTTGTGCTCACAGCCCAACACCGTGCAGGACGCTTGGCATTTGCCACAGAACACCAGGATTGGCAAAGTCGCCACTGGCGCCCTGTGCTCTTCACAGATGAAAGCAGGTGCACACTGAGCACATGTGACAGAGTCTGAAGACGCCGTGGAGAGCGATCTGCTGCCTGCAACATCCTTCAGCATGACCGGTTTGGCAGTGGGTCAGTAATGGTGTGGGGTGGCATTTCTTTGGAGGGCCGCACAGCTCTCCATGTGCTCGCCAGAGGTAGCCTGACTGCCATTAGGTACGGAGATGAGATCCTCAGACCCCTTGTGAGACCATATGCTGGTGCGGTTGGCCCTGGGTTCCTCCTAATGCAGGACAATGCCAGACCTCATGTGGCTGGAGTGTGTCAGCAGTTCCTGGAAGGTGAAGGCATTGAAGCTATGGACTGGCCCACCCATTCCCCAGACCTGAATCCGATTGAGCACATCTGGGACATCATGTCTCGCTCCATCCACCAACGTCACGTTGCACCAGAGTGTCCAGGAGTTGGCGGATGCTTTAGTTCTGGTCTGGGAGGAGATCCCACAGGAGACCATCCACAACCTCATCAGGAGCATGCCCAGGCGTTGTAGGGAGGTCATACAGGCACGTGGAGGCCACACACAACACTGAGCCTCATTTTGACTTGTTTTAAGGACGTTACATCAAAGTTGGATTAGCCTGTAGTGTGTTTTTCCACTTTAATTTTGGGGGCGACTCCAAATCCAGGCCCCCATTGGTTAATAAATTTGATTTCCATTGATTATTTTTGTGATTTTGTTGTCTGTTCACATTCAACTTTATACAGAACAAAGTATTCAATGAGAATATGTCATTCATTCAGATCTAGGATGTGTTATTTCAGTGTTCCCTTTATTTTTTTGATCAGTGTATTATGATCTCAGCTTACTGTCGGTGAATAGAAATATGCCTCCTTACATTTCAATTCTAGACAAGTCTCGGAGCGACAAAGTGTTATTTAGAATTACAATATATAACAAAGTATCAGGACAGGAGAGCACACATCCTGGGGTGGTCAGGCCGTTCTGGGATTTGTAGTTACACTGCAGTTGGCGAGCTAGTGTTGTTCTATAATAGAATTTATAATAACCAATTCCAGCATTTAGTTGTTGGATCATTTTTTTTTTTTTTCTCTTTCTTCCTGGAAAGTTACCGTTTTGGTCACACTATCAGCCAATGGCTGCCCCGCTGTGATGTAGTGTTGACAGCTGACATCATGGAGGACGGTGTAAACGTACGGAGCAACGAGGTTATCGCAGCCGCCTCCGACCATTCCAGCCAATGGGTCACGTCGCTCTCATCGTATTGTCCGCACCTATGGTAAAATCTTATAATCTATGAACTAAAGGATAGAAAGAAAATGGATCTAAAGAAATTAGAACACATCTTGTAATATTATTTTACCATATGAAGATCAATGCTGTGAAGGCAAAGAGGCGTCAGGTGGATAAAGACTATGACCACCATTGATGTTTTATATAGGGAATATTCACATGAGATGGAAATAAATTGTGCATTACATGCCAATTTTCTGAGAATTTCAGCATATACAGTCAAGGTTAAAATCCATACATGAACTGATATGTTTCAGCAGAACTCAATTTCAAGGTGGAATTTGTACACAGAGTGAGAATAAGACTTTTGTATTAAACATTCACTTTGCTGTTGTTGTAACCCACAACCTGTGAAGGCGGGCTTAATCTACACATAGAGACTCAGCTTTGTGTACATACATTAATAATTTATAGTTTATAGTTGAGGCCTGTGACCCACCGGCAATCGGCCAGGTTGAGCAGCTTGACAATCAAAGCCTGGTGTACATACATTACATATCCTGTATCAAAAGTTACATCCAGTATTATACTCCAGAGCTGCACTCACTATTCTGCTGGTGCAGTCACTGTGTACATACATTACATTACTGATCCTGAGTTACATCCTGTATTATACTCCAGAGCTGCACTCACTATTCTGCTGGTGGAGTCACTGTGTACATACATTACTTATCCTGTACTTATCCTGTATTATACCCCAGAGCTGCACTCACTATTCTGCTGGTGCAGTCACCGTGTACATATATTACATTACTGATCCTGAGTTACATCCTGTATTATACCCCAGAGCTGCACTCACTATTCTGCTGGTGCAGTCACCGTGTACATACATTACATTACATATCCAGATTGGTGATAGTCTCAGTGGTCAGACACTGACTGACACGGCCGCCATGCGGCTTCACAGGCTTGTGCCGCCATGAAGTTGTAATGTCAGATTCTCTTCTGTGGAGTGGATGCAGACACATCGGTGATGACTCCTATTACTGAAGAAATCCCACAATTATAAGAAATTTATTATAAGAATACATTACAGATCAATTCCCAAATCCTTTATAAATAATTCCATTTCACTTAGATACAATCTGTACAGAGTTTCTTTTTTTGTTCAAAATCCCATGAAAAAAAAAGTCACAGACTGTGAACCCATAAGGCACAGACATCACAGTATATCTATAGTGTGCGAATACCCCTCCACCCCCGCTGTATAGAGCAGATACTTGGGGGGCATCTCCCGGGGGTCAGGCTGTGCACATTACCGTCCAGCAAATTTTGCACATAAAAATGGGTTAAAAAAAATATATTAAAAAAAATAAAATACATAAAAAGTTAATATTTTCATACATGTGACGTCGAGTGTGTTACAAACTGTATAAATAGTTGAAATTATTCTACTTTTTTTTTTTTTTTAATTACGCAACCATTGGATGCTGATAGAGTTTCTAATATAAAAGTACGTATCAAGTCATTCCTCGCTTTCGAGGGAAGTTTCACATTCGTTTTAAGTGTTTTCGTAATGCTGGGCTCCTCAGCAGATGATCAACTGCTACCTTATTAAAGGGGTGCTCTGGGATTATGGAAAATTAATCCTAGTCCTTTCATAATGAAAAACCATGTAAATTAGTGGTAGATAATTCCTTGCGAATTGCAAGATATCTGCTGGGTTGCAAGCACAATCGGCAGGTGTTATGGACTTGTCCTATAGCAAAGGCCGCGTGCACCCCCATCAGATTTCTGCAGACGTGGTCACAACATGGCCGATGCGGAAGTGAGCAAAGCCGGATAACCCCTTTAATATTTTTTTTCCGTGTGCTGAGGAGCAACTGTCAAAATGGCAACACAAATCCCTGCAAATGACGGATCCTGGAACCCACTTCCAGAACAACTGTGCTAGAAGGGTTTATGAATGCCAGTGTGATAGGTATGGACCAGGAAGGGGGGTCTCAGCACCCCCCCGCCACAGTATAATATTCACGCAGTCATGGAGGGCAGAGGATATTGCAAGTCTTGATGCATGGAGAGAGCATGGTCTCTATGTTTGTACAGCTGCTGAAAAGGCAGAACAGACATGGTAGACGACAGGTTTTGAGGGGACCCTATACTGCACATGTAGGGTCCTAACTAGTTTTAATGCAACAGTTTGTGACTCCGAGACCCTTCAGCTGGACCCTGTGGCCATTGCTAAAAGTGTCCAAGCCAAGCGTGTCGTGCCCGCTATTCGTCTCCACCAACGTCAAGCTTCCGCTGCGATACTAGGATGGATCCCTGAGATGCTTCGGTACAAGTGATAGAATTTATGGGGGAGGACGTCAGACCCCCGGGGGTGCGGAAGAAGCTGTCCTTCAGTGGTTGGGATCCTTTCGGTGTAAGGGGAACGCCAGGCTGTTGGAAGAGAAGAATACAGCCAAGTCAAAATCAAGGGCAAAGCATCAAGACTGGAGGGGGTGCCCACCCCTGGGACCCTTCGTCAGAAATAAAGAGTGGCGGTGCGCACATAGCTGAGCACAGCGCCAAAATCGGGGTTCGTATATCCATTACGTACCTGCTGCAGAGCATAGAACGTGAAGGGCTGCCCGTGATACGGGATGGGGGACAGGTGCTTGAAATTTAACACTTTAGCTGCCTGCAGATCATCCGTGGGCTTCCCGTTTCTCGGAGATATAGTAACAGGCTGCGCGCTGCCACAAGGGGGCGATATCAGGTCTTTGTTCTGCAGGGTGAAGTTGAATATTCCAGCACTGGGGCTCGGGTAGGACGAGATGGGGGTGGAAGCCGATAGCTGACCCGTCTGACTTACACACGGCGAAAACATTACTTTCAGCGGAAAGACACCTGCAGAAAATTATAGGTCGTAAAATAAGCAGTAACGATGGGCCAAGTAACTACAAGTCCCAGCAAGCCATGACCGAAACATACACTATTGATGAAACTGGTTTATTTCTAGATGAGACTCTCTCACCTGCAAGAGGAGACGTGAGGATTTTCGGATCAGGGACGGAAGCGGTTTGATCTTTCACGGGTTCGTTGCTCAAAGAAGCCAGCTGTAGTGGGATCAGGTACCCCGAGTGCACCAACCTCTGCAAGG
This sequence comes from Phyllobates terribilis, assembly GCF_046119375.1. Lineage (NCBI taxonomy): Eukaryota > Metazoa > Chordata > Amphibia > Anura > Dendrobatidae > Phyllobates > Phyllobates terribilis. The sequence goes on along the minus strand of NW_027362773.1, from coordinate 97,579,444 downwards.
CAAAGAAAGTATAAGAAATCAGGGGGGAAAATGCAAAAAAAAAAAACACTGTAGGCGAGAATTTATGGTGGCTAGTCAAAGCAAAAACTCCAAATTTATAAATGGGGCCAAAAAATAAAATCAGAGGCAGCTGCAGGGTGTCAGTTATCTGGTGGACACTACTGGTCACTTTATATACAGTGACAGATCCTGTCAACTTAAGACATGGGTGTTGCAAAAAGGTAAAGAGCTTTGCACATAAGCGCCAAATTTTGGGATTTTTTTTGAAGAGTAAATATTTACACCCCGTCCCTCTGCTTTTCCCAACCCCGTGACCACAGCTACTTTGGAGCTATAAACTGTATGTGGAAATATTCAGGGGTCACATCTCAAAATTAGTTCCTATTCAATAATGAGGTTTTTCGGTTTTTTTTGTTACTACTACAACTGTATCCAAAAAAGCCACCACATTTTTTATTTTTCATTTGATGTAGCCATCTTGCTTTCTGTGGGTGGAATCGTATATATATTTTTTAATACAAAATATTGGGGCATATACAACGATGTAAAGTCGTATTCATTTCTGGGAGGTAACGGGCAATGGCGGAATAAAAAAAAGAAATATTGTAAATGCGACATTCTTTTAACTTTTTTTTTTAAAATAAATTACATGTTACTTTATTCTGAAGGTCGTTACTATTACTACAATATCTGTAGAATCTAAGCCTGCAAGGGCCAGGCGCTCTTCCCTCTGTACCAGTCTATCAGTGTTAGTTTACTGTAAGTGATATCTGTATTTTTTTATGCAACCATCATCATCATCATCATCATCGTACAGCACCATGGAATCAATGGTGCCATATAAATAAGAATAATAATATACTTTTTTTTAACCAATTCTACATATTTATGTAATGTTTTTCCTCCATATTCCAGAATCTAACTTTTTTTTTTTATTGTGTCAAGTTTTTTTTATACTAGATTAAAAAAACAAAAATGGGGGGGGGGGGGGGGGTGTAAAACTTTAAGTTATTGAATTTTTGTCAACTATTTTCATAAGTAACCAGATTGGTTCATTTAAATGTAATGCTGGAACAGTGTAATAATACGAAATAGAGGATGAGAAGCAAGAACACTCAGGTAGCGCCCTCTGGTGGTGGCAGCTGATATAAAGAATTTTAGCTTTTCACTTTATTTTAGGGATTTGGAGCTTATACTAAGAACATCTTAAATCAGTAGAGTATTTTTGGAGTATTACAAGTCTACAAACCTCAGACAGGTCATCTTGAGGAGAACTCTTAAGCCTCTTGGGGCCGCAGTTCTCATATTCTAAGAACTGCCTGGGACATTTCTCCGGCTCATTCTCAGCAGGACGATCAGCCGGTGAGATCTTGCTGTCACCTTGTAAACCTTTATCTCCTAGAGGGGCGTCCAGCGGGGTCTGACCAGCGCACATGACAGGATGAGCCTGGACACTGGCGTGTGGAGACTGCATGTAAACGGCGTACGGGGAGGGAGAATTGGGGTGAGGTTGGACAAATGGTAAAGCCTGGAGCAGAACTGGGCTGAAAGATTGCTGGCTCTGGGGCTTCATTGCGATCTTGGCATTCCCATTCATGACAGCCCTGGGCACTTTGAGTTTCATCTTCTTCAAATCCCTGCAAAATAAAGCAGGTATTATGTAAAACAAACACCTCGGTGCTTGTTGATGGGAAACGGTGCCCCTGCAAGTGCACAAAGTTGGCTATGTAGGGCAGGTGGGCGCCCGAAAGAGAAGGCAGAGAGACTTAGCTGTCTCAGCCTTCCTGATCACTGAAAGAGAGCTGCGTAGACAGTTCGGCAAGCGATAATAGTGCTTTGCCAGCTACCAGGAAGATCTGGGATCCTCACAATGGTCTTTCACATATTAAAGGCAGAATGTGTGGAATAAATAAAAAGAAAAAAAAAAGTTACTTAAAGTCCAAACTTTAATTTTGTAAATTGCGAAAAATAAACGAGTATTATTACTACGTCATAGGAAAACGTTGTTAAAAAGTCAACGTAACAATTCACTTACTTGGTCTGGTCAAGCTGTTCTTTGCAGATTGCCGCCAGCTGAGCCATCTTACTAGGGACAGATGAGCCGTCGATGGAATCACCTTTGTATAGAAAATGGAGAAGAATAAGATTTACCCCTAAATCTGTATTTTGGAAATACAGTGGATGTCACAGAGCCTATGCATGCCCCACCAGACAGCGTGCCAGTGACTCAATCTGCGGCCTCACAATGGCTCCTCTCGCTCAGCCCCATCACTTACCGCTCTTTACCGGACTGCTGGGGGCAGAGTTGATTTTCCTCCTGTCATTTTCGATACTCTTCGCCAGCTTTATAAGGGACTGATGGCGGGTGAAGCTTTGCTTGCCGCGACTGGAAAACAAATTCTTGGCGCAGTTCTCTTTGGGAGAACGAAGGTCCAGAGCGATGGAAGTTTGCAGCGTGGATTCTGCAAATGAAGTCAGAAAGTTCTATTAGATAAGATGATGGAGAACCTGCTAACAGAAGATGAATGATCACCCACCAGGAGTGGCTGGTAGAGCAAAGGAGGCCATCAGCAAAGCTGTAGATTGCACCCTGCAGTGGTTTTCCACAAATTAACTTGGATATTTCAATTTCACAAATTAATTGGGATTGCATCATGAAACAGCTGAGGGTTTGCTATACTGGCATCCAGTCTAGACAATCCTCAAAACTAACGATGCTGGTACATTGCAACCGGTTTGAGTGTGCACTGCAATGTACGGACCGGCCGCTGGTCTCCCGAACCAAACTTTACAGCCTCAGACAAATAGGAGACTGTTCAGTTCGGGTCGGGAGAGCAGCGGCCGGTCTGTGTTTAACAAACGTCTACATTTGGCCTAAGTGTGCAGTCATAAATCAGACCAAGATCAGACGCAGCTTCACGCATTTCTATGCAGCTGACACATTCGGGTCGGGAGAGCTGCCGGCCAGTCCTTGCTCTGCATTCAGATCTCGGTCAGATTTATACGACCTTCTGACTGCGCCCTAAGGACAAGAGGTTTGCACTGCTGACTTGAGCTACAGATGATTGTCTGCACCTGATACAATTGTAACAAAAGCTCAGCAGTGAACGGCACTTGGTGTGAATAAACCTTTTACCTTTGGATATAAATCAGATTGTTCCCATCTACTGACCACCAGCAGCGATTGGAAAAAAGGGAGAGGAACTGATACCCTAAGAATATTGGAAAGTTGCAGAACTTCTCAAAACTGATGCACAAGATTATTTGCCTCCAAGCTCATAACATTGTATAAAGTTTTGCTTGGAGTCTTCCTTTAGGGTTTTTTTTTATCAGATGCAAGAAGCAGATCTTGTAGATCACAAGACTCAGCAGTCAGATTACACTCTTCACACCTTGTTGATCTGGTGACGTTTCCAGACAGGTCCATTGGAACGCTGGCTTGCGGCCCCGCTCTTCAGTTACGTGGACCTTCTTTATAAGGTTTAAGCTGCTCAGCACATTCGCTATGTCGTACAAACGTCTTATTTTTGCTGTGGAGATAAAATAAAATTCAAGGTTAATTTCAGCGCTTGTACTGATTAAAGCAATTTCAAATCACCATATAATGAAATTTTCACTCCGAAGCTGAAAATCTGATGGATCTGCTATAGTGTATCAATGTCGGCAACAGACTGACATTTTGTGTCCTGACACATTGTTACATCATTGATACATCATTGATACAATGTAACACAAAACAGGAGACAAGTGTGCTGCTGACAGTTGGAGCTCCGAGGATCGACTAGGCTGGATATATTATAGCAAACCCTAAAAAGTATCTGGCAGATTTGTTGCAGAAACTTCTGGGACTCGGCAATTAATCAAAAATCCAAGCACTCGCTGCAGAAACAACATGGATCACACGTACAGAATGGATTTCAGGGGCAGAAACCTCTGCAACAAAATCAGCCACATGTGAATTCACACTCATCAATATATATTTTTAATATCTGGATAATATTTTGCATTCATAAACATCAAACGTCTTTGCACATCTCATCTTTTATATATGCCAGAGAGCGATTCCCATCGGTTGCCACCAACCCATCAGATTGTATAGGCACATGACTGACATTGCAAATAATAATGTAAAAAAAAAAGTATACAGTGTAGTCCTATGTACGGACAAGTGTAGGTATGGCAATGTATAATGGTCAGCGTATACCAAAGGTTGTTTTTGGTATTTGCAAGTGTATGGGGTCTATGGAAACCAGGGACTTCAGATTAGAACGAAAAGTAAGAGGTACATTAGAAAAGTTTCTTACTTTTGAATTTGCTTTTATCTAAATCTTCCAGTTGATCTTCTCCAATTAGGATTTTAGCAGCAATGTCCAGGCTGACGATCTGTGGTGTCGACACGAGGAAAAGCATAACGAACCTCTGACTCATCACTCGCAACGACTTCTCCTTCCTGCTGTTCACAGAAGCTGAATGTGAAAAGAAGAAGTATGGTGTTAAAGGAATTTCCTTCAGAAATAAAGTTATCCTCTTCCCATAGAATAAGGGATAACTTTACTGATTGATGGGGGTCCACAGAGCCCCGATCTGAATGCAGCAGAGGGGGAACTGCGCAGTGCTCCATCTCTCAATTCATTGTCTACGAAACTTATTGAAAAGTTCTGCAACTTTCTAAAAGACTTTGCATTTCAATTGAGCACCTTTTTCAAGATGGCTACTGGTTGTCTGTTGTACAGACCTTAGACTTCAATTATCAGAGATTATATCTAAACTGAATTTGGACGGTATAGACTGAATCAGAAGGAGGGAGATCCGGTGACTACTGGGGGCTCTGACAGAAGGATATAGATCTGCACTCACCGGCTCTGAACTCCAACCCTGGCAGCTCCACAAAGCTGACCTCCACCTGTTTCACCAGTGACTTTGGGATTGATGCGTCGTCCGGTGCATCCGCCTCTTCCTGCTCCCGTTTTTTCAGGTGCAGGATCTGTTCGGCATATTTATTCTCCTCTCCAACTCGTCTCAACAGGTTGAACGTCTGGTGGAGGTTTTTGCGCCCGTGCCAGATGTACTTGTTCTTGGCGAGGCGGCTGACCATGTGCAAGCTCTCTAGTACATTGACGATGTCGTATATCCGTCTACGCTCCACACCTAAGAAATCAGTAACATCCATATTAAAAGGGATTAAACAAGTTATCTATCCAAAGGACCAGTGATAATTTGTCGATCAGTGGTGGTCTGATCGCTGGGACCAGCACTGCTCAGCAGAACGAGAGGCACTTTTATCCCTGTTACAATGGATCGGCAGTGCACATGCTCATCCTGAAGAAGGCTCCACTGAAACGCGCGTTGGGGTGGACGTGCACCCATCCAGGGAATCTCTTGCCCCCTGGGTCTGTTTTTTTCAGGTCCATGATGCATTAACCTGTTTTTGATGCACCATTGTTTGCCATTAGGTGAAATGTCTGTGTGTGTAATCGTGCTAATACTCCTTTTATACCTTTAGGCCAAGTGGGGTGTTGCAATATGGCCAAACTAGATTTATGGTACATTATGGTGCCCACATTCTGTGTGATATATAGTATAGTTTCACCCAATCCTGTGTGGGACGCACGTCCCTTTTTCCAACATGTATGGTTATTATCTGTCACCTCCCTCCATCTACCTGTATTTCCCAATTTTTGAATAAAGCTTTATATATTAAATATTTGATGTTATTTGGGATTTTTTTATATTTTCTTCTGTTTTTGTAATGGCCAATTACTGCATGTCAATTAATTAGGAAATCAGAGGCTTCAGCAGCAGGTTCTGAGGCGTCAGCATTAATGCAAGACGGCAGAGTGACTGGAACACAATCGCCACCTAGTGCCCTTATTGTGAATAGCATCCAATCAGAAGTGAGAAATTCCTCACTCACTGGGAAGTTCAATCAGCAAACATTGGGGTCAGCTTTCCTTCTGCTGAACTCATGCTTCTCTAATGGAACATACACTATAAAGTTATACAATAGCCCAACATAGTACATACATGGGAAGCCAGAGAAAGATTTGCCTATCCGGAGGAAATATGTAGAGAATACAAAGCAGCATTTCTTAATTTCTCCTTTTTTTTTGCACTAACGTCACATTTCGGCAGGATACTGCACCTATTCTATTCCTATGGTTTGCATGAAATCACAAGTAAATACATGTGAGTTTTACCTAGAATTAGGTTCTATTAGTCTATTAAAATCATATGACATCACAATTTTACAAATATCGCAATGTCTTTTACACCACTAAGGTCACAGCTAATTTTATTTTATTGGGGGGGGGGGGGGGGGGGGGGCTTTCATTTTTCTTTCCCTTATTCAAAGAGCCATCATTTTTTTCTGCCAACATAGCTGTATGAGGGCTTGAGTTTTGCAGGTAGAGTTGCTGTGAATGTCACCATTCATTTTACCATACAATGTATGTGCTAGATGAAGTACAGAGCAAACAAAATCTAAGTGCTGTGAAATTGCAAATTTTTTATTTATTTTTAGAGAGTTGGTTGTGCATTAAAAATGACCAGAATTTTTCAGGTCAAGATGACTGCGGTGATAACAAACATGTATCTTTTTTTTTTTTTTTTTTTATAAATTATTATTAAATTTAGTGGCTTTTCTTAGCTTTGTGAAAACATTTTTTTTTAATAGTTATGTTTCTCTAAAAATGACAAATATATTTCTTTTCAGTCGAGAGCTTGTTTTTTTGCTGGCAAGTCGTGGTTTTTATAGGTTTCGTTTTCACATATTTAGGACGTTTTCATTGCCTCATTTCGTCATTTTCAGGGGGAAAATGAGCATTATAAGAGATACAACTAATGGAACAGGAAGGGGTTAAAGCTAAAGAAAGAAAAAAATGCAAGGAGATTTTCTGCTCTCTAATTCAGTCATGAGGTATAGGTGCTTTGGAACACCGGTCTAAGGCCACGGCCCCACTATCAATTTTTTTTTTTTTTCAGGAGTGGGAGCCAAAACCAGGTGAGGAACAATCCGAGAAAAGGTATAATAGAAACAAGTCACCAATTCTGCATTTATCACCCACTCCTGGTTTTGGCTCCCACTCCTGAGAAAAAATACTGACTGAATACTGACCAAACACTGATAGTGGAGCCGTGGCCTTATAGTATAAATGCCACACGTCAGCAAAAATTCGTAAAATATTTTGTTGTGGATTTGCAGCAGATTTCACATTGCAAAGACACATTAGGGAATGGAACAGATACAATGGAATCGGTTGCCATTAGTAACAGAACTCTTTGTTTTTGTTCTTTGTATTATAAAAGTATCAACAAACAAACAACTGTCACTCACTTAATTCTCCTGCAACTTCATCCAAACAGATACTGTTGTTCATCGCTGGATTCGGGTAATCTGGGAACCGGTTGAGAAATTTATGGCACAGCAATCCTAGACTTTTCTCCTTGCGGCTTGGCATTGTTTTTTCAAGCTCGTCACCTGAAAACTGTTCCTGAAATGTAATAAAAAAAACAAACAGTTTTTACATCATCTTATTTCCATGGAGAAATGATCCCAGGAATGAGGCTCAAGCGCGATGTCTGCTTATGGGGCAATCTACAAGACTCATTAACGAGGATGTGACTGTTATCACATGTCCTGCAGCAAGTGGATGAGACTGTGGCAAGAGAGGCACAGGTGGTCTCTGTGGGGGGCTAATGGCTAAACGGATCTTACAGCCGAGCAAACCACATAGCAAAAGGTGGAACACACGGCATTAAACCCTGTAACCCCTTCTGGACACAGGAAGTCCTGGCTCATACCAAACATGGCAGGTGCCGGCTGACACATACACCCGAGCTTGTACCAATTGCTGCTGTTAACCATTTAAATGCCTCTGTCAATCACAAACAGAGGCATTTAAATGGCGCACTTGCGTGGTGCAATCATACTGGTGCCCATCACCCCCCACATCCTCAAAGTGATCACGGGGAGCTAATGGATTGCTATGGCAGCTGGGGCCTCATTGAAGATCCCCCGTCACCGCCATCCATATACTCTCATGAAGTCAAGCCATAGAGAACACTACAGCATTGGAGTAAATAGAGCTAGCAATTAAACGATCACAGGATCAAGTCACATAAGAGACTAGAAAAAAAAAAAAAAAAACACTAGTTTGAGGTCACTGCTGTTTTCCCATTTGGCGAGTGACAAAAAAAAAAATAATAATTTTTTTTTTGAATCATAGTTTTTTTCCCCAGTTCACAAGTGAATAAAAAAAAAAAGCGAGAGGAGGGCGGGGGAAGGGAACAAAACACACCATGTTTGGTATCAACATAATTGTACTGACCCAAAGAAACATGTTACCAGGTCATTTTTACAGCACAATGATCTCTAAAAACAACCCCCCCCCCCACACACAAAAAAAAAAAAAAAAAAATCAATGGAGGAATTTTTTTTTTTTTTTTACATTTTACCAAACTTTATATGTTTATCCCCATTTCCAGTGCATTATACAGTAAAATGAAAGGTGTAAAAAAAAAAAAAAAAAAAATCCCACAACAAAAAAGCCTTTCACATGAACACGACGAAACAAAATGTCTGGTCGCGAAGGGGTTAAGGGGATGTTCCCAATGGGAGAAAAGCTGCAGCCCAGTTTGTTGTAGAAAGAGCGGTAGAGACTCCTGAATTCTGCACCAACAGAAAGCGATGCTCGGTGATTTAGGAATGGTTTCCAGATTACCGGGTAGTTCGGAGGTGGAGATATTCTGAACGATCAGGTGTCTTGTCGTGCAGGATTATCGGGGTTTGCTCAGTCAGTTTCAGGTTTTGTTTTTTTTCTGAGAAGCAATTACATTTACCTGTGGAGTTTATGCAGTCAGTCATAATAAGCAAAGCTGCAGTTTAAAGTATGAAGGAGCAAAATCCTGATCCTGAGGGGTTTAGAAAGATTAAAGTCACTGATCACAACTGTGCCTATAACTGAGCAGTGGGGCAAAGAATAGGGTGGATACATCATGTGGCGCTGCAGTGTAAAGCATGGCGGTCATATTCTAGGACACGGCCCTGTGCTTACCTCCAGGATTTCGCGCTCCCTGTTTCTGATCTCCGGGCTCGCCGCGCTGATCAGCATTTTTAGGTTTGCGGTCGGCGTCCAGGGGTCGCTGTTGCTGTCGCAGGGTTTGGTCGGGGTCTGTAAGTTGGTGGCTGCTCGCTGTGACTCCGTTAATACCGCAGAGGACAGGTGCCTGGACGGAGAGCGGGGGATCCTCAGATTTATCGGGTACACGGTGTTCTCCTAAAATAAGCAGCACACATCGGTCACCGCACGGCGCTACGTCATACACACGGCTGCCGGCCGTGATCCTCTACGCACCTTCTGATCATCCTCCATGTCGGATCAGGCGTCACACGATTCCTGCAATGTAGAAATAAGAAAATTACATCAGGAACAATCAAACTCCCCCAAAAGAATGGATTTACCACCATTTTCAACATGTCCGCTGGCCGTCAGTGACTAGAAACACTTCCATCCAAAAGCTAAAAACCAGTAGAGACCCCATACTGGGGCACCGACAGCTGCATCTCCCGTCCTCACACGTGGGAATTAGGTCTGCACTGGTGTTTACAATGCAAAGGTTTCCATTCACTGACAGCAATCAGAGATCTTGAAATAATGCAGGACTGAAACACTCATATTACAAAGTTTCCTTATAGAAGAACATTAATACTTAAAAAAATAAAGTATACAAAACAGTGAATAAGTACACAGCATAAAATCAGGAAGATAAATCGCACCGATTATTACGATAGAACGTACGACCGACCGACCAGTCCCGACTCTTGAATCTGCCGCCTCAGCGCCAACCAAGCGTGATTCCACCTCAGCGACACTCAAACATGAGGCTCTGAGCTCCGCCCACTAACTTTTAAACTAATCATCGCGTGGAGGGGGCGTGGCCGAGAACCGGAAGAGAAGTTGAAACTTTGCACGACTTAGAAAAAAAATTGGCGCCGGAAATAAAGCGGGGACCGGTGAAGAAGCCGGCAAGGCTGGGGACAGGGGGCGACCGGCAGGGCATGCTGGGAGTTGTGGGCCCCTGGAGAAGCTGTATACGGTGGGAGCAAGCTCACCCATAGCACACCGTGTATGCCGGACAGCAGTCACTGTATACCGCGGTTGTATATGAGGGCAGGAAGGGCTCCGAGCACCAGTATAGCATTGTGTGTATATATCTGTATAGCGTGTGTGTGTATCTATCTATATATATATCTATAATGTGTATATACATAGATTGTCTGTATGTGTGTATATACATTAGATTGTCTGTATGTGTGTATATACATTAGATTGTCTGTATGTGTGTATATACATTAGATTGTCTGTATATGTGTATATACATTAGATTGTCTGTATATGTGTATATACATTAGATTGTCTGTATATGTGTATATACATTAGATTGTCTGTATGTGTGTATATACATTAGATTGTCTGTATATACTATGGGATATTGATCTAGAAAAAAACACGGCCCCGATTCATCAAAGCTGTTTTGCCAGATTTGCTTTGAAAAGTAGCAACATTTTTGCACAACTTAATTGACGCGGTTGGTGGTTTTCCCGACAGTTTCTCTCAGCTTTGGTAAAATGGAGGGGATTACGACTTGTTTAATTCTTGATGACCTGTAACGTCCCTTATGCCAGAAATCCTACTCCATTCTGGATAAAGCTGAATGAATCGGGAGCATCTGACTCCTTCAAGGTGCTCCCTCATCCAGACCAGACAGAAAAATTGCCAGACTTGATGAATCAGAGGGGGAGAAGCTACAGATTTTTAAAGGGGTTGTCTGGGAATTTAACATTGATGGGCTATCCTAATGTCTGATTGGTGGCGGTGCAACACCCCGCTGTTGTAACTGTTAAGTGTCGGTGTTGCACAGCTCCACTTATGGAATAGTGGATGCGACCAGGTACTGCACATCTGCCCTCTCGATTTGAATAGGGGACGGCTGTGCAGTACCCGGTCGTGGCCACTATACAGTCGATGGAGCTATGCAGCTGAGTAGTCCTGGGGACATCGGGAACAGCTGATCGGCAGGGGTGCTGGTTGTCACACCCCCACCAGACATTGATGACCTCTCCTAAGAATACGCCATCAATGCTCAAGTCCCACGGCACCCCTTTAAAGTACGGCTGTATGTACACAATGTCTGCTGTCATCGCCTCTCCTTTAGGCAAATCAAGACAGCTGGAGGCAGTGAGAGAAAGGCTGCAAGCTATCACTTCCTCAGGATGTCATTTACATTCCTAGGAGAGGAGAGTGAAGCCAGCTCTGATTGGCTGCAGGGATCGCGTGACATATTGTGCAGCAATCCCCGGGAAAGCCAGTGCCAACACGGCTGGAAGAGCACCTGGAAAGAGTATAAATATTATTTTACAAGGGGAAACATGAGGATTGAGAAGGGATTTTAGAGTAGTGGACAACAACCCCTTTAAGAAACATTTTTAATGTAAAGAACAAGTAGTCCTCGGTGTGATGATATTGCCCCCACAGATCCCTGATCTCACATTATCCAGTCCGTCTGGGATCACACAAAGAGACACCAGGAATTTCTACCAGAAGATTTGTGGTTGGTTTTCCCAAGATATTTGGAACAACCTCCTGCCGAGATCTTTCAATAAACTGCAACTGCTGCAGCCTCTCATACTATCATAATGGGATCATATGTATTCACGTGATGTCCTCTCGCTGTGTGACGCCATTTAACTACCGTATTAATTTCCCTGATCTTTGACCTTTTAATAAAGACTTTTTATAAACTCTCATTTATGGGCATTTTTTTCTCTGTTTAAAGGAAAAGTCCCTAGAAAAACTGCTGAAGGCAAAGGGCGATCTCCAAATATTGATGGGATTTAGATTTCCTATCATTCACTTTGCATTTAGTTAATTGTTAAAAAATAAAACATTAACACTTCTATTCTTGTAAACTTTCTCATTTTACAGCACTTTTTTTTTTTTTTTTTTTTTTTTTTTACATCTGCCTACTTTTTTTTTTGCACAGTGCTGTATAAAGTATTAATAGGCGATTTATACTCACACACATTACAAAGGAAATCCACATAAACTGACCTCACATTCTGACCAAGACAAGATAACTGATCACTGTGTAAATCTATTTACTATCCCTCTGTACAGTGACCTCTCCATGTACAGACTAGAGTCATCCAGTGATACAGCCAGCGCCAGGCTCATCTGTATATACAAGGGGAGGTCAGTATATAGTATACAGCCAGTGCCGGGCTCAGATCTGTATATACAGGGGGGGGTCAGTATATAGTATACAGCCAGTGCCGGGCTCAGATCTGTATATACAGGGGGGGGTCAGTATATAGTATACAGCCAGTGTCGGGCTCAGATCTGTATATACAGGGGGGAGGTGAGTATATAGTATACAGCCAGTGTCGGGCTCAGATCTGTATTTACAGGGGAAGGTCAGTATATAGTATACAGCCAGTGCCGGGCTCAGATCTGTATATACAGGGGGGAGGTTAGTATATAGTATACAGCCAGTTCCGGGCTCAGATCTGTATATACAGGGGGGAGGTCAGTATATAGTATACAGTCAGTGCCAGGCTCAGATCTGTATATACAGGGGGAGGTCAGTATATAGTATACAGTCAGTGCCGGGCTCAGATCTGTATATACGGGGGGGGGGGGGGTCAGTATACAGCCAGTTTCTGGCTCAGATCTGTATATACAGGGGGAGGTCAGTATATAGTATACAGCCAGTGCCAGGCTCAGATCTGTATATACAGGGGGGGCAGTATACAGCCAGTGTCTGGCTCAGATCTGTATATACAGGGGGGGGGGTCAGTATACAGCCAGTTTCTGGCTCAGATCTGTATATACAGGGGGAGGTCAGTATATAGTATACAGCCAGTGCCGGGCTCAGATCTGTATATACAGGGGGGAGGTCAGTATATAGTATACAGCCAGTACCGGGCTCAGATCTGTATATACAGGGGGGAGGTCAGTATATAGTATACAGTCAGTGCCAGGCTCAGATCTGTATATACAGGGTAGGGGGGGGGGTCAGTATATAGTATACAGTCAGTGCCAGGCTCAGATCCGTATATACAGGGGGAGGTCAGTATATAGTATACAGTCAGTGCCGGGCTCAGATCTGTATATACAGGGGGGGGGGGGGGGGTCAGTATACAGCCAGTGCCAGGCTCAGATCAGTATATACGGGGGGGGGTCAGTATACAGCTAGTTTCTGGCTCAGATCTGTATATACAGGGGGAGGTCAGTATATAGTATACAGCCAGTGCCGGGCTCAGATCTGTATATACAGGGGGGAGGGAGGTCAGTATATAGTATACAGCCAGTACCGGGCTCAGATCTGTATATACAGGGGGGAGGTCAGTATATAGTATACAGTCAGTGCCAGGCTCAGATCTGTATATACAGGGTGGGGGGTCAGTATATAGTATACAGCCAGTGCCGGGCTCAGATCTGTATATACAGGGGGAGGTCAGTATATAGTATACAGTCAGTGCCAGGCTCAGATCCGTATATACAGGGGGAGGTCAGTATATAGTATACAGTCAGTGCCGGGCTCAGATCCGTATATACCGGCGGGGAGGTCAGTATATAGTATACAGTCAGTGCCGGCTCAGATCCGTATATACAGGGGGAGGTCAGTATATAGTATACAGTCAGTGCCGGCTCAGATCCGTATATACCGGCGGGAGGTCAGTATATAGTATACAGTCAGTGCCGGCTCAGATCTGTATATACAGGGGGAGGGGGGTCAGTATACAGCCAGTGCCAGGCTCAGATCTGTATATACAGGGGGAGGTCAGTATATAGTATACAGCCAGTGCCAGGCTCAGATCTGTATATACAGGGGGGGGGTCAGTATGCCAGTGTCTGCTCAGATTATATACAGGGGAGGTCAGTATATAGTATACAGCCAGTGCCAGGCTCAGATCTGTATATACGGGGGGGGGGGGGGGGGGTGTCAGTATACAGCCAGTGTCTGGCTCAGATCTGTATATACTGGGGGGGGGGGGGGTCAGTATACAGCCAGTGTCTGGCTCAGATCTGTATATACAGGGGGGGGGGGGGGTCAGTATACAGCCAGTTTCTGGCTCAGATCTGTATATACAGGGGGAGGTCAGTATATAGTATACAGCCAGTGCCGGGCTCAGATCTGTATAAACAGGGGGGAGGTCAGTATATAGTATACAGCCAGTGCCGGCTCAGATCTGTATATACAGGGGGGAGGTCAGTATATAGTATACAGCCAGTGCCGGGCTCAGATCTGTATAAACAGGGGGGAGGTCAGTATATAGTATACAGCCAGTGCCGGGCTCAGATCTGTATAAACAGGGGGAGGTCAGTATATAGTATACAGCCAGTGCCGGGCTCAGATCTGTATATACAGGGGGGAGGTCAGTATATAGTATACAGCCAGTTGATGGCTCAGATCTGTATATACAGGGGGAGGTCAGTATATAGTATACAGCCAGTGCAGGCTCAGATCTGTATATACAGGGGGGAGGTCAGTATATAGTATACAGCCAGTGCCGGGCTCAGATCTGTATAAACAGGGGGAGGTCAGTATATAGTATACAGCCAGTGCCGGGCTCAGATCTGTATATACAGGGGGAGGTCAGTATAAGTATACAGCCAGTGCTGGGCTCAGATCTGTATATACAGGGGGGGGGGGGGGGGGGTCAGTATTATATATACAGCCATGCCGGGCTCAGATCTGTATATACAGGGGGGAGTCAGTATATAGTATACAGCCAGTGCCGGGTTCAGATCTGTATATACAGGGGGGAGGTCAGTATATAGTATACAGCCAGTGCCGGGCTCAGATCTGTATAAACAGGGGGGAGGTCAGTATATAGTATACAGCCAGTGCCGGGCTCAGATCTGCATATACAGGGGGGAGGTCAGTATATAGTATACAGCCAGTGCCGGGCTCAGATCTGTATATACAGGGGGGGGGGTCAGTATATAGTATACAGCCAGTGCCGGGCTCAGATCTGTATATACAGGGGGGAGGTCAGTATATAGTATACAGCCAGTGCCGGGCTCAGATCTGTATATACATGGGGGGGGGGGGGGGGTCAGTATATAGTATACAGCCAGTGCCGGGCTCAGATCTGTATATACAGGGGGAGGGGGGTCAGTATACAGCCAGTGCCAGGCTCAGATCTGTATATACAGGGGGAGGTCAGTATATAGTATACAGCCAGTGCCAGGCTCAGATCTGTATATACGGGGGGGGGGGGGGGGGTCAGTATACAGCCAGTGTCTGGCTCAGATCTGTATATACTGGGGGGGGGGGGGGGGGGGTCAGTATACAGCCAGTGTCTGGCTCAGATCTGTATATACAGGGGGAGGTCAGTATATAGTATACAGCCAGTGCCAGGCTCAGATCTGTATATACAGGGGGGGGGGGGGTGTCAGTATACAGCCAGTGTCTGGCTCAGATCTGTATATACAGGGGGAGGTCAGTATATAGTATACAGCCAGTGCCAGGCTCAGATCTGTATATACGGGGGGGGGGTCAGTATACAGCCAGTGTCTGGCTCAGATCTGTATATACTGGGGGGGGGGGGGGGGGGGGGGGGGTCAGTATACAGCCAGTGTCTGGCTCAGATCTGTATATACAGGGGGGGGGGGGTCAGTATACAGCCAGTTTCTGGCTCAGATCTGTATATACAGGGGGAGGTCAGTATATAGTATACAGCCAGTGCCAGGCTCAGATCTGTATATACAGGGAAAGGGGGGTGTGTCAGTATACAGCCAGTGTCTGGCTCAGATCAGTATATACAGGGGGGGGGGGGGGGTCAGTATATAGTATACAGCCAGTGCCAGGCTCAGATCTGTATATACAGGGGGAGGTCAGTATATAGTATACAGCCAGTTTCTGGCTCAGATCTGTATATACAGGGGGAGGTCAGTATATAGTATACAGCCAGTGCCGGGCTCAGATCTGTATAAACAGGGGGAGGTCAGTAAATGTAGTTACAGCCAGTGCCGGGCTCAGATCTGTATAAACAGGGGGGGAGGTCAGTATATAGTATACAGCCAGTGCCGGGCTCAGATCGTATAAACAGGGGGGAGGTCAGTATATAGTATACAGCCAGTGCCGGGCTCAGATCTGTATATACAGAGGGAGGTCAGTATATAGTATACAGCCAGTGCCGGGCTCAGATCTGTATAAACAGGGGAAGGTCAGTATATACTATACAGCCAGTGCCGGGCTCAGATCTGTATATACAGGGGGGGAGGTCAGTATATAGTATACAGCCAGTTGGTGGCTCAGATCTGTATATACAGGGGGAGGTCAGTATATAGTATACAGCCACTGCCGGGCTCAGATCTGTATAAACAGGGGGGGGAGGTCAGTATATAGTATACAGCCAGTGCCGGGCTCAGATCTGTATATACAGGGGGGAGGTCAGTATATTAGTATACAGCCAGTGCCGGGCTCAGATCTGTATATACAGGGGGGAGGTCAGTATATAGTATACAGCCAGTGCCGGGCTCAGATCTGTATATACAGGGAGGGGGGGGGGGGGGGGGGCAGTATATAGTATACAGCCAGTGCCGGGTTCAGATCTGTATATACAGGGGGGAGGTCAGTAGTATAGTATACAGCCAGTGCCGGGCTCAGATCTGTATAAACAGGGGGAGGTCAGTATATAGTATACAGCCAGTGCCGGGCTCAGATCTGCATATACAGGGGGGAGGTCAGTATATAGTATACAGCCAGTGCCGGGCTCAGATCTGTATATACAGGGGGGGGGGGTCAGTATATAGTATACAGCCAGTGCCGGCTCAGATCTGTATATACAGGGGGGAGGTCAGTATATATGTATACAGCCAGTGCCGGGCTCAGATCTGTATATACATGGGGGGGGGGGGGGGGTCAGTATATAGTATACAGCCAGTGCCGGGCTCAGATCTGTATATACAGGGGGAGGGGGGGTCAGTATACAGCCAGTGCCAGGCTCAGATCTGTATATACAGGGGGAGGTCAGTATATAGTATACAGCCAGTGCCAGGCTCAGATCTGTATATACGGGGGGGGGGGGGGGGGTCAGTATACAGCCAGTGTCTGGCTCAGATCTGTATATACTGGGGGGGGGGGGGGGGGGTCAGTATACAGCCAGTGTCTGGCTCAGATCTGTATATACAGGGGGAGGTCAGTATATAGTATACAGCCAGTGCCAGGCTCAGATCTGTATATACAGGGGGGGGGGGTGTCAGTATACAGCCAGTGTCTGGCTCAGATCTGTATATACAGGGGAGGTCAGTATATAGTATACAGCCAGTGCCAGGCTCAGATCTGTATATACGGGGGGGGGGTCAGTATACAGCAGTGTCTGGCTCAGATCTGTATATACTGGGGGGGGGGGGGGGGGGGGGGGTCAGTATACAGCCAGTGTCTGGCTCAGATCTGTATATACAGGGGGGGGGGGTCAGTATACAGCCAGTTTCTGGCTCAGATCTGTATATACAGGGGGAGGTCAGTATATAGTATACAGCCAGTGCCAGGCTCAGATCTGTATATACAGGGAAAGGGGGGGTGTGTCAGTATACAGCCAGTGTCTGGCTCAGATTCAGTATATACAGGGGGGGGGGGGGGGGGGGTCAGTATATAGTATACATCCAGTGCCAGGCTCAGATCTGGTATATACAGGGGGAGGTCAGTATATAGTATACAGCCAGGTTTCTGGCTGCCAGTTTCTGGCTCAGATCTGTATATACAGGGGGAGGTCAGTATATAGTATACAGCCAGTGCCGGGCTCAGATCTGTATAAACAGGGGGGAGGTCAGTATATAGTATACAGCCAGTGCCGGGCTCAGATCTGTATAAACAGGGGGGAGGTCAGTATATAGTATACAGCCAGTGCCGGGCTCAGATCTGTATAAACAGGGGGGAGGTCAGTATATAGTATACAGCCAGTGCCGGGCTCAGATCTGTATATACAGAGGGAGGTCAGTATATAGTATACAGCCAGTGCCGGGCTCAGATCTGTATAAACAGGGGAAGGTCAGTATATACTATACAGCCAGTGCCGGGCTCAGATCTGTATATACAGGGGGGGAGGTCAGTATATAGTATACAGCCAGTTGGTGGCTCAGATCTGTATATACAGGGGGAGGTCAGTATATAGTATACAGCCACTGCCGGGCTCAGATCTGTATAAACAGGGGGGGAGGTCAGTATATAGTATACAGCCAGTGCCGGGCTCAGATCTGTATATACAGGGGGGAGGTCAGTATATAGTATACAGCCAGTGCCGGGCTCAGATCTGTATATACAGGGGGGAGGTCAGTATATAGTATACAGCCAGTGCCGGGCTCAGATCTGTATATACAGGGAGGGGGGGGGGGGGGGGGGTCAGTATATAGTATACAGCCAGTGCCGGGCTCAGATCTGTATATACAGGGGGGGGGGGGGTGGGTCAGTATATAGTATACAGCCAGTGCCGGGCTCAGATCTGTATATACAGGGGGGAGGTCAGTATATAGTATACAGCCAGTGCCGGGCTCAGATCTGTATATACAGGGGGGAGGTCAGTATATAGTATACAGCCAGTGCCGGGCTCAGATCTGTATATACAGGGGGGAGGTCAGTATATAGTATACAGCCAGTGCCGGGCTCAGATCTGTATAAACAGGGGGGAGGTCAGTATATAGTATACAGCCAGTGCCGGGCTCAGATCTGTATATACAGGGGGGAGGTCAGTATATAGTATACAGCCAGTGCCGGGCTCAGATCTGTATATACAGGGGGAGGGGGGTCAGTATACAGCCAGTGTCTGGCTCAGATCTGTATATACAGGGGGAGGTCAGTATATAGTATACAGCCAGTGCCAGGCTCAGATCTGTATATACGGGGGGGGGGGGGGGTCAGTATACAGCCAGTGTCTGGCTCAGATCTGTATATACTGGGGGGGGGGGGGGGGGGTCAGTATACAGCCAGTGTCTGGCTCAGATCTGTATATACAGGGGGAGGTCAGTATATAGTATACAGCCAGTGCCAGGCTCAGATCTGTATATACAGGGGGAGGTCAGTATATAGTATACAGCCAGTGCCAGGCTCAGATCTGTATATACAGGGGGAGGTCAGTATATAGTATACAGCCAGTTTCTGGCTCAGATCTGTATATACAGGGGGAGGTCAGTATATAGTATACAGCCAGTGCCGGGCTCAGATCTGTATAAACAGGGGGGAGGTCAGTATATAGTATACAGCCAGTGCCGGGCTCAGATCTGTATAAACAGGGGGGGAGGTCAGTATATAGTATACAGCCAGTGCCGGGCTCAGATCTGTATAAACAGGGGGGAGGTCAGTATATAGTATACAGCCAGTGCCGGGCTCAGATCTGTATATACAGAGGGAGGTCAGTATATAGTATACAGCCAGTGCCGGGCTCAGATCTGTATAAACAGGGGAAGGTCAGTATATAGTATACAGCCAGTGCCGGGCTCAGATCTGTATATACAGGGGGGGAGGTCAGTATATAGTATACAGCCAGTTGGTGGCTCAGATCTGTATATACAGGGGGAGGTCAGTATATAGTATACAGCCAGTGCCAGGCTCAGATCTGTATATACAGGGGGAGGTCAGTATATAGTATACAGCCAGTGCCGGGCTCAGATCTGTATAAACAGGGGGGGGAGGTCAGTATATAGTATACAGCCAGTGCCGGGCTCAGATCTGTATATACAGGGGGGAGGTCAGTATATAGTATACAGCCAGTGCCGGGCTCAGATCTGTATATACAGGGGGGAGGTCAGTATATAGTATACAGCCAGTGCCGGGCTCAGATCTGTATATACAGGGGGGAGGTCAGTATATAGTATACAGCCAGTGCCGGGCTCAGATCTGTATATACAGGGGGGAGGTCAGTATATAGTATACAGCCAGTGCCGGGCTCAGATCTGTATAAACAGGGGGGAGGTCAGTATATAGTATACAGCCAGTGCCGGGCTCAGATCTGTATATACAGGGGGGAGGTCAGTATATAGTATACAGCCAGTGCCGGGCTCAGATCTGTATATACAGGGGTAGGGGGGTCAGTATACAGCCAGTGTCTGGCTCAGATCTGTATATACAGGGGGAGGTCAGTATATAGTATACAGCCAGTGCCAGGCTCAGATCTGTATATACGGGGGGGGGGGGGGGGTCAGTATACAGCCAGTGTCTGGCTCAGATCTGTATATACTGGGGGGGGGGGGTGTCAGTATACAGCCAGTGTCTGGCTCAGATCTGTATATACTGGGGGGGGGGGGGGGTGTCAGTATACAGCCAGTGTCTGGCTCAGATCTGTATATACAGGGGGAGGTCAGTATATAGTATACAGCCAGTGCCAGGCTCAGATCTGTATATACAAGGGGGGGGGGGGGTGTCAGTATACAGCCAGTGTCTGGCTCAGATCTGTATATACAGGGGGAGGTCAGTATATAGTATACAGCCAGTGCCAGGCTCAGATCTGTATATACAGGGGGGGGGGGGGGGGTTAGTATACAGCCAGTTTCTGGCTCAGATCTGTATATACAGGGGGAGGTCAGTATATAGTATACAGCCAGTGCCAGGCTCAGATCTGTATATACAGGGGGGGGGGGGGTGTCAGTATACAGCCAGTGTCTGGCTCAGATCAGTATATACAGGGGGGGGGGGGGTCAGTATATAGTATACAGCCAGTGCCAGGCTCAGATCTGTATATACAGGGGGAGGTCAGTATATAGTATACAGCCAGTTTCTGGCTCAGATCTGTATATACAGGGGGAGGTCAGTATATAGTATACAGCCAGTGCCGGGCTCAGATCTGTATAAACAGGGGGGAGGTCAGTATATAGTATACAGCCAGTGCCGGGCTCAGATCTGTATAAACAGGGGGGGAGGTCAGTATATAGTATACAGCCAGTGCCGGGCTCAGATCTGTATAAACAGGGGGGAGGTCAGTATATAGTATACAGCCAGTGCCGGGCTCAGATCTGTATATACAGAGGGAGGTCAGTATATAGTATACAGCCAGTGCCGGGCTCAGATCTGTATAAACAGGGGAAGGTCAGTATATAGTATACAGCCAGTGTCTGGCTCAGATCTGTATATACAGGGGGGAGGTCAGTATATAGTATACAGCCAGTTGATGGCTCAGATCTGTATATACAGGGGGAGGTCAGTATATAGTATACAGCCAGTGCCAGGCTCAGATCTGTATATACAGGGGGAGGTCAGTATATAGTATACAGCCAGTGCCGGGCTCAGATCTGTATAAACAGGGGGGGGAGGTCAGTATATAGTATACAGCCAGTGCCGGGCTCAGATCTGTATATACAGGGGGGGTCAGTATATAGTATACAGCCAGTGCCGGGCTCAGATCTGTATATACAGGGGGGAGGTCAGTATATAGTATACAGCCAGTGCCGGGCTCAGATCTGTATATACAGGGGGGAGGTCAGTATATAGTATACAGCCAGTGCCGGGCTCAGATCTGTATATACAGGGGGGGGGGGGGGGGGGGGTCAGTATATAGTATACAGCCAGTGCCGGGCTCAGATCTGTATATACAGGGGGGAGGTCAGTATATAGTATACAGCCAGTGCCGGGCTCAGATCTGTATATACAGGGGGGGGGGGGGGGTCAGTATATAGTATACAGCCAGTGCCGGGCTCAGATCTGTATATACAGGGGGGAGGTCAGTATATAGTATACAGCCAGTGCCGGGCTCAGATCTGTATATACAGGGGGGGGGGGGGGGGTCAGTATATAGTATACAGCCAGTGCCGGGCTCAGATCTGTATATACAGGGTGGGGGAGGTCAGTATATAGTATACAGCCAGTGCCGGGCTCAGATCTGTATATACAGGGTGGGGGAGGTCAGTATATAGTATACAGCCAGTGCCGGGCTCAGATCTGTATATACAGGGGGGAGGTCAGTATATAGTATACAGCCAGTGCCGGGCTCAGATCTGTATATACAGGGGGGAGGTCAGTATATAGTATACAGCCAGTGCTGGGCTCAGATCTGTATATACAGTCAGATGGTAGGCGCACATACAGCTGCGGACCGGGTACATTGCGGTTTATTCGGCCGCTCACCTCTCCCTGCTGCTCTTTGACTCTCTCCGTGTCCCGGGCTCCAGGTGACGGGGGTACGGCGCGGGGTTACCCGGTTTCGGGCGCCAAACGGCAAATACTTTGTTTCAATTTGCCACCTTATCAACGTAAGGGGGAGAGAACCAATCAGAAAGTAGCGACTCATCCAAGCCGACCAATCAGAATGCTTGAACAAAACAAGGGGCGGGGCGCGGGAATGTATGTGTCATGTGACCCGTGTGTGGACTTTACACTCCTGCTTACGTTAGCAGCGCTGTGGGCAGGGGGACTACAAGTCCCAGCAGCTTCCAGATCCTGTGTCACATGTCTCATAGCCTAAAACTTGTGCAGGATGACAGGTCGAGGTCATTGTCACATCTGGACTGCAATTTTGCATTTTTTTTATAAAGATATTTATTTCCGCATTTTTTCCAAGATCCAGAACTTTATTTTTCTGCGGTAAAATCCACATATAAAAACTCTTCACCTCTAGCAGCAAGTTCCATTCATTTCAATGAGAGAGGGAGCCTATAATTCACGTCCGAGGCTTTTTTTTCCCTCATTTGATTTTTTTTAGTGTTTGTTAGACAAAGCGTCATGTCATTTCTTTCAGTGCGTTTTCTTCTTGTTAAATCACAATAAAACGCCCATTTTTTTCACCGTTTTTGCAGAGAAATGTGCCAGAAAGCCACTCCCTGTCGCTACACCCCATATTATAATTAAAAAAAGCACAGAAAGCTCCAAAACAGCACAAAAAATGCACATTTTTATAAAACCCTGCTCATTTTTTAGAAAGCGGAGTTTAGATGTGGATTTTTCCACCGCAAAAAAATCCTTGTAAGGATAAATACATGAGGGGTCTGTACACACTGAGATTTTTTACGGTTTCTGAAACAAATCCACTTTAAAATCAGCATCAATAAGTATTCAAGGGGCATTTAATTCTCATTTTTTATGTGGATTTTGAAGAGGAACCGCTCCAACTCCAAATTATTCCAAAAGGTTATTTAGGATATATATATTTTTAGTTCATGTTATAGGCATCCACTACTTAAAAATAGCAAAATAAGCCATGTATGCCCCTCTGACACCCTCTACTGTGCAGCCTCCCCTCCCCTCACTTTGATCTTTGTTGATATGACTGCAGATGTGAAGTCAGGACTACAGGGCACGACCTCTGCAGCTCAGATCACTGAGCTCATCAGTGTAGTGCATCCTCTACTGATTGTATAAGGCTCCGTTCACATGATGAGTATATGGTGAGGTTTTAAAGCACCACTCCTGCATGTTTTCTTTTTATTGCAGCGCAGGATTTAACATGCGCCGGCTGGGAGCGCGTAATGCCACGATCCCATCAGTGCACCTGTGACTTGATTGCGGGGCGGTGATTGGTTTGTCATCACAGACAGGGGTCTGCTGAAGACCTGCTGAAGACCCCTATGCCTGTCATCACGATCCACCTGTGAACGCCGGCTCGTGGCTGGCGTTCATAGGAGATCGTGATTTCTGCTATACATAATGTAGTGAAAAGTTAAAAAAATAAAAAACACAGAAGTTCAAATCACCCCCCTTTTGACCCACTGAAAATAAAACAATAAACAAATCACATATTTGGGATGACTGTGTTCACAAATGTCAGATCTATCAAAATATAAAATAAATTAATCCGATAGGTAAACGGCGGAACAAAATAAAAAATAAAACTCCAGAATTACAGCTTTTTGGCCCCCGCAACATTGCAATAAAATGGAATAAGAGGCAATCAAAACATCATGGCTACTCCAAAATGGTATCAATTAAAACGTCAGCTCAGAGCACAAAAAATAAGCCCTCACATAGCACCATATCCCGAAAAATGAAAACGATACGGGTCTCGAAAAATTACGACACAAGCAAAATTCTTTCCTTACAAATTTCCAACTTTTTTTCACCACTTAGATAAAAAAACAAACTATACATGTTTGGTATCTGCGTACTTATACTGACCTGGAGAATCATAATGGCAGGTCAGTTTTACCATATAGTGAACAAGGTAAATAAAAAAACAAACAAAAAACAATTGTGGAATTTCACTTTTTTTTGCAATTTCACCACACTTGGAATTTTTGTCACATTTTCCAATACACTATATGGTAAATTCAATGGTGTCGTTCAAAAGTATGACTCGCAAAAAAACAAGCCCTCATACGGCTATATTGATGGAAAAATAAAAAAGTTATGGCTCTTGGAAAAAGGCGAAGAAAAAAAACGGACCCCCCCTCCTCCCCGAAAAATCGCACAAAGGTGAAGGGGTTAATGTTGCAAATTTTCTACACCATTTCTACAGCTATTAGATAAATTAGGTTCTTTGCACTTTTTACATGTTTTTGTTTTTCATTTTGCTGTAGATCAGACCTGGGCAAACTGCGGCCCGCTGTGGACCGAGACAGGAGGTTATGTGGGGGCTCATACTGAATGTAGGAGGCTATGTGGGGGCTCATACTGTATATAGGAGGCTATGTGGGGGCTCATACTGTATATAGAATGCTATGTGGGGGATCATACTGTGTATAGGAGGCTATGTGGGGGCTCATACTGAATGTAGGAGGCTAAGTGGGGGCTCATACTGTGTATAGAAGGCTATGTGGGGGCTCGTACTGTGTATAGAAAACTATGTGGGGGCTCATACTGTGTGTAGGAGGATATGTGGGGGCTCATACTGTGTATAGGAGGCTATGTGGGGGCTCATACTGTGCATAGGAGGCTATGTGGGGGGGCTCATATTGAATGTAGGAGGCTATGTGGGGGGCTCATACTGTATATAGGAGGCTATATGATGGGCTCATACTGTATATAGGAGGCTATGTAGGGGCTCATACTGTATATAGGAGGCTATGTGGGGGCTCATACTGAACGTATAAGGCTATGTGGTGGCTCATATTGTATATAGGAGGCTATGTGGGGGCTCATACTGTGTATAGGAGACTATGTGGGGGCTCCTACTGAATGTAGAAGGCTATGTGGGGGGCTCATACTGAATGTAGGAGGCTATCTGGGGGTTCATACTGTGTATAGGAGACTATTTGGGGGCTCATACTGAATGTAGGAGGCTATGTGGGGGCTCGTACTGTATATAGGAGGCTATATGGGGGCTCATACTGTGTATAGGAGACTATGTGGGGGCTTTTACTGAATTTAGGAGACGATGTGGGGGCTCATACTTTATATAGGAGGTTATATGGGGGCTCATACTGTGTATAGGAGACTATGTGGGGGTTCATACTGAATGTAGGAGGCTATGTGGGGACTCATACTGTATATAGGAGGCTATATGGGGGCTCATACTGTATATAGGAGGCTATGTGTGGGCTCATACTGTGTATAGGAGGCTATGTGGGGGCTCATACTGAATGTAGGAGGCTAAGTGGGGGCTCATACTGTGTATAGAAGGCTATGTGGGGGCTCGTACTGTGTATAGAAAACTATGTGGGGGCTCATACTGTGTGTAGGAGGCTATGTGGGGGCTCATACTGTGTATAGGAGGCTATGTGGGGGCTCATACTGTGCATAGGAGGCTATATGGGGGCTCATACTGTGCATAGGAGGCTATGTGAGGGCTCCTACTGTGCATAGGAGGCTATGTGGGGGGGCTCATATTGAATGTAGGAGGCTATGTGGGGGGCTCATACTGTATATAGGAGGCTATATGATGGGCTCATACTGTATATAGGAGGCTATGTAGGGGCTCATACTGTATATAGGAGGCTATGTGGGGGCTCATACTGAACGTATGAGGCTATGTGGTGGCTCATATTGTATATAGGAGGCTATGTGGGGGCTCATACTGTGTATAGGAGACTATGTGGGGGCTCCTACTGAATGTAGAAGGCTATGTGGGGGGCTCATACTGAATGTAGGAGGCTATCTGGGGGCTCATACTGTGTATAGGAGACTATTTGGGGGCTCATACTGAATGTAGGAGGCTAAGTGGGGGCTCGTACTGTATATAGGAGGCTATATGGGGGCTCATACTGTGTATAGGAGACTATGTGGGGGCTTTTACTGAATTTAGGAGACGATGTGGGGGCTCATACTTTATATAGGAGGTTATATGGGGGCTCATACTGTGTATAGGAGACTATGTGGGGGTTCATAATGAATGTAGGAGGCTATGTGGGGACTCATACTGTATATTGGAGGCTATATGGGGGCTCATACTGTATATAGGAGGCTATGTGGGGGCTCATACTGTATATACGAGGCTATGTGGGGGCTCATACTTTATATAGGAGGCTATGTGGGGGCTCCAGTAGCGTAGCTACTGGGGGGGGGCAGAGGGTGCAGTCACCCCGCACCCTGTGCTCAGGGGGAGGCCACAACTGGGCGCCCACCCGGAGCTACGCTACCCTTTACTATATCGGAGTATACAGCACTCCGATAAGGTTAAGCCAGGGCTGCAAAACATGCGACTCACCGCCGGCTCCCTTTTCGCTGTGCTCAGATGTATTCACGTCTCTTAGATGTCTTAGATGTGAATATATCTGAGCAACACTGCAGCGCCGGGAGGTAGGGGGAGCGCTCGTCATCTCCCCGCCCCGATGTACAGTGGAGTGATGAGGTCGCATACTGCTGACATCATCACTCTGCTGCTGTGATCACTGAGCCGCACAGCGGCAAAGGATGCGTTGGAGCTTGCATATTATGGTGCAGTGGGGAAAATTGTGAGAGGGAGCAGCGTGCGGGTGGGTAGACCATATGAAAAAGTGTTGGGACAGAATGGAGAGGGAGCATGGGGACAATATGGAGGAGTGGGGGGACCATTTGGAGAAGTGGGGGACATTATGGAGAAATGGGAGCATGGGGGCATCATATGGAAAAATGGGTGTTCAATATGAAGAAGCGGTGGGATAGTATGGAGATGTGGGAGCGTAGGGGACAATATGGGGGAACAGGATGGAGATTTAGGAGGATCTGAGGACCATATGGAGAAGTGTGAGTGTGGGAGGATTGTATGGAGAAGTGGGGGCACAGTATGGAAAAGTAGGGGACAATATAGAGGAGTGGAGGGGCCATATGTTGAAGTGTGGACATTATGGAGAGGTGGGAGGACCGTATGGAGAAATGAGAGAGTGGGTGGATCGTATAGAGAAGTGGGTGTACAATATGAAGAAGTGGGGGGACAGTATGGAGAGGAGGGAGCATATGGGACAATATGGAGGAACAGGATGGCGAATTAGGAGCATCTGAGGACCCTATGGAGAAGTGCGAGTGTGGGAGGATGTATGGAGAAGTGGGGGCACAGTATGTAGAGATGGGAGCGTGGTGGGACAGTATGGAGAGGTGAGAGCTTTGGGGACAATATAGAGAAGTGGGGGCATAGTATGTAGAGATAGGACCATGGAAGGATAGTATGGAGAGGTGAGAGCGTTTGGGACAATATGGAGAAGTGGGGGCACAGTATGTAGAGACCAATAGTGGTTCTGGTGCTGCATTCATGTACTGACTGTGGTTTTGTGTATATGGGAGCTGTGGGCCCACCATACTGTGTATAGGGAAACTGTGGGGCATTACATTGTGTACAGAGGAGCTATGGGCCCATAATAATGTATATAGGAGTGCTGTATATTGGGGGACCCAGTGGACATTATTAAATGTCAAATGGGCACTTAAGAAGCATTATTGTTATAGGGGCACTCAGAGTATTGTAACCATCAAAGGGGCAAAATGTGGACACTTTTCTAGGGCATTTGCACAGTGCATTAATCTTTTCAAGGGAGCAATTTTACCATCTAGAGGGCACAAATGAGGCATTATTACTTTGTTAGGGGCACAGTGGGTATTATTATGTGGGGAACTAAGAGGAGCTGTGTTTTTGTACCACACAACAGGTGCAGTAATAGGGACACATACAGCATCAGTGGCTCAGTATTGGGGTATCGGCAGGATGAGGAGTTTGTGCAGGTTGGGAATAGATGGGGACTGGGCTAGAAATGTGAGAAGTCAAATGTGTTTTCGTTGTAATCTCTGCAGACAAGTCGTGACTGGAAGAAGTTGTCATGTTGGTCTGGGCCAGATGGAAAAGACGGGAAAATGAACTACTCCACCAGAAAGAACGTCAGCTGTAAGTTACTATATACAGTAAACAAGGACTGTAATTACTTGTATGGTCTGCAGGTCTGGTATCTACCACTATATGGTCACCATATGGTGGTAATATCAGTGTTGGTCTTTGTGTAGAAATTTATTTTCGGTAACAGCGCGGTCATCTGCTGAGGTTCCTCTTTATCCACGATCAGGGTTCACCATCGTAGTTGTACACTCGGTTGACTGGTTAGGGGCCCACTCAGATGTTTGCCCCCCCACCATCCCTGAGCTGAACTCCTAACTACGCCTCTGGGGGGTTCATACTGTACATAGGAGGCTATGTGATGGCTCATATCTATAATATAAAGCTGGACGTTTCCTTCTGTCCGAAGCCAGTATAGACTGCGCCTGCGCAGTGTGGCTGGAGTCAGAAGGACGAATTCCAGGGTTAACAGACTGGGAGGAGGACGAGGCTGGAGGAGTGTGGCGCCGGAGTCAGCACCTGCGCATAGCGTGATCTTCGGCGCCATTTTATTGAAGACAAATTCGCACACAGTGTGTTCAACAAAATGGCGCCGGATAGCCCGGTATGAAACTGACTTTGGCCCCATTTTATTTAAATATTTAACTCCGACAACGCGCTGCAGGAGAGCGGGGGAAAGGCGAGTAAGAGTGTTTCTTTTTTTTGCATGTGTATATGGAACAACAGCAGAGCAGGCAGGATGGGGAGCATATAATAGGATGGGGGAGCATATACCAGGTTGGGGGACGAGGATGGGGGAGCATATACCAGGATGGGGGAGCAAAAGGATGGGGGAGCATATACCAGGATGGGGGAGCAATAGGATGGGGGAGCATATACCAGAATGGGGGAGCAATAGGATGGGGGAGCATATAATACGAATGGGGAGCATATAATACGATGGGGGAGCATATACCACACTGGGGGAGCATATATCATGCTGTGGGAGCATATACCACGCTGAGGGGAGCATATATCAGGGCGGGCGAGCATATACCAGGGTGGGGGGGCATATATATTAGGATGGGTTGCATATACCAGGCTGGGGGAGCATATACCAGGCTGGGGGAGCATATACCAGGCTGGGGGAGCATATAATAGAATGGGGAAGCATATACCAGGCTGGGGGAGCATATACCAGGCTGGGGGAGAAAAAAACAGGCTGGCGGAGCATATAATAGGATGGGGGCCAGGCTGGGGGAGCATATAATAGGATGGGGAGCATATACCAGTCTGGGGGAGCATATACCTGGCTGGGGGAGCATATACCAGGACTAGCTATTGAACCTGTTCTACGCCCGTGTGGCGAGCATTTTGATTGGTACATTTTGGTGGTATGTTAAAGGGAACCTGTCACCAGAAATAATGCTATTAACCTGCAGATATGCGGTTGATCTGCAGGATAACAGCGTTATTATGCGGCCCGGCGCCTGCAGGCAGCGGGGAGAAAATGAACTTTATTCTCCCTGCCAGCAGTTGGTTTCAGTCATGGGGGCCCTCAATGTAGAGGGAGTGTCAGTCAGGGCCGGGGGTGCAGTAACAGTGACCGCTCTGTATACTCAGAGTGGTGACCGCACCGGCACCATCCCCGCCTCTATGACTGAACCTGAATTCTGGCGGGGAGAATAAAGTTCATTTTCTCCCTATGGCCGGCACGTGCGCATTGCTATGTTGACGTTGCTATGTAGTACATTACTTCAAGAAAATGGTGCCGGAGTCAGCGCATGCGCATACCGCGATCTCCGGCACCATTTTATTGAAGACACTGTATATGCGAATTCGCAGACACAGTGTCTTAAAAAAAATGGCGCCGGAAATGTACCAATAAAAATATTCGCCACCTAGGCGTAGAACGGGTTCAATAGCTAGTTGTATATAAGAGGCTATGTTGAGGCTCATATTGTATATGGGAGGCTATGTGGGGCTCATATGGTATATTGGGGGATGTCAGCATACTTAATTCTGCTCAATATTAAGTGATACAATTAATATTAAAATAAATAATTATAATTAATATGTTAATATTAATATTGAGCAGAATTATTTCTGCTTATTGGTTCGGCTCTCCACAACAGTCACGGTCTCTCATGTGGCCCCTCAGGAAAATTAATTGCCTACCCTGCTCTAGATACATCAAAATTATGTTTGATAAATTTGTTGCAAATCCAAAGATGCTATTTCTGTCCTTTTGCTTTGTTTGCACCTGTTTTGAGTAAAAAATGACTTTGGTGCAATCATAAAATGCCTAAAACCAAACATACTAAAAAAAAAAAGCAACATAAAATGTTGCACAATTTTTCACTATACAACAATTCCTACATCATTGTTAGAGGGTCTACGTCCTGGCTCATGAATGGGATTCCCCAATGGGTTACTGCCTTCTACGGTGTCCATATTCCTTAATAAGTCATTTATATTGAGGTTGTCTTGGTAATATTGATGAGGTTGGGGAATTTTAAAGTGAACTGAAGACGTGTGGGGGAGCGGGTGAGGCGGGGGATTCACCCCATCAATAAGCTTTTAGAAATAGGAAGAGACAGATAGTGGATGACAGATCATTATTGGATTGAATCGCAGACTGAAAGAGACACATTTGGCCTCACCACAGATGGGTCCATGCAAAACTGCAAATAATGGAGTGGGGGGATCCAAACAGGAACAAGACCTTCCATCATCAGTACATGTAATCCTATCCTCTACAGCAGGGGTCTCAAACTCGGCTGGGTATATGGGCCACACATGGAAAAAATTTGAATTTGGGGGGCCGCATTCTTTGTTCAATGTGACATTTTTAGTGATACCATTTTTTTTGTATACACCTTTTGAACATTTTTGCCGTGTTTATTTTTTTATGGCTTGGGTCGTTATGGATGTGGCAATAATAAACGTGCACTTTTTTGTGTTTACTTTAGTTTACATATAAAACAGCATTTTTAGTGCCCAATATTTTTTCATGCTTTATTTTATTTTTTATTTTTTTTACTATTTTATTTCCCCCAATTGGCCACATACAGTAATATTGTCTTACAATTAGCATCATATAGTAATAATGGAAAACATCTTGTAGTAATGTTCCCCATCCAAGTCCCCATCTTGTACTAATGTGCCCCATCCAGGTCCCCATCCTGTGGCAACGTTCCCCATCCTGGCGCCCATCTTGTACTAATGTGCCTCATCCAGGTCCCCATCCTGTGGCTATGTGCCCCATCCAGGTCCCCATCCTGTGGCAATGTTCCCCATCCAGGTCCCCATCTTGTGGCTCTGGTCCCCATCTTGTGGCTCTGTGCCCCATCCAGGTCCCCATCTTGTGGCTCTGTGCCCCATCCAGGTCCCCATCTTGTGGCTCTGTGCCCCATCCAGGTCCCCATCCTGTAGCAACGTTCCCCATCCTGGCGCCCATCTTGTACTAATGTGCCTCATCCAGGTCCCCATCCTGTGGCAATGTTCCCCATCCAGGTCCCCATCTTGTGGCTATGTGCCCCATCCAGGTCCCCTCTTGTGGCTATGTGCCCCATCCAGGTCCACATCCTGTGGCTCTGTGCCCCATCCAGGTCCCCTCTTGTGGCTATGTGCCCCATCCAGGTCCCCTCTTGTGGCTATGTGCCCCATCCAGGTCCCCATCTTGTGGCTATGTGCCCCATCCAGGTCCCCATCTTGAGGCTCTGTGCCCCATCCAGGTCCCCTCTTGTGGCTATGTGCCCCATCCAGGTCCCCATCTTGTGGCTATGTGCCCCATCCAGGTCCCCTCTTGTGGCTCTGTGCCCCATCCAGGTCCCCATCTTGTGGCTATGTGCCCCATCCAGGTCCCCTCTTGTGGCTATGTGCCCCATCCAGGTCCACATCTTGTGGCTATGTGCCCCATCCAGGTCCCCTCTTGTGGCTATGTGCCCCATCCAGGTCCACATCTTGTGGCTATGTGCCCCATCCAGGTCCCCTCTTGTGGCTATGTGCCCCATCCAGGTCCCCGTCCTGTGGCTATGTGCCCCATCCAGGTCCCCATCTTGTGGCTCTGTGCCCCATCCAGGTCCCCATCCTGTAGCAACGTTCCCCATCCTGGCGCCCATCTTGTACTAATGTGCCTCATCCAGGTCCCCATCCTGTGGCAATGTTCCCCATCCAGGTCCCCATCTTGTGGCTATGTGCCCCATCCAGGTCCCCTCTTGTGGCTATGTGCCCCATCCAGGTCCACATCCTGTGGCTCTGTGCCCCATCCAGGTCCCCTCTTGTGGCTATGTGCCCCATCCAGGTCCCCTCTTGTGGCTATGTGCCCCATCCAGGTCCCCATCTTGTGGCTATGTGCCCCATCCAGGTCCCCTCTTGTGGCTATGTGCCCCATCCAGGTCCCCGTCCTGTGGCTATGTGCCCCATCCAGGTCCCCATCTTGTGGCTCTGTGCCCCATCCAGGTCCCCATCCTGTAGCAACGTTCCCCATCCTGGCGCCCATCTTGTACTAATGTGCCTCATCCAGGTCCCCATCCTGTGGCAATGTTCCCCATCCAGGTCCCCATCTTGTGGCTATGTGCCCCATCCAGGTCCCCTCTTGTGGCTATGTGCCCCATCCAGGTCCACATCCTGTGGCTCTGTGCCCCATCCAGGTCCCCTCTTGTGGCTATGTGCCCCATCCAGGTCCCCTCTTGTGGCTATGTGCCCCATCCAGGTCCCCATCTTGTGGCTATGTGCCCCATCCAGGTCCCCATCTTGAGGCTCTGTGCCCCATCCAGGTCCCCTCTTGTGGCTATGTGCCCCATCCAGGTCCCCATCTTGTGGCTATGTGCCCCATCCAGGTCCCCTCTTGTGGCTATGTGCCCCATCCAGGTCCCCGTCCTGTGGCTATGTGCCCCATCCAGGTCCACATCCTGTGGCTATGTGCCCCATCCAGGTCCCCTCTTGTGGCTATGTGCCCCCTGTGCTGTTCTTCACACACATAAAATAGAAAAAAAAAGAAGATGATTCTCACCTGTCCTCCGTTCCCTCGGCGGCCTTCCTGCAGATGTGGCCCGCAGGCACAGACCCCTTGACGATCCCGACCTGGTCCAGGAGGAGCCGCCGACAGCAGCGCTGCATTGCCGCACAGAGACTGTTTCCCAGCACTGCATTTCCAATGTCAGCCGCCGGCCAATCAGAGGCCAGCAGCTGACATCTGCATATGGCAATGACGTCATACTCGCTGCGCCGACACGCAGATATCAGCTGCTGGCCTCTGATTGGCCGGCGGCTGACATTGGAAATGCAGTGCTGGGAAACAGTCTCTGTGCGGCAATGCAGCGCTGCTGTCGGCGGCTCCTCCTGGACCAGGTCGGGATCGTCAAGGGGTCTGTGCCTGCGGGCCACATAAAGCAGCCTCAGGGGCCGCATGCGGCCCGCGGGCCGCGTGTTTGAGACCCCTGCTCTACAGCTCTGGAATCCAGGAAAGAGTGTGAAGTAATGTCCATAGGGGTGAGGAGATGTTCCTCAGTGGCACGGATGGGTGTCCCTCTGGGTTATTCTATCCCTTTCCAAATCTCCTCATCAAATTGATTAAAGGCAGCGATGGCACAAGGGGCTGCACAGCGGTGATAGGAATGAGTCCCAGAGAGGAAGTATTCATTAATAATGCAGAGCGTTACTCTGTGTGGTCACATCTGATGTAGATAGTGCACTGTGCTCCTTTAGGAGTTTTACTGTACACTGAGCCTGTAATATGAAGTCTACCGAAAATTTTCACATAATAAAAAAATCCTTCAAGAATACAGTGGGGAAATAAAGTATTTAGTCAGCCACCAATTGTGCAAGTTCTCCCACTTAAAAAGATGAGAGAGGCCTGTAATTGACATCATAGGTAGACCTCAACAGAGAGACAAAATGAAAAAACAAATCCTGAAAATCACATTGTCTGATTTGGAAAGAATTTTTTTTCAGATTTTGGTGGAAAATAAGTATTTGGTCAATTACAAACAAGCAAGATTTCTGGCTCTCACAGACCTGTAACTTCTTCTTTAAGAGGCTCCTCTGTCCTCCACTCATTACCTGTAGTACTGGCTCCTCTGTCCTCCACTCATTACCTGTAGTACTGGCACCTGTTTGAACTTGTTATCAGTATAAAAGACACCTGTCCGCAACCTCAAACAGTCACACTCCAAACTCCATTATGGTGAAGACCAAAGAGCTGTCGAAGGACACCAGAAACAAAATTGTATCCCTGCACCAGGCTGGGAAGACTGAATCTGCAATAGGCAAGCAGCTTGGTGTGAAGAAATCAACTGTGGGAGCAATAATTCGAAAATGGAAGACATACAAGACCACTGATAATCTCCCTCGATCTGGGGCTTCACACAATATCTCACACCGTGGGGTCAAAATGATCTCAAGAACAGTGAGCAAAAATCCCAGAACCATACGGGGGGACCTAGTGAATGACATGCAGAGAGCTAGGACCAACGTTACACAGGCTACCATCAGTTACACACTACGCCGCCAGGGACTCAGATCCTGCAGTGCCAGACGTGTCCCCCTGCTTAAGCCATTAAATGTCCAGGCCCGTCTGAAGTTTGTTAGAGAGCATTTGGATGATGCAGAAGAGTATTGGGAGAATGTCATATGGTCAGATTAAACCAAAGTAGAACTGTTTGGTAGAAACACAACTCGTCGTGTTTGGAGAAGAAAGAATGCTGAGTTGCATCCAAAGAACACCATACCTACTGTGAAGCATGGGGGTGGCAACATCATGCTTTGGGGCTGTTTTTCTGCCAAGGGGCCAGGACGAGTGATCAGTGTACATGAAAGAATGAATTGGGCCATGTATCGTGAGATTTTGAGTGCAAACCTCCTTCCATCAGCAAGAGCATTGAAGATGAAACGTGGCTGGGTCTTTCAGCATGACAATGATCCCAAGCACACTGCCAGGGCAACGAAGGAGTGGCTTCGTAAGAAGCATTTCAAAGTCCTTTAGTGGCCTAGTCAGTCTCCAGATCTAAACCCTATATAAAACCTTTGGAGGGAGTTGAAAGTCCATGTTGCCCAGCGACAGCCCCAAAACATCACTGCTCTAGAGGAGATCTGCATGGAGGAATGGGCCAACATACCAGCAACAGTGTGTGCCAACCTTGTGAAGACTTACAGAAAACGTTTGACCTCTGTCATTGCCAACAAAGGATATATAACAAAGTATTGAGATGAACTTTTGTAATTGACCAAATACTTATTTTCCACCAAAATTTGAAAAAAAATTTCTTTCCAAATCAGACAATGTGATTTTCAGGATTTGTTTTCTCATTTTGTCTCTCATAGTTGAGGTCTACCTATGATGTCAATTACAGGCCTCTCTCATCTTTTTAAGTGGGAGAACTTGCACAATTGGTGGCTGACTAAATACTTTTTTTCCCCACTGTATATATTTATAACTTTTATGCCAAGTTGTTGACAACCAATACGGCTGTAGCATCGGCGTCTCTGCCCCCTGCCAGGCAGAGACGCCGTCCCTCTCACCTCCCCGCTCCCCGCACGGCGTCCTCCTGCGCTCCTCTTCCTGCTGCTGCCGGCGCGCGCAGCTTCCCGGGCACTGTGCTTAGGGCGCGCGCGCTCCCTCTCTCTTAAAGGGGCCGTGCGCGCCGTCCTAAGGAGTCCCCGGCCAATAGCCGGAGGACCTCCCATATATAAGGCACCTCCTCCAAAATGGAGGTGCCCGAGCAAAAGTTGTTGCACAGTATATTACCTCTGCTTCAGCCCTCAGGTCCCGATACCAGCCTGACTACTGTTCCAGTCCGCCAGCCTGACTACTCTCCAGCCCGACAGTCTGCCTTTCGCTCTATCCACCAGTCTGTCTATGGACAAGCCCGCCTGCTTACCAGGAAGCACCTGCCAGTTACCTGCATGTTACCTGCCAGCCTACCTGGAGGCTCCTGCCGTCACTTGCCGTGACCACCTGCCTGCTAACCAAGAGACTTCAGCCTGCTTGGCCGTCACTTGCCGTGACCACCTGTTAGCCTACCTGGAGGCTCTGCCGTCACTTGCCGTGACCACCTGTCTGCTAACCTAGAGACTTCAGCCCGCTCTGCCGTCACGTGCCGTGACCACCAGTCAGCTAACCCAGAGACTTCTGCCTGCTTGCTATGCCCATCCGCTATACCGGTCAGTCCCAGTCTTCTGACCCGTGGGAGCCACCTGCTCTCTTACAAGGTCGTCCCCAGAGTAGCACCTGGTCCCTCTGCTCGGTCCCTCCCTGGTCACGGAGTCGTTAGCCGCCGTACGACCAGGGTCGGTCTGAGTTGTTACCTAGTTACGCCCCTCTGGGTCCCTCCTTGCACCGCGGCACACAGGTTCCACCACCCTGACCCGTAACAGTTTGCTCGGGCCATGGAACCCGGTAGTCCCCAGACCCTCGCAATCTTCGACCTGCACCAGGAGGTCTTACGTCAGAGGACTCAACAGGAGTCGGTCCTGTCCTTCCTGTGGTCTGTTAAACTCTCGCCTAGGGGAATTGTTCGATCCGTCTGTGTCCATCTCTGGTCAGGCAGCACCTGCTTCCGCGGCACCACAACCTAGTCCTATTATGGCATCCGGCTATGGACCCCGGCTCTCAGCACCTCCACGTTTTGCCGGCAACCCCGCCTTAGCTCGAGGTTTCATAAACCAGTGCACTCTGCACTTTGAACTTTTGGCACATCAGTTCATCTCTGACCGGGCCAAAGTGGCATTCATCATGTCCCATCTCACTGGGGAGGCACTGGCATGGCTAAATATCCTGTGGGAGAGAGGGGATCCCCTGGTGTCCGACCTGTAATCTTTCCTCGCTGCTTTCCGGAGAGTCTTCGATGAACCAGGGCGAAAAACCTCTTCAGCCTCCTCTCTGCTACGTCTCCGCCAAGGGAGTCTCACCGTGGGCCAATATGCCATACGCTTCCATATCCTCGCTTCTGAGCTTGCCTGGGATAATGAGGCTCTAGTGTCCGTCTTCTGGGAGGGTATTTCCGGTCGGATTAAGGATGAGCTAGCCTGTCGGGACATTCCTACCACTCTGGATGACCTGGTGTCACTCGCTACCCGGATTGACATCCGGTTCCAAGAACGCACCAAAGAGACCACCCGGGAGAGAGAGCTCCTCCGCCTTGCTTCCACTTTCCAGAGACCTGCCTCTCAACCAGTCACTCCCCGGGCGCACTCAACTGAACCCATGCAGATCAACCTGACCAAGATGGTCAAATCTCACCAAGAGTCACGTCGAGCCGAGGGGAGCTGTTTCTATTGTGGCAGTAAAGAGCACCTGATCCGTTCCTGCCCGGAGACTTCAAGTGTCTAGGACCGCTCGGAGAGGTCGTCCTAGGCAAAGGTACGCCCTCTCCATCCCTGACTTTGTCTGTCTCTATCTCCTGGGGAGAGAACCGTCTCTTTGAAATTGCTCATCTGGATTCTGGAGCTGCTGGAAACCTCATTTCCCAGTCCCTGGTAGAGAGATACCGAATTCCCACCAAACCTCTGGCTGGACCATTGTCCGTCGCCTCCGTGGATGGAAGACTCCTTCCGGTGACCATCCTGCTCATCACTGAGCCCCTTACCCTGCAGGTGGGAATGCTGCACTCGGAGAAAATCTCCTTCCATGTGCTGTCTGGACTCTCTCACTCCCTATTGCTAGGTCTACCCTGGCTCCAGATACATGAACCCGTGCTGAACTGGCAATCCGGTGAAGTACTCCGGTGGGGGCAGGACAGCCATAGGACCAGCCTGGTTCCGGTTCGCCCGACTCGTCCACCAACTACTCCAGCTAATTTACCCGGTCTACCGGCTCCTTACTGGTCCTACGCGGATGTCTTCGGTAAAAAGGAAGCAGAGACACTGCCACCTCATAGGCCATATGATTGCCCGATCGACCTGGTACCTGGCGCCACTCCTCCCCGTGGGCGTATTTACCCGTTGTCGGCGGCCGAAACCCGGGCCATGTCTGAGTACATAGAGGAGAATCTGGCTAGGGGATTCATCCGGAAATCTACCTCCCCGGCTGGAGCCGGATTCTTCTTTGTCAAGAAGAAGGATGGCTCGCTACGCCCCTGTATTGATTATAGAGGACTCAATCAGATCACGGTAAAAAACAAATATCCCCTGCCGCTCATCTCCGAGTTTTTTTATCGCCTTAAGGGCGCCAGGATCTTCTCCAAGCTGGATCTACGTGGAGAGTATAACCTGGTCCGTATCCGTCAAGGAGACGAGTGGAAGACAGCATTCAATACCCGGGACGGTCACTATGAATACCGTGTGATGCCCTTTGGTCTCTGCAATGCTCCCGCTGTCTTCCAAGAATTGGTCAACGACATCTTCCGTGATCTTCTTTACTCCTGCATGGTGGTATACCTGGACGATATCTTGGTCTTCTCTCCGGATCTTCCTACACACCGGAGGGATGTTCGTCAGGTCCTGCTTAGGCTCAGGCAGAACCACCTCTATGCAAAATACAAGAAGTGCCTCTTCGAGCAGACCTCTCTTCCATTCCTGGGCTACGTTATCTCCCAGACAGGCTTACGAATGGATCCCGAGAAGCTCTCTGCTGTCCTAAAGTGGTCCCGTCCGGAGGGGTTGAAGGCGATTCAGCGATTCCTGGGCTTCGCCAACTACTATCGTCTCTTCATTCCGCACTTCTCTTCCCGGACTGCTCCCATATCTGCGCTCACCCGTAAGGGAGCAAATCCTAAGGTATGGCTGCCCGAAGCTGAGGAGGCCTTCCTCTCCTTAAAGCAAGCCTTCTCCTCTGCCCCGGTACTGCACTTTCCGGACTGCAACAAACAATTCTACCTGGAGGTTGATGCTTCCTCCTCTGGAGCCGGAGCGGTGCTCACCCAAAAGTCTTCTTCCGGGAGAATGGTAACCTGCGGCTTCTTCTCCAAACTCTTCTCCTCGTCTGAGCGCAACTACTCCATTGGAGACCGAGAATTGTTAGCCGTTAAATTGGCGCTGGAGGAGTGGCGCTACCTGCTTGAAGGGGCTCTATACCCGGTGATCATCTATACCAGGGGTCCTCAAACTTTTTAAAGAGGGGGCCAGTTCACGGTCCCTCAGACCATTGGAGGGCCGGAATATAGTTTTTTTAAAAAACTATGAACAAATTACTATGCACACTGCACATATCTTATTTCGTAGTAAAAAAAAACAATACAGGAACAAATACAATATTTAAAATGAAGAACAAGTAAAGTTAAATCAACCGGTATTTCAATAGGTAGGTAACTGTACCCAATAGGCAGCATAGGTCCTCAATAGGCAGGTAAATGTCCCCAATAGGCAGCATCGGTCCTCAATAGGCAGGTAAATATCCCCAATAGGCAGGTAAATGTCCCCGATAGGCAGGTAAATATCCCCAATAGGCAGCATAGGTCCCCAATAGGCAGGTAAATGTACCCAATAGGCAACATAGGTCCCCAATAGGCAGGTAAATGTCCCCAATAGGCAGGTAAATATCCCCAATAGGCAGGTAAATATCCCCAATAGGCAGCATAGGTCCTCAATGGGCAGGAAAATGTTCCCAATAGGCAGGCTGTTTCCCCCTTATAATGCCATATGCAGGCTGTTCCACCCCTTATAATGCCCCATGCAGGCTGTTCCCCCCTTATAATGCCCCATGCTGGATGCCATCCCCCATATAATGCCCCATGCAGCATGTCACCCCCCCCATATAATGCCCCATGCAGCATGTCACCCCCCATATTATGCCCCATGCAGCATGTCACCCCCCCATATTATGCCCCATGCAGCATGTCACCCCCCCCCATATTATGCCCCATGCAGGATGTCCCTTCCCCCCCCATATAATGCCCCATGCAGGATGTCACGCCCCATATAATGCCCCATGCAGGATGTCACCCCCCATATAATGCCCCATGCAGGATGTCACCCCCCATATAATGCCCCATGCAGGATGTCACCCCTCATATAATGCCCCATGCAGGATATCACTCCCCTGTCTTTATAATGCCCCATGCAGCATGTGACCCCCCCATATAATGCCCCATGCAGCATGTCACCCCCCCATATAATGCCCCATGCAGCATGTCACCCCCCCATATAATGCCACATGCAGCATGTCACCCCCCCATATAATGCCACATGCAGCATGTCACCCCCCCATATAATGCCACATGCAGGATGTCACCCCCCATATCATGCCCCATGCAGGATGTCACCCACCCATATTATACCCCTTGCAGGATGTCACCCCCCATACAATGACCTATGCCTCCATACATTAAAAAAATCCAATACTCACCTCACTTCTCACTTGCTGCCGCTGCTCTACTCTGGTCTGGACTCCAGCGTCGCCGCGGCGTTGTCCCGCTCTGCGCTGCCTGTGACGGCACTCGGGAGGGCGCGGTGTAAAGACGTCACCGCGTCCTCTGACCTGAGACGTCACAGGAAGCGCAGAGCAGGAAGACAGCGGATCAGCGGAGGCACAGGGAGACGTAAGTATCCGCCTGCCGGGGCCCTGAGCAAGCGGGGGAGAAGGGCGGGCGCTGACACCGCTCCCCTTTCCTCCGCCCATAGCCCGGCGGGCCGGATGAAAGTCCTCCGCGGACCGCATGTGGCCCGCGGGCCGTAGTTTGAGGACCCCTGATCTATACGGATCACAAAAATCTGGCATATCTCCGAAATGCCCAAAGACTCAATCCGCGTCAGGCCCGGTGGTCTTTGTTCTTCACCCGCTTCGACTTCGTTCTACATTTCCGCCCGGCGGACAAGAATGTCAAAGCCGACGCCTTGTCCCGATCCTTCCTGTCCTTCGATCAAGAGGAGGAGCCTATGCACATCATCGATCCCTCCAAGGTGATGAAAGTGGGCCCCTTGGATCTGACTCGTCTTCCACCCGGTAAGACGTTTGTAGCAGTACCTGATCGTGAGAAGGTTCTTCGCTGGGGTCATTCATCTAAACTAGCCGGCCATGCTGGCCAAAAGAAGACCTTCCTACTCATCACCCGGCATTACTGGTGGCCTACCCTGCGCAAGGATGTGGTAGACTTCGTCTCAGCCTGTTCGTCCTGTGCCCGCAACAAAGTTCCCAGACATCTACCAGCCGGTCATCTCCTGCCTCTTCCCATACCTGATGCCCCGTGGCAACACATTGCTATGGACTTTATCACAGACCTCCCTGTCTCTGCCGGTTGTACAGTCATTTGGGTGGTCGCCGACCGCTTCTCTAAAATGGCCCACTTCATCCCTCAGCCTGGTCTCCCGTCTGCACCAGAGCTAGCTAAGGACTTCTTCCTTCACATCTTCCGTCTCCATGGCCTACCCCTCCACATCGTGTCGGATCGAGGGGTTCAGTTCACTTCTCGTTTCTGGAAAGCTACGTGTAAGCTGCTGGATGTCACCCTGGATTTCTCCTCCGCTTACCATCCACAGTCCAATGGTCAAGTGGAGCAGATCAACCAGATCCTTACCAGCTACCTCCGGCACTTTGTTAACGCTCACCATTCTGATTGGGTGGATCTCCTGCCATGGGCCGAATTCTCTTACAACAACCATGAGAGCGAATCGTCTTCCAAGTCTCCGTTCTTTATAGTCTATGGTCAACATCCCCGGATTCCATTTCCCGTCTCCGCTTCTGTGGACAACCCTGCCGCGGAGTGTCTGGTTAGCGAGTTTTCCACCATTTGGCAGAATACTAGGTCCGCATTTCTTCAGTCCTCCGAGCGGATGAAGAGACATGCTGACAAGAGACGTCTGGATCCGCCTCAGTTCTGTCCGGGAGACAAGGTTTGGCTCTCCTCCAAACACATTTGGCTCAAAATACCCTCCTAAAAGTTGGGTCCTCGGTTCACTGGTCCTTTCGAAGTCCTTAAACAAATCAATCCAGTGGCCTACAAGTTGAAACTCCCAGCCACCTTACGGATTCCCAACTTCTTCCACGTATCTCTGCTCAAACCAGTTGTCTTTAATTATTTTTCCAATAATCCAGGTTCTTCCCCGGCTCCAGTTTCTGCTGAGGACGTTTTTGAGGTAGAGAATATTCTGGCCACCAAAAGGGTAAGAGGAAAAAACTTTTTTTTGGTGCATTGGAAGGGGTTTGGCCCTGAAGAGAGAACTTGGGAACCCAGGGAGAACATCCATGCCCCGCTTCTCCTTGAAAAATTTCTTTCTGACCTAAAAAAGAGGGGGCGTAAAGGGGGGGGTACTGTAGCATCGGTGTCTCTGCCCCTTGCCAGGCAGAGACGCCGTCCCTCTCACCTCCCCGCTCCCCGCACGGCGTCCTCCTGCGCTCCTTTTCCTGCTGCTGCCGGCGCGCGCAGCTTCCCGGGCACTGTGCTTAGGGCGCGCGCGCGCTCCCTCTCTCTTAAAGGGGCCGCGCGCGCCGTCCTAAGGAGTCCCCGGCCAATAGCCGGAGGACCTCCCATATATAAGGCACCTCCTCCAAAATGGAGGTGCCCGAGCAAAAGTTGTTGCACAGTATATTACCTCTGCTTCAGCCCTCAGGTCCCGTTGCCAGCCTGACTACTGTTCCAGTCCGCCAGCCTGACTACTCTCCAGCCCGACAGTCTGCCTTCCGCTCTATCCACCAGTCTGTCTATGGACAAGCCCGCCTGCTTACCAGGAAGCACCTGCCAGTTACCTGCATGTTACCTGCTAGCCTACCAGGAGGCTCCTGCCGTCACTTGCCGTGACCACCTGCCTGCTAACCAAGAGACTTCAGCCTGCTTGGCCGTCACTTGCCGTGACCACCTGTTAGCCTACCTGGAGGCTCTGCCGTCACTTGCCGTGACCACCTGTCTGCTAACCTAGAGACTTCAGCCCGCTCTGCCGTCACGTGCCGTGACCACCCGTCAGCTAACTCAGAGACTTCTGCCTGCTTGCTGTGCCCATCCGCTATACCGGTCAGTCCCAGTCTTCTGACCCGTGGGAGCCACCTGCTCTCTTACAAGGTCGTCCCCAGAGTAGCACCTGGTCCCTCTGCTCGGTCCCTCCCTGGTCACAGAGTCGTTAGCCGCCGTACGACCAGGGTCGGTCTGAGTTGATACCTAGTTACGCCCCTCTGGGTCCCTCCTTGCACCGCGGCACAGAGGTTCCACCACCCTGACCCGTAACAACGGCCGTCGTTACAGATCCCATAAGTGTTGTCACTCAGTTTTCCAATACTAATCTAAAGAAAATCTGCAGAGTTGTTTAGCAATATGTTATAAAGAAGGATAAGACATTTCATAGTTAGACAGGTATGACATTTAGGGGTTTGGAAAAACAGACTGACAGACTAAAACTATAGCGTTTGTTGTCACTCATCTTTCCTATATGCAGCTAAATGTTACACACCTGTGCAGGCTCTGTTCCCTGAACCTCAGTCCGCTAAACTTTCTTGTGCTCCACATCGGGCTTTGCATGCGGCTCACAGTCCCTCAGTTACCTTTCTGCTTGCAGCTTACAGTACCTCTGCAACCTGCCTGCGGTCTCCAGGATGTCTCCTGTCTGCCTGCAGTTTCCAGTATCTCTGCTACTTATTCCCAGTCTTCCAGGACCTCTGCTACCTACTTTGTGGTGTTTCTGACATCTCCGGTCTCCCTGCAGTTTCCAGTACATCTGCTAAGTGTCCACCTGCGGTTTTCAGGACGTCTCCTATCCGCCTGTGGCTTCCAGGACCTTTGAAACCTGTGAGCAGTTTTCAAGATGTCTCCTGTTTGCCTGCAGCTTCCATTACTTCTGCTACTTGCTCCCAGTCTTTCAACACCTCTGCTACCTGTCTGCGTTTCCAGCGTGCCTCAACTGTCTGCTGCACCAATACCCATGGCCCGTGTGCCCACTCTGACCTTGGGCTTTGAGGGTCCACCTAATTCAGGCCTGGGCAAAGTGCAGCCCATGGGCCACATTCGGCCTTGTGGCTGCCCCCATCTGGCCCGTGGACCGAGCCAGCCGTGTCTCACTGATTGGTGGAAGAAGGGGTCGGCGGCTCCATCTTCCACCAATGCAATCACTGCTGTCTGCATCCTGAGGATGCAGATAGTAGTGACGGCGGTGGACAGGCGGGGGAGGGTGCGGTGCGGCCAGTGGGCCACTGTTTTCAGCCCACGGCTGCCTCGGTCCATGGGCCAGATGGGGGCAGCCACAGGGCCGGATGTGGCCCATGGGCCGCACTTTGCCCAGGCCTGAGTTAGGTGTACCCTCAAAGCCCAAGGTCAGAGTGGGTTCAAATTTTGGTGGAAAATAAGTATTTGGTCAATTACAAATAAGCAAGATTTCTGGCTCTCAAAGACCAGTAACTTCTTATTTAAGAGGCTCCTCTGTCCTCCACTCATTACCTGTAGTACTGGCACCTGTTTGAACTTGTTATCAGTATAAAAGACACCTGTCCGCAACCTCAAACAATCACACTCCAAACTCCACTATGGTGAAGACCAAAGAGCTGTCGAAGGACACCAGAAACAAAATTGTAGCCCTGCACCAGGCTGGGAAGACTGAATCTGCAATAGGCAAGCAGCTTGGTGTGAAGAAATCAACTGTGGAAGCAATAATTTGAAAATGGAAGACATACAAGACCAC
This sequence comes from Phyllobates terribilis, assembly GCF_046119375.1. Classification (NCBI taxonomy): domain Eukaryota; kingdom Metazoa; phylum Chordata; class Amphibia; order Anura; family Dendrobatidae; genus Phyllobates; species Phyllobates terribilis. The sequence continues at coordinate 97,534,761 of NW_027362773.1, read as the reverse complement.
TGATAATCTCCCTCGATCTGGGGCTCCACACAAGATCTCACCCCGTGGGGTCAAAATGATCTCAAGAACGGTGAGCAAAAATCCCAGAACCAGGACATGGGGAGGCTATGGGGGTCAGTTGCTGATCATGGGGAGGCTATGGGGTCAGTTGCTGGTTATGGGGAGGCTATGGGGATCAGTTGCTGGACATGGGGAGGATATGTGGGTCTCCTGCTGGACATACGGAGGCTATGGGGGTGTCCTGCTGGACATGGGGAGGCTATGGGGGTCTCCTGCTGGACATGGGGAGGCTATGGGGGTCTCCTGCTGAACATGGGGAAGCTGTGTGGAGGCTCTTACGGTATATAGGGGGCTGTGTGTGTGCTCAAACGGTATATAGGGGGATGTCTGCATACTTAATTTTGATCAATATTAAGTGATGCAATTAATAATATAAAGAAATTTTAATTAATATGTTAATATTAATATTGAGCAGAGTTAATTTCAGCCTATTAGTTCGGCCCTGTTATGATCTGCAACAAGTACTAAGGAAAGATAGGTGAAAGCTGTCCCTACAGTAAGACTAAGCTGAATCCCTACGATGTATCGGGCTGACTGTTCCTAGTGAACAGACCCGCCTCAGTCCTCGGCTAGTCTGAACGAATACCTATAACATAAAGGGAGGGGTCCCTAAAAGAACTAAGGACTGGGACAAAAATGGGACACCTCCTAAACAGAGAAGTTGTTGCAGAACACAAAAGACAAACTGACAAAAAGGTACTAGAGGTCCCAGAAGGACCAAGCGAACTGACAGAGAAAGGCACAAAAGCACCTGGCTAGAGAAACAGTCAAACACTGAAGTCCAGCACAACCAAAAGGGCGGAGCTGGAATATAAAGGCAGATGGTCACGTGACCGCAAAACACAAGATGGAAAAAACAAACAGGAGGGTTCTAACAGGCCAGAGGGATTCAGTTCACTTCTCGTTTCTGGAGAGCTACGTGTAAGCTGCTGGATGTCACCCTGGATTTCTCCTCCGCTTACCATCCACAGTCCAATGGTCAAGTGGAGCGGATCAACCACATCCTTACCAGCTACCTCCGGCACTTTGTTAACGCTCACCATTCTGATTGGGTGGATCTCCTGCCATGGGCCGAATTCTCTTACAACAACCATGAGAGCGAATCGTCTTTCAAGTCTCCGTTCGTTATAGTCTATGGTCAACATCCCCGGATTCCGTTTCCCGTCTCCGCTTCTGTGGACAACCCTGCCGCGGAGTCTCTGGTCAGCGAGTTTTCCACCATTTGGCAGAATACTAGGTCCGCACTTCTTCAGTCCTCCGAGCGGATGAAGAGACATGCTGACAAAAGACGTCTGGATCCGCCTCAATTCTGTCCGGAAGACAAGGTTTGCCTCTCCTCCAAACACATTCAGCTCAAAATACCCTCCTACAAGTTGGGTCCTCGGTTCATTGGTCCTTTCGAAGTCCTTAAACAAATCAATCCAGTGGCCTACAAGTTGAAACTCCCAGCCACCTTACTGATTCCCAACTTCTTCCACGTATCTCTCCTCAAACCAGTTGTCTTTAATTCTTTTTCCAATAATCCAGGTTCTTCCCCTGCTCCGGTTTCCGCTGAGGACGTTTTTGAGGTAGAGAATATTCTGGCCACCAAAAGGGTAAGAGGAAAAAACTTTTTTTTGGTGCATTGGAAGGGGTTTGGCCCTGAAGAGAGAACTTGGGAACCCAGGGAGAACATCCATGCCCCGCTTCTCCTTGAAAAATTTCTTTCTGGCCTAAAAAAGAGGGGGCGTAAAGGGGGGGGTACTGTAGCATCGGCGTCTCTGCCCCCTTGCCAGGCAGAGACGCCGTCCCTCTCACTTCCCCGCTCCCCGCACGGCGTCCTCCTGCGCTCCTCTTCCTGCTGCTGCCCTATTTTATGAGGATCCTCCGGATCCTCCAGGCCCAGGCCTATCCGGAAACCTCTTGTGGAAAGCTTTAACAAGCCTAGGAGCAGAGACATCATCCGTCCTTACCCAGGAGTTGTCTTCGGGACCGAAACCCTTCCAGGAGACAAGATACTGTAATCTCCCTCTATGCCATCTAGAATTCAAGATACGAGAAATTTCATATTCGCCGTCTTCCATCACAGGAGGAACTGTGACAGTGGCGTCCCTATCAGATACATCAGCCTTTTTCAACAAGGCAACATGAAACACAGGATTAATCTTCCAGGAAGTAGGGACATCCAACCTAACAGCAGACGGGTTAACAACCTGAAGCACTTTAAATGTGTAACGGGTCTGGGAGGTGGAACCTCTGTGCAACTATACAAGGGGGCAGTCCATGTAAGGAAGCGGGTGGCTCCCAGGGAAGACGGGCAGGTAGTCACGGCAAGTGACAGGGACAGTCTCTGGGTAGAGGGGCAGGTAGTCACGGCAAGTGACAGGGACAGTCTCTGGGTAAAAGGACGGGTACTCACGGCAAGTGACAGGGACAGTCTCTGGGTAGAAGGACAGCAGGCAGGTGGCTGGTGAGCGCTCCCAGGTGAGCGGACGAGAGTCTCTGGACGGGCAGGTGGTCACGGCAAGTGACGGCAGAGCCTCCAGGTAGGCTAGCAGACAGGTAGCAGGTGAGCGCTCCCAGGTGAGCAGGCAAGAGTCTCTGGACAGGCAGGTGGTCACGGCAAGTGACGGCAGAGCCTCCAGGTAGGCTAGCAGACAGGTAGCAGATGAGCGCTCCCAGGTGAGCAGGCGAGAGTCTCTGGACAGGCAGGTGGTCACGGCAAGTGACGGCGGAGCCTCCAGGTAGGCTAGCAGGCAGGTAGCAGATGAGCGCTCCCAGGTGAGCGAGCAGGCTGGTCCATAGACAGACTGACATGTGTAGGAAAGCAGACCGTCGGACCGCAGGCTTGCAAGCAGGTAAACGGATATCAGGCAGGTATCAAGCAGGAATCAGGCAGGTAACTGGCAGGTAACAGGCAGGAATCCGGCAGGTGACTGGCAGGTAACAGGCAGGAATCCGGCAGGTGACTGGCAGGTAACAAGCAGGAATCTGGCAGGTGACTGGCTGGTAACGGGACCTGAGGGCTGAAGCAGAGTGAAGGCTTTGCTCGGGCACCTCCATTTTGGAGGAGGAGCCTTAAATATGGGAGATCCTCCGGCATTTGGCCGGGGACTCCTTAGGACGGCGCGCGCGGTCCCTTTAAGAGAGAGGGAGCGCGCGCGCGCCCTAAGCACACTGCCGGGGAAGGAGCGCGTGCCGGAAGCACGGGGAGAGAAGCGCTGGAGGACGCCGCGCCAGGAGCGGGGAGGTGCCTAGTACGGGGCAGAGACGCCGATGCTACAAAATGGACCCACAAAATTAGGAACCAGTTTTTTAGAGGGAATCCTCAACCGCAGGTTCTTTGAGGACAACCAAACCATGTCACCCACAGTAAACAAAACCTCCTTACGTTTCCTGTCAAAATACTTCTTGGACTTCTTGATAGCCTCTTGAAGGTTGCAACGTACATTAGTCCAAACTCTCTCCAAATCACCGGAAAAATTCTCCTCCTCTGGCACCGCCGACCCGAATTTGGAGAATGAACCAAAAGACGGATGTCTCCCAGTACAACAAAAAAAAGGAGAACACCCAGCAGAGGAGGATGTATGATTGTTAAGAGCAAATTCTGCGAGAGGCAGAAACTCAGACCACACCTCTTGGTTGTCCGCCACAAAACAACGCAAAAACTATTCAACATCCTGGTTCTTTCTTTCAATCTGTCCATTAGACTCAGGATGATAACCAGACGAAAATGACAAATGGACTCCCAACCTGTCACAAAAAGCACGCCAAAAGCGAGCCACAAACTGAGGTCCTCTATCAAAAACAATATCCGTGGGAATGCCATGGAGCTTGACAATCTCCTTAACAAACGCCTTAGCGAGTGTCTTGGCGCAGGGCAACTTAATGAATGGAACCAAATGACACATCTTACTAAAACGGTCCAAAACCACCCAGATGACAGTAAAACCCTCGGACACACGAAGATCAGTAATAAAATCCATTGTGAGATGCGTCCAAGGCGCACTACGAACCTCCAGAGGGCAAAGCAACCCTGCAGCAGGAGTATGTGAAGCCTTTGACCTAGCACACACAGTACACTGACGCACCCACTTGATGACTTCCTGAGCAAGCGGGGGGGAGCGGGTGCTGACGGTGAGGGGCCTCCCTGCCTGCTCAGGGCCCTGACATTTGCCGGGGTGCGCCGGGTGCTGACGCCGGCCCTGGTGTGCGGCGTGCGTCCCTGCTTCTAGGGGGGGGCAGCTGCCCCCCCCTGCCCCACGGTGGGTACGCCCATGTACACTCTGCCAATAGGACTCTAAATCTGGTGAATAAATCAAAATGTCATCCATATACACAACCACATTCTTACCAATCAAAGGTCTCAGGATGTCATTAATAAGGTTCTGAAAAAATGCAGGTGCATTGGTAAGACCAAAAGGCATCACCAGATTCTCAAAAAATGACCTACCGGAGTGTTAAAAGCAGTTTTCCATTCATCACCCTCCTTCACTCGTAACAAATTGTATGCCCCCCGGAGATCAATTTTAGAGAACCACTTGGCCCCCACCAACTGGTTAAACAAGTCAGGAATTAACGGCAATGGGTAGGAATTGCTTACGGTAATCTTATTAATTTCACGAAAATCCAGACATGGACGTAAACCCCCGTCCTTTTTTTTAACAAATAAAAATCCAACTGCCACAGGTGACTTAGAAGGTCTAATGTGACAAGCAGCCAGGCTAGTCTCTATGTATTCCTCCAAGGCCTTTCTTTCAGGAATAGTCAGATTAAACAAGCGACTCTTGGGAAGAGTAGCTCCAGAAACAAACTCAATGGCGCAATCATAATCCCTATGAGGAGGTAAAACTTGTGACTCCTCCTCTGAAAAAAAACTCTAAAAATCTTGAATAGGTACAGGTAATTCTCTTTTTTCCACAGCCGCAATGCGACCATTACAACATTTATCATAGCACTTCGGACTCCAAGACTTAATCACATTAGTAGACCAGTCCAGCAAAGGATTGTGCAGTTTTAACCAAGGCAAACCTAAAACGACCGGAGAGGGTAAATTATCTAATACAACCAAGTCCAAAATTTCTTGGTGAACTCCATTGATAGTGAGGGGAAATGCAGCAACCTTGTGAGTAATACATTTCAAGGGAGTGTTATCAATTGCAATCACAGAAATAGGTGATGACAAAGGTTTGGATTTCAATTTAAGGTTTTCCAAAAACCCTTTATCAATCACATTAAGTGTTGAACCACAATCCACAAATACCTGAAATTCAGTCAAATCTCCCTGCAAAGTAGTACTCCCAGAAAGAAATACTCCTGCAGAGCGTAAACAAGCAATACGGGCGTACCTGACCTTTTCTTCTCTTTACTTAAACGAAGCTCACAATACTTAATCAAATGGTCAGCTTTACCACAATAAAGACACAATCCCTCGGCTAACCTCCGGTCTCTTTCCTGAGAGCGGAGTGACATCGCCCCAACCTCCATCGGTAATCCGCCGTCAGACCAAATTTTCTGGGGACTAGGACCTGACATTTCAGGCGTCTTTACCTCATTCACCCTGGACCTCAGTCTCCTGTCCACACGAACAGCTAACTGCATGGCATCCTGCAGAGTCTCAGGTGCGGGGAATGCAATTAGCAGATCCTTAACCCTTTCACTCAGACCAGCAAGAAATAAACATTTCAGCGCAGGATCATTCCATTTAACTTCTGAAGCCCATCTCCTGAAGTGTGTGCAATAATTTTCAACATCACCTGACCCCTGATTCAAACGCCTGAGTTCTGCCTCAGCAGATGAGATTCTATCAGGATCATCATATAATAGCCCCATAGCAGAAAAAAATTCTTCTACAGACCTTAAACACGGATCATTAGGTTGGAGAGAAAAGGCCCACCCCCGTGGTTCATTGCGCAAAAGTGACATAATAAAACCAATGCGCTGTGATTCATTCCCAGAGGACCTTGGTCTCAAACGAAAATATAACAAACAAGCATTTTTAAAGGAAAAAAAATCTTGCTGTTTACCATAAAAAACATCATGTAGTCCTACCTTGGGTTCCACAAAATGCGCTCCAGAACAGCTACTCACGTGTTGCTGTAGCTCGGCCACCTCCAGAGACAATCCCTGCAAGCGTTGAGCCAAATCTTGGACGGAATCCATACTGATCCCCGAATTTCTTTCCTTTTAGTTTTTTGGGCTGGACTTACTGTTATGATCTGCAACAAGTACTAAGGAAAGATAAGGGAAAGCTGTCCCTACAGTAAGACTAAGCTGAATCCCTACGATGTAGTGGGCTGACTGTTCCTAGTGAACAGAACCGCCTTAGTCCTCGGCTAGTCTGAATGAAGACCTATAGCATAAAGGGAGGGGTCCCTAAAAGAACTAAGGACTGGGACAAAAATGGGACACCTCCTAAACAGAGAAGTTGTTGCAGAACACAAAAGACAAACTGACAAAAAGGTACTAGAGGTCCCAGAAGGACCAAGCGAACTGACAGAGAAAGGCACAAAAGCACCTGGCTAGAGAAACAGTCAAACACTGAAGTCCAGCACAACCAAAAGGGCGGAGCTGGAATATAAAGGCAGATGGTCACGTGACCGCAAAACACAAGATGGAAAAAACAAACAGGAGGGTTCTAACAGGTCCTCCACAACAGTCACGGTCTCTCATATGAGTCCTTCACATTATAGCTAAGTAAAGGTATAGTAATAGTACTTATACCCCAGCTCTAAATGTACTTCTACCAGTGCTAATTGTACACCATCAGCCCTTTGCAACTACTAAACACATTAATCTCTCACTATACAATCGTGAATGCCAAAAATCTGCTAGAACAGAATAAAACTCATCTATTGGTTACATTTCTTTATCTCTGTTAAGGAGTTTTTACTTTGGACAAGTTCTTTTTGTTGGAAGGGTCACCAAACAATGAGCTGATCACAGGTTGTTCTGCTGCTGAGACATCCAGCAATCAGCTGTAATGTAACCTATGAAGGAGAGTGTTTCATTTTCCTGCAGCGCCACCAAAGGGGTAATAAAATATTACACAGCGCTGAATTAAATCAATAATTTCCAGCGCAAGAGACACTCTTTTTCCAGGACTGAATCACTAACCTTAAAGAGTCTGTCTGGTGAAAGCAATTTATCACCTATCCACATGATAACTTGTTCATTGCTGTGGGTCTGACTTCTGACACCCACATAGACTATCAGAACGGGGAATTTTTATCCCCGATGGGACACTTTTATCTCTGTTACAAAATGGAGTTTCAGTTGAGATGCCCTACCTCCGCTCCATTCATTCTCTATGAGACTGTGGGAAAAAGTCGAGCACAGTACTCGGAAGCCCCATAAATTAATGGAGCGGCAGTCGGGCATGTACACCAACGCTCCATTCCAATAGGAATAAAAGTTCCCTGTTGTGCCGATCAGACAGGTCCCAGTGGTCGGACGTCTACTGTTCAATAAGTTATCACCTATCTTGCTATGAAAATGTGTATTGCTATATACAAAGTGATGTATAACTTATACCAATTGTACATATATAATTATATATAGAAGATATCCAGGTTATACCAGCAGTACATATGATTATTTACAGGTTATACCAGCTGTACATATATGATTATATACAGAAGATGCCCAGGTTATACCAGCTGTACATATATGATTATATACAGAAGATGCCCAGGTTATACCAGCTGTACATATATAATTATTTATAGAAGATGCCCAGGTTATACCAGTTGTACATATAAAATTATATGCAGTAGATACCCAGGTTATACCAGCTGTACATATAAAATTACATACAGGAGATGCCCAGGTTATATCAGCTGTACATATATAATTATATACAGTAGATACCCAGGTTATACCAGCTGTACATATATAATTATATACAGGAGATACCCAGGTTATATCAGCTGTACATATATCATTATATACAGGAGATACCCAGGTTATACCAGCTGTACACACAGACATGGACAAGATTGTTGGTATCCTTCTGTTAAAAGTAAGAGAATCCCAAAATGGTCACTGAAATAACTTGAAACTAACAAAAGTAAATTTAAGTTTACTATATATCAACTAATGAAAATCAGACTTTGCTTTTGAATTGTGGTTCAATAGAAAAATGTAGAAAAAATCTAACTAATGATATTGGCCTGGACAAAAATGATGGCACCCCTAGAAAATAAATCATTTGACCATAGAGACATGTTAAACCAATGTGTGTCCAGTAATTGGCATCACAGGTGTCTGCAAACTTGTACTCAGTCAGTCGCCTATTTATAGGGTGAAAAGTAGTCACTGTGCTGTTTGTTATCATGGTGTGTACCGCACTGAACATGGGGCAAAGAAAGCTGAAAAGAGAGTTGTCTCCGGAGATTAGAAAGAAAATCATAGACAGACATGGTAAAGGAAAAAGCTACAAGACAATATTCAAACAGCTTTATATTCCTGTTACTACAGTTGCACATTTTATTGAGAAGTTTAAGGTCTATAAGACTGTAGGCGACCTCCCTGGACGTAGCCAAAAGAGGAAAATTGATGAAAAATTGAAGAGAAGAATAATACGAATGGTAACCAGACAACCCATAACAACTTCCAAAGAGATTAGAGGTGAATGTGACAGTCAAGGTCCATCAATGTCTGATTGCACCATCCGTCCCTGTCGTGGCCAAAGTGGACTTCATGGAAGACGACCGAGGAGGAAACCACTGTTGAAAGCAAATCATTAAAAAGTGAGACTGGAATTTGCCAAAATACATATTTACAAGCCACAAAGCTTCCAGCAGAACATCCTGTGGACAGATGAAACAAAACTGGAGGTTCACAGATGCAAAAATGAAGCATAGAAAGTGTAACGGGTCTGGGAGGCGGAACCTCTGAGCAACTTATACAAGGGGGCAGTCCTTGTAAGGAAGCGGGTGGCGACCAGGGAAGACAGGCAGGCGGTCACAGCAGGTGACCGGGACAGTCTCTGGGTAAACGGGCAGGAGGTCACAGCAAGTGACCGGAACAGTCTCTGGGTAAACGGGCAGGAGGTCACAGCAAGTGACCGGGACAGTCTCTGGGTAAACGGGCAGGAGGTCACGGCAAGTGACCGGGGCAGTCTCTGGGTAAACGGGCAGGAGGTCACGGCAAGTGACCGGGGCAGTCTCTGGGTAAACGGGCAGGAGGTCACGGCAAGTGACCGGGGCAGTCTCTGGGTAAACGGGCAGGTACGACCTGTGACGGCTGAGCCTCCAGGTAGGCTAGCAGGCAGATGGCAGATGAGTGCTCCCAGGTGAGCAGGCGAGAGTCTCAGGATAAGCAGGTGGTCACAGCATGTGACGGCGGAGCCTCCAGGTAGGCTAACAGGCAGGTAGCAGATGAGCGCTCCCAGGCGAGCGGGCAAGAGTCTCTGGACTGGCAGGTGGTCACAGCACGTGACGGCGGAGCCTCTAGGTAGGCTAACAGGCAGGTAGCAGATGAGCGCTCCCAGGTGAGCGGGCAAGAGTCTCTGGACTGGCAGGTGGTCACAGCACGTGACGGCGGAGCCTCTAAGTAGGCTAACAGGCAGGTAGCAGGTGAGCGCTCCCAGGTGAGCGGGCAAGAGTCTCTGGACTGGCAGGTGGTTACAGCACGTGACGGCGGAGCCTCCAGGTAGGCTATCAGGCAGGTAGCAGGTGAGCGCTCCCAGGTGAGCGGGCAAGCTGGTCCATAGACAGACTGACAGGTGTCGGAAGGCAGACCGTCGGACCTCAGGCTAGTAAGCAGGAAAGCGGATGACAGGCAGGAATCAGGCAGCAAACTGGCAGGAGACTGGCAGGTAACTGGCAGGTAACTGGCAACGGGACCTGAGGGCTGAAGCAGAGTAGTGAACAGTGCAACAACATTGCTCGGGCACCTCCATTTTGGAGGAGGTGCCTTATATATGGAGGGATCCTCCGGCCATTGGCCGGGGACTCCTTAGGGCGACGCGCGCGGCCCCTTTAAGAGAGGGGGAGCGCGCGCGCGCGCGCCCTAAGCACAGTGACCGGGGGAGAGCGGGCGCTGCAAGCAGAGCGGGAGGAAGCCGCCGGGCACGGAGCAGAGAGGTGAGGGGAACAGCGTCCCCGCCTAGCAGGAGGCAGGGACGCCGACGCTACAGTACCCCCCCCTTTAGGCCCCCCCTTTTTTAGGCCAGACAGAAATTTAGCAAGAATGAGAGGGGCATGGATGTTCTCCCGGGGCTCCCATGTTCTCTCCTCAGGACCAAACCCCTTCCAATCCACTAGAAAAAAGGTCTTTCCTCTTACCCTTTTGGTGACCAGAATGTTCTCTACCTCAAACTCGTCTTCAGCAGAAACCGGAGCAGGAGGCGTACCTGTAGACTTGGAAAAGGAGTTAAGTACCACGGGTTTGAGAAGAGATACATGGAAGGAGTTAGGGATCCGTAAGTTGGCCGGGAGTTTCAATTTATAGGCCACCGGGTTGATCTGTTTGATAACCTCCAGTGGGCCGATGTACCGAGGCCCTAACTTATAGGAAGGAATCTTGAGCCGGACAAATTTGGATGAGAGCCAGACTTTATCTCCGGGACGAAATTGTGGGGAATCCAGGCGTTTTTTGTCGGCGTGTCTCTTCATCCGCTCGGACGACTGAAGGAGTGCGGATCGGGTACTCTCCCAAATGGAGGAAAATTTGCTAACGAGAGATTCCGCAGCCGGGTTGTCCACAGAGGTGGAGACAGGAAAAGGGATCCGAGGATGCTGACCGAAGACTACAAAAAACGGGGATTTAGAAGAAGATTCGCTCTTGTGATTGTTGTAAGAGAACTCGGCCCATGGTAGGAGATCCATCCAGTCTGAATGGTGGGCATTAACGAAGTGCCGGAGGTAACTGGTCAAATTCTGATTGATCCGCTCCACTTGACCATTGGACTGTGGGTGGTAAGCGGAGGAGAAGTCCAGGGTGACGTCGAGCAGTTTACATGTGGCTCTCCAGAAGCGTGAGGTGAACTGAACCCCACGATCCGACACGATGTGGAGAGGCAGACCATGGAGACGGAAGATGTGGCGGATAAAGTCTTTAGCTAGCTCGGGAGCAGACGGGAGGCCTGGCAGGGGAATAAAATGAGCCATTTTGGAAAAGCGGTCAGCGACCACCCAAATGACCGTACAACCGGCAGAGACGGGGAGATCTGTTATGAAGTCCATAGCTATATGTTGCCACGGGGCAGCAGGCACAGGCAGAGGAAGAAGGCGGCCGGTAGGCAGGTGTCTCGGAACCTTGTTGCGGGCGCAGGACACACAGGCAGAAACAAAGTCAATTACATCCTTGTGCAGGGTAGGCCACCAGTAGTGCCGGGTAATAAGCTGGAGGGTCTTTTTCTGACCGGCGTGCCCAGCTAGCTTAGACGAGTGACCCCAGTGTAGAATCTTCTCCCGATCGGACTCCGTTACGAACGTCTTACCGGGAGGGAGACGATTTAGACCCACGGGGGCTACCTGCATTACTCTGGCGGGATCGATGATGTGTTTAGGCTCCTCCTCAAGATCAGACACCAGAAAGGATCGGGACAGGGCGTCAGCTTTGATGTTCTTGTCAGCCGGACGAAAATGAAGAATGAAATCGAAGCGGGCAAAAAACAAAGACCACCGGGCTTGGCGCGGGTTAAGTCTCTGGGCGCTCTGGAGATATGCCAAGTTCTTGTGGTCAGTGTAAATTATTACCGGGTGGAGAGCCCCCTCGAGCAGGTAACGCCACTCCTCCAGTGCCATCTTAATGGCCAACAATTCTCGGTCTCCTATAGAATAATTGCGCTCAGAAGAGGAGAAAAGTTTGGAGAAAAAGCCGCAGGTTACCTTTCTTCCGGAAGAAGATTTTTGGGTAAGTACCGCCCCAGCTCCGGAGGAGGAAGCGTCAACTTCTAGGAAGAATTGTTTGTTGCCGCCCGGACGATGCAGCACCAAGGCGGAGAGGAAGGCCTGTTTTAAGGAAAGAAATGCCTCCTCTGCTTCGGGCGGCCATTCTCTGGGGTTCGTACCTTTACGGGTGAGAGCAGAAATAGGGGCGGTCCGGGAAGAGAAGTGCGGTATGAACAGGCGGTAATAGTTGGCGAAGCCCAGGAATAGCTGAATAGCCTTCAACCCCTCTGGTCGGGGCCACTTCTGGATGGCAGACAGTTTCTCAGGATCCATTTGTAGACCTGTCTGAGAGATTATGTAGACCAGAAATGGAAGAGAGGTCTGCTCAAAGATGCACTTCTCATATTTAGCGTAGAGGTGGTTCTGCCTGAGCCTGAGCAGGACCTGACGAACGTCCCTCCGGTGAGTAGGAAGATCCGGAGAGAAGACCAAGATATCGTCCAGGTACACCACCACGCAGGAGTAGAGAAGATCACGGAAAATGTCATTGACCAACTCTTGAAAGACGGCAGGAGCGTTACAGAGACCGAAGGGCATCACAAGGTACTCATAGTGGCCGTCCCGGGTATTGAATGCCGTCTTCCACTCATCCCCCTGACGGATACGGACCAGGTTATACGCCCCACGGAGATCCAGTTTGGTGAAGATTCTAGCCCCCCTCAGACGGTCAAATAATTCAGGAATAAGCGGAAGGGGGTATTTATTCTTCACAGTAATCTGGTTTAGGCCTCTATAGTCTATACATGGACGGAGTGAGCCGTCCTTCTTTTTGACAAAGAAGAAGCCTGCTCCCGCCGGGGAGGTAGATTTCCGGATAAATCCCCGGGCCAGGTTCTCCTCAATATATTCAGACATGGACCGGGTTTCAGCAGCGGACAAAGGGTAGATTCGCCCACAGGGGGGGAGTAGAGCCGGGCATCAGGTCGATTGGGCAGTCGTATGGTCTATGAGGAGGTAAAGTCTCTGCCTCTTTTTTATTGAAGACATCCGCATAAGACCAATAGGGAACCGGAAGACCGGGCAGATTGGCTGGGGTAGGAGAAGGACAGGCAGGACGAACGGGAACTAGACAAGTCTTATGGCAGTCCTGTCCCCAGCGAAGGACCTCTCCGGTCTGCCAATCAAGCACGGGTGCATGTTTCTGGAGCCAAGGCAGGCCAAGCAATAGTGCGTGAGAGAGTCCAGGCAGAACATGAAAGGAGATGCTCTCAGAATGCAGCATTCCCACCTGTAGAGTCAGAGATTCGGTGATGAGTTGGATGGGATGTGGTAAGAGGCCCCCATCCACGGCGGCGACAGATAAAGGTACGGCCAGAGGTTTGGTGGGAATGTGGTATTTTTCTACCAGGGATTGAGAGATGAGATTTCCAGCAGCTCCAGAGTCAAGTTGAGCCAGTTCAAAATAGTGGTTCTCTCCGCAGAAGATAGAAACAGACAGCATCAGGGATGGAGAGGATTTACTTTTGTCTAGGGCGACCCCTCCGAGCGATCCTAGACACAGGCGTTTCCCGACCTCTCAGGGCAGAAACGGATCCGATGCTCCTTACTGCCACAGTAGAAACAGCTCCCCTCGGCACGACGTAAGTCTTGACGGGTCTTGACCATCTTGGTCTGGTCGACCTGTATAGGCTCAGGTGAGTGTGCCTGGAGAGTGACGGGTCTCTGAGAGGTAGGGACTAGACGTGGAATCCTCCTCTCACGGGTGACCTCCCTAGCGTGCTCCTGGAACCGGATGTCAATCCGGGTGGCAAGTGTAATCAAGTCGTCGAGAGTGGTAGGAATGTCCCGACCGGCGGGTTCATCTTTAATACGGCCAGACAGACCCTCCCAGAAGACGGACACCAGGGCGTCGTTATCCCAGGCCAGCTCCGAAGCAAGGGTACGGAACCGTATGGCATATTGGCCCATGGTGAGACTCCCTTGACGGAGGCGTAGCAGAGGTGAGGCGGATGAGGTCCTCCGTCCGGGTTCGTCGAAGTCCTTCCGGAAAGCCGTGAGAAAGGCTGGCAGGTCGGACACCAGAGGGTCTCCTCTCTCCCATAGAGGATTTAGCCAAGCCAGTGCCTCTCCCGTGAGATGGGACATGATGAAGGCTACTTTGGCCCGGTCGGAATTAAACGGGTGGGACTGATGTTCAAAGTGCAGGGTGCACTGGTTAATGAAGCCCCGAGCTTGAGCGGAGTCGCCTCCGAAGCGAGGAGGTGCAGAAAGCCGGATTCCAGAGCAGGATACTATGGTATTGGTGGTTGCTGGTGGGGCAGTCAAAGTGTCCAGGCGAGTATTGACATTCCGCAGGTGACCCAGGATGGACTCCTGTTGGGACCTCTGTCGGGACAGTTCATGACAAAGGTCCGAGAGCGAGGGAGCTTGGGTGCCACCGGGTTCCATGGCCCGAGCAAACTGTAACGGGTCTGGGAGGCGGAACCTCTGAGCAACTTATACAAGGGGGCAGTCCTTGTAAGGAAGCGGGTGGCGACCAGGGAAGACAGGCAGGCGGTCACAGCAGGTGACCGGGACAGTCTCTGGGTAAACGGGCAGGAGGTCACAGCAAGTGACCGGGACAGTCTCTGGGTAAACGGGCAGGAGGTCACAGCAAGTGACCGGGACAGTCTCTGGGTAAACGGGCAGGAGGTCACGGCAAGTGACCGGGGCAGTCTCTGGGTAAACGGGCAGGAGGTCACGGCAAGTGACCGGGGCAGTCTCTGGGTAAACGGGCAGGAGGTCACGGCAAGTGACCGGGGCAGTCTCTGGGTAAACGGGCAGGTACGACCTGTGACGGCTGAGCCTCCAGGTAGGCTAGCAGGCAGATGGCAGATGAGTGCTCCCAGGTGAGCAGGCGAGAGTCTCAGGATAAGCAGGTGGTCACAGCATGTGACGGCGGAGCCTCCAGGTAGGCTAACAGGCAGGTAGCAGATGAGCGCTCCCAGGTGAGCGGGCAAGAGTCTCTGGACTGGCAGGTGGTCACAGCACGTGACGGCGGAGCCTCTAGGTAGGCTAACAGGCAGGTAGCAGATGAGCGCTCCCAGGTAAGCGGGCAAGAGTCTCTGGACTGGCAGGTGGTCACAGCACGTGACGGCGGAGCCTCTAGGTAGGCTAACAGGCAGGTAGCAGGTGAGCGCTCCCAGGTGAGCGGGCAAGAGTCTCTGGACTGGCAGGTGGTCACAGCACGTGACGGCGGAGCCTCCAGGTAGACTATCAGGCAGGTAGCAGGTGAGCGCTCCCAGGTGAGCGGGCAAGCTGGTCCATAGACAGACTGACAGGTGTCGGAAGGCAGACCGTCGGACCTCAGGCTAGTAAGCAGGAAAGCGGATGACAGGCAGGAATCAGGCAGCAAACTGGCAGGAGACTGGCAGGTAACTGGCAGGTAACTGGCAACGGGACCTGAGGGCTGAAGCAGAGTAGTGAACAGTGCAACAACATTGCTCGGGCACCTCCATTTTGGAGGAGGTGCCTTATATATGGAGGGATCTTCCGGCTATTGGCCGGGGACTCCTTAGGGCGACGCGCGCGGCCCCTTTAAGAGAGGGGGAGCGCGCGCGCGCGCGCCCTAAGCACAGTGACCGGGGGAGAGCGGGTGCTGCAAGCAGAGCGGGAGGAAGCCGCCGGGCACGGAGCAGAGAGGTGAGGGGAACAGCGTCCCCGCCTAGCAGGAGGCAGGGACGCCGACGCTACAGAAAGAAAAGAACCCTGTAAGTGCTGAGACACACGGAGGAGGATCGGTTCAGTTCTTGGGTAGCTTTACTGCATCTGGCACAGGGGGTCTTGAATCTTTGCAGGATAAAATTAAATCTCAAGACAATAAATGCATTCTGGAGCAAAATGTGCTGCCTAGTGTCAGAAAGCTCGATCTGAGCTGCAGGATATGGTTCGTCCAGCAGGATAATGACCCAAAACACAGCTAAAACATGTAAGAATGACTGAGAGCAAAGCATCTTACTATTGTGAAGTCGCCGTCTATTATTCCTGATCTAAATCCTAATAAACATCTGTGGAAGGAGCTGAAACCTGCAGTCTGGAGAAGACTCCTCCACACCTGAGACACAAGGAACTGTCTGCTCATGAGGAGCCGCCAAAATACATGTGGACGGGGGCAGAAGTCTCATTGAGAGTTACAGAAATCGTTTGTTTGTATTGATTGACTCAAAAGGTTGTGCAACAAAATACTAAAGTAATGGAACAATTATTTTTGTCCTTTTTAAAAAAATAAATAAAAAATCAGTTGAGCCAAAATTCAAATGCAAAGTCAAATTAATTTTCAGTAATTAATCTTCAGTAAATGTAAATTGAAATGGACTTTTGTTAGTTTTCAAGTTATTTCAATGACCATTGTGGGTTTTCTTATTTACCAGAAGGTACCAACAATTTTATCCACATCTGTGTAAAATTATATACAGAAGAAGCCTAGGTTATATCAGCTGTACATATAGAATTATTGCTTCTTTAAAGTGAGTCCAAAATCAGCCTGTGGATTTTACTGCCTGACACACAATAACCTGGATGTGTATGACGCACCCCCTGGGCCATATTCTTTAAGGGAATACCCGGAGCCGGATCAGATGGGGGTTGTAGTCTTCCGAGTGGCTGTGACCCGGTCCGTGCCCAGGGTGTCAAGCTCAGAGTATGTGGCAGTCCTACAGATGTTATAAAGTTCTTTATGTCGACTACGCCACCCGTTGTATTGCGGTCACTACGGCCGCCGCTGCAGCAGGGTCCGCTGAGGCTGATGGTGTTGGTGCAGCTTTTGATAGTATAACCCCCAACGGGTGGGGTATAGCCTCAGGGGGTCAGGTGCAGAGGATGGGGGTTGTGGTGGTGCAGCATAGATGGTAATTAAAGACGGAGTCGGGTTGTGCAGTTTAGGGTATTTACTTACTGCTGATGTTCCGGTCACTCCAGCTTCAAGTGACCACCAGAGCCGTGCTGCGTCCACCAGGTCCTGGATTCAGCCAACCCCCAAGCAAGTCCGGAGCGTGACCCTGAGCCCTCCTTCCTGTCCTGTCTTCTGGCCGTCCCCACCAGGGATCCACCTAGGTCCAGCTCCCTCGGGCCTTCTGTTGGGAAACCCTTGGCCTTGGGTTCCCTGACCCTACTCGTGGTTTGCCTTCAGGGTGGATGTGGTGGGTGGCCGTGGCAGATCCTGCCCACGGCCTCCGGTCTCTGGCTGAGGTGTGCTTTAGCCCCCACCAGTTTGGGATCCGGTACCCTTTTGCCAACTCTTCACCCTGTGTTTGTATGTGGGTTCTTAGAGTTCCTTTTCGTTTCCCCCTCTGGGTCTCTCTTTCTTCTCCTCTCTCACTCTGGCTCAGGCTGCTCTGCTCCTCTCAGACTGACTCCTCACAGGCTAACTGACTGACTGACCCTGATCTTAGATGGTGCCCACCTTAAATACTCCCTCTATGTGTGAGCTCAGGTGACCAGCACCCAATGAGCTCCTATCTTTACCCAGGCTGCTCCCCCTATCTGCCCCTACACTACTTGGGATGTACCACCCCCCTCCCACTCCAGCCAGGAACAGACTCGGTCGTACCTGCACATTTCTAAGTGGGAGTACCGTTGGTCTGTTCCTCGGAAATGGGATGTGTGTAGTGCATGCAGCTTTCTGAACTCAGTCCCACACTCCATCCTTACCCGGGAGTGGAATATCACACCTCTGGGTTGAGGTGCAATACCCCTGTAGCAGCCGAATCCTCAGGGTGCTACATTCCCCCCTGGTAAATCACAGCACGTCCTCGGGCTGTAAAAGAATAAACACCACAAACATACAATTTTTGCATAAACATATAAAACATCATACAAAACATTATATATATATATATCTCAATAAAACTTTTCATATAAAACATTCTTGTAGACTTTTCCTCGCTTCTAGCTCCTCCTCCGGTCACTGTGCAACGTGTGACCGGGTAAAGTGCGACAGTCTTTAGAACTCGTGGCTTTCCTATAAAACCGGTAGGGGGCGCTTTAGGACGCGCAACTATTTACAAGGGATATGGCCGCTCTCAGTCCTCGGCCAGGTATTAGGGAGGAATGACCGCTCTCAGTCCTCGGTCAGTGGGGTTTAAGGGATAAACGGGTAAACAGTTCACACTTGCTGGTCCCAACGGGGACTATATTAGCAACAGTAACAGTTCACTGTGCCCCGACGGGCAACTATATACAGCTTCTGCTCCGCTGTACTTAACGACGACGTCCTCCTGCTCTTTCTTTGTGGTTAACTCTAGTTTCAGACCCGTCCGGGTCCTCTTGTTCTTCCTCCTCACACCGCAGCTCTTCCTCCGTCAGGCGATGCACATGGAGGGCGTAGGGTCCTTTGGCACACTTGTGCCGGGTGAAGGTGACCTCGTCCCCGATGTAAAGGTCACGACCTCTGTGTCCCTCCGGTAGGTGGGACTCAACGTCTCTCCTGGTCACGAAGACGTCGCCTGGGGTGCGGTGATCTCGGATGAAGCCCCACCCGTGCTGCATATTGAACTTGATCACAGTCCCGGTGGAAGGGGGACCATGTGCTGCACGGGGATTCCTCCTGGCCCGGCTCTTCTGCTCCGCGCTCCTTATCTGCGCTTGTTGTTCTCGGACCCGCCTCTCTCTCCGCTCCCTCTCAAAGACCTCGAGCTGCTGGCGGCAGCACTCTGCACGCTCCGCTGCGGCTGCCCGGGTCTCCTGAGTGAACCCCATGAGGTCTTCTCCGGTGGGGTCCCACTCAAACTGCGCTTCTGCTAGCGGGGGCGAGATCCTCTTTACGGGCTTTGGAGCCGGGATCAGGGGTTCATCTAGGGGTCTCTCTTTCCGGAGTCGGGGATGGTGAAACTCCGGTGGCCAAATAAAGGGCTGCCCATCCGGGCACGTATGTTGGGCGAACAGATCTTCTCCCAGATGCGGCACTCTTGGTTTTATGGGCGCGGTGGTGGTGGCGCCCGGGTTGCCCAGGCCTTGCGGCCAGGCCTGGGGCACCTGGAAAGTGAAGGGCACCGTAAGGACGGCGGCGCCCTGGGCTACTTGGCCCTGCGACCAGGCCGGTGGCTCCGCGGAGGTAGGGGGCGCTGTTGGTATTGCGGCGCCCGGGGGTACCAGGCCTTGCGACCAGGCTGGTGGTACTTCCTGCTTGGTCACGCTCGGGGTCGAGGCGTATGACGTCACAGGGGTCGCGGCTCCCGTTTGAGGCCTAGTCTGCGGCGGTGACGTTGCGGCTACGGGCACGGCAGGGGATACTTCGGGCTCTGCGACGGGGAGCTGGGGCAGGTACGCGGTTTCCCGGTTTGGGGTAGAGACGTCTACTTTACCTGCCTCCACTCGTTCGGCTCCCTTCTCAGCGCCGTCTCCGGCCTTCAGTCCTCCTGCGCCATCCTCAGAGGCGGTCTGTCTCCTCGTCTCGGGTGGCGTGCTCCGCTGACGGGTCTCGGTCTGCTGGGCCATCTCACGGCTCCACTCCGCCAACGTCTCTCGTTGCACCCGGGCCATCCTCCGTGCGAGGCCCTCCAGCGCAGTCTGTGCACACTCCCGGTCTCGGGGGAGCTGTGCCAGGACCTCCACTAGGCCTAGTGGGGTCGTTGCTTCTAGCAGGCTCCTGACCAACGGGTCGGTGCTGCTCTGCTCTCCTTCTGTTGTCTCCAGCAGGCTCCTGGCCAGCGGGCCGGTGCTGCTCTGCTCTTCTCCCATCTCCGGGTAAGCTTCTTCTGGACTCAGCTCTAGGCTTCTTGTCTCCGGGTGCGCTCTCTCCAGACTGCTCCAGGCGACACCCATCTTTGCTCTCTTCTTCTCAGTCCTCCCACTTCGAGGGCGGTCCCGGGGCCACTTGGTGATTGTCAGCTCCAGGGGCAGTTCTTTCACGCTGACAGACACCTCTAGCATCACAGTCTCTGTTGGTGGGGGCGGTTTCCACTTTTGGCGCCATTTTCGGTCCTGGCCCACGATGGGAGGTAGCCTCTTGCCACCCTCTGGCACGCCCATAATGGCGTCCGCTCTGACAAGGCGGGAAACCTTTGGAAATGGCGGGAATCGTCTCCCAGTGGCGGGAAACTCTGCGGATGGCGGGAAAAAGCTGTTAATGGCGGACAACCGGCGGGAATCGACCTGTGATGGAGTCCGATGGCGGGGACCCTCCGGAACCGGCAGGAGACTTCTTTTTAAGGTAAACTTGTTCTTTTCTTCAGGCACGCAGTACCCGGGTGTTGCGGGCACGTGATCCTGCCGACTACGCCAAAGTTGACGCACCCCCTGGGCCATATTCTTTAAGGGAATACCCGGAGCCGGATCAGATGGGGGTTGTAGTCTTCCGAGTGGCTGTGACCCGGTCCGTGCCCAGGGTGTCAAGCTCAGAGTATGTGGCAGTCCTACAGATGTTATAAAGTTCTTTATGTCGACTACGCCACCCGTTGTATTGCGGTCACTACGGCCGCCGCTGCAGCAGGGTCCGCTGAGGCTGATGGTGTTGGTGCAGCTTTTGATAGTATAACCCCCAACGGGTGGGGTATAGCCTCAGGGGGTCAGGTGCAGAGGATGGGGGTTGTGGTGGTGCAGCATAGATGGTAATTAAAGACGGAGTCGGGTTGTGCAGTTTAGGGTATTTACTTACTGCTGATGTTCCGGTCACTCCAGCTTCAAGTGACCACCCGAGCCGTGCTGCGTCCACCAGGTCCTGGATTCAGCCAACCCCCAAGCAAGTCCGGAGCGTGACCCTGAGCCCTCCTTCCTGTCCTGTCTTCTGGCCGTCCCCACCAGGGATCCACCTAGGTCCAGCTCCCTCGGGCCTTCTGTTGGGAAACCCTTGGCCTTGGGTTCCCTGACCCTACTCGTGGTTTGCCTTCAGGGTGGATGTGGTGGGTGGCCGTGGCAGATCCTGCCCACGGCCTCCGGTCTCTGGCTGAGGTGTGCTTTAGCCCCCACCAGTTTGGGATCCGGTACCCTTTTGCCAACTCTTCACCCTGTGTTTGTATGTGGGTTCTTAGAGTTCCTTTTCGTTTCCCCCTCTGGGTCTCTCTTTCTTCTCCTCTCTCACTCTGGCTCAGGCTGCTCTGCTCCTCTCAGACTGACTCCTCACAGGCTAACTGACTGACTGACCCTGATCTTAGATGGTGCCCACCTTAAATACTCCCTCTATGTGTGAGCTCAGGTGACCAGCACCCAATGAGCTCCTATCTTTACCCAGGCTGCTCCCCCTATCTGCCCCTACACTACTTGGGATGTACCACCCCCCTCCCACTCCAGCCAGGAACAGACTCGGTCGTACCTGCACATTTCTAAGTGGGAGTACCGTTGGTCTGTTCCTCGGAAATGGGATGTGTGTAGTGCATGCAGCTTTCTGGACTCAGTCCCACACTCCATCCTTACCCGGGAGTGGAATATCACACCTCTGGGTTGAGGTGCAATACCCCTGTAGCAGCCGAATCCTCAGGGTGCTACATGTACACCCGGTAAACAAATTGTAGTGGGATTGAATTTGTAATATATTTGTCCAAGGAATAGCAAGAACAAAATAAAGCTGCTTTGCCCGGACTGAAATATTGGCTTTAAAGAAAATCTTAATTTTCTTTTCCACATCAAAGAACATTCTTGATCATTACTTCCTCACTCAGCCAATTTTCTATGTCAAGTGGGCCCAGGAGTCTAGTTAGCCTTATAAATTGGGATGTTACAATTTTCAGGAGTAAATACTTTCCAGTGGAGGAAAACTAAGGCTTTAAATGAATCATTTGCTCAGGTCAAACATTATAACTGTTCCCTTAGGACACAAGCAGAGAAAATGGACAAACCTCTGTTGGCTGTCTATAGGAGAAAAGCTGCGTGATCATGAGGGTGGATGATGGGACACAATGTTACATAATACACACATACTGTATACAGGTCTGAATGTGTCCTATGTAGAGATAAATGAGAATCTGATAATCCAGAAAGCACAGAACTATCAATGGTCAGATTATCCGGGATTTACTAAAACGAAACCACTATAGAATACATGGAGTAAGGCGGAGATAAGGAGAATAAATTTTTTCCTTAATTCTGGGAAACATCTGTAACATTTCTCTTTTATATACCCCTACAAGTTTAGTTTTCTGATAAATTTGGAAAATGGATAAACAGAATAAAAATCGTCTGCAAAATCCTTCGCAAAAAGAAAAAAGAAAATGTATCTGTGAAGTATCCCCTAATACTAGATTAAATTACTGTTACTTTATAAGCAAGTCCTTGACTTGGCCATTGGTGCCTTTAAATTGGTTTTATGTAAATTGATCACAGAATGAAAAGTTTTTCAATTTTCTCTTTCATGTTTTGTGATTCAATTCCTTGTTATTTTCAAGATCTGAGCTTGTTTACTCTTGAATGGGAATATTTCTATTTACATGCAAAGACTGAACACTTTTTCCTGACTGCAGATGAAAGTTTAGTAAACAGAGGGATAAAGTTTTTTGACTCCAGACTTATAATTACCCTCACTGATAGATTTGAAAAAAATTGGCTTTTTTGGAGGAAAAATCACAATGCTTAACAAAAGCTTGTTTAACTCCAAAATTTGTAAATATAGAAAAGATGTACGCAAAAGAAAACTAGGTAAACTTGGACCGTTATTTGCGACATTGCAACAAGTGTACTAAATATCTGCATTTGTGGGAATGTTTTGTAAAATGAAGAATATGTTCACATTCCGTTGGCGGCATCATCAGGACGTCAGTCTGACACCATGAAACTTGAGATTCAGAAGTATCCCCCGAATGAGCTATTCACTATAATGAGACTGCCGAGCTTTTGAGCCCACCTAAAAAGATAGACACTACAGGAAAGGAGGTCTACTGGAGTACAGAGAGACTCCGTCTGTATCATTACAATGAATGGCCCCGTCGAGGGTTCTGTCCAGAACCTGTTTTTCAGGGACTGAAACGGAAGCCCAGAGAGGAACAAAAACGTATGGCAGACACATAATGTGAATCCAGCTTTAGCTGGTGTAGAACAGGTGAAATATG